>NC_141694.1:471934317-472534317 GCF_964263255.1 Lissotriton vulgaris
AGCTGAAAGATGTTGCAGTGTGTGGGCTGCTGTTCCCACTCGTCTCATTGTGGGCAGAACAGCAGTGGCAGAGTCATCAGCCTTTCTTTGTCCTCAAACCACCTAGAGCTCAAGGGAAAGCAGACATCTTGGGTAGTGGCTAAACTCTGCCTTCCCGTGAGTGACCCTTATGTCAAAAATTACATCTCGAATACAAGGGTTATCATCTTGTCATAGTAGTCCCCATCCTATATGATACGGTTGTCCTCCATTATGTAATGTTAGTGCTGACACAAATGCATCATCACTAGCATTTTGCTGATCGTGCCTTTATGAAAAGAATTTCCTCAAGCATGTCAATGAGTGGATTTCTTTCACATGTACCCCCATTCCAGAATTTTCTCCAATAATTTCAATAATAATACTACATTTTCAGTCAAGATCACTTACATTCACTCATACTCATTCTCACTAATTCCCTCTCAGTTGCTCGTACTCATTCATTCAAAATAACTCAAGCAAGTCAAAATACTGTGTTCGATATAAAATACAAAATAACTCTCTTTTACTCACACTTATTCTCAGTCACTCCTGCTCACTAATCTCAATGCACTCTTAATCTGACTCACAATTTCTCACTCACTCACACTCATGTGCACTCATTTGTACTCACTGATAGTTAATCTCACAAATTCTCACTTACTACCAGTCGCTCATTCCTAACTCATTTTCTTTCACACATACGCTTACACACATACAGACTCTCCCTTGCCCAAACACACTCTGATTCAAACAAAACAGGCAGTTAAACATTTTAGTTTATCCATCCCCACTACCACCGATGATCTCATAACTTCTCCTTCACAAGGTGCTCGAATTTTCATAAAACTAATAGTGTTTTATCAGTTATTAAGCAGCACTATAAGTATAATTAAAAAAATGAGGAGAAAACAAAGAGGGTGCCCATCAGGGTGGTCAGCCACTCTCAACGTGGCAATGATTTTGCCACTAGGGTACAACCATGGGTTGAAAAGGTAGTCCGAGGGGTTTGGATGAGACAGGTAAGGCTTGATCGCTGAGAGCGATAAAATCTACCTTACCGACAGCCTGGGGTCCGTGTCTTCATTTCGCCGAAGGTCGGAGGTAGTGAAGATTTGTGGTTTATATATATATATATATATATATATATATATATATATATATATATATATATATATATATATATATATATATATAATCCGAAGCACACAGGGTTCTGCTGGGACCTCCTCCCGTAGTCAGGTGGCGCGAAAATTCGGCAAACCCTCCGCCGAAAGTTTCAATAAACAATTCCAAAGTTTTGCATGCAGCAAGAAGTCGCGCACTCAAGGATTTCAGTTTGTGAGGTTTTAATCACCGGATATCGCTACGCGTTTCGACACACCAAGGTGTCTTGATCACACGATAACCATAATCCCCAATTCAACATGTTAAATACACAATGTGAAAACATTTCATGAACATAGAAAAGGTCATTCACCCTCCAACTTTACAAGTCAATACATTGTCGGCCATGTTAGAGTGGAGTCACTCGTAAGAAAAGCTATGTAATGTTATCTGGAAACCCATGTTAGAATTTACGCATTCTCTAAATCAACAAGGGTTCAGAGTAATACAACCAATTATCATATATGCATAGCAATGAAAGTAAAATGATTAGACCCATAAACTAATCGACATTTAAACCATGTATAAAGGAAAACAACGTGACTACGAGTGAGGTGTCAGAGTTGTCCTGGCTAGGCTGAGAGCTTCGAGGTCAGAAACCTATACTGGCGGTCTAGTGCCCACTTGATACTAATGGGTGTGACAATTAATTACACGAGCTCCGTGTAGTGTCTAAGCCTCAGAACTAGACAAAGTAAACATTACACAAATAATAATATAAATGTATATGCTGGCGGTCTAGTGCCCCCCTTGTACAGATTCGTGTAGAAAAAATTGAATTACACGATCGCGGGCAATACCAGAAGTCTAGTACAAAAAGCGTCACTTGGGGGGTGATGGCCCAGAGCTAATGCATGACATACATGAAGAGGAGGGACAAGTACTATTTATGTTTCACAAAAGGAGGAAAAAGTGCCCAAGTGAAAGTCTTATCTTTAAAACGAGTGAAGTGATTTCTTCCATTCAAGCTTGGAGACGAGTGGGGCCGTGGTGAAGTGGTCAGACAAAGTGCAGTTCCCCTTTCTAATCTCCTGAAAGAAAATTGACAATGTAAGATTAAAATGGTTTAAAACATATGCATGGTATACATGTTATTACAACAATACGATAACCATGCAAGATACACAGACAACAACTCTATATCATGGAGTATCAGTTTAGACTACAGAAAAACATCAGATTAAACATACTGACATAGCAACACGTCTATTCATTGTGGAGATGAGTTGCTAATTCCTCATCCATGTTGTGGCCTCCTGGGGACCTGGTCTCGAGCTCCATGATCCAACGTGACTCTCTCTTTCTAAGAGCCAGTTCTCTGTTGCCACCCCTTCTGCCTATATTCACTTGTTCTATAGCATAGTATCTTAACAAGGAATTGTTAGATTTATGAGCCTCTTGGAAGTGTCTAGCTATGGGGTATTTAGCATCCTTATTAGTAATGGCTCTGAGATGTTCTTGGACGCGTTTTTTGGCCATACATGTGGTGCTACCCACATATTTGATGTTGCAGGGACATTCCAGGATGTACACAACAAAGTTGGTGTTGCATGTAAGAAATTGCTTAATCTTTCTACGTATATATATATATTGAACAGCGAAACACATGATGACACACAAGAACTAAACATGGCAAAATATGAAATACTCAGGGATTGCAATGGTGCCAGAAAATGAGAGGGGAGGAAATTGTCTACAAAAATTAAGACGCCTAGAGTCGAGGCTCATAATCAGATTTAAGACCAAGGTCCCGACCGGATTAAATGGGGATGAGGAACTGTATGTACATTTGTAAATAAATACCTACATGCCCACCATCAAGAGTAAAAACTGTGGATGATGTCCTGTCATCTACCTATGTTTCCATTATTATTATTTTGTCACTATTTTCCATCATTTTGCAAATGAGATTCGTTAAAAACTGCATAATTATAATTGTTATGATAGCCTCAAAAACAGGCATCTGACTTGATAATCCTATAAGAAGCGATTCATGGATATGAATAGCATAGGAAGAAGTGCAAATATGTAAGAATAATCTTCTTTGCCAATGCAATGTAGACTTGAAGGCCCTCCAAGTACATTATGGATTAAATGTATAAATATTGTGTGTCAGTGTAACATTAGATTGAATGAAACTGCTTGTATCATGAATGTCAATATCGGGTTCCCATACAAACGCATAAGCCATATAATAAGCTTCATCTATAGCACTTATCTACTAATAATGGAATCACAGGAGATATTATATCCCTGTTCTATAAGACGGGAATGGGGCACTTAGCCCGAAAAGACCGCATAGCCATCGTAACTGGCGTTTAAAATTAATAGCCAGTAGTAACATCCAATTTGGCTTCATGCTTGTAGTGGGAATCCGGTAACAGCTTTAATCAAGCCGAGAAAAACTACCCCTCCCACAATGCCTCCTAATTGTCCGAGTGGAGATGAGGGTATAAATAACAGAAACTGAGCTGGAATAAATCGCTTTTAAATCCACCCGAGAAGAGTGCGGCGTATTTATTTTTGCTTCTTAATATATAAATATATATATATATATATATATATATATATATATATATATATATATATATATATATATATATATATATATATATATTACAAACTGGCGGTCGCCAATAGGTAGTTATAGTTAGGACCTAGTTTCCATAGGAAATCCGCAACATTCTATTTGGAATATCTTTGGCGCCGGAATGATGAATCTTCATGAAATTCTTCAAGAAGATGGGGCGCTCGGCTCCGCTCCTATCCTGAACGTTTCGGGGTGATTTGTGAAGCGGGGGCTGAGAAAAAAGGGGGGTCCCAAACGTGTTTTCTCCATGTAATTTACCATAGGGACATTTAAGTGAGGCTACAGCCCGAACTGCTGAACGGAATTATACCAAATTTGGCAAAAAGGTAGAGTTTGGTTCGCAGATTCAGCTTTTTGTTAAATGGTGTAAATCCGTGTAGTAGTTCCTGAGAAAATCAAAAGTAAAATCATAGATATATCTATAGACGAAGTACGGTACACGTATGGTATGCGTACCGTCCGAGGACGGTACGCATACCATTTCGAGCATGAGCTGCATGCTAATTAGATGACATCTGTCTGTCAACACTCCAAACCAGGAAGTGTTGGAAGCCATCTTGTGATTCGGTAGAACTGAGGTAAAAGAAAACTGAAAAACAAGTGCGCTAAAGACGAAAAGGGGCAGGTTAGAAACACCGTGACCCCCTAGGCCTGCTCAGGGGGTCCCACAAGGACCCCCAAGGCCCCAGATTTTTTTTTTTTTTTAAATCGCGTGATACGCGTACGGTATGCAAACTGCGTGATTTAAAAAAAAAAAAACAAAGCCTCTTTATTGTTATTTAGCCCCGGGGGTCCAAGTCCCGGGGGCAAAGTGTTTATTATAGTGGGGGGCCAGAGGGCACCCCAGCCCCGGGGACTGCCACCTCCCCGGGGCTTTTTTTTTTAAATAAAAAAAAGTTGTGTGGGGATCAAGCCCCCCCACATGCCCCAGGGACTGCCACCTCCCCAGGGCTTTTAAATTTTGGGAGGGGGGCCCTCCTGCAGCCTTGTGGTGGCCCTGTGGACCACCACCCCCAGGGCCGGCTCCTACAGTGTCCTGGAGTGCCTATCCCCGGGACACTGTAGTTTGCTGTGGTAGGGTGGAAGCCTCGCGGCTCCCGCCCTACCATAGCAAACTGCTTTGGTTTTTGGAAGAGAGAGCAGAAAACCTGCTCTCTCTTCCAAAAAAACCAAGGCCGATTGCTTTTCTACATGGGGAGCAGCATGTTAGCTGCTCCCCATGCAGAAAAGCAATGCTGGCTCCCAAAGGACGCAGGGAGCCGGCAGGGACCTGATGGAGAGGGCCAGCCCCGGGGATAGGGTCTCCGGGGCCGATTGCTTTTCTACATGGGGAGCAGCATGTTAGCTGCTCCCCATGCAGAAAAGCAATGCTGGCTCCCAAAGGACGCAGGGAGCCGGCAGGGACCTGATGGAGAGGGCCAGCCCCGGGGATAGGGTCTCCGGGGCAAGAAGTGGCCCAGGAGGGGGGCCATGCGACCCCCCTGCTCAAATAATTTTTAATTTTTTTTTAAAGGGGGTAGGCTGGCCCCGGGAGATAAGATCCCCAGGGCCAGAAGTGGGTCGGAAGGGGGGCCATGTGGCCCCCCTCAAATTTGATTTAAAAAAAATGAGGCAGAGCCCCGGGAATGGGGTCCCTGGTGCTAAAAGAAGCCTCAGGAGGGGGCCACGCAGCCCCCTCCCCAAATTTGTATAGCTTCTGGTGTGTACGCATTCGGCACGCGTATCGTATGATGTAAGATGCCTGATTCCTAAGGCGTTCCGTACGCGTACCTAAGCAAGAAAAAGAAAAATATTTTTCAGATATTTATCAAATTTATGTGTTTAGATGTTGGGTGGCTCTAAAAAAAGCCCTTGAGTTTATTGGGAGATTTTAGTACCTACAAGTTAGTACCGATGCAGAGTCTAAAGTTCATGAGGAAGATTCTGTTCCCTTCATCTGTAAAATGCACACCATCTCTTCCATAGATGCCATGCATATTGAAACGCAGATTGTTGTTGTAAATAGGCCTGGGCGGTAAATTACGTTCCGCTCGCGGAATTTGCGGAATTTGGGTAATTTCGCGTTCCATGGACAAAGCGAAATTGACCAAAATTCTGCGTTCCGCGACTTCGGTAAATTTTTTGCTTGTTCGCGTACTCAAATGCGTGTTCGCAAGATATTTCCCTCGAGCACGCAAACAGTGATTGGGACGAGTAAAAAAGCATCACGAATAGGCAATTCCGCTTGTTCGCCGAATTTCCGCGTGTTCGCTGAGATTTTTTACCGTTTCCCGCAGATTTGCATAACGCAATTAAGCAAATTATGCCCACCCCTAGTTTTAAATGGACCCCATTCTATAGTCTCGGAGAAAAGCAGAAACAGATTTATTCACATGTTTCCTACATTTCTCAATCTGTGGACAAAATTAATTGGACCAGTTCCATTTCTTTCTTTGGCATTTGTTAGAATACACAAAGACAGTTTGGGGGAAAGTTGACATCAGTTCTGTAGAGGTGTCCTTCATAAACATTTCCAGACCTACTCCAGTCAAAGTGCCAAGGTCATTGCCACCACTGTGCACAATTATGAGGTCAGGATGTTGGAGATGTAAAATGGATTTCACCAATGGCATCAATTGGTTCCACTTTAACCCTCTCTGTCCAATCCATGTAATGTCTACATTTGGTAAACCTAGGTCTTTGTGAATTCCTTTCTGTTCTGCGTACCTTTGGCTCCAGAAAATATAGCTGTGTCCCACAATCCACACTCAAGCACCTTGAAGAAAGGACTGGATGCACTCAGATGGTCCCTGTAAATGAAATGGCAGTTTGAAAAGTAAGATTTTTCTAAAATGGTGGATAAGATGCAGTTTTGCAAAAGAAAAGAAATGATTGGCTGTTTGAAAACATGTAACACAGAAAACTAGGGTGCAATTTTCAGCTTTTTAAAAGCCTGACATGTATTGGTTAACAAGAACTGATAGAAAAGAATGTTACTTAAGATAAGCTGGTATTTTGAAAAGTCAAGCACACTTGTTGTTTTGATTTGCAACATTGTTTAATGAACATTTGACCTGTGTGCTTAGTTAAGTGTTCCCTGAAGAGTTTCTATGGTAACAGGCAGAAGGCATAATGGGGGTAGGGTTGACGTTTTGTCAGGTGGAAAGAGTTCAAATGTTCAAGCAATAGAAATTAGTGTTTACTCTTGATTTAATGTGGGAGTGAATGGGATTTGTTATTTATAGGTATATGTGTGATTTGCAACATTGTTTGATGAACATTTGACCTGTGTGCTTAGTTAAGTGTTCCCTGAATTGTTTCTATGGTAACAGGCAGAAGGCATAATGGGGGTAGGGTTGACGTTTTGTCAGTTTGAAAGAGTTCAAATGTTCAAGCAATAGAAATTAGTGTTTACTCTTGATTTAATGTGGGAGTGAATGCGATTTGTTATTTATAGGTATATGTGTGTAGATTGAATGTGTAGATTGAGAGGAAAACTTTGTTATTTGCCATAGGACTTCCTGACCCCATAAGTCTGCTCTGGGGGTCCCATAAGGACCCCCAAAGCAAATCTTCTTTTATTTATTTTTTTAATTTGTGATGCGCGTATACTATGCATATCAAGTGAATAAAAAATAAAACCCGAAGGTCACTTTCGTGGTAATTAGCCCCCAGAGGGGCCAAGTCCCTGGGGCAAAGTGTTTATTGTAGTGGGGGGCTAGAGGACCGCCACCTGGGCATTTTAAAAAATAATATTAGGGGGCCCAGAGGGGCCCCCCAGCCCCGGGGACAGCCACCCCCGGGCTGTCCCCCACAAAAAAGTTGTGTGGAGGGTCAACCCCCCCCACATGCTCCGGGAACCGCCACCTACCCGGGTATTACATTGTAAAAATGGGGGTCCGTGATAGACCCCCCAGCCCTGGGGACCACCACCACCCAGGGGCTTTTACATTTTGGAAAGGGTGGCTGTGCTGCCCCACTTCTGGAGCCTTGTAGTGGCCCAGGGGACGCCACCCCCCAAGGCCAACTTGTGCAGTGTCCTGGGGTCCCCACCCTTGGGACACTCTAGTTTGCTACTGTAGGGTGGGAGCCTTGCGGCTCCCGCCCTACCATAGCAAACTGCGCTTTGGTTTTTGGAAGAGAGAGCAGGAAACCTGGTCTCTCTTTCAAAAACCATAGCTGATTGCTTTTTTACATGGGGAGCTGCATGTTAACTGCTCCCTATGCAGAAAAGCAATGCCGGCTCCCGAAAGACGCAGTGAGCCGGCTGGGACCGTGGGGGCATTGGGGCTCCCCTCATGGTCCCAAACGTTTTATGTGAGCCCCAGGGGATGGGGTCTCCAGGGATAATATAAATTATTGATAGGGGCTATTTTTTTTGCGGATAAATTGTTAAATTAGGGTACGCGTACCGAGCGTTGATGTACCACGTATGCTAGGAGGTTTGTAACACGTCCCGTATGCGTACCTTAGCAAGAAAAAAATAAAATTATATTTTTCAGATACCTATCAAGCTTAAGTGTTTAGATGTTGGTTGGTTCTAACAAGAGCCTTTCTCTTTATTGGTACTTATAAGTAAATTGCTATAGAGAGTGTAAACTTGTTGAGGAGGAGTGTTGTACAGTGTGCTGAACTTTTGACCTCTGTGGTCAGTTGAATTTTGTATGATCTGTTAGTATGCTAACAGCACAAAACAAATTGGGGGTAGGGTTCAAATGTTCAACCAATAGAAATGTGTGTTTGGTTTTGAATTAAAGTGGGAAACAATTTGATTTGTTATTAACATGTATATATGGGTAGATTGAGAGGGAAAGTGTCCCATTTTCTGGTTTTGCTAACAACACTGAAGTAGAAAGATTCTGAATAAGAATATCTGCTGTGTGACTGGCATTCTTTTTAATCTACAAATCAATTTGAAAGGTGAGTTTATAACTTGAAAGGAAATGTATGTGGTGCCGACAGATCTTAACATAGTAACATAGTATCCACTGCAACATATTTAGGAATAAAAATCACAACTCCAATTTCTGATATACCTACTACTTTAGAACGGATAAATCATCTACATCTGTCATTACATGGCAGAAATAATGTATTAAAAATGCTGATTCTTCCACGATTCTTATATCTTTTCCGAACTATACCTCTTGAATTTACTATAGAATTCTTCAAACAGCTTGAAAGAATGGCGGGAAGATTTCTAGGGGATATAAACGTCACTGTAGAGCCTTTAAAAAATTAACTCTTCCTAAAAACAGAGGAGGCTGGAGTACACCACATTTCTTATTTTATTACTTCGCATCAATACTGCAATTTATTAATCCACTAATTATTGGTATAAAAGCACCAATGTATGAAGCACATTTCCCTTCCATTTATGAATTTTCTTTAGGGTCAGAATCTTATGAATGTTTTATAAAAAAACATTGAACCAAGTTACTTCAAGAAAGTTAAATTTAAGACTGTAATTGCAGCATATCGGGCATGGAAGATGATTAAACGACATTTAGGGATCCCGAAAATTCTTACATATACCCCCTTAGCATCTGAACATCTATTGCCTGAAATATTTAGAGATCAAACCATGGCAAAATGGAGCAAACAAGGAATTAACTCTATTAATGATATATGGTATAATGATAAACTTATCTCTTTCTCGAATATTCAAGCTAAATTTAATATTTTGTCTTCAGATTATTATAAATACTTTCAAATAAACAGCTATTTTAATACTCTATCTTCAGCACAACGTTCAGGGCTTCAGAAAATACCTCTGATTGAAGCTTTATACATTAAAAGGAAGATCGGTTTTCTGTATAATCTACTGATTTCATCATACTCAGATGATCTATCTGTAGTACAGGATCGATGGGCAGAAAAACTGGGTGTGACAAATGTTTTGATAGAAGACTCCATTGATCTGGCTAATTCTATTTTACTCATGGGTAGATCCCGTACCCAACGTTATATGGTTCTTTATGAATTATATCATACCCCTGAGAAAATTTCTAAATGGGGAGCATCCACACATACTGCATGCAAGAGATGTACATTAGAAGTTGCGGATGCAACCCACATGTTCTTTTCCTGTTTGATGCTTAAGTCAGTATTAAATCAGATACAGACTTTCCTACCCTTAATTTTTAAATGTAATATTAATCTCACAGCTGAGATTGTTATGTTAGGTACCTCTTCTATTAATATGTCTGAAGATCAAAAAAAACTACTATTTATTTGTATGTCGGTTTACCGTGCCTGTATCACTCAGGAATGGATCAGTCCATATCCGCTACAATTTCATATTTGGAGAGCTCGATTACTAGCAAAGTATAATTTAGAAAAGGCAATATATGCTGTGAAAGGACGTGTTAAAAAATCAATGGGGGAAAAAATCTGGGATCCAATTTATCAATGGATACTGAAAGAATTGTGAAATTATCCTATGTATTTTTTTATGTATTTTTTTTTCTTTCCTGATCTTCTTTTGTGTATTATATGTACTAAACAGGCTTCTTACTTTTGCTTCTATTAAGATATCAACATATGGTGCAATGCAATATACTTCGCATTTTGGGTGCTTTTATCCTTATATTCTAGTGACTATGTTACGATTTCTTTTTCTTTTTTTCTCAATGTGAATTATGTATCTGATTTTGCTTGCAATAAAAATGTTGAAAATTAAAAAAAAAAAAAAAGGAAATGTATGTGGTGCATTTTGTTTTTAGTAAAAGTAATGTGTTTATCCTCCTAAAGTGTGTAGAATCACATTTGGAGTTTGTCTGCATTTGAATAACCATTGTGAGAAAAGCATTTGGTAAGTTAATGTGTTTGGTGAGTCAGCTTTGTGCAGTAAAGTGCAGTACTAAAAAATATAGAATGTGTGCAGTCACTTTTTCAGTTCAAGAGTAGTTAATAGTGTTGCTTGTTTAGAATTAGGCTTGTGTTTCAAATCTACAATTTTCCAGTCAATATCCATACACTATTGTAAACTCTCTGGGGCAGGTTTGCAAGCCTCTTGCGCTTCTTTGTGCTGCCATTCCGTCACTTTTTTGATGCAATGTTGGTACAAATAATGCAGCAAATTGCTTATGTATTTGCAAAATGAGTCAGGGTTGTACACTGAAATGTAGTAGTTATATACATGGAATGTGTGCAGTCACTTTACCGTTTCTAGATTAGTAAATGTGTTTTGGTAAAATGCAAGATCTAATATATTCTGAGTGAAGCATGTTTGTATGTTTTGTGTTTGCAGACACATAAGTGCTTAAAAATCATCTATCCTTTTTTCAAGTTTTGATAGAATTAGAAATAGTTATTGCTTTTGTATTTGCACAATGACTCATGGTTGTACAGTAAAATGCAGCATTTATATTTCTGGAATGTGTGCAGTCATATTAGCCCTTCATGATTAATTTATAGTGTTGCTTGTCTAGAATCAGACTTGTGTTTCAAATCTACAATTCCCTACTCAGTATACATACACTGCTATACTGCTGCAAACCCTCTGTGGCAGATTTACAAGCGCCTTGTGCCTCTTTGTGGTTGTATTGTGTCACTTTTGTGATGTTATGTTGGTGCAAATAAAGCAGCAAATTGCTTATGTATTTGAAAAATGAGTTTGAGTTGTGTAGTAAAATGCAGTAGTTAGACATATAGTAGGCCTTACGGTATGGACTACTTCAAACTCTTATGCACTATGCATGCACTCTTGTATGTACTTGCACACTTGTATTTTTATATTTTATACCTTCAATTCCCCAGTCTGTATCTTTACACTTCCACCAAACACTCAGTGACTGCTGTTGCACCTATGTAGTAACCCATTTAGCAGTGTGTGTTTAACCAGTCACTGTGCTAAAACTGAACCACTTATAAAAAATTCAGTTAGGCACTCTCCTTGCAGAACTGTAATCATTCAGTCACTACCCAAGTACTTATGCATCGAAGTAGGCCTTAGGGCATGGACTGCTTCAAACCCCTATACACTATGCATGCAGTCTTCAATGCACCTGCAAACTTGTCTTTTATATCTTTAATTCCCAAGTCTGTATCCTTACACTTCCACCAAACACTCTGTCACTGCTGTTTCAATATTGTAGTGAGCCATTCAGCAGTATGTGCTTATCTATGCACTGTGCTAAAACTGAAGCAGTTATACATTCATTCAGGCATTCTCCTTGCAGAACTGTAATCATCATTCAGTCAGTACCCAAGTACTCATGCAGCAAAGTAGGCCTTAGGGCATGGACTGCTTCAAACCCCTATGCACTATGTATGCAGACTCCTATGCACCTGCAAACTTGTCTTTTATAGCTTCAATTCCCCAGTCTGTATCCTTACACTTCCACCAAATACTCTGTCACTGCTGTTTCAGTATTGTAGTGAGCCATTCAGCAGTATGTGCTTATTCATTTACTGTGCTAAAAGTGAAGCACTTATGAATTTAGTCAGCCACTCTCCTTGCAGAACTCTAATAATTCAGTTAGTACCCAAGTACTCATGCAGCGAAGTAGGCCTTAGGGCATGAACTGCTTCAAACTGCTATGCACTATGCTTATAGTCTTTTATCTACCTGCATACTTCTCTTTTATACCTTGAATTCCCTAGTCTATATCCTTCCACTTCCACCAAGCAGTCTGTCACTGCTGTTGCACTGTTGTAGTAACCCTTTCAGCAGTTTGTTCTAAACCATTCACTGTACTAAAAGGTACGCACGTATAAATTCAGTCAGGCACTGTCCTTGCAGAACTGTAATCATTCAGTCATTACCCATGTACTCATGAAAGGGATCAAATGTTCAAGCAATAGAAATGAGTGTTTCCTCTTGATTTAATGTGGGAATAAATGTGATTTGTTATTTATATGTATATGTGTGTAGATTGAGTGTGTAGATTGAGAGGAAAACTTTGTTCTTTTCCATAGGACTTCCTGACCTCCTAGGCCTGCTCTGGGGGTCCCATAAGGGCCCTCAAGGCCAATTATTTTATTGTATTTATTTATTTTATTAATTTGTGATGAGCGTACCGAATGCCTTGTAGAGGCCCTGGGGACCGCCACCCCCCAGGGACGGCTCCTGCAGTGTCCCAGGGTGCCCACCCCCGTGACACTGTAGTTTGCTATGGTAGGGTGGGAGCCTCGCAGCTCCCGCCCTACCGTAGCAAACTGCTTTGGTTTTTGGAAGAGAGAGCAGCTTATCATCTCTCCCCTTAAAGGCATCCCACACACTGTTCTGGGACGTGCTATACCGGTTAGCATCATAAAACTCACCAGCCCATTTTCTAAGGTGTTCCACAAATCTGGTATCTAGTAATAATTTCCTATCAAAAGACCAGCTAGTTTGTTTTCTCTCAACTTTAGGCATTTCACAAAACAACACCAAAGGATTATGATCCGAAATTGACTTTGGGAGTTTCTTTATGCAAACCTTCTTCAACTCTGTAGAGGAGATCAGGAAGTAGTCAAGCTTAGAATACCTCAAATTAGGACTAGAGAAGTAGATGTAGCCTGGATCTGAGGGTTCCTTGACCCCCCAAACATCCTTGAGGCCATGAGACTTCATAAAAGAATCAAGGGCTCGGAACACTCTAGGTTTCCGCCCAGAATAGCCAGCTGGCTTATACCAATCTACCAAGATATTTAAATCCCCACAAACTATTATGGGCATTGGTCAGTTGGCTAACTCCCCTTCCAAGAAGTCAAAGATTTCAGGTTCATCCTGATTAGACCCGTATATCACACAGAGAGTATAACCTAAATTGAGTTCCACTATCACCCATCTCCCTGCGCTATCGGCCTTGTGACACTTAGCTCCCCCTAAATAGGGTTTAGCTAAGATGGCCACCCCCCTAACTGTTGATGCTTGGGATGAGCAAGCCAGGATTTCAAACCCCCTACATTTCATCATATTTCTTTTTGCCCAAGGTAGATGAGTCTCCTCTACACAGAAAATATCAAAGTTATTATATTTAGAAAAATGTCCCACCCTTTGTCACTTTCTCTCATCATTCAGGCCACCCACGTTGGCTGTGCAGATTTTAATGCTTGACATATCTTTGTATCAAGTTTCCCTGACGAGCCTGAATTATTGTTATAACCTTCAATGAAACCTTAAGGCCAATAAGATTTACCTTAACACACCTTATTTTTTTATTTATTTTTTCCCCCCAACCCCTTGTCCTCCCCCCTACCTAACCGCCCACCCTTCCCCCCCACCCACCTCACCCCCATTGCCCCCTTGTCCTCCACCCCCCCTCCCTTTCCCAGCACCCCTGCACCCTTGCTCCTGAGGCGCTCAGACCAGGTCTGTGCGTGTGATGGTCACAGTGAGAGCAGTGAAGCCCTTAACACAATAATCCGAGTCAACATCATGTTACCCCTTCCAACCTTCTGAAAAAAAAAGAAAAGAAACCCCATACTCCGGATTCACCTGTCCCTTCAATAGTACTTCAATAGTGCTTCAAAAACCTACATATATAGGTCGAGTATTGAGTGATTCTACTTTCCATGAGAGTCCAAATATTCTCTGGATTTAATCTCGGAGGCACAGGGTCAGAGCTGATTTGCATATAGGCAGTGTCTAACCCAGGGTGGTGTGGAGTGCCAAAAAAACGATGGATTTAGGCCCAGATCCTTGCACTGGGGTGAATGTATGACATTGTTCTACATTCTGTCCATCAACTGTGTTTTTTTCCAATTTTCACCCCGAGTGTGCTGGTTATACTCAGACGTGAGTCCCAGGCTCTCCACATCACTGGAGTCAAGCTATCCAGGCTGATGAAGGCTGATAGCCAGGAACTGGTCCTTGGATGCTTGATTCCGATCTGGGAAAGACATGGCTTGGTGGTTCGGACTGGACTGTTCCCATGAGGCACAGGGTCAGAGCTGATTTGCATATAGCCAGTGTCTAACCCAGGGTGGTGTGGAGTGCAAAAAAACGATGGATTTAGGCCCAGATCCTTGCACTGGGGTGAATGTATGACATTGTTCTACATTCTGTCCATCAACTGTGTTTTTTGTAATTTTCACCCAGAGTGTGCTGGGTATAGTCAGACGTGAGTCCCAGGCTCTCCACACCACTGGAGTCAAGCTATCCAGGCTGATGAAGGCTGATAGCCAGAAACCGGTCCTTGGATGCTTGATTCCGGTCTGGGAAAGACATGGCTTGGTAGTTCGGACTGGACTGTTCCCATGAGGCACAGGGTCAGAGCTGATTTGCATATAGCCAGTGTCTAACCCAGGGTGGTGTGGAGTGTAAAAAAAGATGGATTTAGGCCCAGATCCTTGCACTGGGGTGAATGTATGACATTGTTCTACATTCTCTCCATGAACTGTGTTTTTTTCAATTTTCAGCACGAAATTGGCCAGAAAAATTAGAATTGCTCTGGGTTTGTCGCCTTCCTTGGTGCCTTCTTTAATTTTAAACGGGGTGCGATGCGCTCTCTGGATCTCTGCTACCCAGTCCCAGCTTGAAAGCTCCGGAAATGCCTGCTCAAATAGTTTAATAACATAGCCTCTGACATCGGACCCTTCCACTCCCTTGGGTACCCCAAGAATCCGGATGTGGTAAATTTAAATTACCTATGCGGAATTTTATGCGGTAAAGTTCAATAAGAATAACTCAGTCAAAAATAAGAGACAGAATCCGTGGTATTTAAGGGTTTAAAAGGGGTTTTTATTCCTTATAAAGGAATTGGTTATTGGTTCGAACCAGGTATCATGTTCCATCACCACAAGGGTTCAGGAAGGGAATGGACATGGACATGTACAATGATTTATTAACAGAGCATCATATATATAGTCAATGCATTACAATAGAGATTGATGCAGAAGGCGTAACAGCTGAGAGAAACGAGATAAGGACACATATACGTAACAGAAGGCGTGCATGAGGGCGTACACGGAGGTGTGTGCTAGACAACGTCACTGGAAATGTATCACAGGTGGGTGGATCCCTAGAGGAATCCTGCAGTGTCAGCAGAAATACATGGCAGAGATGCGCGCGCAGCAGCATGACGTGTAATTGACGTGGAACTGGAGGGTGAAGGGGACTTGACATTTAGCCCTACATGAGGAGACAGAAGTCTGGGGTGTCAGAACAACCTAATCCCAAATCATATCTATATCTTGTGTTTAAGGAACTGTATTATCTAGAAGGAAAGGTCTCTCGGGCAGAGGCTATTCTATACTGACTGCTAGTGCGTGCATATGCGACTACGTGTCTACGAGTAAAGCAAGGGGGCCATGGGCCTACCATGGTAACAGGAGCTATGAATTACTTGCATGGAGACAGTGAGGCCGGGCCCTTTGCTCTGCAGCTGGGAAGATGTTCCCTAAACTACTAGACAGGAATGTATTTTCGAGGAGCGGAGCAGATAACTTGAAGGCTGAATACAGTTTTGGCAGGCAGGCAGGCCGAGCCAGGCACCGCTCGTCGCACAGGGAGTAAGGCACAGGTCAGGAAGCAACAGACTGTAGTTTTCAGAAACAGAAGGCAGAAAGGGCTCGATGGCAGGAATCAGGGCCTAACTCACCAGAGCTAGTAAAACATGAAAAGTGCACCATGTAAAGACGTTGGCAAGGCACACTTAGGAACCGAATATCCGACCCATTCATGGTGGATCTGAAAGAGGACATGTTAACGTTGGACGCAAATGTATTTGCGTCTTCATAGCTGGAAGTGGAGGGAACATACATGTACTTTTCATATTACCTCATTCCCTCCTTGTCCCCTACGGACCCTTCATGATATATCAATCCTCATTAATCTATCAATCTGTTCATGTAACATCATTTGCTCTTCTTTCTTCTTACGATGTTTTGAATGGGGACTTGAATGAGGAATACATGATGTGGCGCACAAGCCGCAAATCGCTGGCCCACATTGCAAACATAGGCAACAACTGAATACTATGAGAAGGGCAATACCTAGGAAGGATAGGATCTTCCATCCCCAGGCTGATAATACGCTCCAGAACCAACCGGACCAAGTCCAGGTACCTGGATCCTGGAGTATCTGACTTGCAATCTTGTGAAGACGAGTTATGGCTCTATATACTGATGGCGCGTTTTCTGGAATGAAAACACAGCAGCTCGATCCGATGACTCTACAGGCTCCGCCCCTATCGGCCAGGATGATGTCAAGGACGAGACGATTTTGAAGAACAACAATCCGCATAGCAGACTGCTCCTCTGTTAAGTTACCTAGGGCGGAAGTAGTTTCATTCACTACTGCTTCAAGGGTTCTAGTTAATTTTTGTATCAGCTTACTATTAAAGACAGCACCTAAGTAGGGAAAGAAACCTTTATTGAAATCTGTATATTGCTCCCATGCCGTTTCAGTATAATCGACAATCGGGAGATCTCTCTGTGGCCTATTGTGTACTAGATGGATGTCCCTATGATAATCAGGAGGGGCTAGGAAAACGGGTGGCAGAAGGAATGCAATGTAACAGGTGCCATCCCAAACTAGAGGTAAGCGTATATATGCGGTATGACCACAAACGAAGTAAGAATGACGTGAAGCTTTAAATGTAGACTTGCCCTTATCACTGAATTCGATCACAGTAGTACATTTACTATGACCCAGGTGTACTGAACCATTCTTTCTGACACGTAATTCACCTTTAACTGGTAGTACGGACATAGCGGGCAAGACTGGTTCGGCTTCGGATTCAACATTCAGAATCATGAGGTTAAGTGTAAAATTACCTAATCCATATACTTCGTTTTCTAGATCAGTTCCTGTTCTTTTGGGAAGACCCTCCTTGTCAGGGAAACATACTTTATGCAGAACTGTGTTCAGATTTCCCCATACCCAGTTGCCCTGGTAAACTACGGAATCAGAGTCTAAGGAATTAATTAAACTAAACCATGCACCACAGGAACCATTATGTGTGAACGGGTACGGGAAGAGAGGCAGAACTCCCTTGTATTTCTGATAGGGAGGGAGTCGGCCACATATCCAACAATTGGTAGCATTGCTGGTCTGCTGGGAATGGTGTAACATACTAATGAATGTGTTGTTGCGCAGCGCAAGTCGATAAGACAATTCATGCGGGGGCAGTTCACTGAAAGAGTGCTCGACACTGACATTGAAGGAAGAATGTGCACGTTTGAAAATAGGGTAATATACGTGTAACAATACACTTGCAGCAATAATCATAAGACTCAGAAAAAACATAATCAAAAGTGTCACTATACAGTGGCTGCGAAGAGATTTACAATATTCACGTTTCTTGAGCTGTTTCTGTCTATCTCTCTCTCTGTTGGGGTCTAGGGGATACATGTCAGAAACTCGTCTAACCGATTCACCTAGGGGAGGACTTAAACAATTAAACTGTCTGACTTGCTAGACCTCAACTTTAATTTATATTCTTGGGATGAAGTTTTCTCGGCCAAGGGGAGTTTCGAGTCAGTCTGTGGAGGAGGGCAAGGCTGGGAGTCTAAGTCTGGCAACGGTCCATGGAACTTCTTTATATGACTCGAATGGAGCCAACCCTTGCGGCCCTCGACTTTGATCGCTGTCCTTGTTGTAAGAAGTACGAGTTTCGGTGCTTGCCAGCGGGGCTCCAGCGGACTTCTCCTGTCGAAGTTCCTAATCTAGACGAGGTCTCCCGGAACCACTTCATGGGGCTTCACCTCGGTGTTGTCGGGAAAGGCTGCAGCAACCTGTGAACGACATGATTGTAGTGCAGACATCAAGGAGGCAAGGTAATCTGTCAGCATATTACAGTCAACATCGGTTATTTTGCGAGGCAGAGGCGTCCCCCACATATTCGGTGGCCTACCAAAGACCACCTCATACGGGGATAGCCCTGTTATGGAGTGTGCGACCATTCTTATATAAAAGAGTGCAACTGGTAAAGCTACTATCCAGTCGACACCCTTCTCTCTACAGATTTTGGCAAGACGAATTTTCAGAGTCTGATTATGTCTCTCTACGAGACCTGCTGCTTCGGGATGTCGGACACAGTGGAACTTCCACTGATAGCCAAGCAGGAGAGATACCTGCTTCATAAGCTCGGACGAGAATGGCTGACCGTTATCGGAGTATACGATGCGGGGCAAACCATATCTGGGGAAGAATTCATGAACCAGCTGCTTGGCAGTGGTCGGAGCAGTGTAATCTGGGACTGGATATGCTTCTGTCCAACGGGAAAGTGCACATACAACTACGAGGACATATTTGAATCCTCAACAACGTTCCATCTGGATATAATCCATCTGGAGGACTTCAAAAGGGTGATCGGGAGGATGAAATCCACCTTGCTCTACGGGAATGCTTTTACCTGGGTTGAACTGACAGCAGATCATGCAAGTACGCACTTTCTGTTTGGCTGCTGCTCGCAAATGTTTATTGAACCAAATGTTTTGAATACTGTCTAACATGGCTTTTTCTCCTAAATGTGCAGGACTGTGTACTGTATTAATAATTACTTGGACCATAGAGTCGGGGAGAAACCATATAGATTTTCCCTTCGTCATCCATCCCTGTTCTGTCTGGATTCCTCCTAGTTCAGTCCATTTCTTGATTTCGTCTGGTGTAGCATGTGTCTGTATATCAATTACATCTAGGGCGGGATCCTTAACTGTCATACAATGTGTCGGTGTCTGGACTATTATCTTTGTCAGATCAGTTGCGTGAGTCTGAGTCTGAGCTGTATGTTTTGCTGTTCGGTCTGCCAGGTCGTTACCCTGGGAAATTGAATCTGTGACTTTCGTATGTGCTTTGCACTTCATGATGGATATTGCTGTAGGCAGATGTATTGCATCTAACAGAGTTTGAATGAGGGGACCGTGCTGGATTTTGGCTCCGTGAGAGGTCAAAAAACCTCTCTCTCGCCAGAGTACACCGAAGTCGTGTACGACTCCGAATGCATAACGTGAATCTGTGTATATGTTAACGCTCTTGTTCTTTGCTTGAATACAGGCTTGCGTCAGAGCGATGAGCTCTGCTGCTTGAGCTGACAAGATGTCTATACAACTTGTTTCTATGACTTCAGTGTCTGTCGTGACTGCGTAGGCTGCCACTAATACTCCTGTGCTTGTTCTCATGCATGAACCATCCACATAAAGTGTCAGGTCTGGATCTGGTAATGCGGTGTCTGTCAAGTCTTGTCTGGGTTTCGTCGTAATGGTAATGACTTCAATACAATCATGTGCCAATGGGTCTGTCTCACTTAATGGCAGAAGTGTAGCAGGGTTCAATGTGTTGCAACGTCTGATTTCTATGTGTGGCTGAAACAATGTCAATTCATAACCTGTCAGTCTCGCTATAGTCAAGTGCTGAGTCTGTGTTCGGTTTAAAAGAACTTCCACGGAGTGTGGAACCTGTACTGTCAATTGATGTCCTAACACTATGGAATCACTTTGTCTGATTGCTAGAGCTGTTGCTGCTACTGATTTCAAGCACGCAGGCAAAGCCTGGGCTACTGGATCCAATGTACTAGAAAAATAAGCACACGGTTTGTATGAACCTGCTTGATCCTGAGTGAGTACTGACAATGCAGTACCTTCACGTTCTGTGACAAAAAGTGTAAAAGGCTTACTGTAACATGGTGTCGCTAAAACTGGTGCATGACATAAGGCTTTCTTTAAGTCGTCAAAAGCTTGTGTATGTTCCTGAGTCCAAGGGAGGACAGTCGATGTCGCTGCCTCCTGGGTTGTCAACTGTATGAGTGGTTTCGCTAGAAATGCATACTGAGGGATCCATTGTCTACAGTAAGAAGTGAGGCCTATAAAGGCTCGTACCTCCTTTAACGTCTTGGGTTGTGACATGTTTATAATTAACTGAATGCGGTCAGGTGTTAGCTGTCTCCCCCCTTTGGTCAGCAAGTGCCCAAGGTAAACAACTTGCTGAACACAGAATTGTAGCTTCGAAGGGGACACCTTGTGTCCCTTGTCAGCCAGGAAATGCAAAACCGTCAGTGACGCTTGCTCACATTCAGGTTCGCTGCGGGCGGTGATCAGTAGATCATCGACATACTGTAACAGGGCAGTGTTGTCAGGCATGTGTATACTGTCTAGTTGTCTTTTCAGTGCTTGGCTATAGATGCTGGGGCTTTCTGTGAATCCTTGAGGTGCGCGTGCAAATTTGAAGCTTCGACCATTTAAACAGAATCCGAGGAGATATTGGCTTTCCGAATCAATGGGGACACTAAAAAAGGCGTTCTTCAGATCAATTACAGTAAAGAACGTTGCTTCTGAATCAATGGCAGTCAATAGAGACGAGATATCTGGGACCACAGGGTACTGTGGTACGATGCATTTATTCAATTCGCGCAGATCGATAACTAATCGATAAACTGGGGGTGCATTTGGGTCAGTACGTTTAAGAATTGGAATGATGGGGGAGTTACATAGATTCGAGTCGGTTTCTACAACCACTCCTTGTGCAATGAGCTCGTCAATGATTTTCAGTAAAGCCGCTACAGCATCTGGGGGTAACTTGTATTGTCGGATTCGGGGTAAGACTACTCCTGGTCTGAGTGTGACTCGATATGGTGTAATGTGCATACATCATACATCAGTGGGGCCTTGTGCCCATAAATGTGCAGGAACATTCTGTAATCTGGGATCAATATCTCTCAACACATAGTGACCCTTAAAGTCACGTAAGAACAATCTTACTCCTTCCGGAGAGCAACAAATCACAGCTCCTAGAGCTTTCAGTGTCTTGATACCTAACAAGTTTTCTGGACATGATTTCGTTAATAACAGATCTGTAGTACGAGACAATGGACCAACTAAAAGAGGTACTGGTTTCGATACTTCATTTACAATAGGTTTGCCTGAAAATCCAAGGGAAACATTCTGTGAGCCTGAGAGGGGTGCCCCTGGAACCTCGTCATGACTTATCGTTGTTCGGCTTGCCCCTGTATCAATCAAAAACTTCCTATCTTTTCCTAACACTTGGCTATGTACATAAGGACCCTCATGATCTACAGGAACCTCAATAAGAGGCAAGCCAACCTCCCTCTCTAGGCTGTTTCATGTGTATCGCTGGTAATCGGGATAATCTGTTTGCGCATACTGGTACATCTGTTGTGTTGCATGTTGTGTTGCGGCAATGGGCTGTGGCTGTGGCACTGCTACGGTCTGTACTGTCTGTTGTGAAGCTTGCATAGGCTGGATATTCTGTGATACTTGTTGTTGGGCCTGGTCCTGTCTAGGAGGACGCGGCCTTTCTTTAGTTTTACCTGTTGCTATATTATGTTTCAAAACTGCACAATCGTTGATATAGTGACCTGGCTGTTTACAATAGTTGCATATCCCTTTAACAGGAGCTGCTGAATTATTGGACTGTGTCATACCCTTTTTCTGACCGTCAGCTGGAACTGACTGAGCAACTAACATTTTCATTTTCGTGTCTTTCATACGTCTTTGTTCATGATCATGTTCTTCTCTAATTCTATTCTGGTGATACTGTAACATTTGTGAAGGCGTATTAGCTTGCCATGTGCTCTCGACTTTCAGAACACGATTCTTAACTTGGGGCAGAGAATTCTCGACTAATTTGGATACAAAAAGATGTGGATACGACTCACTACTTGCTTTCAGGCCACTATTAATAACAAAACATTTCTCAAATCGGGAATAAAAATCACTAGTGTCTTCATCGGGTTTCTGTTTACAGGCTGAGATTGCATCCCAGTCTTCCTTTTTCGTTGCTAACAAACGTGGCAATACTTGTACTAACAATCCTGGTAATGCTTTAGTTTTGTCCCCGAGCCCTAGGCCTGGGGTTCTAGTATTTTCTTCATTCTCTAATGCAGCCCAATCAATCTTTGCGTCTCCCACCTCCCATTCTTTTTCCTTGAGTTTCTCGTAAATACCGGCAGGCAATAATACTTTCAATATTTTCATGATGTCGGGATAGGTATAATCACCCATGAGTAACATGTCTTTTATTTCACGGTGGAAACCTGCTGGGTCTTTGTCATGACTAGGTACTAATTTCTTCATTTCTAATAATTCCATTTTAGTTATGGGCGTGTACACAAACATACGTCTAAAGGTATTATCATCATTCCTAACTGGATGTACTTCTCGCAAGGGATTCTGTCTGTCTATGTAATACATTTTTCTTTCCGGAGGTGGAGCTGGGACAAACTGTGTATTCAGAAAAACACTATACCTGTGTCGATGTTCTAGAATTACTTTAATTAAGTCGGTACCTAGACCTCTCCATCTATTCGAGAGTAGCTCCATTAAAATATCAGGTAGGGGACCTGGATCAGAATGTTGAGTTTTATACAATATAAGGAGATGCTGAATCATGTATATTCCAGCTAATTTCTGTTCATCAGGGGAAAGATTTAAAAAGGTCTGTGCTAATGCGTCATCACTATATTTATCGGAACTGTCAGCCCATTGGACTGCTGATCTGGCTAATTCTTGTTCATCCATGGAATCGAGTACATGGTACCCCATTCGTTCTTGAAGTACTTTATCGGTAGCCTGAAACAAATGTTCAGGAGATTTTGGATTTGACATGGCAGCTTGAAAAAGTCTCTTACTTTCTGGACTTACCGGACGTATTGAATTATTAAAAGGTCTTCCCTTACCTACATATGCTATCGTTTCTCTAGTTGGTAATTGCAATGTTCCTGTTGTCGTTTCTGGTTGTTCCTCCTCCTCCGAGGATTCATTTTTGTCTGTATCTATTTCTCTTTCAGGCTATCTTCTTTCATGTATTAGTTCTACTGCTTTTCGGATCCTACGGTACATATTTTCTATACAACTCTGTTTATCATGTTTTCCGTCTGCTATATTCTGACCCCATTTGTTAAGTGCTTTCATTTCTTCCTGGTCTACACCAGGCCTATCTTGGTCTCTTATCAAGCAGTTTATAAAGAAACGTAATATCATTTTTTGAGTGTCAACTTTCTGGTATGCCATGGCCTCGCCAATACTTTCAGGACCTTCCCCCGTTTGGACAAAATGATATATTCTGTCTAGATGATCAATCATTCCAGGTAGTAACATTAAATAGTTTGCAACTCGTCGTAGACGTACTGATGATAGCATCATTCTGTCGTCTTTACCGGGTACGGGATCATATCTACAATCTGTAAGAGGCTCTTTAAGTATGTCGTAACTCGCTGTTTGAGGTGTACGTTGTTGTGCTAAGTCCCTATAAGTTAATCGGTGCGTTTGTGGCGGTGTTTGAAAACCTCCTGCTGCACCTCCCGAAGTGCCAGGTCCAAAAGGATTTAGTGGGTTAATGGTAGGGAGAATAGGTGCCGGAAGGGCTGGGAGAATAGGCGCAGGATGTGGAACGGGAGGAGGAGTTTGTTGTTGCAGAAGTGGGTGAAGATTATCTCGGGGTGGGGTGCCATCAACGGGTGGCGCAGGAACACGTGGATTTGTATATGCGGGAGCTACGTCGTCTAAATAGGAAGAAAGGAATATGTCTTTTGTGGCCTTGTGACGTACTTTGGTCGGGAGCAATGGAGGGGGAAGATCTTTCGGTATTTCCGGAGTGGCCTTAGGTAAACCCTCGGCCAGGAGAGGATACATACCATTCATAAGAGTGTTTCGTTGTCGGTCTACTTGTTCTGTTTTTACTTGTATCCCCTCTTCAACTAATAGATTTTCTCGGGCTTTGTCTGAATCCTCTCTACTTTTCTCTGCTTTTCTGAGTGCTTTTTCTGTCCGTCTGTGTGATTCTTTACGCCAAAATTCAATGGCATCTTTCTGTGACTGTCTGGCTTTCTTTTTCCATAATGCTTCTTCTACTCTCATAATGCACTCGGCATCCCATGTCCCAGCAGCGGGCCATCTCTGATTCTCTGCTAGATCTTTGGTGTAATCCACCCATAAATCGAGATATAATACAGCATCTAGGCCGTGTTTGTGGTACATAAAGTACCCTGGAGTGTCCCTGGGTGGGATGGGAACAGCTTCCTCTAGTATCCCTTTTCTAGTTCCTATCTGTCTTAGTTTAGAGAACAGCGGCATGTTTCAGCCGTACTACCTGGTACTTGATACTTACTTGGATTTGGACACGATTAATACAATAAACACAATAATGTAGATCGAACAATCACTCATACCACGACATTAAAACACATTTAAACATTATGAAAACGAACAACAATAATTAAAATAAAACTAGCTACCTGCATACTCGATATACTGCTAAACAGTACAGATACACTGCTAAACAGTGCAGACCGTCGCTGTGTACCCAACCCTGTCTTGACCGGGCACAAATTAATGCACTCGTCTAGATGCGTCCCCAGCAACGGTACTCACCGGGAAGCACGGAACAGAAGGCCTCGGAAACTCGATACTGGACTGGACCCTGGACTCGACTGGACTGGACTCGACTCGATTCGCGACGTAGGTACTTCGGAACTTCGGAACTGGTGGGCCTCTGAATACCTCGGACTTTGCTCTCTCAGCTAGGCTCTGGTCGGGATCCTCCGCACTCCTCACCGCCTCGTCTGGGTGTCGATCGCAGCCTCCGTCACCTCCGTTGGCCTGAGGGAGATACAGGAAATCCTGCGGGTACGCGTAGTTGTCCTTCACGGCTGTGGCAGGGGACCGGGCCTGCAACGCACCGCCGGCGCGTAAGGTGGGGGAGGGGTCCCTATTCGGGCGCCAATTATGTGGTAAATTTAAATTACCTATGCGGAATTTTATGCGGTAAAGTTCAATAAGAATAACTCAGTCAAAAATAAGAGACAGAATCCGTGGTATTTGAGGGCTTAAAAGGGGTTTTTATTCCTTATAAAGGAATTGGTTATTGGTTCGAACCAGGTATCATGTTCCATCACCACAAGGGTTCAGGAAGGGAATGGACATGGACATGTACAATGATTTATTAACAGAGCATCATATATATAGTCAATGCATTACAATAGAGATTGATGCAGAAGGCGTAACAGCTGAGAGAAACGAGATAAGGACACATATACGTAACAGAAGGCGTGCATGAGGGCGTACACGGAGGTGTGTGCTAGACAACGTCACTGGAAACGTATCACAGGTGGGTGGATCCCTAGAGGAATCCTGCAGTGTCAGCATAAATACATGGCAGAGATGCGCGCGCAGCAGCATGACGTGTAATTGACGTGGAACTGGAGGGTGAAGGGGACTTGACATTTAGCCCTACATGAGGAGACAGAAGTCCGGGGTGTCAGAACAA
Organism: Lissotriton vulgaris; assembly: GCF_964263255.1. Classification (NCBI taxonomy): domain Eukaryota; kingdom Metazoa; phylum Chordata; class Amphibia; order Caudata; family Salamandridae; genus Lissotriton; species Lissotriton vulgaris. The sequence goes on from NC_141694.1 coordinate 471,960,225, forward strand.
CCTAATCCCAAATCATATCTATATCTTGTGTTTAAGGAACTGTATTATCTAGAAGGAAAGGTCTCTCGGGCAGAGGCTATTCTATACTGACTGCTAGTGCGTGCATATGCGACTACGTGTCTACGTGTAAAGCAAGGGGGCCATGGGCCTACCATGGTAACAGGAGCTATGAATTACTTGCATGGAGACAGTGAGGCCGGGCCCTTTGCTCTGCAGCTGGGAAGATGGTTCCCTAAACTACTAGACAGGAATGTATTTTCGAGGAGCGGAGCAGATAACTTGAAGGCTGAATACAGTTTTGGCAGGCAGGCAGGCCGAGCCAGGCACCGCTCGTCGCACAGGGAGTAAGGCAGAGGTCAGGAAGCAACAGACTGTAGTTTTCAGAAACAGAAGGCAGAAAGGGCTCGATGGCAGGAATCAGGGCCTAACTCACCAGAGCTAGTAAAACATGAAAAGTGCACCATGTAAAGACGTTGGCAAGGCACACTTAGGAACCGAATATCCGACCCATTCATGGTGGATCTGAAAGAGGACATGTTAACGTTGGACGCAAATGTATTTGCGTCTTCATAGCTGGAAATGGAGGGAACATACATGTACTTGAAGCACGTACATGGAGCCGTTGGGGTCTACGATAGGGGACACAATTGACCATAAAATTCATATTACCTCACGGAGATTATTCCGTTTGAGCCTGTTCTCAATGTCCTCCAGTTTCCACTGGATGTCTATTACTTGCGAATTTTGAGCTTCAACCTTGTTGATTGCGGCTGTTGCCTCGGCCTCCGTAGAGATCACTCTATCCTCCAGATTAGTTACCCGATCTCCCAGGTTAATACAGGCCTTGGACAACTTCCTAACAGTCCCCTGTATTTTCTGTACAACGGCTTGGGACTTCCGACTGTCCTGCCGGGCTTCCTTCCTGTGTGCCAGAATCTTGCTATGAATAGATTCCAGTAGTGACATCTGGGCAGCTAATTATATAAGGCCTGAAACCCATGGTTTTTAAGTGAATTTGCAAGGTTTTTTAAATGCTAATTCCTAACTATATAAGGCTTGAAACCTATGGTTTTTTCAGTGAATTTGTAAGGTTTTTTAAATGCAAAGTCCTAACTATATCAGGCGTGAAACCTATATTTTTTCAATAAATTTCAAAGGTTTTGTAAATGCTAATTCTATTAGCGGATAACGTTTATATATGTTATTCTCCTTCTGGGACCACCTAAGCAGCTATCTTGTTTCTCAGGAGAAGTGAGGCACAAGAGAGCACCAAACAAGAGTGCAAAACGCGAAAAGGGGTCAGGGTTGAGACCCCCTGACCCCCTAGCCCTTCTCAGGGGGTCCCAGAAGGACCACCAAGTGCAACATTTTTTTTATTTTTTTTTAAAATCGCGGGGTACGCGCACGGTACGCGTACCGTACGCGTACAGTGCGCGTACCCCGCGATTTCTTTGAATTTTATTATTTTTTTGCCCTTGGGGGTCCTTTTGAGACCCCCTGAGAAGGGCTAGAGGGTTGGTGGGGTCTCTACCCTGCCCCCTTTTCGTGTTTTCTACTCTTGTTTTGGGCTCTCTTGTGCCTCAGTTCTCCTGAAAAACAAGATGGTGGCCAACACTCCCTAGTTTGGACAGTTTGGAATGTTGACCGTCGACTGCCAGCCAATCAGAAACTCGCTCATGCACATAAGGGTGAGCGCACGTACACGTACGGTACGCGTACCGTAGCCTTACGTTGCGCGTACGGTGAGCGCATATAGATAAATAATTTGCTCAAATTGATTTTCTCAACAACTACTGGAGGGATTTTCACCAAATATAGAAAAAGCACTACTGCATACCTGTCCCTATCATTTTGCCAAGTTTGGTGTAATTCCATTCATCCGTTTAGGCTGTAGCCGTGTCTAAAGGTCCCTATGGAAATTAACATGGGGAAAACACGTTTTAGGACCCCCTTTTTTTCAAAGCCCCCGCTTGACGAATCCCCCCGAAACTTTCAGGGAAGGAGCAGAGCGGAGCAAAGCAAATTTAAGGAAAATTACACGCAGATTCCTCAATTGGCGCCAAAGTTATAGAATGTTGGGGATTTCCTATGGTAACTAGGTCCTAACTATATATACTCCTTACCCTAAAGGGGGCACTTCCATCTTCCTGTAGCCACTCTGTGGACCCTGCGCTCGCCAACATTGTCCTTTTAGGGCAACTGAGGTGATTACTAAAATAAGGAAAGCAGAGGCTGCTCTGAAAATGGCATTGGTTAATTGCCGCTCCTTACCAAAACATGCCATTGAAATTTCCATACTAATTCAAGATTTGGACCTGGATATTCTTTTTTTAACAGAAACGTGGCTTGGATCCACCTCTGGCCCAGATATTATCTGAGCTCTCCCCCTGGATACCTGATCCAACACAGGGATAGAGGACCTAAGGTTGGAGGAGGGATTGCCATTCTCTACAGGGAGCATCTAATCTGTCGTATGACTGATAGTTCTACCCCAGACTGTGAGAGTATACAGTTCTCTACCACAGTATCCTCAGAACTGTCACTCTCTGGCCTTTTAATTTACCGTCCACCTGGCCCGATAGGACAATTTGTGGAAGGACTAATTGAAACCACTTTGGAGCTAGCTAGTACGGTTTCTAACTTCATAGTGTTAGGAGACCTGAACCTCAATTTTAATAATCCTTTAGATACCACTGCAATGGAATTGACTAAAGATTTAGCCGCCTGTGAATTGAACTTAATAGTTCTGCATCCCACTCATTCTAAAGGGAATCTTTTAGACCCCATATTCTCGAACGTTGTAGAATTGACCTCAGCTGACCAATACTCGATTCCCTGGTCAGTCCATATGGTAATCCCTTTTACATGGAAGATAAGCAGACCCAGCTCTATTAAACCTTCTCATAAAGATTTAGGTAGGCACTGGACGAAACTAGAACTGAATGATTGGCTAGAAACACTGAAGCAGAGCGAGCCTCTGGCCAACCAGGACATCGATAGGGCAAATAAAGACTTCAACCAATGGATTGAACAATCACTGGATATCGTGCTCCCAAAAAAATGTATCACAAATAAAAAAGGCCCCAAAAAACAACCCTGGTTTAATTCAGACCTAAGGTCCCTTAAACAGGAATGTAAACGGGAGGAGAGGCAGTGGCGAAAACATTTCGATGAGGAGAAGAAAAATAAATACAGATCTACCATAAAGAAAAATAAATCTGCCCTCAACATAGCCAAATCTACCTTTTATGCAGAACAAATTGAGAATTCTGCTAATGCCCCTAGAGAGATGTTCAAGATAATTAAAACTCTGTTAAAAGCCTCGGACCCGCCATCATCAGCACTATCCTCCGAGGAATCTGGTGTTCGTTGCAATAAACTAGCAAGCTTTTTTGCCACAAAAATCCAAAATATCCTTCTTTCTCTCCCCCCCTACCTATGGCTGAACTAACCCCCTCTCTGGTAGGTGATATTTATGTTACTCCGCCTCACCTCTCATTTTTCTCCCCGCTCAGTGCAGAACTTATACCCCCTCTCTTTAACTCCATAAAGAGCGGTTCCCCGCTCGATCCTGCCCTATGACCATTTTAAACCTGGCTCTGCCCCACATCAGCAAGCACATTATCAACTTAGTTAACACCTCGCTGGAGTCAGGTATGGTACCGCAAGATTGGAAGTTGGCCATGGTCAGGGCCCTGTTAAAAAAAACAAATCTCGACCCTGATGATTTTTCCAACTACCGCCCCATTTCCCTTCTCCCTGGCATCAGTAAGCTCACCGAAAAATGGGTGAATAAACAGCTGGCATTTTACTTGGAGACCCCTGATTTGCTACACCCTACTCAAACAGGATTCTGGAGAGGACAGGGAACCGAGACAGGACTGTTGAGGGTGGTTGAGGATTCCAGGAGGATTTTAGACGCAGGTGGCAGCGCAGCCATTATCCTCCTGGACCTCAGCGCTGCCTTCGACATGGTTAACCACCGTGTCCTACTATCCCGCCTTGAAAGGATTGGGATCACGGGCAAGGCCCTTATGTGGCTCGAGTCTTTTCTTAGCAACAGAGTTTTTAAGGTTTTCTCAGAGAACAGCTGCTCCCTTCCAGTGCCATTACAGTGTGGGGTACCACAGGGTTCTTCCCTTAGCCCCACACTGTTTAATGTGTACATGGAGCCTCTGGCAGAGGTAGTGGCCCCCTTTGGAATCCAGTTAGTAAGTTATGCTGATGACACTCAGCTAGTTGTCTCCTTAAATCATGTGGAACCCCTTCTGACCAACCTTTGCAGCTGCCTGGAGGCGGTTGCGAAATGGATGGATGCGTCCCATCTGAAGTTGAATGGGGGGGAAAACTGAGCTGATGCTACTAGGAAAAAAAAACACATTTAATATTTCCACACTGTGGCCCTCCTGCATGGGGCTTGGGCCCATTCCAAAGTCCGAGATAAAAAGCCTCGGCTTCTGGCTGGATACGGAGTTGTCTTTTAAAACCCAGGCAAGAAAGACAGTGGCCACCTGCTTTGGCCTGTTGAAGACAATTCGTAAAATCCTCCCTCAGCTACCCGAAGCAGCCAAGAAAATCATAGTCCAGTCCCTTATTCTATCTAGGCTGGACTATGGAAATGCGCTCTACCTAGGAGCCCCCGCTTCGGCTACTCGGCAACTCCAGACTGCCCAGAACTCTGCAGCGAGGTTACTTACGGGTACCAGCCACCGCACATCAGCCACACCCTCGCTGAGTACCTTGCATTGGCTTCCAATAAGGGAGCGGGTTCACTTCAAAACCCTTTGTCTGGTCCATAAAACTCTTTATGGGAAGGGCCCTCCCATCCTAAATGACATGATCAGGCCATATAAACCACCCAGGAATCTTCGCTCAAACCAGCAAAACCTTCTAATAATTCCCAGGATCAATAGGGCCCGCACAGGGGGCCGCCTCTTTTCGCAAAATGCGGCTAAGTTATGGAATGCTCTCCCCCCACCTCTCCGTCAAGAGCCTAACTTACTCGCATTTCGCAAAAAGCTAAAAACTGTACTGTTCCCCAAGATCTAGATGAGTCAGGCTTCTGCACCTTCTGATATCTATTTCCCTCTGGTTAGTACTAAGCGCTGGGATGCTTCCGAGTAGCCATGCGCTATAGAAGAACCTTTACAATTACAATTACAATTACAATATACCTACTGGCAACCGCCAGTAGGTTATATATATATATATATATATATATATATATATATATATATATATATATATATATATATATATATATATATATATATATATATATATATATATATATATATATATATCTTGAAAAAATATTATATCAAGAGATTTACATTTAAATTTGTAAATGTACTATATTTGTAACTTGAATAAAGATATAATATTTTTAAATATATTTTTGGGGAATCGCGTCCGGTGCATGCTGACTACTCGTCCGGTATGCAAATCCCATGTGACTTCAAAAGAAAGCATTTCATTGGTTAAGAAGCTTTCATTTCTAGTACTTACAGGACCCCACTCAATGTTTTCATTCTTGCAAGAGCATATTTTCAAGAAACACCTCTTGTGTTTTCTGTGCCTCTTCATTTGATTTTTTGGGTGTTTTTTCCCAGTGAGGAAATGGCATCTCAATATCCACCACAGGATATACCCGAAGATGAGGAGGAGCTGGAAGAACCCTTAAAGAAATTAAAAGAGAGTATTATGTGGGCTTTGTTCTCTATACCACCAGGAAAGAAGAAGGTAAATGCATGCAAAGTCACCTGCACTGTGTGTGAGAAGGTTTTATCTTATGGATTAAAACAAAGTTATTCTTGCAGGACTTTATCCATGATGTAACATCTTCAGACCATGCACCCAAACCGTCTTGCGTGAGAACAACATCGCCGACAAAAGAAAGTGACACAACAGTATGATGAGGTTGCAAGACCTAGTACTTCTGCGAGATCCACTCCATCCACACAAACTTCACTAATTGTTCTAGAGTTTGTAGGACTGGAACAGCACTGCATAAAGTGCAAGAAACTTCTTTGCGCAGGCAAGCAATCTGTTGCAGCTGTTGTTCTTGCTGCAAAGAATCATCAATGTCATTTTTTTGTGTGTTTGCAATGACTTTCCAAATGCAAAATATTTTGAAATGCTTTTCTAGTTCTTTTCCTTGCTTTTCAATATTTTGTTAAAAAAATACCAATTTTTTTATTTAAGAGGTAAAAAAAAAGTAAATTAAAAACAAAAAAGAAGAAAAAAATTGTTCTTTTTAGAACCGCCTACTTGGTTAAAAATAGACAAACTTGTATGTATTCTATGAATGATGGCAAGGGTAATGTCTGATTCATTGTATGAGTGAATAAGTACTGTCTCAGTGAATGAATGAGTGCAGCAGTATTGCCTGAGTCATTGGATGAGTGCCTGGATAGTGTCTAGCAGACTGGATGAATGCAACATGGATAGTGCCTGGCTTATTGCATGAGTTCAGGGGTAGTGCATGGGTGATTGGAGCAGTGCATGGGTAGTGAATGAGTGCGTGGATGAGTGCATGGGTAGTGTTTGAGGGAATGGATGAGTGCAACAGTGTCTGAGTGATTGTATCAGTGCATGGGTAGTGCCTGGCTGATTTCATGAGTGCATGGGCACTTCCTGGGTGATTGTAGGAGTGCATCGATAGTTCCTGAAGGGAAACAACACTTACAACGCAACTTTTACAACACACTACCTTTACAACAAAACTTTTACAACGCAACATCCATTACAACGCATGCCATTACAACGCAACCATTACAACGCATGTCACTACAACGCATACCGCTACAACGCATGTCATTAAAACGCAGTCATTACAACGCATACCATTACCACGCATACCTACACTATCTAACACTTACCCTACTGTTGCACCCCCTGGAGTTAGATAGTAAATTTTACCCGTACACTATCCAATACTTACCCTACTGTTGCACCCCCTGGAGTTAGAATAGTAATTTTTACCCCTACACTATCCAACACTTACCCTACTATTGCACCCCCCTGGAGTTAGAATAGTAATTTGTACCCCTACACTATCCAATACTTACCATAGATGCAATGTAATGGTATGCGTTTTAATGGTATGCATTGTAAATGTAGTATGTGTTGTAGTGGAATGCGTTGTAAAGGTAGTTTAATAGAATTAGTTGTAATGGAATGCGTTGTAATGGATGTTGAAGTCTAAAAAATGTGTTGTAAAGGTATGCGTTGTAAAAGCATGCGTTGTAACGACATACATCCGTTCCTGAGTGCACGAATGAGTATATGGGTAGGGAATGGGTGATTGCAAGAGTTCAGGAATACTGCCTGGGTGATTTGAGGAGTGCATGGGTAGTGCCAGATTGAATGGGTAGTGCCTAAGTGATTTCATGAGTGCATGGAAAGTGCTTGAGTGATTGCATAACTACAAGGGTAGTGACTGGGTGATTGGAGGAGTGAATGGGTAGCCCAGAGTGCATGGATAAGTTTATTTATATTCATTGTTACTCGAAGGTGTCCTGGCGCTGAATGGCCACTAGTATGCATGGGTTGAGGAGTTAGTGTGTAAAGAGCCATGTCTTTAGGGCTCTCCTGAATGACAGAAGGTCTGATATCTGTCTGAGGCTCAACGGCAGGACGTTCGATGCCATCTCAGCTCCCAGGGAAAAACTCCTGCCCCCCCAGCGAGCTTTCCTGACTCTTGGGACTACAACCAGCCCCTGCTCGGCTGACCTTAAAGATCTTACAGGCGTGTACCACTGGAAGAGCAGAGTCATACAGTGGGGGCCTAGACCATTCAGTGCCTTGAAGATCACGCAGAGCGTTTTAAAAACTATTCTTTTGCGTACTGATAGCCAGTGTAGCTTCACCAGATCCTGTGCTACCAAGACGAACTTGGGTGTACCCGTAATCAGCCGGGCTGCTGCATTCTGCAGCATTTGGAGTTTGTTTAGCAGCCCCTGTTGGGCATTCAGCAGCAGGCTGTTGCAATAGTTCAGTCTGGACATCACCAATCCTGTTACCACTGTCTTCCTGTGCTCATCCGCTAGAAATGGCAGGACTTTTCGGATTGTTTTTAGCACATAGTGGGTTGCTGAAGACAGCGCGTTAATTTGTAGCCTGAAGGACAGAGAATCATCCATCAGTACACACATGTTTTTGACCTTCGCAACCGGTGAAGGGGGGGTCCCCATTTCCTCGGGCCACCATCGTGGGGACCAGAAGTTATCTCTGGACCCAAACAGCAACACTTTGGTCTTTGCTGAATTCATCTTAAGGCAGTTTTCTGCCATCCAGTTGCTGACCTCATGCATGCACCCTCTGAACCTGTCTGCCGTGCTTTCCATTTCACCCGGTAGCATTGACACCACTATCTGCGTGTCGTCTGCGTAAGATGTTAGGTTGAAGCCGAAGGATCTAATAACTGGCGCCAGCGTGGAAACGTACACGTTAAGAAGAGTCGGACTCAGGGAAGACCCCTGGGGAACTCCGCAAGGCAGAACAAATGGGTGCGCTTCAAAGTCCCCCAGAGCCACCGACTGGGTCCTGCTGGATAGGAAGGCCTGCAAGATCTTAAGTGCTTTTCCTTGAGTCCCATAGGCCCATAGCCGGTCCACCAATAACTTGTGGTGGACCCGTATCAAAGGCCGCAGACAGGTCCAGCAGGATCAGGGCGGCTCAGCCGCCTGCATCCATCACTGTTCTTATGTCTTCGGCTGACTTGTTCAGTGCCGATTCTGTGCTGTGCCCCGCCCGGAATCCATGCTGGGATGGATCTAGACGTTCTCCTGTCCCCAGGAAAGTACTCAGCTGCATGTTTAGTATACCCTCCATGATTTTGGCTGGGAGGGGTAACCTGGCGATGGGCCGATAGTTGTTCAAATTGGTCACGTCTAGGTTAGATTTTTTAGAAGGGGTAGAATGGATGCTTGTTTCCACCGTGACAGTGAACAGTGGGGTGAGTCCTGAGGCAATGGTAGAGGGAGCTAATTCTGCAATGGTGGCTGGGCAGGGGTCACGAGGGGAGCCTGATTTTATTCTCTGTAACCGGTTTGCTACCTCCTCCTCACTAACTGGGGCTAAGTTAAGTAATCTCTCTTTTTTCCTGTCAGTCTCTGTGTTTGTTTCTGGGGCGCCAATCTTAACTTGGTTGTCCAAAGAGTGGAAAATCTTTTCCACCTTTCCCAGAAAGAACTTGGCCAAGTCTTCGCATAATTCACGACTTGGGGGTATCTCCACCGGTTTGGGGGCTGCCAGGGATGACACTCTACGAAATAGTTCCTTTAGGGAGTTACTAGCTTTCTTGATGCGTTTGGTGAAAAACGCACGTTTAGCCATGTGGATCATCTCTTTGTACAATCTCAGCTCAGCGTTGAGTAGCTTTTTATCCACCTCCCTGTAGTTTTTCCGCCAAGATCTTTCCAATTTTTTACAGAGAACTTTGTGGTCCCTGATCTGTTCTGAAAACCAGGGGGCTGAAGGGTTTGAGCGCGTGGAATGATAGATTTTTGGGGGTGCTAGTTGCATGCATACTGCCTCTAGCCAGTTCGTGTAGGCTGTGGCCGCATCCTCCACCTTTCCTGGAGGGGGCATCAATGAGGTTCTCAGTAAGCCCTCAAGTGCCTCACCTTCTGAGCTTTTCCATTTCCTGATCTTTCTGGGTAGAATCTTAACCTTGCTTAATCTATTAGGAGGGCTAGAATGATTTTAAAGTGAACTGCGGCGTGGTCAGACCAGGAGACCGGATGTACTGCCGTGACTTCTAGGTTGGGATGGTTGGAAAAAATACCGTCTAAGGTGTGTCCTGCCCTGTGTGTCGGGCCACAGACCCTTTGCTTTAACTCCACCCAATGCAACAGTTCTATAAGATCCTGTGTATCTGAGTCTGAAACGCACTCAAGATGAAAATTAAAATCCCCTAATAGTGTAAAGGTCTTAGCGCATACAGCTTCTTCTAGCAGGCTACTCAGAGCTGTAAGAAATGGGGTTTTATCCCCGGGGGGCCTATAGAATAGACAGCCTCTGAGGGTTTGGTGGTCAGATAGGATAAAGTTAAAAGCTAGAGCTTCGTCTAGGTCAGTTGCGCCAGGCTGGAAGGTCCCTCTAACTGATTTGTGATAAATAATAGCCAGTCCTCTGCCTCTCTTCTAAACAGTCATAATCCGGGGGAGTGGCTTTAACAATATCTGGGCCTGAGGCTGCGTTTGTCCAGGATTCTGTTATAAATGCTATCATGACTTTTAAATCCTGTATTAGATACGCCAGTTCTATACTGTGTTTCACCAGGGATCTGGCATTAAGCAACAGACATTTCACTGTAGCGTGCTCTTTCCCCTCTGTAGTTCTATATGAAACCGTGGTGAGTGTTCTGGTTTGCCAGAGTAAATTAGGAAGGGCCTGTTTACAGTTTAAGCAATGATGAGGATTGGTCAACAAATCTTCCTGCATTTCCATGGTAACGCAGCCTGGAGTATTAACGTTGCCACCTAGCGCCCACAGGGTATTGCGGTTATAGGTGTAATGCGTGGCTGATTTTAAATGCACCAGACCAGGGCTGATGAGAGGTGTTACCTCGAAACCGGTCCGGTCCTCGGATGGTTGATTCCGTTCTGGGAAGGACATGGCTTTTGTAGTTCGGACTGGACTGTTCCCATGGGGCACAGGGTCAGAGCTGATTTGCATATCGCCATTGTCTAACCCAGGGTGGTGTGGAGTGCAAAAAAACGATGGATTTGGGCCCAGATCTTTGTACTGGGGTGAAAGTGTGACATTGATCCACATTCGGTCCATCACCTGTTGTGTTTGCATATTCCGCCCTAAGTGCGCTGGGGATGCCCAGACGTGGGTCCCAGGCACTCCACACCATTGGAGTCAAGCTAGCCGGGCTGATGAGAGGTGTTACCTCGAAACCGGTCCGGTCCTCGGATGCTTGATTCCGTTCTGGGAAGGACATGGCTTTTGTAGTTCGGACTGGACTGTTCCCATGGGGCACAGGGTCAGAGCTGATTTGCATATCGCCATTGTCTAACCCAGGGTGGTGTGGAGTGCAAAAAAACGATGGATTTGGGCCCAGATCTTTGGACTGGGGTGAGTGTGTGACATTGATCCACATTCGGTCCATCACCTGTTGTGTTTGCATATTCCGCCCTAAGTGCGCTGGGGATGCCCAGACGTGGGTCCCAGGCACTCCACACCATTGGAGTCAAGCTAGCCGGGCTGATGAGAGGTGTTACCTCGAAACCGGTCCGGTCCTCGGATGCTTGATTCCGTTCGGGGAAGGACATGGCTTTTGTAGTTCGGACTGGACTGTTCCCATGGGGCACAGGGTCAGAGCTGATTTGCATATCGCCATTGTCTAACCCAGGGTGGTGTGGAGTGCAAAAAAACGATGGATTTGGGCCCAGATCTTTGGACTGGGGTGAGTGTGTGACATTGATCCACATTCGGTCCATCACCTGTTGTGTTTGCATATTCCGCCCTAAGTGCGCTGGGGATGCCCAGACGTGGGTCCCAGGCACTCCACACCATTGGAGTCAAGCTAGCCGGGCTGATGAGAGGTGTTACCTCGAAACCGGTCCGGTCCTCGGATGCTTGATTCCGTTCTGGGAAGGACATGGCTTTTGTAGTTCGGACTGGACTGTTCCCATGGGACACAGGGTCAGAGCTGATTTGCATATCGCCATTGTCTAACCCAGGGTGGTGTGGAGTGCAAAAAAACGATGGATTTGGGCCCAGATCTTTGGACTGGGGTGAGTGTGTGACATTGATCCACATTCGGTCCATCACCTGTTGTGTTTGCACATCCTGGGCACGGGTCCGGCGCAGACGGGCGCAGACGGTCCCAGACGGGCGCAGACGGGCGCAGACGGGCGCAGACGGGCGCAGACGGGCTTGCCTGCGCTTCCTAGGCAAGGGTGTCATTTTATACAAGCAGGGGCGGGAGGGGCGGAGCACTAGTCTGCTCGACCAGCTCCTGCTCCTCACTAAAGATGGCGGGACCAAATGGGGCGATTTAGCTCAGGTTCTAGCCCTTAATGTGCAATATACGCAATTTTAAAAACATCAATGTAAAATAGCGCTTTTAAAATCAAAATAGCAGCAGAATTAGGTGAGAGCTTCCAAGTCCCGGCTTACGCCTCAGGATCGTTCAACAACACCACACACACTAGCAATCAGCGGCGATGCGTTTTAGCAGCGTTTTTATGCAAGCAGGGGCGGGAGGGGCGGAGCACTAGTCTGCTCGCCCAGCTCCTGCTCCTCACTAAAGATGGCGGGACCAAATGGGGCTCTGGTTCGTGCATGGGTAGTGTGTTAGTGATTGCATGAGTGCAGGTATAGTGGCTGGATGATTGGATGAGTATATAGGAAGTACTGGAGCAAAAGTATTAGTGCAGGATTAAAGCTTGATGATTGGATGAGTAAATCGGTAATATTTGAGGGAATGGATGAGTGCAATAGTAGTGCCTGAGTGATTGGATGAGTGCATGGGCAGTGCCTGAATGATTGCATAACTACAGGGGTCGTGCCTGGGTGATTGGAGGAGTACATGGGGAGCCCAGAGTATATGGATGAGTTCATGGGTAGTGTGTTTATGATTGCATGAGTGCAGGAATAGTGCCTGGATAATTGGATGAGTATATAGGAAGTACCAGAACAAAATTATTAGTACAAGAGTAAAGCTTGGATGATTGAATGAGTGTATGGAAAGTGTACCAAAGTGAATGGATGAGTGCAAGAATAATACCTTGATAATTGTGTGAATGGTTGCGTGGTACTGCCTAAGTAATTTCATAAGTACATGGACAGTGCCTGTGTGTTTACATAAATGCAGGGGTCCTGTCTGGGGGATTGCATGAGTGAAGTGGCACTGCCTGGGTGATTGGAGGAGTGCATAAGTAGTACTAGAGTGCTTGGATGAGTGCTTGGTTAGTTTGTTGTTGATTGCATAAGTGCAAGGGTAGTGTCTGGGTTATTGTATGAGTGCATGGGTTTTGCATGGGTTTTGCCTCTGTGAAAGGAGAAATGCAAATATAATGCTTAGGTTATCCTATTAGTGTAAAGGTTGATGTACAGAGATTTAGATTACAGTATGGATAGTATGTGTGCAAAAGGATGACTACCTTGCTGATGATATCTTAAAGTTTTTAACCGCTTCGCCGCGGCGGCTTTTCCCGCTGTGCGCGGCATTTTTAAAAATCCTGCGTAACGTGACAAAGCCAGCTCGTCATCCGCGCAGCGCAGGTAACGCCCATGACGAGCTGGCTTTGTCATCCGCGTCGAAGGGGTTAAATAGTGTAAACAATCAACATTATTTTTTATTAGAAATAAATAACATTTAAATGAACCTTAAACATTGTTTCACATTATCATGCATATTATGTTATGTGTTCTTACTTTTTTAGTAATTAAGGGCCAGATGTAGGTAAGTAACATTTACCGAATCTTAATTACCGAAAATTACCGAATTTTACCGATTCGGTAATTGAGATTCGGTAAATGTGAGGGGTTGGTATGTAGGGAATCCAGATGTTCCCTTTTACCGAATCGGTAAAATTCGGTATTTACCGATTCGGTAAATACCGAATCGGTAAAGCCTATTGATTCCTATGGGCTTCAAAGCCCATAGAAATCAATAGGCTTTACCGATTTGGTATTTACCGAATCGGTAAATACCGAATTTCACAAGGGTGCAGGGGGTGTCACTTTGACACCCCCTGGCACCCCCTAAACAGGATTGGGTGCCATGTGGCAGGCATACAAGCCCTAGGGGCAGGTCTGCCTGTCATATGGCACAGGTGTGCATGCACACATGTGCATGCACACCAGAATCGGTAAATTTACCATCAAATAGTATTTGATGGTAAAATACTGATTCTGTAATGCTTGTGGGACTCAGAAGAGTCCCACCTACATATCAATTTTACCGAATCGGAAAAAATACCGATTCGGTATTTTACAGAATTGGTAAATTTACCGATCGGTAAATTTACCGATTCTGTAAAATACAGGGCCCTACATCTCAAATTGCATTTACCGGTCGGTAACGGCCGAATTCGGCCGTTACCGACCGGTAAATGCCTACCTACATCTGGCCCTAAGATACATAACTTTGCAGAACTATTTTAGAGTGGTATTGTTGTATACTGAATTAAAACACATTTCAAACTTCACCATTACCTACTGTAACAAAGAAGAAAAACTGTTATGTGATGTAATGTATTACAGAAATTCTAATAATATACTTTTAAGAACATAATATAATTTTAGAATTACATAACATTTTCAGTTTCCCTCTTTTGCTATTCTCAAATTCTACTGAACTTCACCATACACAGTGATTTCAATGTAGTATCATCACTTGAACGGCGTGGGAAAAAAAACAATCAAAGCAATATTTCCAATATATGCAGATATTTTGTTTACCAATCTACAGTTTCTTAATTACATCCAACTTCTACATTAAGTCTTTTATTACTCTCAAGTACATTTGCTAAAATGTACACTCTCATTTATATCTGGTTCAATATAGACAACAAATATATAAACTATTTTGTTCTTAAACACAATTTTTTAAATGCAATATTAATGAGCACAAAAATTAATCCAAACACTATTTTTTTAATAGTAATTTTTTCAATGCTGTCTACTTTCTGTTCACATCTATCCAATAGGCAGAATATGGTATTCAAAACTTTCGCAAAAAAAAAATCCAATACAAATTTATTAATTTGTGTTCACATCTTCCCAATAGGCTGAATAATGTATTCCAAACTATGGCTAAAAAAATATCAAATATGGATATAGTAATTCGCAAGGCAACCTAGATTTGAATTGCAAGTGGGCCTCATTGCAATGTGTCCATCCTCTATTACCCTTAAAATTCAAAGATGTTGTAGTAGGTCCATTATGGAAAATAATAGCCACTGCTATACAAGTTTTCCTGCAATAGATATTCGACGTGCAACAAAACTTGGAATTTGGGTTTTTAATGTTCTTCGATTTGCTCTACAAAGTTCTACTTTTGTATTTTCCAGATCTTTCAACATGTAATGTAGACAACATCTCTGATTTACAATGTAAACATTTCATATCCTAATTGGCTGTTTTTACTAATTTGTTAAATGGTACTGATTTGCAATCTGGTATCGTCAAGTGTATTAAACGCTTTGCATCTATTTCAGTGCTGGAAATAAATGAACACTCTTCACATTTATAATCCCTTCTGTAACTTACTCCAAATAAGTTTTCAATCTGTATTCCTTCATGTTCTAATACTTGAAGCATAAGCATTAGTGAATCTTGTGCATCTTGTTGTATATTAAGAGTAAATGTCAAAGAACCAGTACATATATCCAAAAGAAGTTGAACACCAGAAGCAGTATGGATTTTGCTTCTGCCATTTACCAACTGTTGAAATATATGATGTAATAAAGAACAAAATCTTTTTTCATAATTTCCCATGATTTTGAAATTAAGCTCTTCTAGATAAAACACAACATTCAAAATCACATTAGCATAGCAGTTGATACCTGAACAATTTTCCAACTGGTATCTGACAATGTCATCGACAATTTCCATTTTCATTTTCTTTACACCTTCATGATTCTCTTCAATTGTTTTCTTTTTGATCCTCAATTGAATGTTTTACATATTTCTGTTTTGGACACACTACACATTTCTTATATACAGGATATTCACCTAAATCTGGACTATAAAGTCTTCTTAAACGATTGTCCTCTCTTACACAATTTGCATCAGCACTAACATTTCTTCTCATCAAAATCAATCAAATACAAACCAGATAATGTTCTTACTTGAGACAATGCAACATATACCATTCCCTCTTTGAACACTGTACTTCAAATATTTACAAAAGCACTGTCTATACCTAAACCTTGAGATTTATGAATAGTTACTGAATATGCTAAAGATAATCGAAACTGTTATCTGCGAACATACAAGTATTTTACAAGCATAAAACGTACAGCACAATGCCTAATCAGTCTTACTTCTATCATCTGATCAAATATTATCTTTCAAAATTCGATTCTATCTCTGTTCTGAAAATTTACTAAACCAACATCTTTTCCCATTGCTTAATTTACTAAACCTTCTTCTACATTCAAATGACACCGTAAAATTATCCACCGGTTTATACTAAGGATGCGCGGAGCTGGCGTAGTGCTTCTATGTGGAGTTCCACAGAGTTTGAAAAAAACTCAGTGGAGCTCCGCTCCCTCCCCTTCCCAAATTATATAAAATGTAAAAAGAAAGGCACTTACCTGCGTAGCTGCTGCCACCCCTGCCTGGCTGCTCTCCTTCCTGCTCCTCGGGTCCTTCTTCAATACAAAAACTCCTATATTGTATGTGTTCCGCGTGCACATGCACATGTGCAAGACGCAATGCATGTAAGTGCCTTGTTTTAATACATTTTAAATATTTTGGGGGGAGCTGGCTAACTCCACTCTGCCATGGAGTCAGAGTTTTGCCTACCTTTGTGTTTGCAATGGAGCGCAGAGTAGGCAAACTCTGCTGACGGAGTGGTGTTACCCACCCCAGGATAGTTTATACATACATCTAAAGTGCTTTCTAAGCCTGCAGTCTTAGGCACAGACTTTTCCAAAGAATCTAATTTTGACTGTAGTTTCTCAGTGAAAGGAAAAGATACTCCTTGGTGTTCAATGTGAATAATAGCTTCAATTTCCACTATTTGTTTTTTTTTCAGTTTTAAAAGTTCTTGATTAAATGTAGAACACTCTTGCAGTGTAGGCATTAGGCAAACTATAGATTTCTTTTCTTCACGGATATTGTACATTATTTCAGCTGCTGTATTTCCTGTTGTAAACAAGTTCCTTACTAGCTGACTTTCTAAAGCTTGTTTACCATGTTTTGTCAGTACACCAATTCTTATATCTTGAGAATATTTCAATAATTTTCAGCACTTGCTTGTCGCATATTCCTAATAACTTCTTTATATTCAAAATGTAACCAAATGTTCACATTTCCAATACTTCACAAATATTTTCTAGTATCTCCATGGACAAATGTTTAATTCACAGGTTGCCCTTTTACAGTAGTAAGCTGTAGTAGACCGCAGAATACAATTACATGTTTTCTTCCAAACAAAACATTGTAATCTGTTTTTAAAATCTGTTGTATTCTCAAGTGTACAAAGGCAAGCATTACATTTGAGAGCATGCTCGACTCATAAAAGATTAAAAGTTTCATTTTCTTCAGTACTCTTGAGACTTCTTAACAAGCTTCTCCAGATAGCTTGCGATATTCAAATGTATTTTCATTTTGTAATTCTCACCATATAGCAGAAAGCATACATGTGTCTGTAACTTTTGCAAGTGACATCATATATAAAAGAAAAATACAGATAGATGTATGCATGTGTTTTACACGTCTAGCATCTTCAGATGTAGAACACGTATCAGAATAGATGTACATGTAGAGGCATGCCTCACTCACAAAACCATGCAGAACTTAAAATTACAGAGACTGCCTTCCCATTTTAAGCACAAACCAAAAGCACTGCGGTGTATTTGAAGTGTACCTTTCCACAGACTCATACGAAGTAGCCTATTCAATAATCACTCTACCAACATATCTAAAACCTCACTTTTGTGCTGCTGTGTGACCATTCTTCTACTAGTCAGGGCGTTGGGCCTAGCCCAATACAAAGCAGCAACCCTTCACATGTCTCTGTAGTACGTCTCACCAAACTCCTGAGAGCATGCATGTTTATGTCTACAACTTTTTTCGATGACACCATGCATAAAAGAAACATACAGATAGATGTATACCTGTGATTTACACGTGTACCAGCTTCAGACAGATAGCACTTATCAGAATACATGTGCAAAAAGAGACATACCTCAGTCACTACTCCCTCTAGAAACATATCTTAAAACTCACTTTGGAGCTGCTGGTTGACCATACTACTACTACTCAGAGTGTTGGGCCTAGCCAAGTAGAAAGCAGCAACCCTTCACATGTCTCTTATTCCTGAAAGCATTTGTGCATGTCTCTGTTAGTGACACGATATATAAAAGAAACATACAAATAGATGCGTACCTGTGTTTTAAATGTCAACCATCTTCAAATAGATAACACTTATCAGAATATATGTGAAAGAAGACACATACCTCAGTCACATCCCAGGCACACCTTAAAATTGGACAGACTGCACTTACAATTTGAAAGAGACACTGAAAATTATGCAGCATACTTCAACAGTCCCTCTCCACAGACTCATACAAAGTACCTCAATCAGTAATCCATCTACCAATGTACACATATTACCATGCAAAACTATTTCAATCATCCTTTCAGTACAATAAAACAAAGTGCAATACACATATGTACATTTCGGAACATATTTCAAACATCCGACTTCTCTAATACTTTCAAAACTTTGAAAAAAATGCTCTTCAAATCTAAAATTATCACTGCAAAGTGTGAAGCACTACTACATAATACATAACACACCTCACAATTGTGTAATTCATGTGTCAAATAGTATTGCAGAATATGAAACATCGAAAACTTATAAAAGATTTTCTTTTGCACACGATCAATGTAATACACCACTCTCAACAAGTTAGATCCAGTAATGGCAAACTTTACCTTTCTTTCTGCACACAAATAAATGTAAGTAACAAATCACATCACTTCCTACATCATTTATATTAGTTAGATATATTAACCCTTTCAAACTGACTTCTAAAAGTGCCCAAACTGGTTCAATAATTTTCTCGATTCACTACTCCCCGCCGTGGCGCAGTGTAGCATCGCAATGGAACTGTGAATATGAACGGGAGTTCAACAACCTAATACTAATAGTATTAGTTTTTTATAAATAGGTTATTTCTACATATTTCTACATATACTACTGACTTAGAAAATCTTAATGTTGTAACATATCACTTATGAATAAATTATTAATTCACATTTTAAATCCACAATTAACTTTCAACTCTTCCCCCATTCTGCTTTACAGTTTCTGCAACATTCACCTGTACTGGCAAGTCACATGTTCACCATATTTTAAAGTTTACACAGCTTCCAAATGCAAATAGCAGGTGTGGTTGACTTTTGCAAAATATTACCTTATCGTATCTACAGTAACTTTCAAGCAATTTTTAATAACCAATAAGAACCATGCTTCTTCAAGAAAGTAACATGCATCCTATTTTTGAGTGTACATTCTTATTGGACAGCCAATCACGTATCAGCTTTGCAAAACAGCATCTTCTCTACCATTTAAAATACCTCTCAATCTACCAACTGACTATCTGTGCTACAGACATCTTGTCATTCCTTCCAGACATCCCTTCAAGATGCTTACAGTATGGATTGCAGGGCTCAGCTATGTTTTGTGGTGCAAAAGGTATGCTGAACGCAAAGGTCTTGCAAAAGACCTTGGTTTGTAAAATTTGTATATTAAATGGATTAAACAGAGAGGATTAAAGGGGCACCAATTGATGCCTTTGGTTCAAAGCTTTTTGCATCTCCAACCCCCTGACCTCATGATTGTGTTGTAATTTGGCAGAAATTAGGTTAAGCATTTGCAGAAGACATTCTGAATTTAGAGAATATCTTGTCCGTTTTGTGGAATCCATTTTGTATTTCTGTCAGCCATTTTGTTTGCCATGTGCTCCCCAAGTGATATGTACTACCTTTCTGTTAGCTGCTCTTGAAATCTGCCTAGAGACGAGATATATTTAGCATCTTCCACCTTCGCACATGCTCAGTTGAGCTTGGAGCTGCTGTAGACTGTAACTGTCAGGATGTGTCCAACAGAATTAGCAAACTGTTAGCTCCTCCCACTTGTTGCCTGTACACTTTCTGTATGACCTTATATGTACCTACAACCAGTATTTTGTACTTGTACAGCCTTCATTTGAGCCCCTGTGTGGATATAAAAGGACCAAGCTCCTTCCATTCAGTATGCTACTTCATACATTACCGAAGGGTGCTGTGTGAATGTAGTTCCACCTCATGAGGTTTAATAAACTCTGTATTTTCTATTTCAGTTTCTGTGCCAACTTCTTCCTATTGGTCTGAGCACTCTGTGCAGAGAAGGGCGAATCCCTTGTACTGGTAGGCATTGCTGAGGCTCACCACCACAATTGTGCACTTTGGTGGCAATTACCTAGGCACATTGTATGGAGTTGGACTGGAAATGCTCATAAAGGATACCTTTGCACAATTAATGTTCCTATCCTTTTACCTCTAACTGTCTTTGTATACTCTAATATGTGCCAAAGACAGAAAATGGAAGTGGTCAAATGAATTCTGTCCACAGCTTGAGAAAGCTAGGAAGAATGTCAGTGAAGCTGTTTCTGCTCACCTCAGAGACAATAGGATGGGCTCCATCTATAACAACAATCTATGTGTTGATATGGATGACATCTACAGAAGTAATGGAATTCACTTCACAGATGAAGGAAACGTTACATGGGGGGCTGAGAGCCGCAATGGGGTTGCGACTCCGAAACCTAGGGGATAAAAAATCCCCACTTCCATTACTCATTGTCCGCCCTGAGAACCCATCCCATGCGGGAGCCGGCATTGCTTCTGGGCAAAGGGAGCTGCAAACATGCAGCTCCTTTTGCCCAAAAGCAAATCTGCTTCATTTCATGGAAGAGAGGGCAGTTTCCCTGCTCTTGCTTCCACAAAGCAAAACAGTGTTTGCTATGGCAGGGCAGGAGCAGTGCTCCCGCCCTGTCATTGCAAACTGCAATATCCCAGGGGTGGGCACCCCAGGCCATTGCTGGAGCCGGCCCTGTGGGGTGGCAGTCCTCAGGGCCAAGGAGGTCTCCTGGAGGGGGGCCCCCAACCCAAATGATTCAAAGCCCCAGGGAGATGGTGGACTCCGGGTCTGGAGCTCCACAACTGACCCCCATATTTAAACAAAATGTGCCCTGGGGAGGTGGTTGTCCCCAGGGCAGTGGGGTGGCAGGAGCCACCCACACAGTTCTAATTAAAATCCTCGGGAGGTGGCTGTCCCTGGTGCTGCAAGGGGCCATGTGCCCCCATACATTTTTTATCATGCCCTGTGGAGGTGGTGGTCTCTAGGGCTGTGGGGACACCCACGGGCCTCTGCAGGATAATTTTGCATTGACCCCAGGACCTGGCACACCCAGGGGCTTCTAGAAAACAAAGTGCAGGAGCCCTCGCTTTGTTTTTTTTGTTGTTTTTGGCAGGATTCAGGAACCCAGTGCGAATCATGACAATTTTTATTTTGTGCTAGGACTCCCTGTGAGACCTCCTGAGCAGGTCTAGGGGGTCACGATGTTTCTACCCTGCCCCCTTTTCTTTATTTATAAACTTTTTTCTTGTGACTTGGTTCTACTGAGTCACAAGATATCTGCCAACACTTTCTGGCTTGAAGTGCTGGCAGCAAATCAGAAAACAAGCTCGTGCTCAGGAAGGTTTGCAAATCCACTGCAGTTTTGAGATATTTAAAGATATTTAAATATAAATATTTCAGGAACTACTGAACAGATTTACGCGATTTAACACAAAGGTTGCTTTCTGAACAAAGACCTAACTTTTTGCCAAATTTGGTTTAATTCCGTTCAGCAGTTCGGGCTGTAGCTATGTCTAACGTTTCCTATGGAAATTAACATCGAGGAAACACATTTTGGGATCTCCTTTTTTTTCAGCCCCAGCTTGATGAATCACCCTGAAACTTTCAAGACAGTAGCTGACCTGAGCGGGCCATTAGTCTTGTACATTTCGCAAAGATTCGTCAAACGGCGCCAAACATATTGGTAAAAAACCTCTTTTCCTATGGTATATAGATCCTAGCGACCGCTAAAAAAAACATGGGTTTCATGGACATTATAATTAGAAATTAGCATTTAAAAAACTTAGAAATTCAGTGAAAAAACACAGATTTCAGGCATGTTATAGTTAGTTCAGAAAGAGGCAATGGGAGTAAAGATAGAGGAAAGTGTGATGCAGAAGGAGGCAAGAAAACTGCTTAAAGAGGCAAAAGTGTTATATAAACAGGCAAGAGGGGTGGGGAAAGAGGGAACAGGTGTGCAGACAGAGGCAAGAGAGGCTCAAAGAGGGAAGACAAGTACAGAAATACAAAAAGGTTGCAAAAAGAAGGAAGAGAAGTGCAGAAAGAAGCAGCAGAGATGCTGAAAGAGGCGCAAAGGGTGCAGAAAGAGCAAGAGAAGTGCAAAAAGAAGCAACAGAGGTAAAGAAAGAGGCAAGATAGGTGGAGAAACAGGCAGGAAAGGTACAGAAAGAGAACACAGGGGTGCAGAAAGACAATATATATACAGAAAGAGAAAAAGGGGAAGCAAAAAGAGGCAAAAGGGGTACAGAAAGAAGCAAGTGAGGTAAAGAAAGAGGCAACAGAGGTGTAGAAAGATGCATTAGAGGTG
This sequence comes from Lissotriton vulgaris, assembly GCF_964263255.1. Classification (NCBI taxonomy): domain Eukaryota; kingdom Metazoa; phylum Chordata; class Amphibia; order Caudata; family Salamandridae; genus Lissotriton; species Lissotriton vulgaris. The sequence goes on from NC_141694.1 coordinate 471,982,634, forward strand.
CTGAAACAAGCAAGAGATGTACAGAAAGAGGCAGGAGAATTGCTGAAAGAAGCAATAGTGATGTGGAGAGAAGCAAGAGAAATGCAGAGAGAGGCAAGTGAGGTGCAGAAAGAGGCAAGAGAGGTACAGAAAAAGTGTAAGAAAACAGCAGAAATAGGCAAGAGGGATACAAAATAGGGAAGAAGGGTGAAGAAAGAAGCAAGAGAAGTACAGAAAGAAGCAAGAGGGGTGCAGAAAGAGATAACAGGGTTGCAGAAAGAGACAACAGGGGTGAAAAAAGAAGCAAGAGAGGTGCCGAAATTGGCAATAGAAGTGGCGAAAGAGGAAAGTGAAGTACAGAAGGAAGCAAGAGAACTGCAGAAAGAGGCAAGAGATTTGCAGAAATAGGCAAAAGGGGTACGGAAAGAGGGTACAGGTGTGCAGTCAGAGGCAAGAGGGGAACAGAAAGAGAGAAGAGGGCTACTGAAAGAGGCAGTAGGGGTGCACAAAGAAGAGAAGTGAAGAATGAAGCAACAGAGGTGCTGAAAGAGGCGTGAAGGGTGCAGAAAGAGCAAGAAAAGTACAAAAAGAAGCAACAGAGGTTCAGAAAGAGGCATGAGAGGTACAGAAACAGGTAGGAAAGGTGCAGAAAGGGAGAAAGGGTGCAAAAGAGGCAAGATAGGTACAGAAAGAAGGAAGCGAGCTATAGAAAGAGGCAAGAGAACTGGAGAAAGAAGCAGGAGAGTTGCAGAAACAGGCAAAAGGGGTGCAGAAAGAGGGAACAGCTGTGCAGACAGAGGCAAGAGAGATGCAGATACAGGGAAGAGGCATAAAGAAAGAGGCGAGAGGGATGCAGAAATTTGCAAAATAGGTGCAGAAAAAAGCAAGAGCAGTGCAGAAAGAACCAAGAGAGGTGCAAAAAGAGGCAAGAGGGGTACAGAAAAAGTAAGAGAGGTGCGCAAAGAGGCACGACAAGTACATAAAGAGGAAGGAGCGATATAGAAAGAAGGAAGATAAGTGCAAAAAGAAGTATCATCAGTGTGAAAGAGGCATGAAGGGTGCCGAAAGAGCAAGAGCAGTATAGAAAGAAGCAATAGAAGTACAGAAAGAGGCAAGAGAGGTACAGAAACAGGTAGGAAAGGTGTAAAAAAGGGAACAAGGGTGCAAAAAGAAGCAAGAGAGTTGTAGAACAGACAAAAGGGGTGCAGAAAGAGGGAACAAGTGTACAGACAGAGGCAAGAGAGGTGCAGAGAGAGGGAGAAACAGAAACAGGCAGAAGGGGTGCAGAAAGAGGGAACAGGTGTGCAGACAGAGGCAAGAGAGGTACAGAAAGAGGGAAGAGGGGTACAGAACAAGGCAAGAGGGATGCAGAAGATGAGCAATAAGAGGCAACAGGGGTGTAGAAAAAAGTATGACAGGTGCACAAAAGGCACAACAAGTACAGAAAGAGGCAGGAAGGGTGTAGAACGAAGGAAGAGAAGTACAGAGAGAAGCAAAAGAGGTGCTGAAAGAGGTGCAAATGGTGCGGAAAGAACAAGAGAAGTGCAAAAAGAAGCAACAGAGGTACAGAAAGAGGCATTAAAGGTGCAGAAACAAGCAGGAGAGGTACAGAAAGAGAACAGGGGTGCAGAAAGACGCCAGAGCAGTACAGAAAAAACCAACAGACGTACAAAAAGAGGCAAGAGAGGTGCAGAAATAAGTAGGAGAGGTACAAAAAGAGGCAAGACAATCACAGAAAGAGGCAGAAGGGGTGGAGAAATATGGAAGAGACATGCATAAAGAAGTAACAGAAGTGCTGAACAAGGCATGAAGGGTGCAGAAAGAGAAATAGAAGTACCGAAAGAAGAAACAGAGGTACAGAAAGAGGCAAGAGAGGTGCAGAAACAGGCAGGAAAGGTGCTGAAAGAGGGAACAGGGGTACAGAAAGACGCAAGAGAGGTACAGAGAGAAAAAAGAGGTGCAAAAAGAGGCAAGAGGGGTGCACAAAGAAGCAAGTGAGGTGCAGAAAGAAACAAGAGAAGTGCAGAAAGAGGAAAGTGAGGTGCAGAAAATGGCAAGAAAACAGCAGAAAGAGGCAAGAGGGATACAAAACGGAAAGAAGGGTGCAGAATGAGACAAGAGGGTTGCAGAAAGAGACAAGAGGGGTGCAGAAAAAAAGTAAGAGAGGTGAAGAAGTAAGCATTAAAAGTACAGAAAGAGGCAAGTGAGGTGCAAAAAGAGGCAAGAGAACCAATCAATCATATAATTTGTAAAGCGCACTACTCACCCATGAGGGTCTTAAGGCACTGGGGTGGGGAATGCTGCTACTGCTCGAAAAGCCAGGTCTTGAGGAGTTTTCTGAAGGTCAGCAGGTCTTGGGTCTGCGGTAGGTGGATAGGGAGGGTGTTCCAGGTCCTGGCAGCGAGGTGGGAGAACGATCTGCCGCCAGAAGTTGCTCTTTGGAAGTGGGGGACTGTGGCGAGAGTGAGGTCAGCAGAGGGGAGCTGGTGGGTGGGGGTGTAGAAGCTGAGTCATCTGTTGAGGTATGTTGGTCTGGTGTTGTGGAGTGCCTTCTGTGCGTAGGTGAGGAGCTTGAAGGTTATCCTCTTGTTGACCGGGAGCCAGTACAGATCTCTCAGTTGGGGTGTGATGTGGCTGCAGCGAGGGATGTCGAGGATCAGGCATGCAGAGGCGTTCTGGATATTTAAGATCCATCTCAGGAGTTTGGCCGAGGCTCTTGCATAGAGGGCATTTCCGTAGTCCAACCTGCTCCTGACGGGGGCCTGGGTGACATTCTGCTCGTTTCAGTGGTGATCCTCTTGTAGATCCTGCGGAGGGTGTTGAAGCAGGAGGGTGAGATGGCATGGACTTGTTTAGTCATGGAGAGGATGGAGTCAAGGATGACCCCTAGGTTGTATGCGTGGTCGTGGGTATTGGGACGAATCCCAGTGCGGTCGGCCACTAGGAGTTGTCCAAGGCCGAAGGGGTGGATCCGAGGATGAGGACCTCTGTCTTGTCTGAGTTAATTCAGTCAGCTGTTCCTCATACATTCAGCGACAGCCTTCATTCCTTTGTGAAGGTTGGTTTGGGCGGTGGGGGGGTCCTTGGTGAGGGAGAAGATCAGCTGAGTGTTATGCTCGTAGGAGATGATGTTGAGGTCATGCCGACGGCTGACGTGGGCGAGGGGTGCGATGTAGATATTCAACAGAGTTGGGCTGAGGGATGAGCTCTGGTATGCTTTAGATGATTTCGTGGCTTCGGAGTGGAAGGGGGGAAGGCGGACACTCTGTGTTTTGCCGGAGATGAAGGAGGTGGTCCATTACAGGGCATTCTCTTGGATCCTAACGTTGTGGAGGCGTGTTCATAGTGTGTGGTGGCAGACCGTGACGAAGGCAGCTGATAGGTCCACAAAGATGAGGGCTGCCGTTTTTCTGTTGTCCAGCAGGGACTTGATATCATCGGCGGCGGCGATGAGGGCAGTCTTGGTGCTGTGGTTGCTGGGGAACCCGGACTGGGAAGGGTCCAGGATGTTGTTCTCCTCGAGGTAGCGGGTCAGTTGTTCGTTGACGGTCATCTCGATGACCTTTGCCAGGAACGGGAGCAGGGAGATAGGCCGGAAGTTCTTGAGGTCCGCCTTGGGTTTCTTGAGTAAGGTGTTGATCTCGGCGTGCTTCCAGCTCTCCGGGAAGATTGCTATCTCAAAGGAGGTGTTGATGACTTTCCGGAGATGGGGTGCAATGGCTGTGCTGCATAACGAGGTAAGAGAGTTGCAGAAATAGGCAAAAGGGGTTCAGAGAATGGGAACAGGTATGCAGACAGAGGCAAGAGTGGTGTAGAAAGAGGGAAGAGGGGTACAGATAGAGGCAAGAGGGATGGAGAAATTTGCAAAAGAGGTACATAAAGAATCAAGAGCAGTGCAGACAGAACCAACATAGGTGCAAAAAGAGGAAAGAGAGGTGCAGAAATAACTAAAAGAGATGCACAAAGAGGTAGGCCAAGTACAGAAAGAGGAAGGGGGTTGCAGAATGAAGGAAGAGAAGTACAGAAAGAAGCAACAGAGGTGCTGAAAGAGGCGTAAAGGGTGCAAAAAGAACAAGAGAAGTACCGAAAGAAGCAACAGAGGTACAGAAACAGGCAGGAAAGGTGCAGAAAGGGACCAAGGGTGCAAAAAGGGCAAGAGAGGTACAGAAAGAGGGGGGAGGGGGGCAGAAATAGGCAAGAGGTGTGCAGAAAGAATCAAGTGAGCTGCAGAAAGACACAAAAGAAGTGCAGAAAGAAGCTAGAGAGGTACAGAAAGAGGGAAGTCGAGTGCAGAAAAGGACAACAGGGGTGCTGAAACAGACAACTGGGTGCAGAAAGAAGCAAGAGAGGTGCAGAAAGAGGCAATAGAAGTGCTGAAAGAGGCAAGTGAGGTCCGGAAGGAGGCAAGGGAACTGCAGAAAGAGGCAAGAGAGTTGCAGAAACAGGCAAAAGGGGTGCATAAAGAGGGGAAAGGTATGCAGACAGAGGCAAGAGAGGTGCAGTAAGAGGGAAGAAGAGGACAGAAAGAGGCAAGAGGGATGCATCAATTTGCAAAAGAGGTGTAGAAAGAAGCAATAGCAGTGCAGGCAGAACCAGCAGAGGTACAGAAAGAGGCAACAGGGGTGCAGACAGAGGTAGGAGAGGTACACAAAGAGGCAAGAGGGGTATGAAAGAAGCAAAAGGGGTGCAGAAAGAAGGAATAGAAGAGCAGAAAGAAGACACAGAGGTGCTGAAAGAGACAAGAAGGGTGTAGAAAGAGGCAAGAGAAGTATAGAGAGATACAGGAGAGATGCATAAAGAAGCAAGAGAGGTGCATAAAGAGGCAATAGCAGTACAGAAGGAATAGAGTGAGGTTCAGAAAGAGGCAAGAGAAGAGCTGAAAGTAGCAAGTAAGGTACAGAAAGAGGCATGAGAGGTATAGAAAGAGGCATAATAAGTGTAGAAAAAGGCAAAAGAAGTGCAGAAAAAAGCACTTGAGATACAGAAAGAGGCAAGAGAGGTACAGAAATAGGCTCAAGAAGCAATAGAAGTGTAGAAAGAGGCAAGAGAGGTACAGAAGGAAGAGAGTGAGGTGCAGAAAGAGGCAAGTGATGTGCAGAAAGAGTCAAGAGCTCCAAATAAAGAAGCAAGGAAATTGCAGAAACAGGCATGAGAAATGCACAAAGAGGCAAGAGATGAGCAGAAAGAGACATGAGAGGTGTAGAAAGAAGCAAGAGAAGTACTGAAAAGGCAAGTAAGGTGCAGAAAGAAGCAAGGATATGCAGAAAGAGACAAGAGAGGTACACAAAGAAGAGAGGTTTGTACACCATTAATACAAGTTTAACACCCACATTGTGCAATAAGTAACACATTACCATTGGAGCTTTACAAAGAGGCAAGAATCAGAAAGAGGCAAGAGATCTGCAGAGAAAAGCAACAGAGGTCCTGAAAGAGGCAAGTGAGGTGCAGAAAGGGGCAAGGGAAGTGCAAAACTAGGCAAGTGAAGTGCAGAAAGAAGACAGAGAGGTGCAGAAAGAGGAAGAAAGGCACAGAAAGAAGCAAGAGAAATGCAGAAAGAGGCAAGAGAGGATCAACAATAAGAGAGGTTTGTGCACCATTAGTACAAGTTTAACACCCACATTCTGCAATAAGTAACACCTGACCATTCAAGCTTTGCAAATGGCCTTCCACCATGCTGTAAAACTTGACGCTGCATTTTTGGTAACATTTGAGCCGTTTGAGCTAGAAACAAGGCTTTTTCTGTTCAAAACTGCAGATTAGGCAGCAGATGATGTAATATTTGGCAATGTGGAAAATGTTTAATTATGTGAAAATTGATGCAGCTGAACAGTCACATAATTCCAGTGTTCCTGCTCATACCTCCGACTAGGTCCTGAAGCGCTCCTCAGTGTTTCCTTCTTTTCTTGTGTGTCATTGAGTTTATAGTTTAGCTTCTATGGAAACGAGAAAGACTAAACCTGAGGTTACCACTCCACAACACAGACTACAATACCACATAATTACTCTCCAAAACACATAATCCCACTCCACATAATGCCTATACACTAAATCCCACATACTGTCTATTCACATAATTTCACTGCACATCATACCACATAATTCCACTACACACAACATACATCCACTCTACAGCCAAAAGTATTAGTATAAAAATGTAACATTTACAACACAAATAGCTCTAACTCTCACAAATGCAAAACCTATTACATTGCAAATGCTTCTTTAACTAGTAGTCCCATTTCCAGAGAGGTGGAGAAAGAGTGCTGGGCCTCTGACCAGCGCTCAGGAATTCCGCTGTGTAGGACTTACAGGACGTACCAGGAGGGCTTTTTGGCCCTTAAAGTCCCTCAGGAGTAAAGTGAACTTCATCCTCCATCCCACAGTCTGCCAGGAAGTGCTTTTGCAGAGTGGTGCAGAAAGCGGACATGGCCTCTGAAGACTTCTTAGCCATTCCACTGTGTCGTAATTTGACAATGACTGGGTTAGCGTTAAGCTTTGCTACACGTTATTTCCCTTAACTTGGCCTTATTCAAAAACGCCATTTTGAATGTTACGGCGGCCATTTTAGAGAATGAGCTGCCTCGTGGTCAGCGTGCCCTTTAGTCCTTTGTCCGTGCTACTGACCACTCGAGTTTGCCCAGCAACAGGCTATTTTTAGTAACGGTCAAGCCTGTACATGCGCAGTTCCGACTGACCAGTCACCCCTTAGGAATGTTCCACCAAACTGACCAGTGGTGTTGTAACCCCTCCCATGAGTTGGCTGTGTTCCAAAAATGACCATATATGTACCGAAAACTATGTAACCATGTACTGCCTACCTTTTTATTACTGTAAATCTGTATAAAAGAAGGACTCGCACCGACGTTCGGTGTGATACTTCTTGCATTGCCGAAGGGTGCTGTAGGAATGTACCACCACCCCATGGGGTCTTAATAAACTTGTCTTTTGTACTTTTCAGTTTCCGTGCCAACAGTTCTTTTGGTGTAAGTGGGTATTCTGCGGAGCATGTAGGCCTTGGGAACCCAAGACCACAAATTGGCGACCACGAAGGGACTCATCGGCGACTCGGATGCCCGAAGGAGAGGTCGTGACGAAGGATTGGAAACTCGCCATGGACGCGTACGCTGCCACTGAGTGACCCGAGTCTTGGCACTCACGGTGTTTTCTTCCCTTCCTTCTGATCTGACCTTCCAGGTGGCGCCGGTCCCCGACTGAGATCCTGCTCGTCTGCGTTGCGGTACAGTGCCTGTTTGGCTGATTCGATCAAAGACCTTGGCAGTTGGAATCTGGATATTTGAGATTTGGGTAAGATTTGTGATCGGTAAGGTAGTCTACGGATGCTTACTGAAGTTCTATGATTGTGATTATGATTTGAGTTAGCTAACATTTTGACTTTGTGAATTTGAATACATATGTGTAGTGCACTTCACATAGGCAGGCATGTAAAGATGTTTCTCTAACTTTGTTCGTACTTTGAGCGGCACATTTGTGTGAAGTACTGTAAATGCCATTTTTACGGTATCACGCTTTCGTGGTACTTTTTGAACATGCCTGTTTTAAGCACACTCCGAGGGATGTGCTGTCTTGGAAATGGTACCACCTATAGGTTAAGCGAATCTCAGCCGGCTCCCCCAGTGGGAACACCTAATCGTGAGATGTATGTTAAATTTGGCCTTCCCCCTATACTGTACAGTAAATTATGGCATAAATATACTAGAACAGATTCCGAGTTGCAATGGCCACTACATGGGTCGTTTGATTTGCGAAAGGTTCAGTTTGTGGAGCAATGTTTGTTTCAGCGCAGTTCTAGACAGGACATGTTTGATTGTGTGCGAATGTGGGAGAAAGCAGTGCGTGAACGTATGAAGCGTGAGGTTGCCTTTGCGGACAAAGAGCAGCGCAAGGCTGCTCGAGATAAAGCTTTACAGCTTGAGGAGAAGGAGGCGCAGGAGAAGAAAGAGAGAGAGGCACGGGAACGTAATTTGCAAACGACCGGTCAATTTCCTATTCGTCGTCCGCTTTATCCTGTCGTTAATAATTAAATTGATGATTTTTCGTTATTAGATCGATCTCCGCCTCCGTATGTTCAGCCTACGGCCCGGTCCGAGGATTCTGGTGATGAAGGTCGGGATAAGACGAGTACGAGGTTAACAGCTGAGAGAGCTGCGAACTTGCGTGGCTTAGCCAGGAAATTGAATTTGAATAGAGTAACTATGTCAGAGGTGGTAGCTGAAAAGGATAAGTGGTCGGAACGAGAATTGATGTGTTTTTTAAATACTTTTGCAGATGAAGTTATTGACCGATTCCGTAAGAATTCAACGGATTTAGAACCCAAAGAGATGTCAGTCCATCATGAGAATATGCGTAAAGGTTTATTTGTTCTTGCAGATGCGGATGATTTTTTCTTACGATTGCTCCAGCTACGGGATGAGGCGTCCAAATTGCGGGAAGCACGAAAGACATCAGAGCAGCCTGGGCCGGAGTCGAAGGAGCAGTCTAAACAGTGTTCTATCCTGGGAACAGATAAGAGATCTAAAGTGCATGTTATGCCTATGCGTGAAGCTGCACCTTTGTATGTTCCCCCTAAAGGGGATGGTACAGATGAAGATAAAATGTCGGCAAATGCAAAGGGGTATTTTATATATAATTGGGTGTATACGCCTTGGAACAGAGCAGATGTTATGGCATTGAAAAACGCTTTACCTGATCTCCGTAAGAATCCGGCAGCATTCTATGAAGGGGTGGAGGGAGCCATTTCTTCTTGTGTTATGACTCTTGTTGATATAGATCTATTCTTTGGATTAATTCTTCCCCCGGATATGTGGAGAGCGATTCGTAAGACTAATGATTAAACGATGTTCGCGGCAACTTGGAAGGAGATAGGTCAGGCTGACTTAGACAGGGAGCCTGCATGCAAACCATGTGATTTAATTTTAGAGCTTCCAGCGGCTATTTTGAACAAACTGAAAACGCTTGTTCCCCCTAAAAAGATTGATTGGACTATGTTAGCTTCGTGTAAACAGAAGCAAGATGAATCGGTATCTGACTTCTTCACACGTTTTGAAGAAGCGTTTCATGATTACAGCGGTCAATCATTAATAGACGATACGGGTAGGCATTTGTTTGTAGATAAGTATGTGGCTAATCTCTTACCGGAGATTGCAAAAAGATTGAAAGCAAGTGAAAGTTCTTGGACCACAGCGACCCCTGCGTCTTTGTTAACTATGGCTCAGTATTACGAGCGGCAGGAAATAGAGGCTAAAGAAAGTGTTGATAAGAAAGCGAAGGTATTGAAAACGAAGGTGATGTTGGCACAGGTTTGCGGTACGCAATCTAGAGGGAATGATAGAGGCAGGCGAGGAGGGGGTAATGCGTCGTACGGTCGTACCGATATTGCTGAGGACCAATGTGCATATTGTAAGGAGTTTGGGCATTGGGCTGAAGACTGTCCGGTGCTTCGTGAGCAACGCAGTCAGCGTGGTCGAGGAGGTGGAAGGTCGAGGAATAGTTATTCGGGAGCGAGAGGTGGCGGAGGTGATCGTGGTAGGTTTGAAGCGAGGGGTCGTGGTCAGGATGAACGAAACACCTTTGATAGATGGAACCAGTATCAGATATCAGAGGGTGAGAATGTTGAGCATCAGTATTATGTGCATGCATAGGATTGCGTAGGATGGGGTGTGGAATCGGTTGAAGTGCCAGTAGATCAAAGAGGTCCATATGTATCAGCGGGCATTTTGGGTTCTACTGATCAGTTTTTAGTTGACACAGGAACTACTCGTAGTGCTTTGTCTAAAAACTTGGTTCCAAGGGCTCCACTGTCTGGCGAAACAATAACATGTATAGGGTTTGATGGCACACCCTCTCCTAGCCCATTATCACAACCTCTTGCACTTTGTATTGACAAATTTTTCAGCTTTTGCCCATTTTTGTTGTCGCCTCACACTCCAGACAACATTATGGGTATTGATTTGCTCAAATATTTTCGAGCAACGATATGTTGCGCTCCTGAAGGAGTGCGGGTTATCTTGAACGACAATTACCCAGATTCAGACAGATTTTGTACAATGAAGGAAATTGAAGCATTAGCCTCTCTCCCACACACGTTATGGGCGACCTCGGACACGGATGTGGGACAGATGCTCATCCCGCCTATTCGAATTACTGTCAAGGAGGGAGTCCTTTTGCCACGTGTACCGCAGTACAAGATCTCTAGGGAAGGTGAAATTGCCCTGACGCACATCGTTCAGCATTTGATCATTGCAGGAGTAGTGGAGGAAGTTCCTTACAATGTCTGTAACAGCCCTATTCTTCCGATCCTTAAAAAAGATACTGACCACAAAGTCTATCGATTTAATATTGATTTGAGAGAAATTAATAAAATTGTCATTCCCCAATACCCGGTGGTGTCTGATATCACAACATTGCTTACCTTGGTCCCCCCAACTGCAACGACCTTTTCTGTTATTGACCTTAAGAACGCGTTCTTTTCCATCCCCATTCATCCTGACAGCAGATACCTATTTGGCTTCACGTTAAATAATAAATCGTATAGATTTTGTTGAGTTCCCCAAGGTTACACGGAGAGTCCTAGCATCTATAGCCAGGCTTTAAAACGACAGCTTGACTCTTTTGAATTGCAATCTGGAGTAGCCCTTATACAGTATGTTGATGATCTCCTGTTGGCTGCAGACACCTATGCACAATGTGAGGAGAGTACACTTGCTTTGCTTACCTTTTTGGCTCAGAATAATCATAAAGTTTCTAAGAAAAGTTACAATACTGTAGACCCACCTCGGACATCTTTTGTCTAAGGAGGGGCGTGCATTAACATCAGATCGAATTCAAGCGATTTTATATACGCCAGTTCCCCGTACTCAGAGAGATGTACGCGCCTTCATAGGGGTGTCCATTTGCCCCGGAACTAGCGGTGATGTACATGGGACTTTACGAACAGAAATTCATCTATAATGACAATCCCTACAAGGACAGGATTTCTCACTATATGAGATATATAGACGACGTTTTCCTCATTTGGACTGGAGGCCCTGAAGCTCTTAATGAATTTGTCGGTTGGCTGAATGCACGTACAAATGACATAAAATTTAGCTGCACGTCATCAAATAAATCCATAACATTCTTGGATGTCAAAATTGAACCATTTGAAGGAGGCCTAGGAACCACCTTGTTCCGAAAAACGACGGACAGAAATAAAGCTTTGCTGTTCTCAAGCAATCATCCACGCAGCTTGAGACAAAATCTACCTCTGGGACAAATCCTCAGAATCCGTAGGAATTGTTCAAGAAAAGAGGAGTACTTTGAACATGCAAATTTATTAAAGGAGAGGCTTCTCCTACGAGGGTACCCAAAAAAACTTTTAAAGAATTCTCTCAAAAGGGCATGGTGGACGCCACGTGAAACGCTAATGCAGAAGAAAACCAAAATCAGATCAAAAGCGATTGGTTTGCGTTTCGACTTTTTGTCCAGCGGCCAACCAACTTAAAAAACTAATAACATCCAACTGGCACCTAGTAAAAAATTTACATGAGGATTTCAAAGTGCCGCCTTTGTTTGCATACAAAAAGGAGAAAAGCGTGGCAAACCACATTGTGAGAGCAGCCTTACCGATTGAGAAAGGACCCACTCTAAGAAGTTTGTTTGGTTTTCCACCTACAGCAGGACACCACAAATGTGGAACCTGCATATGTTGTGATGAAACTATAAAGGATACGGTTTTTTCATTTAACAACATCAACTGGAAACATGAAGTTTTTACCAATTGCAAGACAAGGAATGTCGTGTATGCCATAATGTGTCCCTGCCCAATGTTATACATAGGGAAAACAACTCAGGAAGTTAGACAACGCATTACTCAGCATAAGTCAAGAGTACGCCGAGAAGTGGAAAATGCACCCCTAGTGAACCACTGGTTGGCTAAGAATCACGACAAAACTAAACTAAGGTGGACTGTCCTATCCAAAATTGAAAATGATCCAAGAGGTGGCAACCTGGAGACACGACTAAGCCAAAGAGAAGCGCTGCTAATAATGAAATTTGACACAGCAGTTAACAGATTGAATGAAATCTCTGAAATCTACAAATCAAACACGTAAACTTTTTAAGAACCATATACATGCCATCATCTATGGGACTACATCTCCCACAATTCCGGGAGTGTAGCCACACCCACAGTCAACAACTTAGTCTGCCCTCATTCACTCCCAGGAGACTGAAGGAGAAAGAGTGGAAGAGAACGACTTGTAACTGATTTCGAGAAGCGGCGGTGCACACAGCCACGGTAAGAATGGCTCAATGGTTTTTAGCGGACATAATCATTTACCGCTACTGGCGCGCTAGACAACTAGCGGTAACACGCGTCTCCATTTGATTTTTCAGCGTGTTCAACGCGGGAAACATCACGACAGAGTCCGATTGATTGGGTACATATTCCTTTGTGAACACGCGCAACCGCACAGGTAGGCACAATGCTTGACCCCGAATGAGTGATGAGAGGATGGACATTTGTGATAACTGCACTGGCAGTACCTAAAACTTAGCGCACATGTTTTTTCTTGTGTTCTAGCACCTCCTTCTCCCCTTCATTTGGAATACAATTGTTTTGGTTTTACGGTTGGAGCCATGACCCAGGAATAGAGGTAGGCTGAGGGAAGCTAGATAGCGAACAAGGCTCTTCTCTTATTTTTATAAACATACGATTTATGAGTGTTTTTCCTTTTCCTTGTAGTTACTTTTGGTCCTGAGGAGAACCCTGACAATAACAGGGTTTGAAACGCGTCGACCGGTCCCGGGTCATCCCTTTGAATTTATATTGAAATTTTCATGGCAATCTACAGAAAGACTGTGTGCTTTTCTTTGAATTTCACAAACAAATTGCAAACAACAACTAAAAAAGCTGGAGACTTTTCAGATTTTGTGTATATAGGTGCTTTGACACCGGGACCAGTATGTATGTATGTGGAGTAGTATGAATGGACGGCCAAGAGTGTTGTTTGTGAGTCTGTTTGATTTATTGTACATACCCATTTGCATTGTTCATGTTTGTATATAAATGTATATAGACCTTTTTTGTATTCCCATGCACAAAAACAAAAATTGACTAAAAACTTAAATAATCTTCAAAAGAAAATTAAAAGCAAAAGTTGCAATTCATAAAGCGAGTGTCCATGTTATATTCATGTATACTGTTTTCTTTAATTGGATTCGAAAAGTAAGTTTCTCAGCACTGGCAAGTGTATTGTTTCTTTAGTTCATAGGACTAACGTCCTTTTGTAGACAGTGGATCATGGGGTTTTCGCACATTATCAAACCTTTGCTAGCGTTATTGTCCAAAACGACACCAATGCCCCTTGAATGGACAGATGAATGTCAAAACGCTTTTGATCAATTGAGACAGGCTCTTTGCTCTGCACCCGTGTTAGGTACACCAGATTACACAAAGATTTTCACGTTGTACGTGCACGAGAAAGATGGGTGCGCGTTATCAGTGTTAGTGCAGGCACACGGGGATAAGCAGAGGCCATGGGCGTATTTCTCAGCCATTCTTGATCCTGTAGCGCGAGGGTTACCTGGGTGTTTCCGAGCAGTTGCAGCAACAGCAGTAGCTATACGGCAGAGTGAGGGAATAGTTTTGTCGCACAAATTGTTGGTGCTAGTTCCCCATGCAGTAGATGCCCTGTTAAATCAAACGAAAACACAGTATCTCACGAGCGCACGTTTAACAGGATATGAGCTCACACTTTTGGCGCCGCATATCACACTGAAAAGATGCGCTACCCTGAACCCTGCCACTTTATTGCCATATCCGGTTGAAGAGGGTCAGGAGGAAAAACACCATGATTGTGTTTTCCTGACCGAGGAACAAACAAAGGGTCGTGTCGACTTACAGGATATGCCACTTCCAGATGTGGATGGGGAACTGTGGGTTGATGGATCATGTTTGAGGCTGCCAGATGGCACAACTTCTGCAGCATGTGCTATCACGACACTTAAGACGGTGGTAGAAACAGCACGAATACCCCAGAAATCAGCCCAAGCAGCGGAGCTGATAGCTTTGACAAGAGCCTGCGAACTGAGTGCTGGCCTATGTGTGAACATCTACACAGACAGCCGGTACGCCTTCGGAGTAGCGCATGACTTTGGTCTACTCTGGAGGGAGCGTGGGTTTTTGACTTCACATGGAGTACACATTATGCACGGAGAACTAGTGCGTGATCTCCTGAACGCGTTACTTTGTCCAAAGAAAGTGGCGATAATCAAATGCAGTGCACATAAAAAGGTCACTGACAAAGTGGGACAAGGCAATGCCTTTGCAGACAGTATAGCAAGACAAACAGCTAAGTCACGAAACGACTCCCCCATGTATGTAGTGAAGTCGCAGGCCGAGCGATGGCATGATGCTAGAGCCGAGATATTAGACATCCAGAAATCGGCGACTGAAGCAGAACTTGTAGCATGGGCAGCAGAGGGGGTGCTGGATGATGAGGGTTGTTGGAGGAGCAAGGACATGGAATGATGGAAATTGCCTGCAGCTTACTTGCAAGCGATGATCCAGATGACACATGGGTTGGCACATGTTGGAGCTCTTGCAATCACTCGATTGTTAACACGAGTTTGGGAGCATCCTGAGATTGCCAACACTGCCAAGAGAGTAGTGCAGACTTGTTTGATATGCTTACAGCACAATCCTGCAAAAGGGACGCATACTCCGAAAGGAGGGTTCGCTCCACCTTCTGCACCATTCGAGGTACTTCAGATGGATTATATCCAGCTTGAGCGCTGCAATAACCTTAAGTATGTCTTAGTGGTGGTATGTGCTTTTAGCAAATGGGTTGAGGCTTTCCCCACGAAAGATAATACGGCTTTGACAACGGCTAAGGTTTTGCTCAAAGAGTACTTTCCTCGATATGGAGTTTGCAAATTTTTGTGGAGCGATAATGGTCCTCATTTTGTTGGGAAAATTGTAGAATATGTGCTGAAGGGATTCGGGATTCAGCAAAAGTTTCATGCTGTGTTCCATCCTCAATCAGCAGGTCTTGTCGAACGGTACAATGCCACGTTGAAACTAAAACTGGCTAAGATTATGGCGTCCACGTCTTTGAAGTGGCCGGATGCCTTGCCGTTAGCATTACTCTCTATTAGATCAGTGCCCCACTCTCGAACTGGCCTCACACCTTATGAAGTGGTGTTTGGAAGGCCGATGAATATATGGGGAGTTCCTAAGCCTCGATTGTTACATGATGTGCCTTGTATAATGATGAACGATTATTTGGCACGATTAACAAATGATTTACTTTCCATTCACCAACAGGTTCGAGAAGCGCTCCCTGACAACTCCATTTGAGAGGCTCACAATCTTCGTCCTGGCGATTTGTTATGGTAAAATCGTTTGAGAGAGCGAACAGCTTGGAACTGAGGTGGGGTGGCCCTGAGCAAGTCCTGCTTGCGACTTGAACGGCTGTGCGAGTGACCAACAGGAAGCGGTGGGTACACTCTACTCACTGCCGTCGCGTCTCTCCAGACCTGGTGAATCCTACTGTGCTGTCTGACTACAGAGACATCTTGGACGAGGAAAAGAGCCCAGCTGTGACGTCGGCCGAATCAGAGGGAGCCTTCCCGGACCACACAGTTTCTGGACAACAGCGTTACAATCTGCGGCCGCGATAGGAAGAAGATTTTTTTTGGGTGCGAGACTGGTTGAGTTACCGCTCTGGGGTTTGTGAAACGGAAACCGGGAATCTCAAGGGGGGTGGATCAGTTCTGCCAAGAGTAGCGACACCCGTCTTGACCCCGGAGAAGAAAACAACGGGTACCTCGGAGCTCAGCACTCACATTTTTATTTTTTAGTTGTATATTTGAGACATTGTGAACTCTTTTGAACTATGGCGTCTTCTGCATCACGAGACAAAAGAATTCTTGGTGCTATATTGTTTGTATTGACAATTGTGGTAATAGCAGTGATAGCCTGGGTAGTGGAACTTGTGGTGCCTGTACGAGAACATTTGCTGCCGACTACCCCGGCTCTATCTGAACATTTTCATTTCACTTTACCCTACCATGAAGAACGGCACCAACAGACTTATTTGAACAATAGCTTCATTCAAATCTTACATCATACTCACAACATGATGAACACTTCTAATTGTTGGGTATGTGGGATTTTGCCTGGACATCAGAAGAAAGGAGGCACACCACTTATCCCACTCCCGTTTTCCCACAATGGTTCTTGTAATGCCTGGTATACTCTTCTATTCACTCTGCGATGGCCAACAAAAGGGGGGGTACTTTTCCGTTTAAACAAGATATGTTATCATGACCGGGACGGCTATCCACAAGCTGAGGGTACTCGATTCGAATGGGAAGAGTACCGCCCCGACAACGTGTCTGCACCCCGAATTTACAGTAATAAACGGAACATCAATATGTCCAGCTCTCATGTCATTAATGTTATAGATACTAAGGCTGATCTCTGTATACGAAATGAAGGTACAATCCCAGTTGGAAAAAGTGAATGTAACACCACACTTACATTTGACAGTCCGAATGGCATATCATTTGTGGCATCCCGAAATACATACTTTATCTGTGGCAATAAAGGTTATCATCGTCTTCCGTTAGGATGGTTAGGTACATGTTATATCTCTTTTGTATTGCCCCCTGTATTCATTGCCCCACCGATGTACCATAATGACTGTATTTTATATCACGATTTTGTGCTAAATAGAGTTAAACGTGCTGTAGCTCTTGAAGATATCGATCAGACTGATACTGCTCTGCAACAATATGTGGATTTTAATTTGGGTTTGTTTTCCTTTGTGGGAGCTGCTCTGAGCAGTCGAAAGATACGACGACTGACCTGTGTTGTTGAGGCTGTAGCTAATGATACTGCTTTTGCATTGGGGAATATAACTGAAGAGCTTCAAATATCTAGATTTGTAACGCTCCAGAACCGGATGGTTCTAGATGTAGTTCTAGCTGATCGAGGGGGGGCATGTAGAATTATCGGAAGTAGCTGTTGTGTTTACGTTCCTGACAATTCACCATCTGTATATGATGCCATATCAAAATTACACAAAATTGCTGCTGAAATACATCCGGACAATGGTACATGGACCTTTTCGGGGTGGTTCTGGTCAATGCTTAGTACATGGGGCTGGAAGTTATTGACAATCTTATGTATCATAGTTGGGATATTCTTCTTCTTGTGTTTGTGTATACAATGTGGCCCTGCATTATGTTCCATGTGTTTATCAGCTTGTATTCCATCTAGACGAGCTCTCGCCCAGAATGAATTGATGCTACATAAAGAAGTGGCTCAAATTATGTCGATTGATATAGAAGATGAGTATCCCGACTATGTTCACTATGAGGTAGCTTCAGCTAAACGCTAAATGGGTCGTCTGTCGTAATTTGACAATGACTGGGTTAGCGTTAAGCTTTGCTACACGTTATTCCCCTTAACTTGGCCTTATTCGAAAACGCCATTTTGAATGTTACGACGGCCATTTTAGAGAATGAGCTGCCTCGTGGTCAGCGTGCCCTTTAGTCCTTTGTCCGTGCTACTGACCACTCGAGTTTGCCCAGCAACAGGCTATTTTTAGTAACGGTAAAGCCTGTACATGCGCAGTTCTGACTGACCAGTCACCCCTTAGGAATGTTCCGCCAAACTGACCAGTGGTGTTGTAACCCCTCCCATGAGTTGACTGTGTTCCAAAAATGACCATATATGTACCGAAAACTATGTAACCATGTACCGTCTACCTTTTTATTACTGTAAATCTGTATAAAAGAAGGACTCGCACCGACGTTCGGTGTGATACTTCTTGCATTGCCGAAGGGTGCTGTAGGAATGTACCACCACCCCATGGGGTCTTAATAAACTTGTCTTTTGTACTTTTCAGTTTCCGTGCCAACAGTTCTTTTGGTGTAAGTGGGTATTCTGCGGAGCATGTAGGCCTTGGGAACCCAATACCACAACTGTGTGGGGCTTACTGGAGTTAACCAGAGGGGTAGTTGGCCGCCAGGGACAACCTTGGGGCCAGCTACCTCTCCTATTACCTCCAGTAAGTCCCACACAGCAGGATTGCTTAATTCCCATTGCAGGCCACGCCCCTTTGCCCATCACTCTGCAAATGCGCTCCCTGGAGCGCTCTTGGATGGGCATTTAAGTCACCTTCACTGCTGAGGGTCCATTGGGGCCAACTAGCCTACCTCTTACCTAAAGTGAGCCCCACACAGTGGGATTGCTAAGAGTTGGACAATGGCCACACCCCCTTTCTCCACCACTCTGCGAAAGTGCCTCCTGATGCGCTCTTTGTTGGGGTATGAAGTCACGTTGCCTCCTGAAGGTCCCTGGGAGCCAACTAGGTACCTCCAGTAAGCCCCACACACCTAGATTGCTGAGAGTGGCCCGAGGCCCTGCCTCCTTTTTACACCACTCTGCAAACGTGCCGCCAGGCACACTGCTGCTCAAAGGATGAAGTCTGCTTGTGTCCTGAGATCCTCAGGACACAAGAAGACCCCATTACACCACCAGCAGTGGACCAAGAGGCGCGTTTGCAGAGTGGTGTAAAAAGAGACGTGGCCTCGGACCACCTCTCAGCAATCTCACTGTGTGGGTCCCTTGTTCACTTTGCCACTGGATTCCAACTAGCCTGGCTGATGAAGTTTGTAACCCTGAAACTGGTTCCAGGATGCTTATTTACGGTTCAGGGAAGACCTGGCTTGGCACTTTTGGCTGGACTGTTCCCATGAGGCACAGGGTCAAGGCTGATTTGCATATAGCTGGGTCTGAACTGAGGTGGTGTAGTGAGCTAAAGAATGATGATGGCTTCAACCCAGATCGGTGAATGCCTGAAAAGTTTTAGCGCTCGCCCATCATCTCCTTGTGTTTGCTTACTGGAGGTACCTTGTGGGCTAGTTGACCCCCAGGTATCCTCATGAATGAAGGGGATGTGATCCCCCAACTTAGATCGCACCAGGAGGTGCGCTTGAAGAGTGGTCTAGGGAGGGGGCGGGTCTCCGGCGAGATGCCGGCTTTTCATTTTTTTGTTGAATATTTTTAGATGTGGGGCTGTGTGGCCCCCTTTCTTTTGGTATTTTTTGGGCCCTGGGTACCCCATTCCCCAAGGCCTGAGCATTAAAAAAAAAATGTAAACGGGGGAAGGGGGCCGTGGGGCCTCCCTTCCCTGGGCCGCTTTTGGCCCCAGGGACTCCATCCACCGGGGCATGGCCAGCATTTTTTGTATTGTTATTTTGGAGGGAGTCCGCGTGGCCCCCTCCTGAGGCATATAATGGCCCCAGGAAAACCCATGCCCCAGGGCATTGCCTCATTTTTATTTAATAATTTTAATAAAATAGATGGGGAGGGGGTCACGTGGGGCCCCCTTCCCTTGGCCACTGCTGGCCCCAGGGACCCATCCCTCAGAGCCTGGCCAGCCTGTTTTGTTTTTAGGAGGGGGCCACGTGGCCCCCCTCCTAAGGCCAACTATGGCCCTGGGGACCCCATCCCCCGGGGACGGACTTCTCTTTTTTTTAAATAATGAATTTAAAGGGAGGGGGCATTGTGGCCCTCCTCCTGGCCCACTTCAGTCCACATCCCCCGGGGCCGGCCCTCCTAAGGCCAACTATGGCCCTGGGGACCCCATCCCCCGGGGACGGACTTCTCCTTTTTTTTAAAATAATGAATTTAAAGTGAGGGGGCATAGTGGCCTTCCTCCTGGCCCACTTCTGTCCCCATCCCCCGGGGCCGGCCCTCAAGTTGGACTATAGGGGGAGCTCCAATACCCCCACAGTCCTTGCTGGCTCCCCGCCTCCTGCAGGACCCGGTATTGCTTTTGGACAAGGGGAGCTGCTAACATGCAGCTCCCCTTGTCCAAAAGCAATTCTGCTTTGTTTGTTGGCAGCAAGAGCAGGTTTTCTGCTCTGGCTTCAAAAGAAGCAAGGCAGAGTTTGCAATAACAGGGTGGGAGCCACACGGCCCTGGGAGGTGGCGGTTCCCAGGGCTATTGAGGGATCCAGGAGTGGTGCCGCGCGCCCCCCCCTCCCAATGAGTACAAAGCCCCGGGAAGGTGGTGGTCCCCGGGGCAGCGTGAAGGGGTTGGTGCCCCCCTCGCATTTTTTATTCTAACCCCGGGAGGTGGTGGTCCCTGGGACTGCAGGGAGCTGTTTGCCACACCGAATTCAATTAACTAAGCCCCAGGGATGTGGTGGTCCCCAGGGCTGAGGGGACCCCCGTGGTTCCCCACTAATTAATTAGGCATTGCCCCCAGGACCTGGCCCACCCGGGGGCTCATAGAAAACAAAGAGCGGGAGCCTGTGCTTGTTGTTTTTAAGACTGTTCAGCAGGATTTGCGAATTCGGCCATTTAAAAAAATTAAGCTATTTTTGAGCCTGGGTGTCCCTGTGGGCTCCTTAAACAGGCTTAGGGGGTCAGGGTGTTTCTATCCTTCACCCTTATACTTGTTTTTTACCTTTATTTTACCTTTTTCTTTTGACTTGGTTCCGAGTCACAATATGGCTGCTAACACGTTCTGGTTTTTAGTGTTGGCAAACAATCAGAGTGAAGCTTGTGCCCGGGATGGTCCGCAAACCCTCTTCAGTGCTCAGATATTGATATTTTTATGTTTTTGAATTCTCAGCAACTACTGAACGGATTTACACCATTAAAAAAAAACGTTTTCTAGACCAAGACCTATCTTTTTGCCAAATTTGGTGTTATTCCGTTCAGCAGTTCAGCCTGTATTTTTGTCTTATGTTTCATATATATATATATATATATATATATATATATATATATATATATATATATATATATATATATATATATATATATATATATATATATATATATATATATATCCACAGCCTTGGCTCGATTCTGCGGTCCATTGGCGCTCTTTCCACCGGTGCTTTGACTTCCAAGCAGAGCCCCACTTCAAAGTATTTCACAAATCCCTTCTTCCAAAGGAATAAGTCAGCACTCACAAAAATCCTTTCCCGATTCTTTTTATTTCATTGTTGTTACTCCAGCAATACAAAAACTAACGCGTTTCGCAACCAACTGTCGCTTGTTCACGGTCAGTGCAATAACATTCATGCCCCTCATATATTTCGAAGGACCCGCCAGAACTCCTCTATTGCTGATCTCACTTCCTGTTAACTTATTTATTTATTCATAAAAGCTAATTCATGAAAGTATTGTGGCTGATAATAAACTTGCCCACTAGAGGGCTAGATTGTTTATTACCAAATAACAATGTGATGCTAACAATGAGCAATGCACATGAAGATGTCAGACCACCGTAATTACTTTGAGGACTAAAGATGCATGATGCAATACCGTAGAAATGCAATTGCCGCCTGGCATAATGGTAAAATCATGTTTAAAAACGTGTTTAAAAATGTGTATAAAAAGAATTTAGTTTGTTAAAACTACAGTTTCCATCTAACTTCCTGTAAGTTAACAGGAAGTGAGATCAGCAATAGAGGAGTTCTGGCGGGTTTTGAAATATAGGAGGGGCATGAATGTTATTGCACTGACCGTGAACAAGCGACAGTTGGTTGCGAAACGCGTTGGTTTTTGTATTGCTGGAGTAACAACAATGAAATAAAAAGAATCGGGAAAGGATTTTTGTGAGTGCTGACTTATTCCCTTGGAAAAAGTGATTTGTGAAATATATATATATATATATTCAAACCAGTCTCTCTCCTACCCGCAAGAAGAAGAGAATGTGAAACAGCTCCGGGGGAACAAAGGTAACTTTTATTGTTGTTGAAGCGCTGACAGAAATAAAGTGTTCCTTAAACGCTAGCCAGATGCGTTTCATCCTTAAATTCGGAATCTTCAGTGCCCGTTTCAGTTGTCGCCATTTGCAGGGTCTCTTACTTCGATGTTTTTGAAGCTGCGGCCACTCCCCTTGCTGTAGCCACGCCCTGCTCCTACCTCACTGGTGTGAAGCTCTCTGCGCTGTATCTGCTCCACTGCTGCATTCTGGGAATTGTGGTTCACCGGAGGGACCTACGTAGTGCAGGGTTACTCTAAGCAACAAGTGATGCTTCCATCTTGTGTGGACAGCGTTTTCACTCCCAGAGCAGCCACAGTACAATAGATAAAAGTCCACCTTCGTCCCCCTTAAATCAGGTAGCAACTTACTGCCTCCTCTCTCCCCTCGTGAAAAATTGCACACCAAGTGGAATCCAAACATAGGGATATATTCTTTTAGACTCCAGAAGCGCCACTTCCAAATCCTCCCAGGACCGGCGAAGCAAGGTAGGAGACGGACCACTGAATTTCAAAGATCCATTATTGCAAAGTCAGCTGGCAGAACACGAGGGCAATACGTGTTTCGGGCTCCACGAGCCCCTGTTCACATGCAAAGATCGAGTCAAATTTTTTTTGTTTTTATAATGCTTAGTGAATTGTTTAAGCCCCACCTTCAATGTCGTCACATATCATGTTTTGAAATATTTCCTGTGCAAATACGCAAAATAAGTTAGATACATGTAAATAATTTAACAAGACAATTTATAAATTCATAAATGCAATTTTCTTTTTCTTTTTTAAATGTCTTGGAGCGAAATTAGTAAACATATAACTGGATGAATCCATTAAATACTATGTCATACAGTATATAGTGAAGGTCTTCAACATTTACGGAGGCAAACAAGATATCAAAGTGCAAATAACAGTGCTGCTAGATCAAAGTCTAGTTGTGCAAAAAGCAGTAACACACGTGCTCCAGGGAGAGAGAATATGTGTAGTGTACACAGAGCATGATAAAGTGACCTGTGTATAACAATGCAATAATGCTTATTTCAACAATTAGGATAAAATCACAATTTTGTCATTAGGAAAGCAATATTAAAACATTCCATACAGGTATAAAAATATTATCATGTTAAAAGTGATAAGAACACCCCTTAAAAAAGTGCTAAAAATGTGTAAAACGTGATAAATGTTATTATATATAAGGAAGGGAAGAATTCATTGAGTTTGTTACCATGACTAACAAGGAACTTGACTAGCCACGGAAATCGTCCTATATAGAAACAGATATAATTAGGATCAATATATCGGACAATCTATGTGATAGAAATCTTTTCTAGGTAACAGGGAACCTGACTACCTAGAGGGATGTTGAGGGCAGCACTGTACAGGGCTGTACATAGAATCAGAGAAAATTGCGTAGATCCTCAGTATTGTTTAGCCCGTTCGGCCATTTACTGTCGTATTCGAGGATCATACTGGACTCTAACTGTCTGAGTTTTAGCTCTCGATTGCCTCCCCGCCTAAGTGTGGGGACGGAGGCTACAACATAATAAGTTAAGCAAGTGACATCTTTGTTATGTGTACTCTGAAAATGACAAGCCACCGGGTACGTTTGATCACAGTGCAAAATAGCCCTGATATGCTGCAAGATCCTGACGTGCACCTGTTGTTTAGTGCTACTGATATAGTTCAGGCCGCAGGTGCACATCAGGACATAAACAGCATATTCAGTTTTGCGGGTATGGTAACCCACGATGGGGGTGTCAACTGGCTTGAATGGGGAACTGTAATGAGTTTTGTTAATGCCAAATTGGCATGCTCTACAGTTGGAGCATTTGCGGAACCCCGATGCCGGTTGTAGCCAGCTAGCTTTCTGCTTTAGTTCTGGACTGCTCTGGTCCAGAGCAGTTCCCATACTCTGCGCTCTACGAAAAGTTACCAGTGTTTTTTTTGGCAACATGCATCCCAAAACAGTATCCGTGAGAACAGTAGGCCAGTTGCGGTTGATAATTTGTCTGATCTTTATATCTTTGCTGCTGAATGCTGTGAAGAATCTAGGGCAGTCATTTGGTTCTCCCTCTACTTGAGTGACTGCTTCCTGCTCATCACTAGTGTGTTCTGGGAATAAGCTGGGTCTTGGTTGTTTGTCGACTTTTGCCAAAGCCCGATCAAACACTAGATCTGAGTACCCTCGAGCCTTTAATCGTGTTCTCAATTCCCTGACACATTTGAGATAATCTTCTGGAGAGCTACATATTCTTTTAATTCGTAGGATTTCTCCTAGTGGTATGGTTTCAATGGTGTGCATAGGGTGGAGACTGGAAGCATGCAAGGTCGTGTTTCCTGCAGTGGCTTCTCTGTGTAGGGTCCTCTGTAACCTGTAGTTATCATCTACATAAACATTGACATCTAAAAATTCAATTTGTTTGGCACTAATGTGAGACGTGAATTTTAGGTTAAGGGCATTGTTAATAATTTCAGCAACTACGGATTTACACCATTAAAAAAAAACGCTTTCTAGACCAAGACCTATCTTTTTGCTAAATTTGGTGGTGTTCCGTTCAGCAGTTCAGCCTGTATTTTTGTCTTATGTTTCCTATGAAAATTAACATGGAGAAAACACCTTTTGGGATCCTCTTTTTTCTCGGCTCCCACTTGATGAATCACCCCAAAACTTACAAGACAGGAGCTGTCCAGAGCGCCCCATTAGTTTATAACACTTCGCGAAGATCATAAAACCGGCGCCGAAGATATTGGCAAATCAAAAAAACACTGTCATGAGTGATGTAATATGTGACGTCATCAGCAGTGCATTGCAGGCGCGCAAGTTATAGAGAGTCCAACTAACTATAACGTGGAATTTCATTGGTTTTATGTCAGTAAAATTTCCAGCTAACTATAACTGGTGTGAAACCTATGGTTTTTTTCAGTGAATTCAATAGGTTTTTTAAATGCTAATTCCTAACTATAACTGGTGTGAAACATATGGTTTTTTCAGTGAATTTGATAGTTTTTTTTAAATGCTAATTCCTAACTATAACTGGTGTGAAACCTATGGTTTTTTCAGTGAATTTCATAGGTTTTTTAATAGCAAATTTCTATAGCTATAAAATGTAATATTTTCTAAAATGAATCCTATATTGTATATTTATGTAATACTACTTTTTTTATATATATTGTTCATGGTTTTCATTTTTTTTAATGTTTTTGCCTTTGAGCGCTCCCGGTACGCGTACCGGGCGCTCCCCCCGCGAAATTTAAAAATGTTTTATTTTTTATTTTGGCATATATGCCCCTCCTAAACTCCCCTCAGAAAACCTAGAGGGTCAGGAAGGGCCTACCATGCCCCCTTCTGCCCATTCCCAACATTGTTTGTCCTCCATCTTGCGTCTCAATTTTACAGAAACACAAAATGGCGGACTTCCGTAACGCACCCGGTGCGCGTACCGTGGCGCGCACCGGGAAGCGCTCCCCAAAAAAATGTGGGAAAGTAATTTACATAAAAACCACTGGAGACACTTACACCAAATATAGAATAGGCCCTACTACATAGCAGTCCCTACCATTTACACAAATTTGGTGGTATTCCATTGAGCCATTTGGGCTGTAGCCTGTCTAAATATCCTGAGGTAAATTACATGACAAAAACACATATGAAACTGTTTGAATTTTCAACCAATTAAAATGTTACTTACATTTTGTACTTTTATGTGCTGACATTTGATTGGTTAAGCCAATGTGAATACAAAAACCTAGGCCATCCACAATAAGTGACCATACATGCTGGGACCAATGGAGAAAAAGAATTGCCAAAAGATAACGTGTATATTAAAAAATTATAAATTTAATTAAACATAGATAAAAATCATATAGAGACTCAAACTGATAAGTCAAACTATATGATACAATAAAACAGTGACATATATATTACTGGAGCAAAAACATCAAATACATTCATTAAAAAGCAAATACATCTTAGTAACAGTGTAGACCCTGACTGATTTTAACAATATTATATAAAGACGACAGTTGCACTTATTAGAAAGTTATACACATTGTATTCACATTGGTTTATACCCTGCCCTAGGAATCTGTGTATTATCGATACCCAGGGGGTCCTTGTTTTTCTCTCCATTTGATTGGTTAAGTACATGAATACATATGAAAAATAAGAGGGAAACACAGCCATTTTGACTAACACTACCTAAGGTACATTTGGAAAGAATTTTGACAGAAAACTTCAACTACTTTGAAATAGGTAAATTAATTTGGGAAAACGTTTTCAGATAGTTATACACTGTCCATCTGTAAGAGTTAGAGATTGAGATAGGCTTCTCTGTTATAATTATGGATTGAGTTAGGCTTCTCTGATATAATTATGAATTTACTTAGGCTTCATCACAGGCACTTTTTAATAGTTCTACTTCCTGCCTTAAACCATACACTGCCCATAGATAACTTCACTGTTAAAAACTCACAAGTACCTGTCTGAACTTAAACCCAACAGTGCCCTATCTCTACTGATATATTTATTTTCTATGCAATTTACAGCAACAAAATGGAAGGAGAACAGAATATTTCTTTCAAAATTGTTTTGAACAACAACCCTGAAGAAAAAATTGCTGAGAATGATAACTTTGATTTTATGGATGACTCTCTGGACCAACAATTAGTTCAGTGTGGAATCAATAGAATCACAAAATGAAAATGAGGACATTCCAGACAATATATTGTTAGAAGTTTTATTACATTTTGAAAAAGAATCAGAAAAATACATTTATATTTAATAATCAAAAATTGTTCGAGCCATTATTCATTTTTATATGTAATTCATCAAGTATTTCTTTAATGTTTATAATATAAAGTGAGACTTATAGTATACTGTGCAACTTTTTTGTGTTACATAGTAAGTTTGCTCATAGTTACTTCCTTTCTCCCACTATATTATCTCCAATGTGTATTTAACATCTCTTTATCATCTCCTTCCTCCATGTTGTTTCTGCTTTCCTGACAGACTATGGTATGAATTCAATATACCACAATAACTTCTATAACAACATGCAAGATATCTACAAAGGAGACGGTGTATATTAAATTTTAGACTCTGCATTGGTACCTACATGTTGGTACCTAATAATAAAAAAAACAACAAAAGAACAATTAATAAACATACAATTTTTGAAAAGTCTGTCATTCTTTTTTCCCCATGGTACGCTCCCTGGTGCACTCCCCGGTGCGCGTACCGGGCGCTCCCCCCACAAAAATCGAAAAAAATATATATATTTTGACCCGCGGGCCCTTTTATGGCCCCCACATCAAAACTAGGGGGTCAGGGGGGATCTACCCTGCCTACTTATGGTCGATCCCCCCTTTCTTTTTGCCACCTCTTGTGTCTCGATTTTACCGAGAGACAAGATGGCGGCCGCTCCGGACTGTTTCAAATGTTTACCGACACCCGAGAGCCAACCAGCTTTCCGCACGCAAGTCGCGTAGCGCGCCCGGTACCTGCCCCGGTGCGCGTACCGGGGCGCTGCCATAGATATATATATTTTTGTGAACCTAAATTACTCAAAATCCACTGGAGCACATATCTTGAGACATAGCAAAGGCACATCGGGCTACCAGTCCCTACAATTTTGCCAAGTTTGGTAGAAATCCATTCAGCCGTTCGGGCTAAAAGTGAAGTCGAGCGCCCTATGGAAATTAACATGGGGAAAACACGTTTTGGGACCCCCCTTTTATCTCGGCCCCCGCTTGACGAATCCCCCCAAAACTTTCAGGGAAGGAGCGGGCCATTTACTTGGAGAAATTCGCAAAGATTCGTCCACCGGCGCCAAAGTTATTCCCAATAGAATGTTGCGGATTTCCTATGGAAAGTAGATACTAACTATAACTACCTACTGGCGACCGCCAGTAGGTATTATATATAGCGTCCACTTAATGCTGCACGCTCAGAGGTTGAGTAAACTTCACCAAAGATTTATTTGACTGCAAACTGCTACG
Organism: Lissotriton vulgaris; assembly: GCF_964263255.1. NCBI lineage: Eukaryota > Metazoa > Chordata > Amphibia > Caudata > Salamandridae > Lissotriton > Lissotriton vulgaris. The sequence continues at coordinate 472,010,400 of NC_141694.1, forward strand.
CGTTTGGACATGAAAGTGTCTTGATCACGCAATTTTACTGCAACAAACAATCGTGCCTAAGTACATGAGTAAACAATAGTAAACATAAACAGAGGACTTCATTACATTGAGAAACCTCAGAGTAGCCCAAACAGCTCACCGCTATTTTGTAACGGTGTGATTCAATACATTTTACTCTTTCAGGTGCATAAATATATACATTATATACATATTGCGGCATAGCGATCATTAAACTTCATAATTATGGAGTTTTCAATTTCCTTCCAAAAAAAGTTCGAAAATAAAATTACGATCAATAAGTTTTGGAAAAACATTCAATTTCTCAAAAAACTCGAGCCTAAGCATAAGTAATTGCTTCGCTCAGACCAGGAAATTACCTAAAGCCTTTCGTTATTCAAGTGATGACCGCAATAATATAGACGTTGTCTGTGTGCCAATTATGATCACTCAGTCATGCGTCTAAATTGTCAAATTGCGTGTGATCGGACTAGTGCCGGCGTTGCACCACCCGACGACGGGTTTATTCCCAATAGGAGCCAAAATAGACAATATTATATATACATATATATATATATATTTTTTTTTTCTGAACAATATTCTGATCTGTGGATCTACTTTAGACCTATTACCCTAACACCTCTCTCCTGCCACATTTTTCTTCAACCCTCCTTTGTCTCTGTCTTTTGTTTTTGCAACCCTCTTTTCCCTTCTATCTCCCTCTTACCTTGTGCTCTCTAATTGCCCAGAATGCCTTTCTGGAAAAACTACTTCGTTCTGATCATACTACTGTTTTGTCATACTTGGTTTTATATACTGTAACTGATCATATTAAAATGCTTTGATAAAGAATTGTTTCAAAAAAGAGTGATCGACGAGTGAAACCCACTTGTACATTAATGAACATTAAGAAGAAAAAAATGAAACCCACCTATTTCTATTAATCACATTGTCTTCCTACTTCCAAACACCGCTGCGATTCTTCTTTTGTGCGGGTCGGTCATTGCATCATTTTCTAATACATCGATTATCTGGTGACTGACCAAGATCACAGGAGCTACTTCAAACAGGCGACTAGCGCCACAGATGTCCCTTCCGAAGTATTACCTATGGTGGTCAAATGCCGAGATGTTCATTTGTCACGTCTTTGCTTCTTTGTTTCTTTATTTGCAAAGGGATTAGTTGTAATTTATTACAGGCGCCTGACACTGAAACTATTCGTTAGAGTGCCATTTCGCTTACAAATAAATGCCGAGCATGCAACGGAGGCCAGGTGCCTTGGGAGAACTGTCTAACCACTGTGAATGCTCCAGCTTATAACCATGCTTATATCATTTGCGGAGGTAAACGTAATCACCTAGAAGACTGACCTCCCCACTTCATCTTCACTAGTGTCAAGCCAGAGAGGAATAAAGTAATTAAGAACCATGACTTCGTGCTGGATAGAGGTCGGTAGTTTGAATTTTAACCAGGCGGGTTGATGAGAGGAAAAGACGCCTGGCGTGCTTCATCCCAAAAGGATTTACAGCACATGCATCATTACTGATTGCTGTTCAAACCCTTCCTTTTATTCCAGGTTGCATAAAGCATTGCTATTCACTGTTTGTTGTGGGCCTTAAAAGAGTTAATTGACAACCAGCTTCTGAGTAAAAGATGTGTCTGAAAAGCTCATCTGGGAGCACACTGAGATTTCAAATGTACAAATGTTCTTCAAGGAAAGATGAAACACTTGCCCTCAAACGCTCAAGGGTCAACAGTGGACTTTTTGCACTTATCTACAATTATTAAAACGTGCTCTGCTTGCAAAGATGTAAATTGCATCCTAATTCGGTCCCAACAGCTGCAACTTTGCTAATATTGTGACATTTTGCCCACAGCCTAGAATAGATAAGAACACATTTTGTGTGCTGCGTCTCACTCATAGAGCTATTTTGGTTTGAGACACAATTACTGAGAATATGTTATAAGATTTCGGCTGAGGCTATTTCTAATCTGCAATATTAATGCCTTTTTTGTGCTAGGACGTGGGAGTGAATGCACTTCATGATCCTCAATAATAGTGGGTTTGTAATTCTGATAGGTCCAGTACCGGATATTAGTTGACCCATTGGAATTGAGCGATCTTTGGGAGATTTAAGGGCGGTATTATCACAGTACCCCAGAGGCATAATGTTGGACTAAGCCTTTTGTGCAGGGTTTTTGCTTCTTCCTCCTATTTGTTCCTGTCCTATTGTTGGCTATAGGACTCTTGGCCCTTTACCACTGTTAATCAGTACTAAGGTGCATATACTCTCTGTGTAAATTGCAATTACAATTAGCTCTCACTGATTCGGATATTTGATTTACTGGTAAGCCCCTATTAAAGTGCAATGAGTGCACTATTGAAAGGCTATCTGTCCCATAGGATAGAAAGGGAAATACTTTGTAACATCTTACAAGATAGAGAAGTAATTATTAGGCTCCCTGAACCCAGAACTGAATACTGCACATTTTAGTAAAGATGGTTTTTAAATTGTGTGTTTGAAAATGCCACTTTTATAAAGAAGAGAAAAATACCTAGATTGATATCTAGTTTAACCCAGTGCACTACTTTTGTGTCACATAACAGTGTACGACCATCATTTTCAAGATATCAAAAGTGAATCTAAGTGACAATACTATTAATCAATAGTAATCAATAAACAGCATCAATTGCATCAAAAAAGTTCAAGAAGAATCATCATGAGCTTCAATAGTTGAAAGTCTGCGTGTTTTATTCCATCATCATTTCAGATCAATTCCAAAGTAAAAGAAATGTGTAGCTTGAATTCAGCATGCAGAAACAAGTTTCAAGGGTTCCCAATGCATTTCGGGCTGTGAACAATAGCCCTTCATCAGGGAATCTGTAACAAGTATATGAATTACAGAAGTGGTAATTTGAAATAATTTCGAAAACAATACATGTCTGACAAGAGCTCAAAAGCATAAATGTGTGCCTGAAAAAGTACCAATCCCCAAGAGCGTAACGATTAAAATGAGAAAGTAATGGAGAAAGAATCAAAAAGTAATGAAGAAAAACTGAGCGTGAAGACGTGGTGCTGAGAGGCTTAGGAAATAAAAGAGAAACCATGTCCAACCTGTGAAGCATCGCAAATGAGGGTGCAGAAGTGGAAAAAAGAGTAAAACTAAAATGTTGAAGCAAAAGCACCTCGAGACTGAAAACCTCTCTGTGTACGTGAAAACAGAACTGAATGGCAAAATGCCACAATCCAGAATCAGCTTCTGGAGGTAGTCACTGACTGGAACCAGCCTTCAAACAGTATACCAGTGAAAATAACCATAGTAAGATTAACGTTTGAAAACTCTCAGAAGAGTGTTGCAAGGAGAGACAAACATTAAGGAAATGAGGTGTCCATCGTTACCTTAAATGTGCACTGCTGCAGAAATTTCGATGTTTTATTTTGGAGCAACGAGCCAGATGTACGCGAGCACCTGCAAGCAGAGCACCCATGTTAAACACTATGTGAAGTAATTACTGTTGAAGCAAATGAAGACAAAGTATAAATATTCCTTACCGCTAATCGCAATGACAATTTCAACCATGGTGCCAGTGTCTAAAGTCCGCTATCTCTGTAACAACGCCGGTGTGGGTTAACGCGCAGCGTTCGTTTGCAGTGTTTTAAGCTTCCATTAACTAATGAACATGGAAAGAGGACTAGTTTAATGGCACGAGAATGAAACAGAAAGTTCTCCGCCATATTAAAGTGGTGAAAGAGTGACTCTAAATGAGGATTGATTTGAGGAGTCCGGTGTTTGCGCTGTAATTTGCTGTAACGACAGCGGGGGACGTATAACATTTCGGTATACCAGGAGACGAGGGTTTCCTCCTTGTATACACGCAGGAAATAACTACAAAAAGAGACTATCAACAAGTTGGGAGAGACATCCAAGGGCAGGCAACCCGTTTGAAGTGAGAGGACCGGACTGGGAGAGTTGGCGTTTTGCCGGGACCCACAGTGCTGTACTGGGTGTAAACGGCGGACTTTGCTCGCTTTTGGAGAATCCCTGCCGGCCGTGTGTCAAAGACGGATTGTGGAGTTTGGGAGAAAACTTACCGGCAGTAGTCTGGCGGCGGCGGCGGCGGTGGCGTCCGCTGGGTTACGACATTCTCCACCTGGTCTCCTGACTTCCTACACCTGCGGCTGATCGGGCCAATTTGGGCTCAGCGCAGAGTTGGAGGCTTTGACGAAGTGAAGAGCAGTGGAGGGGAAACGCCGGGGAAAATGCTGAAAAGTGCCCTGGGGGCTTGTTGTGCAACATTGTGATAGGAGAGCCATTTGTCTGATAAGCATCGAGCGCAACATGCAGAGGGTTGTGCGGTGAGTGCCACGGCAAGGCAAAAAGGCTAACCAGGCAGTTGTGAGATTTTTGGGAACATTTCTCTTAATTGCTATTTAGATTTTTTTTTAAAGACTTAAAAAGGGCCACTTGTGCAGGAGCTTAACGCACGCCGTGAGGGCAATGGTTTCAGCTCCTTCCATCAGGGCCGTGAGGGGAACAGCAGGACTTGCCAGCACTCGCCACAATACGCCATAGTTCAACTAGGCGAACTACAATACCCACAACCCCCGGGGGCCATGCACTACTCTGACTCTCCCAACGCGCCTGGAGGCGCTTAAGAACTTGGAACGCTTCTTGCGTCACGGGCGACGTCGGGAGAAGCCCGGGACAAGGGTGGGACAGTGGCAAGAGGAGGCAGGGCTGGGCCACGGACTCTGCCAGTTACAGATAAGACTTATCCCCTATTCACCCTGAGACTATTATGTTTTAGTTTTAAGGTTATACTATTGTAATATTTATATTACATTGTGTTTTAATCCGTGTGATTCTTGTTAGCTACAGTATTTTAAATCTTGGTTCTCCTGGCCATACATTAAGCTTTAACAATGTCTAAACTTAGACCTGCTAAAACTACCTCAGCATCAGCCACTATGGATAACTACTTAGTTAAAGTAGTAATTAAAATCAATAACGACCGGCGAGCCTCCTTGAGCCGGGTAGCCCTCCTGCTTCCCCCACTAATGTGTCCACTCCTTTTGATATACCGGTGCTAGATAATAGCTGTAATCAAGGCAACCAGGCTATAATTAACAATAATACCACCAATGAAATTCTGGTCTCCCCAATATTAAGCCAGGTTGCACTAGATGATGATCTCTCCGAGACCTCACAACAATCTTCCCCGGTGCGCAGAGTAGTAAGGGCATGCAGGAAGACGCCTAATACACGGGGTGACAATAGGAAAATAAAAGAGTGGATACACCTCTTAAAAATCCAGTGGGAATTGAGGCACCAGATAAGGAAGGGATGACTTCTTTGAATCCTGTGCAATTTGATATGTTGGTTAGCATTATCGAAGCCAAAATGGAAATGATTATTAAACAATTAGTAGCCAAATTAAACCAGGTTTCAAATGAAGTAACTAGACTGGGTGGCCTTCTGAAGACCCATACTGCCTTGGCCGAAATTAATAAGGCCACTAATATAGGTAATAATGTAAGCAAGGAAGTAGTATTACCACCTGAGGGGGGGACTAGGGTAAACCAAACGGCCTTACCAGTCCAATCACCTATAGTGAGCCATGGAAACCAAACGAGTTAGGGAAACAAAGTATCTACAGGAGGTGAGAATACAGGGGAATGGACAGGAGTGAGGAGAAGACGCTTTATTAATCTCCCCCCAGACTGTGCCCCCTATGTGGTTGTTTTAACTAATGTCCCCCCGGTTGATACCCACTTAAGCCTGTCTCAACACGAATCCCATGACTCCCTGAAGAAAAAATCTGTTTCATGGTTGCACAAACACTGTGCTTTCCCAATTGCTTACTCAAATGATATATTAACTACCAGAAGGGTTAATTGGATTGGTGACTCTAAAAAGACCAGCCCGGGGGATTGTATTATTATTAATTTTAAGCAACCCCAACACGCCGCTACAGTTCTGCTTAGAGCAGCCTCCTTACTGTTTTCTGAAAATGGTGTGTGCGTACGTTCGCTTGGCTTCTTTTATAGCCACCTTAGTAATGTCACATCCATGGATAGTGACCGACCAAAGCCATTTTCCCCTTTTCTTAGATCAGGTCCAGCTATCCAACAACAAAACCGCTTTTACGCCCTAAACAGCTTGGACTCTAATGATTGACTCACTCCGGACAACCCATTGTTTCAGTGGGAGGATATTAATCCCCTGGCAACCGGAATAACAGAAAGCCCTATAGTTTCTATGGCAACTAGGCCAGGGAATTCCAACCCGTTAATTGATCGTGAGAGCCCGCCTATGGGAAACCCAGGGGAAATAGTCAGTCCCACTGTAATTTTGCCATCAGATAGGGTCTGTTTAGGGGGTAATGGGATTACCATTACTAGCTGGAATGTTTAAGGACTGAAATCAAAGGGGAATGTCTTGGGTTGGTCAAATTTTATTAATGAATATGATATCCACTGTTTTCAAGAAACATGATGTAGAGAAGAAGTAAATGATGAAGTTTTTGTTTCTTACAATCTACAGGCGCAGGGAAATGGTCCTGGTAGAGCTAAAGGTAGCTTAATAATCCTAGTATCTATCAAGCGTCCGATTTTGTAAAAAAGTATATTACCGTTGGAGCTCACGTTCAGATCCTTTGGTTATTAGAGGGGCATGATCATAACATTCTCTTGGTACATTATTATAGTAATATTTTTGATAATTCCAGGGCAGTAGTTGTTGATGACCTGGCTAGTACTGTCGAAGATTTAATTTCTGATGTAAATGTTACTTTTGATTTTATCTGGGTCGGAGACTTTAATACCCCACTATGTGAATTGCCAACGGTGGAAAATATGTGGGTTCATTGATGATACCGGTATGGATGATTTACATTTCGGACATAACCGATATGGAGAGGCTTTAGATAATTTCTTGGCATGCCATGACCTGGAAATCCTGGGGTTTCTAAAAGACGAAAATGGCCAAATTATCCCTACATTTAAGAACTGGTGCTCCAGCTCAGTTATTGACCACGTGGCCGTCTCCTCTAATGTTGTATCCTGTTCTGCTCCCCCCAGGATTGAAATATCTACCCTAAGTGACCATAATTGCATAATTTTGAAAACTACTTTATGGGGTGACTGTTTTGTTAATGTGGGTACCACAGTTTCCAATCTGGAACCCCATAGACCTAACGGAGTCCGTATAAGATGGGCAGGGGAAAAAGCTACTGAATTAACTGGCTCTATTATCAGGAATTGTATGGGAGAAATCTCTCTTATACTTAACAGTTGTGTCGATTATAAACTGGTTTTATCTGCTTTTAATGATATTAATAAATCCATTGATGCCAGGTTTACCAAACCTAAAAGGGTTCAGCGTAAAAATGAATTGGCATGGTTTAACCACTCCTGTACCAGGCTACTAACTGAACTAAAGCATGCTCTTGCTAGAAAACCCAGGGACTCTGACTCTGTATTAAAACTAAGGAGGGAATATAAGTGTGCCCTAAAGCAAAGGAAAAGTGAGCTGCAGCAGTCGGCATGGGATTCTTTCAACCAGGCTGCTGAGTGCTCTAATAGTACTCTGTTTTGGGCTACAGTGAACTCTCCTTTCCTTAAGGGCGAAAGTTAACTTCCAATGTCCCGAGCGATGATTGGGTAGCCCATTTTTCGGAGATCTTTGATTCTAATAGCTGCCTGGGTACCGACCTGAGAAGGTGGGAAGTCCTACCCCTGAACATTACAGTCAGCAAGGTGGAACTTGGGATACGGGCAAGCAAGGGGGGAAAAGCCCAGGGACCTGATGGAGTGCCCATCGATGTTTATAAAGCTGTGCCGGAGTTGTGGAGCCCTCTCCTGACCATTGTTTTCAATGCTGCAGTATGTACCCAGGCCCCTAAAACTTGGGGGAGTCAATCATTATCCCGATACATAAAAAGGGAAGTAGGTCTGAGGTGAAAAATTACCGCCCGATCTCCCTTCTTGACCCTTCAGTCAAGATCACGAGTCGAGTAATGCTGCCAAGGTTGGAGGAATGGGCTGAGGAAGACGGTATCCTGGCTGATAGTCATTTTGGATTCAGAAAGGGCAGGGGTACACTCGAATAGTGTTTAAACCTTGATCTATTGATCGGGATACACACTGAAGCCAAGCCAGGGTCAATATACCTCTGCTTCGCAGACCTCAGCAGTGCTTTTGACATGGTTGACCATTCTATTTTATGGCCAGTCTTGTTACAGCTAGGATCACCAGAGGGCATAATCTACTTTCTGGCCAGACTGTATAGGAAATTAACAACTTGTGTACGCTTTGGCACCAATGGTGAATGCACCCCAAAATTCAGAGGTAAAAGAGGGATTAGACAGGGCTGTGTATTGGCCCCCCTTCTTTTAATCTTATTTCATAATGGAATCGACGAGATTTTAAAAAGTGTTAAAGCAGATGCCCCTATGATTAGTGGAACTCCAGTGCAGGTGTTATTATACGCCGATGACCTTGTCTTGCTCTCCAGAACACCGTTAGGATAACACCGTTTGATTAATAGTTTTTCCACCTTTATCAGTGATAGAAAATTAATAATTAACAAGGGGAAAACGTTTACCATGACCTGTGGGGCTAAAAGCAAAGCTTCTAACTGTTTATTTATTAATAACGATAAGGTGCGTCAGGTGGATAAATTCTGTTATCTCGGTATAACTTTCTCCAAAGATAGATCTTGGTCCAACGAGTTTAAAAAAATTCGCATCAAAATGGCTAGAAATGCACATGGTGTTTTTAGATTTGCTGATAAGGTTGGGGACCGACGTATAAATGATATGCTTAAGATCTATCAAGTTAGATGTGTCACCATTGCTCTCTACGGAGCCGGGTCATGGACATTGACGCACAGTAGAGTTTGACTTTGCTGTAATTGAGTTCTCTATTTAGTTGAAACTGTTAATCCATTTTATGGTAGATTTTTAACTAATTTTTATTTGTTATTTCCATAAGAGATAAGGGAAAGGAAAGAAGGTAGAGAGAAAGCCTGTACACCAAGAGTTTTCTTTTTTCGGGCATAACAAGCCATCTACACTATATGGTCTTGTAAGGAACCATGATTCTCTTCTGCTTTTGCATATTTGTGTTTCTTCTTTTTAAATGTTTTCTATTGACATGGTTTAAGTAATCTGCACAATAAACTTCATATTGACTTGAGTCCTAATAAGGGTGACATTGGTCCTGTTTTGCTTGTATTTCAGTTCATGGAGGCCCTGGGCAGCAGTTTGGGATAGTCTGTTCCCAATGGAGCAGGGTAAAGGCTAATTTGCATGTGGTTAGGTCCAAACTGAGATTGCATGGTGTGCAACATAACAACAGACTGGGATGAGGCACCGAGGATGCGGGCTCTGTGGCAGAAAGTAGTTCAATAATTTCATCCATCGCTTCATTTGAATACTTTAGTGTGATGGACCAAGTGGGACATGTATGTCAAGACGTGGGGTTGTTGCAGACTGTGGCACTGGAACCCAGCTATCCATGGCTGATGAGCCCTACTAAGGGCAAAACCATGCCTGGGTTGCTTGTGTTTGGGTTCATGGAGGACCTGGCCAGGCAGTTCACACAGGACTCTTCCAATTGGAGAAGGGTGGCGATTAATTTGCTTATGGCTAGGTCAAAACTGAGGTTGTGTGGTGTATAAAATAAGATGGACTGGTATGTGGCCCTGAGTAATTACCAGTGGCTGAGATTATTTTCATGTATTCTTTCCACCACTTTTTTGCACATTTCAGTGTTGTGTGAATTGGTGGGTTAGTCTAATTTAGAGTGTAAATTAAGTCTGCAGTAAACGTTCGAGCTTCAAAGTGTCTGACGAGTAAAACTACGTCATAGAACATACTCTACAGGTGAAATAATCTATAACAAAAATAGTGAAATTACACTGAAATTACTAAATTCACTTCCGTGAAAAAAAATGTATAATGTCTAAAATGCTAACCAAATAGTTTGAAAGTGCAAAATGTATTGTATTCTTCATCAGTCAGAAAACACCTGGGGGCAGATTTAAAAGCCCCTTGCGCCTCATTTACGCCGCCGTTGCGCCAATTTTGTGACGCAGCGGCAGCGCAAATCCTGCTCCATGGTGCTGGGGTACTTACAACGTGACGCATCTGGCAGATGCGTCACGTTGTAATGCCCTATGCCACATGTAGGCGTTCCTGTGAAGGGGGGGCGTACCGGCGCAGGAACGCCTCCTAAAAGTGGCTCAGTGAAACCCTGCGCCTGCCTGAAGCAGGCATAAGGATTGACGCAGCATTAACTAGATAGGGCTCCCAGAGCATTGCTGGAGCTGCGTCGCACTTGCGACACAACTCCAGCAATGCGTCACGCATCTGTGCCGTTTTTGCATGCAGCACATCCATGATGTCAGAGTTGTGACGCACAATAACTGGCGCATCCCTGCTAATTTGCACGGAAGCGCCAGTTATTGTAAATATGCCCCTTATTACTTCAATCTCTTGCCAATATTACAAGATAACTATTTCTTAAAAAACATTCATGAGCTTTGTACTTTCCAAATTCATTTCGAAACGCATTAGATAAACCAAGATTTTCAATATTATAAATGAGTTCCAATAAGAATTTCTTGACAGTACAGTCTTTAATGTGTGTAGTATAATATACGAAAACTAAAGTGCATTATTTTTGAAAGACTTCCTTTCCTCAATCCATTCCTATCATTGTTAATCTTATAATTCATTAACCTTACATTTCAACTCTGAATAAATGGACTGGAATAGTTTCACACTCCAAAAAATCACTTTTCTTCCTTCGGGTTTTGCATACGAAAATTTATTATATTAGACATTATTAATTTTGGCAGTAGAAGTATTCAACAAACATTGATGCTGTTTGTGCTTTCCAAATTCAATTTGAGCACCATACCAAGAATTGGAATACTTTTAATTAAGTACAACAAGAATTTCATGACAGTACATTCTCAACTGCATATAGTATAATTTACCAAAGTTAGAGTGCATTATTTTGGAAAAGTGCAACGACAGGGACCTCCTTCCCTAATTGGATAAGAATATTTCGGCACTTTAAAAAAAGCTTCTTCACTTTCTTACTAATTTTTCGTAAAAGAACTCTCTAGCGTACATCATATTATTTTCTCAACCCACACCTGCAGCAGAGGTGGGTCCGTGTATTACCAAAGTAAGTTAATTATTGATTGTGCCACTAACCTTGCAATGAACCACCAGCTGCGTGTCGGAGGTGGTCCAAATTTCAAATGCTTAGAACAGCTGGTGGGATTGTCTGCCAAGTACACCTTCCCTAAGAAGAAAAAAGTACATTTCAAAAGCCCTCCCAAAATGCTTTCACCCTATTGCATTCCCAAATAATGTGGCTCCAACTGCCAGAGTCTGAGCACATAGGACAATGCTCTGGAATATTTACATTCAATTTATGTTACAATAAATGGATATAATACACCATCCATTGAAGGTAAAGTTGCATCTTTCGAAACTTAGGGACACACTGTGTTAGAGCTAAGAAATGAAGATTCCAATCACTGTTCACAAGTCAAATTCATATTTTTGTGTATCCATTTACTTTGTATGGCTTGGAACTGGTCCTTTAAATTGACCACTTCTGAATGCAATCATTTTACCCACTGTCTCTGTTTCTCATACCCTCTTGTAGATTGAAGTAGTACTATTTTTCTAGTTGTTTCAATTTGCAATGGTTGGTATTTCTTCAAGATCGAGGTAATTTGCAAATATACAAACGTATTTTGCACCCATGGGTGTGGGGAGGCAAGCCTGAACTGGTGCACAAAGGATCGGAGCTTAATTTATCAAACAATCACTGACTTTTCCCAGTCTGCACTTCTCAAATCTAGTGGCTACCTTTACCAATTCATTAGAGCACTGACTTTTAATAGGGATTTCAGCATGAATATTAAGAATTCGTAGACATCAAAATAGTGCTTTCTGTTTAGTTTTAAAAGCCAAAAGAATACGCTGCCTTATCTTTTTCGGATTCTTTACTTGAGGAAGAATAGCAGGATGACTGTACTTGCCACAATGTATTAAATGCCAGGCAAAATAATGCACTCTCCGAACAGGAAGCGATAACCCTTCTTGTTGAGTAGGCAAAATCTGCTTCTTCAAACTTATTGTGGGATTATGCTAGGTCTGTGACTTAGTCGTCTAATACATACATTCACTGTAGTGGCCTGTGTTCGATCTCATGGTCACCGGTTCAAATCCTGGCAGGTCCACTCAATCCATCATCATTCTGAGGTCGATAAAATTAGTACCATTGAGTTGGGTTTATTCTTGGGTGCGCTTTACAAATACTGTTGTCATGATTGCTCTTTTTCAAGATAAAAGCACTAATAAATGCTTTAACCAATAAAAAACGTATAATAAATTACACAAGAGATAGAAGTAGAAATAAAATTTAGCAATAGCAGAAAATGTATTTTAGATAGCACCACTCTCCTATTTAAAGAGATTAGCACCCTAACCCACCGATCTGCCATATTCTGAATTTTAACAATCAAGGCATGGTAATTAAAATCATAAACTTCAATGTTGTGTGCAGGGAAAAAATATCTAGGGATTTGCTCTGTAGTATTCCAAAATAGGTTCTTTATTGAGTATTTTTCATAAATAACGTACAGCTCAGACAATGCGTTTCATTCTCATTTGAGAACTTCATCAGGTCTTCTCAGGGTAATACCCGTATTGAAGGAGAGAAAACTGTTACGTTCTCCTAAGCCGTAAGTACAGCTGTTACTTCATGCACCAAAGAAATCCCAATAAAAATGATCTGTAATCAGGTCCAAAAACAACTTTTAATGTGGTCCCAGATCCAATAATCTTAAAGGGTTCAAGGACGTAACCTCAAATATCTGAAGATGGTATTTCTGGGTTAAATACTTCCGGTAGAGAAAGGTCACAATCCCAGCCACATGAAGAAAGACTCCAGCAATATTATGATCTGGGGCAAGTTTGAACCACTCTACCTTTAGACGGATAAGGTTTTCATACACAAGATGTTCTTTGGTGTCCCGAAAATGTCTGACGAAAAGAGAAATCAGGAGACTTGAAATCAGTTCTTCTTCAAGGTTATCAGGGAAATATTTTCATCAGTTTTGACGAGGAGGATCTCTGTTTTAGAAATATTTACCTGATAATCAGAAAACTCCTAAACTTTAGTAAAGATATTCAACAGAGCTTGAAACACCCTCCTCTCACATGCCAAATATAACACTAAGGACCTGATTTATATCTTGGCAGATGGGATATTCATTCACAAATATGACAGAAATCCTGTCCACCATGTTACAAGTGAATTATATCCTAAAGCACTTGTAATACGGCATATCAGTCATGTTTGTGACAGAGTATGCCATCTGCCAAGATGTAAAGCAAGCCCTAAATGATCTGCATACAGTTCAAGTTTTGATGGTCCTGAAACTGCTGCTTTCACTCATTACTCTGATGTAGGAAACAAGGCAGGGGCTTAAACAACATGGCAACAATACACCCCTGCCGTTAACCCCTGGAGATCTGAAAGGGGTCCAGAACCTTGCCACTTAGAGATATTGCAGCGGATAGTCTCTCATATATTGCCTTGATTGATGTTGCAATCTGTACTGAAAATCCCTTAACCTCAATCACCTGAAAAAAATGTTCCCAGCTCACAATGTCAAAAGCTTTCTTGGCATCTATAAACAAGACAACAGAATGTGTCTTACTTTTCTTAAAGTAATCAATTGCTTCTGTAAGATAGTGTGTATTATGATATAATTGGCACCTATGAATAAACCCAGCCTGATCTTTTCGTATTGAAAGTGGCATCAAAAAGCTTAGAACCTACATTAAGCAGCTTTATCCGGTGAAATGAGCTTATGTCTTTCGGATTTTAATATTTTTTAGAAAAACAAATGAAGAGACACCTACAAAAAGATCCAGCATTTAATTTATTGCTAAACAGGGCTAACATATAGCTTTTGCCTTCTGAAAGCAGGATATGATACCACTCTGATGGGAACCCATCTTCTCCTGCAACCTCCCCTATGGGAAATGCTTTGACAGCACCCTCCATCTCAGATATTGTTATAGTGCAAGTAGGATTTTGTGCAGCTGTATTTGTCAGCCTCAGGAGACACATTCTTTCCAAGAAACCCTGAATATCATTCTTACTTGGATGTTGGTCTTCTGTGTAGATAGTTGCAAAATGCAGTCGAAATACTTTGTCTAATAAAGGGGCATGTGAAGATTGTTGCAAAATGCAGTTGAAATACTTTGTCTAGTAAAGGGACCTGCCAAGCAGAGTGCCAGTTGAAGGATCCTGACATTTATATATGGCATCTTGAGCGTGCCATGTTTTAACCCTACAAGCCAACATTCTTCTACTTACTTTTGCTTCCTCATACAGCTGTTCTCCATAGGTTTCTATTATTTATAAGTTGTTTCTCCATCAGAAAAGGCGTCATCTTATGCTTCACAATCTCTCTCTCCTTAAAATATTGAGGGTTAGTTGCTTGGGAGAATTTCAGCTCTGGCAAATGGAAAGCTTCAGACAACTCTTTCAATTTAATTTTCATCAACTTATTCAAATTGATTAGATAAGCAACAATCTCCACCCTAATAATTAAGTTAAATGCTTTCCAAATACTTTCAATGGAAGAAGATTGTCTATTTTCCTCATAAAACAATGCAGCCTGTGCCTTCATTTGTTCAATAAAAAACACTTTAGCTAATAACGTTCTGTTTAAAGAGCAGCGTTTTAGCTGAACTGATTTGTCAGAGAGACAGGTCTATCCTTATAGCAGAATGATCTGATAGAGAATTTTAAATAATTGAGCAAGTTAATCAGGAAATCCTTAGAGGTAAGTGTAGTATCTTGCACATTAAATAAAAGAACTGGAGATCATGAAGCAGGTAAGTGGGTTTATTAACCTCAGCAACAAACGGACGCTGGTCAACTGACCAAGTACAAATCATATTGTGCCAAACAAGAATACAGAACATAGGTTCTACAACCTTAAAGGACAGGCAAGAAACATGCAAAAGAAAGGACACATTATCACACATCTTCCTCCCTAACAAAACAGAAGTAAAAATAAAAACAAAAGAATGAATGTAACATAAATAAGAACCACTTTCATATTATAAAACTTTACAATAACAATTAAACATAGTCCTTCAAGCAGACAGGTGCCCTACGTGCTCTTTGACTTCTTTTGTATGATAACAACATGTTGGACCCATTACCAGAAGTGTTGTTAATGTGATGAAATTTGCTACTTGAACCATTGTCATGCATAGATGCATCTGAAACAGATAATTTAGAATTGACCACTACAACACGACTCTTATTCCATATCCTCTCATCTTCCGTCTTAATGGCATTCCTAAAAACCTTAATACCAGGTCTGACATCAGTGTATTTAGACCACGGCTTGCACCCTACAGGTGTCTTAATTTTTACTAAATCACCCACTTTGACCTCATGATATTTTACACATTTTCTGTTTTCAAAATATTCTTTACGATCAATTTGTTTGTCCAACTCTTTGTTTCTCCATTCACCTATATCATTATCCACCAGACCTTTATTTCTTTTCATCCACCATGGACACCACAAAGTATTTGGAACTCTCCCTTTGAATAATTCAAACGGAGACCTCCCAGTAGATGAATGAGGAGCAACTCGATAAACATTGATCCTGTCCTGAAGAGTTGTCTTCCAGTTCAAACCAGCAGACCTTGCCAACTGTATCGACTCCTTAAGAGTCTTGTTGACTCTTTCTACTGCACCATTTGTTTCAGGGTGATGTAAAGAACACCTTTCATGTACAATACCACATTTTTTTAAAGATTTCAGTAAACACACTTGAACAGAATTGTGGACCATTATCAGATAACAAGCTATTCGGAAAGCTTTATTGCATTTACCTCTATCCACTTGAATATAGGTCATTTAGAACGATTAAATACGGAGTATCTGAAACTCCAGCCAAAGGTCCCAAAATATCTATTGCAACTTCATCCCAAGGGTGACTAGGCTACACTCTATTAACCATAGGCATTTGTTTTGTCTTAAGAATTTTGTCACTCGCACAGCATTCCACTCAATCCCTGACTAACCTCTCTATCTCCAAATCCATACCAGGCCACCAAAATTGCAAACAAAGGATCTCTTTCGTTTTCACTATTCCCAAATAACCACAATGAGCATGTGACAATAATTTTTTCCTAATACCAAAAGAAGGAACAAGTTTTGTACCACGAGTTATTACACCTTCAGTAACCGAAATTTCACCAGAGACTAACGACCACGGCTTCTCCAAGCGAGAATTGCCCCTCAAAGAAGAAATAACTCTACAGATCTCTTCATCTTTCTCCAACTCTTCTATCCACTCAGACTCCTCTATTGCACCCTCAGTGACCTCACACACATTGATACTCATCCATCTCATTCATGTCATCTTCCAGAAAATTCTCTGTATCAACCAATCTTGATAAAAAATCAGCTGACCTATTTGCCATACCTGGAATATACTGCACCTCAAAATCAAATTCCTGTAGTGAAACAACCCTTCTTCTGATCCTTGAAGATATAGCATCTAATCCTTTCTTCAAGAAAACTTCTCTTAAAGGTTTGTGATCTGATAGAATGCACACTTTAGAACCCCAAATCAAATTTCTAAATTTCCTTAACGCCCCAAAAATTGCAAGAGATTCTTTCTCTATCACAGAGTAATTAAGTTCCAAACCTTTAAGACATCTTGATGCACAACAAATAAGAGAATCTTTTCCATCCTTCTTCTGAACAAGAACCACACCAAGACCTTTGTCACTTGCATCAGTAAATAAAAATGTAGGAAGACCAGTAACAAACACATGAAGAGAGGGGGCTTTGTTTAACTCTTTTTTGATAGCCACAAATTCCCTCTTGCACTCAGAGGACCAATCAAAAACAACATTCTTGGCCGTCAACCTCCTCAAATTATGTGTCTTGTCTGCAAAATTAGTAATAAACTTCCCATAAAATTCAACCATTCCAAGAAAAGAGAGTAACCCCTCCTTATTAAGTGGTTCCTTTACCTTGTCAATAGATTCAACTAAATATTTCTTTGGAAAGACACCCTCACCTGTAATTTGATGTCCTAAATAATTAACCTCTTCTACCCTAAACTTACACTTACTTTTTTTAAAAGACATGCCAGCCTCATTTAAATGTTTCAGCACAGCACACACACGTCTATCATGTTCCTGAATATTGGTACCATAAATCAATAGATCATCTTGATAACATTTAACACCTACCAACCCCTTCAAAATTCTAGACATAATCCATTGAAAAACTGAGGCCGCAGACACAAGGCCAAAGGGCATCCTCTTAAACTTAAAAGTGCCCATTGGTGTAATGAAGGCAGTTAGATCTTGAGAGGACTCATCTAGCTCCACCTGATGGTAAGCGGAAGCTAGATCAAGAGTAGTGAAATATTTTGCACCTTCCAAAGTCCCAACCATCTCATCAATGTTTGGAAGTGGAAATCTATCCACCATAACCTCTCTATTTAAAGACCTCAAGTCTATGCATAGACGAATTTCTCCTGTCTGTTTCATAGCGATCATAATAGGAGCGAGCCATTCAGTGGCCGTAACTGACTCAATAATATCATTCTTTACAACTTTATCAATTTCTTCTTGGACTTTTACTTGTTCCATTAAAGGAATTCTCCTTACTTTTGCCACAACCGGAACAGCATTTTCTTTTAACCTGATATGATGTTTGTAGCCTCGCAAGCACCCCAAACTCTCTTTAAACACATTAGGAAACTGTTCTGAAAAGATATTTGACAAATCATCATTACTCTTGACTTGAACAGAATAACGCAC
Source organism: Lissotriton vulgaris (assembly GCF_964263255.1). Lineage (NCBI taxonomy): Eukaryota > Metazoa > Chordata > Amphibia > Caudata > Salamandridae > Lissotriton > Lissotriton vulgaris. Next base: position 472,028,308 of record NC_141694.1, read on the forward strand.
TTCTTGAATCTGCACCTGTGGTGAAGCATTAGGATCAATTTAACCCCAAGTTGACGTTGATGTTGCCACCCCAACATTGCATCACCTTTCTTAGCAGCATATATTTTTCCAACAATAATGCAGCTTCCCAATTCTATTACAGCCATAAAATAGCCTAACATTCTAATTAGTTTCTCTTCATATCCCAAAGGGGAGATATCACATCTCATCAATTTCACACTTTTACAAAACATTTCATTAAATAACTTCTCATCAATCATCGTTATTTTGGAACAAGAATCAAATTTAAAGTTTATCATTATATTTTCTACACTAACTAGATGAGAGTGATGATCTGTCTTTTTACAACTCACCTCAAAACACACAGACCTTACTTGAGGTTGTGGCCATTTTTTTTTAGAAGTATCCCCTTTATACATTTTTGTTCCACAAAATTTAGTATAATGCCCTCTTTTACCACACAAGTTACATAAAACTTTTAGAGCAGCACATGTAGGTGAATTAGCTAAATGACTAAATTGTCCACACCTAAAACATGAAAACTTGTTACTCTGACTGGCATTTGAGGTATTTGGAAAAACATTTTGCTTCTCCTGTACTCCTGTACTCTCTTGTTTCTTAATCTGATATACAATCTCCTCTACTTTAGTTTCCTCTTTTGGATCTGCACAAGGTGGTTTCTCTTTCTCTTTCTTCAATTCACCAACACACTAGGTCATGTGTTCAACTTGTTTAGCAATAACCAACACTTCTTCCTGAGGAGGCTCATCTTTTAGCTAAAGTTCTTTCCTAATGTCATCATGCGCACACCTCAAAACAAACTGATCACAAGTTCTTTCATCCAATGTCTGACCAAAATTGCTCGATGATGCTAACTTCTTAAGAGAAGATACATATTCTTCTACCGTTTCATCCTTTTTTGTCCCCTTAATCCGAAGTGATACCTCTCCATTATAGTGCTGAGTCTTGGTAAATAATGTCGATCCAGTTGAAGAATTGCATTCTCATACTCATTTAAGTTTCTTTGTTCTGCAGCAGTTAAATCTGGCAAATGTTCCAAAACATCTTGTCCTTCACCACCAAGACAATGTAGAAGGAGTGAATGCTTCCTTTCTGCGCTTACATTTGTCCCACATACTCTTGCATAGTTTGCAAATATTTTTTTCCATTTTTTCCACTTAACATTCGGTTCACCTGGGCTCGTTAGGAAAAAAGCTGATTGTGTTACATTCTGCATTTTTAATAAAAATATGTGTTTATACTATCACTTTTTTTTATAGACTAATAACTTCCTTAAACTTCTTTTTTTTTATATTTCTTATTTCTCCAAGACCAAATATAGTAACTTTTTAGTGTATACTGTTCTTTCTTGAAATAATGTGGTGAGCCACAATGCAGAATTTTAATTACCAATGTGTTTTCCCTTATAGAATATGTCAATATGACATAAAGCGTGTATTTCTTCTTTTCTCTTTGCAAGTGAGTACGTCACAGAAAAGAAAGAATGAAAGAAAGTCTTTGTTCCTTTACGCTCAAAATCACTGTCAGCCAGTCTTTTATTAACAGAATGAGTAACAATGGTAAACTAGAACGTTCTTTTTCTAGCCGGAACTCCTGAGTTACCAATTGCCTCACACGTACATCTTTCAGCTGGAACGCAATGTCTGAGACGCACAGCTAAGACGCAACATAAGGTATGTATAGCTGAAACGCAGAATATCTCCTTATGTCAGCAAACTTCTTTCACGCGCACAGCTTACGCGCAAAGCTTTAATTATTTTCCTTTTTTTTCAAAATGTATCCCGTAATTTCTTTAAAGTTAAAGTCTAACCTCCCTCCGCTCTCCTCACCTTAACCATTACATGGAGAAAAGAGATCTCCTTTTGTTTACTGCCGCTGTGAAGTCAACGCTTCTCTTCTTATCCATACTGCCGCTGGAGGAGAGGTGAAGTTCGGTTCTTCGTTGTCGTGTTGAGGTCATTTCACCAATCGTCGCCAAATAAATGTAGTATCTTGCACATTAAATAAAAGAACTGGAGATCATGAAGCAGGTAAGTGGGTTTATTAACCTCAGCCACAAACGGACGCTGGTCAACTGACCAAGTACAAATCATATCGTTCCAAATAAGAATACAGAACATAGGTCCTACAACCTTAAAGGAACTGGCAGAAACATGCAAAAGAAAGGACACATTATCACAGTAAGAAAGTAATCTATCCAAGAAGCTAAGCAATGATGTGAGAAGAAAGTGCATCTGGTTGTCTGCCCACCAAGATCTAACAAACTATGATCATCCTTAATCCTCTACATTGCCATTTCCATCTTAGGTTTGCACTGAGGTATAGCCAGCATGCTTATATCTATGTCTATTCTTTGAACAATGTTAAAATCACCAAAATCTAGGACTAACATTTTAGCTGCAGCAAAAGATCATATGGTAGCTGGGGATTGTCTAGGGTTGAACCATTGAAAGAAACTACAGAATACCTCTCACAGTTGATATAACTGTATGCAACCACCCATCTTCAAAACCGATCGGAGTAGGGTGGGCGCCACCCACCCTACTCCACTCTTGAACTTCCTATTGGCCAGAACTGCAAAACCTCAAAGAGATACTTATACAGACAATGACATATTAGTTGAAAAGGAGGTGAATTAACCAAATATAATTTGGGTTTGAGTCTCCTGAAGCTAGGCAATGATGGACTTCTATGAGCAATCAATAACTGTCCTGTGCTACTGTGGATTGTTCACCCCATTTAAATTATTTGAAGCAACTCAGCACTTTACTCAACAAACACTAGGGCCAGACATAGATTACATTCTTAGAAAACAAATTGAACTTAAGTATTTTAGAAGAGAAACCAGATCAGTGCATACTTTCAACATAAAAAATCCCAAATCCACTCTACTTCTTAGACTGAATTTCATGTATGTAGTTTTTTGCAGTCATAATATTATTAAACATTTTAAATTCTCCCTTAAACAAAATCCTTAAACTGGCAGGTTGTAAATCCTTGCTTGCCTACTTGCAGGTTGGAATAAGGGTGGCATTTGTCGGAATTCCCTTTGTCGATTGGAGGTCTTGTATGACATATCAGGGAAAACCTGTACTTCAAACCTGTCCCTCATTTTGATGCCTCTTTGTTTTATAGTACTATTCAACACCTTCTCACACATCCTGTAATCTCCAAAATTCACCATAATCATGAGGATGGGAACTAGTGGGATACCTAGGAGTGGTGTTCGATGTGCATAAGTTATAGTCAAGTCTTCCGTATTGCCAGTTAAAAGATGAGTGTGGATCAGATCCTCCATATATTTAATAGAAGTCTTGGCTTTTCCCTCTATCCTTTCAGGTATGCCAACAAATCTAAGGTTAGAGCTCCTTGAGTGGTGTTCATGGTTTTCCAATTGTTGTTTAATAGAGGTAAGCTCTTTTTAATGGATGGCATTCTTTTTGATACCTTACTCTAGCTGTCCTCAAGATCTGATACCCTAGTTGTCATTGCTTCAAACTGAGCCCGAAAAGTTTTGATTTTCGTTTCTATATCTGCCATCCTACTACCACAACTATGAGCTAAGGAAGTTTGACAAGCTTTAACTTCCTGAATGTCAACCAAAATAGTCAGTAATAAGGATGCCATCTTTGTATCCACCGAACGGTTCACTCTGACTTCTTTAACCAATTGGGACACTGTGGAAAATTCTTTTGAAGGAACATCACAGTCTGACATCCTTTCTAGTTTGGATCTGAGTTGTGCATTTTCCGTAGTTGAAGGCAATTGCTCCATACCTTGATCGCTTTACTGAAATACAGATTGACCCCCCGATTGGGCTGTTACCCTTTTCAGCCTCACTGTCCTCCACAAAAAAAGTCCTCTTTAAATTTACTCATTCTGCAATCCCTTCCTTGTTTCCCAACACTTCTACTGTGAGATTACTATCTCACAATATGTGTGGTTCTTAGAAACTAGCCACTGAAATGTTTCTGTACCATGCCACAGCTGAATTCCCTGGCTGTCACAGGTATTCTCTGTGGCTACTGGTATTAAGTCATGGCTAGTCTCAGAGAATTCAATGCTAGAAGAAACGAAAGAGGTGGTATATTTTCCTATGGGATTAAGCCAATTTCTACTGCAGAAGGTTATCACTTTTTTTTAAAGGAATTTATTTTACTTTTGACTGAAGTACAGAGAGTACTTTTTTGATTGCCACACCCTGGGCTTTTCTTTAGTATGGAAATCAAGATTTGTTCATCGGGAGCCCACTGGATTAATACCCAGCTTATATTTTGGCATAATCAGGTCTACAAGTCTTCAGAAGTATTGGAAATTGTACTGCTCTCTCAATTGATGGAAGCCTCATCATGCCTTACCTGAGAGACTCAACCACATCATGTAGCTCCCCAAGAGCCTACTGCTGTTTCCCTTGGTAGGCCGGGCAAGTGCACCGAGCACAGAGTAGTGTCTTAGTTCATCAAGGCCCAGTCCTGGAGCTAAGCTGTATGCCGTTGTCCAATTCCATTTATGCCTGCTGGTGTAAAGAGACAGTTAAAATCTATCAGCCCTCAGGTTCTCAGTAAGTTGGGCCAGTACTTTTCTCCGCTGCTCTTTTCCAAAAGCCATGTTACCATGAGACGGAGACCATAAGCCATGGGCCTCCATGTTTGCAGAGAAAGGGGGAATGTCCTAGCCAGAAAGTTCATCAGGCGACTAGACCGTGTACCATCCCCAGAAATGAGAAATTTGATTTGAAAAGAAACAAAATTGTTGTGAGGATTCTGTGTGTGCACAGAACTGTGCGTGGGAAGCCAGGACCTCAGTGACTTGAGGTGTACCAGAAACTCACCTCAGTACCCAGAATCCCTGTCCGGCTAGTATCAGTATCTCATTCGTTCTCCATCCTAAGCGAAGCTACCAATGATTAAACAAACAAGAACAAGAGACTTAGAATACTCTCAGGAATGGTGGGAAACAAGAACACTCTTTTGTTTGTATTTCTCATATAAGTCCACAATATGCGCAATCAGACACACAGTAAAGTTTAAAATGTTTATGTCACCGACGGGCTCTAAGATGCTGTATCTTGGCTAACATAAGCAGGCATATGATTGGAAATAATACAAAGAGCTTTGTTACAATTCCATAAAACACAAAGGGAGAAATCATATTATACTGATAGTGGAAACAGGTCATAAATCACCTTGTGTGCCACCCTCCCCTTGCTTTAAGCCAAGTTTTATAGTAAAAGAAGGGCTCTAAGTTTCAACGGGGAACCCCGTACCTCAAAGATCAGCTCAGGTGTATCACATCAAACGATCAGCCAGCTCTATTGTAGAAGGAAAGGTTTTTCTTCAAGTGCCTGCAAAGTGGATGCAGTGTAATATTAAAGGCACTCGAATTTCAGCTTCTTGCAGATGGATGCTTATTATGTCTAGAGCGTGGGCGGATACATTGAATCATTAGTATACATTGTTATTTGACCTTGATGCTGTGAGCACAAGCTGTGAAGACTGAGGCTGCTGTGTAAGTCTAGGGATGTGTAAAGCAGACCATTCTCATGTGAAGCAAAGCAAGCAAGTTAGCTTACAACAACAGATATATGTAGTGTTGTGTGCAAAAAGCAGCAAAAGTTGCAAAATGTTTTTCAAACTTCTCATGCGGTTAGGCTAACATAGCAATGTGTGCAGGCAGGCATCCTTCCTCACTACAAAATGTCTATAGCAGTGTCCACATTTTCCAGTTGCAAGGGGGACCCCACAACTCCTCTACAGGTCAACAGCAAAATGTGCTAATCCTTCTGGTTTCAGTATTTCTCTTCAGCAGCTTCATCTGTTCAGCAGACCTTCTGCACTAGCAGCAGTACTGGTTTCCTCCCAGGCAGCAATTGCATATTTTGCTAAAGGAACCTCTGTATCATCCTAGTTATGGAAGTTATTACTACAGAGCAAATAACCATTTTATTACAGAAGAGTGATACAACTGGCAATATAAAAACAGCATAGGACTATGTCACTAGTACCGGAATCCGTACTGTGTCTATTATATCAATAATTGAATTGAAAAGTCCAGATTCAAGTGCACAGGGAACACTGGTAAAATGTCTCCATTTTTGTTCCAAAAATTAAGATTACAAGCAAGGAAAGAATATAATTTGTGCAGAACAGCTCAATGGAGGCAGTAGCTGAAATTGTGGTGGACTTCCTGGGACAAGATACACCATACAGTGAACCAGGAAGTCCAATAGCAATCTGGACCAGTAGTACTGGGGGAAGATAAGAAAAAACAGTGGTAACACAAGAGTGCTTCACAAATTCTGGGAGTTTTATCATTTCCAATACTATTAGTCCTTGCTCTCTAACAGGCCTTCCTCTATGCTGTTTTCACTCCATTCCCTCCATTATTACTTATTCTTGATTCACAGTTTTCTTAACTGATTTTCATACCAACCAGATGGGCTTCCAAGTATCAGTGTCTTCTTTTTGTGCTCTTTTAGTGATGTCTGTCTGTGACTCCATCTACTGGCTCCTCAACTTAGTTCAGCTTTACTGGTGCTCCGTCTTTCCGAGTGTCTCTTGTTACCCCCTGGGTATGGTTTTTGTATTGTCCTGTAAAATATTGAATAAGCAAAGTAAAAGCATTGTTTTAAAGAATTATTCGGAACATGTGTACCTTTATCCTGTAGGGGTACACAGCATAGGTTAATTTCTTTAAGCAAATTCACCAATATGTGTAGATCCCTGCTTTTGGGGGGGGGGGTGAGAGAAATAGAGTAATTGGAGTAGGGGTACTTAACCTAAAAGACATTGAGTAGCACTTCTAAATATCTCAGACATTTTACTCTCTTTTGATGAAGGACAAAAACCAAGAAACTCATGTCCAGAGGCACACAACACTGGCTGCACCAACAATCCTGAACACTTCCAAACCTGTAAGTAAAGTAAAGTGACTAGTATCATGCAGTTCGTTTAACATAATGCATCAAGAAGAACATAGATGCTGTTATACCAGGTAGTATGCTACCCTCCCCCACTGATTGGCTCCTTCTTTAGTAACTGATAAGTCACTGTAAATGGAGTGATACTTAAGTTTAAAGATATAGAACTACATTTCTGAGCATCCAAGACCTGTCATGTTACTGTACTGATTATTTTTTGTTAGATCTGTTTATAGACATTTTTGTGATATACACATGGTACAATATCAGGCACAGTGAAAAACATAAGGGTGTTTAAAAAATAAGACGTGTAGGATCACATACCAATAGATCAGGAGGGTGCCCCAAAAGATCTAGGAGCAACAAGCAAATACTGTATGGCGCAATTAATCATGAATCATTATTATAAGGAATGAGAGGGTGGAGGGAGATAAGATACCTCCAATACAGGTAGTCAGTGTGAAGCAGTAATAGTCAACACATTGTATGGTAATGAAATCAAATATGTACACTCTAACTGTGAGCAACCAATTAGCTCAAAAATAATAGGATCACAACATTGAGGGAAAGGAATCCCTTTGCTCTTGCCTAACTGAGGATTGAATGTGACCAGGCAATTATTGCTGCAGATTCACTGGATTTCCAATGCTAGGAGATGAGGCACTTAGCGTCTATGAAACCAATGTGCAAAAAACAGGTAGTGTCTCTGTACTTCATATCTCTTGGGAATAACCTAATAAACAAAACTTCCTTGTGCATGTAAGTGGCCGGTCAGTACAGGCAAACAGATGTCACATGACGTATCCCAAAATTACTGCAGTTAGTGGCATGACCACAACATTACCTCACTAGCATGGTTCTTCAAGGATAAGGTGGAGACCGTGTACAGATCCCTTAACCACAAGGTCACCGATAAAATTGGCACTACATCAGCCGGTATACTCCCCACATATGAACATTTATTGATGTCCTTTGATCCAACGAACATAAAACAGATATCCCACATAGTCAGAACATCAATGTCTGGAACACCTTTAGACCCTAACCCCCAAAAATTATTCAGCTGGCATCTGACCTCTTCAGCAATCAACTCAGTATAATTTTCAAAGAGATCACCAGCTCTGGTATCTTTCCCAATTCTTGGAAGACAGTCTCAATCCTACCTCTCTTAAAGAAACCTAATTTGGATCCTAGTGACACCAGCAGCTACAGACCAATTTCCAGAATATCGTTCCCTGCTAAGGTCCTGGAAGAATTTCTAAACATCTAACTAACAGCCTTCATATCATCGGCTGATCTGCTACATCCCTCTTAATATGGCTTCCGGAAAGAGAATAGCAGGGAAAAAGCCTTGGTCATGGCAGCAGAAGAGCTCAGAGCAATCCTGAACACTGATGCCAAGGCATCTCTAATCCTATTGGATTTATCTGCAGCTTTTGACTCTGTAAATTATGATATACTGATCAGAAGGGATTCAGAGAAAGAGGTTCAGGATCCTGCCCTTAAAGTGATGAAATCCTATTTGAACAATAGGCTTCAGTATGTTCAGCTCGGAACATCCTTATCAGAGCACTTCATGCTTCCATGTGGGGTACCTCAGGCCACTGAGCCCCTTATTATTCAAGATATACGTGAACCCCTTGGCTGATATAATTAGACAGTGTGGCTTCTCTGTGATATCCTACACAGATGATACTCAGTTAGTGGTGTCGATCTCTAGTAATTTGGAGGAAATAGCTGACTGCTTTAACCAATGTATGTCCCGTATGAATCAGTGGATGAGCTTGAATTGCCTAAAGCTGAACATGGGAAAAACTGAGGTACTCCTGCTGGGTTCCGACATTTCCCTAGTTGCATAGTTGGTGGCCAGCCAGTCTGGGTGATTTCCCAGTCCCAGTAAAGAAGGTGAAGAATCTGGGCATCATCTTTGATGAAAACCTGACTTTTCAACATCGAATTAACAAGCTTTCATCTACAGTCTTCCTTATTCTAAAGACAATTTGAAAAGTTTGGTCCTTCATTCCACCAAAGTCCCTAAAAACACTGGTGACAGTTCTAGCCCTGGCCAGACTTGATTATGGTAATGCCCTTTTTATGGGCTTGCAAAAAGATCATCTGCTTAAGCTGCAATGTGTGCAGAATGCAGCCGCCTGACTGCTGCTTTACATCCTGAAAGTCCAGTCAATCTCCAATGGACTGAGAAAGCTACACTGGCTCACAGTGGAAAAAAGGATAGAATTTATATCCTTATGCCTAGCTTTCAGAGCATTGCATGGTAATGGTCCTCAGGGCCTAAAACAACACATTATCTCGAACTCTTCATCCAAAAATCTAAGATCAGCAGCACAGAGCAAACTCCTACAAACCCCCATATTCAACAAGGCACGTTGGGGTGGAAGAAGCTTTGTTCTGGGTACAGTTAAATTGTGGAATTCACTCCTGACTGATAGAAAGAATAGCCCAACTTTGCTTTCCTTCAGAAAGGCACCAAAAACGTAGCTGTTCACTTACTCATTTTTTCCGGCACCTCATTGTGTAGCGCCTAGATGCCCTTGAAAAATCGTGCACTTTACACATTTACAAATCAAATCAAATCAAATTCCAAATCAAAATCAGATCAACATATATATCTGTGTCAGATTGGCTGGAGCTAGGGAAGGCTTCATCGTACCTGTGAAAATAGCAATTAATCCTCTCAGTTGTGAGATATGCTCTCTGTATAGTCAGGTTTGTATTATTATATATTCAGTCATGCTGTTATTGTTGATTCTTTCATAACAGCTCAGTTGCTGAGCTGACAATATCAAAACAGCAGCATTTTGTGTTGTGAACTTAGCTCTTGTACATAATATTTAAGACACTCCATCATATGTCTACAAAGGAGTGTAAATGTAAACAAAGCCATATCAGAGAATATTATCCTGCACAGGCATGCAAGAAAATGTGTGTCAAATGTCAGCGTTTAGGAAAAGATGGCAACTTTAAAACATGAGCATGTAAAATGGTGGTGTACCTACTCAGCCTAAATGTGACCACATGACAGGTACTTCAATAACATGTCAGTAGTGTTACTGAAACTGTTATGTCTATGACTTGAAATTGCTTCCTTCCTAAATATTTTGGCAAGACATGAACACAATTTATGCAAATTTCTCCGAGATAAGTTGGAATTGTATTTCAGGAGGCTTACTTAAGCACACTGGGCGGAAATACGTTATTAAAGTCCTGCTCTCATAATTTTTGCTTGCACCATTGCCACAGGTTAGTAATGCTATAATAGGCCCTTAACAGCTTGCATAGCTCAATGAGACTGTCTATAAGGCTTTAGTCCAACACACTATTCATCTGTTTTAATACTTTCAGCCTTGAAAAAGTGTTAGGCAAGAATGAGCCTCAAAGGTTAGAACATGAGCTGGCTAGGAAACTGCACATAATTTCCTCTGAGCGCAACAAGCAATAAAACAATGTATTATCAGTGCTTAGAGTGATTTCTGAATTCTAACTATTGGATACAGGGGATTGGCAATAATCTACTAATAGTGATTTAATCCAACCTTATAATTGGCAGCTGAAAACATGGCACCCCCGATCTAAGCGGTAGCACACACCCTCGCCGCGTCCTTCTCGTCTCTCCCCGTTTGTGGATGACTGTGGCTGTGTGAAGCTGCGTTAAGTATACGGAGCGGGGGGAGTTTTTATTACCTTTTTCTTCCATTCCCTGCGCCGCCGAGGATCCTGTCGATTTGCCTCGGGAGGTCGTCTTCCTTGCCCGCTTCCGCTCCCACCCGCGGCTCCTCTCTGCCGTGGATCTGGAACCGAGCAGTCATGGAGCTGAGGAGCAGCCGCAGTGCGGCAGTTGTGGTCTGCTTCTGGGGAGTGTCGGCAGGAGAGTCAGGTGCGACGTGGCTCAGAGGAATCTTGCCGACTGCATTGACGGTTCTCCCGTGCTGGTTGCAGTAGTTGCACACTCTCTCAGCACGGACTTGGCCGCTGTGGCGTCCTCCGAATTTCGGGCGGTGGAGGCAGAGGAGCCTGCTGTGACCTTCGCAGAGGGAGACACAAGAAGAAAAGTGCAAGTAATCAGCGAGGTTACTAGTGCTGCGGGGGAAGACATTTGTGGGTCTAATGAGGGGCCAAATGTGGAGGTCAGAGGCACACAGGGTAATTTAAAGAGCCTAAAGAGCCACTGCCCACCTAGGAGAAGGAAAGCCACCAGAGGTTCTTCAAAACGGGGAAGAGGGGGGAAGTGCAGCCAAAGACCCCCAGCTCTGGAAGCAGAAAGTGGCACTGATACCAAGAGTAAGGACTCTGTGGAGGCATTTGCTGCTGCGGTTGGGAGCTGCAGTCCGGGGGAGGGGGGCCTGAAAGCTCTAACTGTATTAAACAAACCCCCAAAAGCAGCCGCTAAGAAGAAGGGTCAAGCAACTAAATCATCCCGTATAACCCCGTCCCTACGTTCCTTTTTTAAAGTTCTTCCCCAAGTCCTTAATATACAGAAACCGCATCTTTCTGAACCCCGTGTGCGGACAGAATCTTCTAGGCATTCAGACTGCTTGGCTTTAGAGAGGGCTTTTTTCCCACCAAACGACCATCCCCTTGCAAATACGAACTGTTCAATCGACAAGGTGGATATGGCGGGTAGCGAGGCGCCGGCTATGATAGAATTGCCGTATCAGGCAGATAGTCAACAGCCTGCTCAGAATTCTCAGGCTCCTGCTTCCAGAGCACCTCCGGCTGTTGCGGAGGCCCAGTCGGTGGCTCAGGTTGAATCAGGTGAGGTGTTGGTGGTTAGATCCCCGGGTCCATCAGTAACTGTGGGGTCTGAGGGGGGAGATAAGGGAACGACCGGATCCTCGATAGAGGCTTTGCTAATCGCTCTGAAGGCCGATATCAAGAGGCTTTAGGGTCTCTGCGGAGAGTCAAATTGAGATCAGGGCAGCTTGCAATGTCCTGGAGAAAAAAGTAGATCACCTGAACGAGGGAACAGAGGTCCTGGAATGGTCTGTGGAGGAGCTGAAAGCCAATCTGGGAGCAGCTAAGTTGAAAATGCAATCTTTACAAAGGGAGGGGGACGCTACTCGTGAGAGGGTTGAATCTTTGGAAAATTTCTCGAGAAGAAACAACCTCCGACTGTTGAAAATCCCCGAGGAAAAAGAGGGGAGTGACATTAAGTCCTTTGTTGTGGGCTTACTTAAGGACTCACTAAACTTGGAGGAGTCGCTGGATTTTCTGGAGAGAGATATCCAAAGGATTCATAGTGTCCCATTCTGTCTAAAGCCTGGAAGGACAAAGCCGAGAAAAATTTTGGGTAATTTTCTCACCTACAGTCTGAAAGAGAAAATTTTAAATCTAGCCCTAAAGGCCAAGACATTAAAAGGCTCAGATTTTCTGTGTGAAATACGCTCTGACCTTTCTAAGACCACGCTGGATCGGCAGTGGGAGTTGGGGCAGAGGATGGAGAAGTTCAGAGCCCTCGGCGCAACAGTACAGATGAGGTTCCCAGCCTTTTTGAGAGTCATGCACAACAATAAATTGGATAGACATTTTTGTGAGTACAGATCACAATGCAAATATTAGGGGGGTCTTATTTATCTTTAAGAAACAAGCTAAGTTCATATCATCGAGCATAAGGAAGATAAGATGGCTACTTTTAAGGGCTGTGTTGGACGATCTTCCACATACCCTGGTTGGGTACTATGGCCCAAACCAGGATGACCCCTCACATCTTAACACCATATATGACCACCTAGTAGTTCTCCATGATCCAGTAATCTGGGTGGGCGATTTTAACATTGTATTGAATTCTAAATCAGATAAATCATCCAATTCGAGGGCCTGTGCTTTCTCTAAATCAAGGCAAGAATTATTAAGAATAATGGCGCAATTAGGTCTTGCTGAAATCTGGAGGGAATAGGCAGGGGCAAAGTTGGGGGTTTCATTTCGAAACCTCAAATATAAACATCGATCAAGAATTGACTATGCTCTTTTCAGCTCAGTCCTTAAGGACTTTCTGTTAGATATCTCTTACCTTCCCTCACATCTTTCCGATCATTCGGTGATTCTGTTTACGCTAAAATCAGTGCACAAACTTATCCACGCCTCTTGGTCCTTTGACCGGACCATATTATTAGAAGAGGATGAGGTCACCTTTCTCTGATCAGAAACTCAGCACATTCTGGAAGACAATCTAGCTACAGCTGAAGACCCCATTGTTTAGGATGCACTTAAAGCATATCTGAGGGGTTGTATTACTAGTCGGTCTTCTTATAGAAGAAAGAGATATAGAGAAAGTATTAAGATCTTAGAAGATGAAATGATGATGATTGAAAATGACATGGGTTCCAATTGGGGCTTAGGGGCTGCTCAAGAAAGATATAGCTTATTAAAGTCTAAACTCGACAATCTATTACAAGATCGGGTGGCCAAAAGGTGGGAGGCGAGCAGAATCTCGCATTTCGAGTTTGGAGAGGCGGCAGGAAAAATCCTTGCCTGGAAGACCAGAGCCGACCAAGCCCAAAATTACATCAGAGAGATTAGGGTGGAGGGGGAAGCAGTTCCTCGGCTTACAAAACAAGCGATAGGAAATTCTTTCCAGGACTTCTTTAGGGCCATATGTAAGGAAGACTCATGTGAGTCTAAGGAAATGAGGGAAGCCTGGCTGAATCTAATTGCTTTGAAAAAACTTTCAAAAGCACAAAGTAGGACACTGGAGAGAGAGATCTCTGTTGAGGAGATTGGCAGGGTCCTGGGGCATGTCAGCCATGGAAAGTCGGCTGGTCCCGACGGATTACCAGGGGAACTCTATAAAGCTATCGGTGTGGAGATTACACCAGCCCTGGCTTCTATTTTTAATGGGATCTTTTTGGAGGGTAAGGCCCCACCAGCGTCATGGAATGGCGCTACTGTGGTATTAATTAACCAGGTAAAGATTTGAAAGATTGTGGGTCTTATCGCCCAATTTCGCTTCTTAATTGCGACTGCAAAATCTTTGCTACCATTATGGCTGACAGGCTGGGGGCGGTAGTAAGTTCAATCATACATGAAGATCAAAAGGGCTTCATTAAAGGTATTGTAACAACAAGGGGGAACAAGGGGTTAGGACAAATATTTAAAGGGGTCCAATGTATGTGTCCTGGAAAGACTATCAACAAAAGGAATACAGAGTTCCCCGGTCACAGTCCGCTAAAGGACTGTCATTGGTCTCTTTCTTGTCAGGTCAACAAGAGGGGGGAGAGAAAAGTGAGTGTAGTGAACCCTCTCTCGGAATTTTAGGGGTACCTCACACAAGTCGCCGGTTGGACTACAATTGTAATCCCACCCGGTGATCGTCCAGCGTCATCATAGGTACCCTGCCCCTGCGCCAGGCTGGCAGTGCAATGCCTGTCGGGCAACAATAAATGTTGCACTTTGGTGGGGATCTTCTATTCCTTCGCCAAAGGGTGTGTGGATGTCAGGGGACCATGCAAGGAGGTAATATGTGGTTGTGCAAAAGTGAGCGTGGGTGAATTAAAAAGAGTCAGTGAAGTCCAAAAATTGGGGTTTTAATGGTATGGCACACTGCTCTATTAAAAATACAAGGGGTATCGAGGCGGAACAGTCAAGGTAGTCAGCCTCGTTCGACCCTTGGTGAGTGGATGGTCAACATGTTTCTTGCTTTACAGCAATTCGTCAGGACCAAGGAGTGCTCATATGATTTGCATGGGCACCCCCGTGATCAGGGGGCCCAGTATACGACCTGGTGGGTGTCGTATGGCTGTCCTTCCTCAGGACCCTTCCCAGAACCGTATGCTATACTCGGAGGCTTCCTCGAGCTGACCGGGTGGGGCCAGGGCTTGGTGGAAACCACCTCGGAGTTCCTGGCGCGGATCGTCTAGTCACCTACCCTTCCCACTGCGGACGGTACCTCATTAAAGGTAGACAATTGGTAGACCTCACACAGGGCATAGTTGGGGCTATTGATATTGCTACTTCTTTTTCTCTACTTTTGGCTGCCCTCCCTTGGATGCGACAAAGGCTTTTGACAGGGTAAACTGGAACTATTTGGCTGCTTTTATGAGTAAATTTAATTTGCCTGAGAAGTTCTGTCGCAGGATCTCATTAATCTATAGAGCTCCGACTGCTAGGCTCTCTATCAACAACTTCTTGACAGAGCCTTTCAATAGCTCAAGGGGCACAAGGCAGGGCTGCCTGCTTTCCCCCCTCCTCTTTAATTTATATATCGAGCCTTATGCTCAGATACATAGAGCAGAGCCAAATATTCCTTCATTTGGCTTAGGAGGATGGGAAAAGCGGGTAGCCCTATATGCAGATGACATTTTGATCATGACGTCGAACTTATATTCAGCCTTTGCCACAGTGATTAATAGGGTAGAGGAGTTCAGCAAGGTCTCTAGCTATGAGATAAACGCCAACAAAACAGAGATCATGATATGGAATATTACCAGCACGCTGCTGAGGGTCGCGCCATCCATGAGGTATCTGGGCATTAGAATTTTACAAGATGTTAGTAAGATTGCTACCCACAATCTGGAGAGAGTGCAGAAAGATTGCCAGAAACAACTAAAGGCATGGAACCACCTTCCTCTTTCTATTTTTGGGAGAACCAATTTGGTAAAAATGTCTATTCTACCAAAATACACTTTTCTTTATAATACCATCCCGCAGGCTTTTGACACTCAACTTCTAACCAAATGTCAACAAGAGATAAATTCCTTTATTTGGAGGTATGGTGCCATAAGATTGGCTTTGAAGAAATTGAGGAGGAGGAGGGAAAAAGGAGGGTTAACATTACCGGACCTGCAATATTATGCCTGGGCTTTTCAGCTAGCTTACTCTAGGATGCTATTAAAAACTCCATCAGATAGCTCTAGGGGAAAGTTGTTTCGAGCCATGCTGGAAGGGGCTGATCTTTCATCTGACGGTTTTCTCTTCAAGTTTGGAGACCGGAAATTCTTTTAAAAAGTTACATTAAAAGTTCTCCAAACAATGGCGAAAAACTGGTCAATGATTAGGAAATGTACTGGGTTGGCTATTACTCCAACTTAGCGCTTTTGTGGGATTCGCCGGGAACTCCACCCTGCCTTAAAGACAGTCTGGCGTCCCCCGTAAAGGTCGCGGGAATCTTGAAATGGGGAGATTTACTCTCAGGAGGCTCAATGATATCTTGGGAGGAGCTGCGGGAGAGAGTTGGGCCAGCGCTCTCTAGATTTAGTCATGTGCAGTTAATAAGTTGGGCTCAGGCATTAATTGGGAAGGGGGCCACTCTAGGTAAAGTCAGCACTCTAGAAGAGCAATGAACTACAAGAGCAGAAGGTGGTAAGGAGGTTTCCTGCTGGTATTGGGCAATCCTGGAAGAGATTGATGGAGACCTTAATCTCTAGGGTAAATTATGGGGAGGGGAGATGGAAAGATTGTGCGAACAGATGTGGCAGGAGTCCTTCAGCCTCTTATATAAAATTGTGAAACCAATCTGGTTGAGGCGGAACCACCTTTTCACGCTACATCAAGCTTATTTCTCTCCCCAGAAACTAGCAAAATTCCAAGTGGGAAAGAAGTGCAATAAATGTGAGCTCCATGAAGCATAGAATGTGCATATGTTTATGGATTTCCCCACCATCAGCCTCTTTTGGGGGGCGGTGAAGGACACCCTGTGTTCTATTCTCAACATCACACTGAGTATCACGCTCCCAGTGATCATTTTTGGGATTGATGAAAAAATCTGTGGGCAAGCCAGCTCTTTTCTGTATTATGCCATCCTCCTGGCAAGGAGACAGATCTGCAGGTCTTGGGTTGAGGTAACACCTCCTTCACACGATGAGTGGTTGACATCTCTTTATGAAGTCTCTAAAATGGACATGGCTGGGTCTCGATCTAGAAAAAATCTCGCCTTCTGGGAGCTTTTGGTACAATGGAAATAGGATCTCCGGGGTGTTTTTTTTTTCCCCCAGGTCCTATGATTATGCCTTCATCCTGCTCCATGTACTTACGCTAAAGGCCCCACCCCCCAGTCATTTGAAGGTCCGACAAGTGGCAAAACACTTTGATGGAGTTTGCAGGTCTACCCTGGTTCCTTTCTCTGTGGGCTCTTGCCCTCTACCGCCAAGCAAACATGGTATGTACGGTCTCCTTGAGCTCCTAGCTTAGGCGTGGGGCACGGGGTTTCTTGCATATAGTGGTGGTCGGTGGCAGCCTACTTGAACATGGGCAAAGGCAAATGAGGACAAAAAAATAAATAAAAAAAATAAAAATACAAAATCATTGTCAGCTACTGTTTTATTCTTTTCAGTTGATTGGGGTAACCAGTCACACTATTTCTGTAGCTTAAGGTTGGATTTTTGCTTTTCAGTTCCTCAAAATATGAAGTCATGGTATTGTACATTAGCACCAATACCACACATCTATTATTTCCAATGTACTCTTAGAGCCTAAATATGACCCTGGTAGTGGCCCACCGTCTGTCAAAGTGATGGAGGTCATCTCCTCCACAACCCGAGCTGGGTTACTGTCCTTCAAATTACGAGATCACTGCTGGCTCTGCAGTGATTATTTGCCTTCAGAACAAATTTTGCCATACTGGCACCTCTGAAGGTACTGAATGCTTGGTGCATGCCACCAACCTTAAGGCAGAGCTGCATCAGTCGTTTTTGTTTTTCACAAATAAACTCTCAAAGGGCATTTTGTTTATGAAATATAAAAAATGACCGTGACAACCTGTGAGTCTTCTCCCTGGTTTTGGGGGGTCATCATTTTTTTCTGACTGTGGCTCCCAAGTCTTTCCTGGTGCTCATGGATTAACATGTCAATGATTTTAGACAGTCCACTCTAAGACAGCAGGCAGTGTGATATTCTTACTTAATTGCACTGTTGAAACATGCTTTCCAATTCCAGAGCCATCAGGGACAACATCTTTGGAAAACTAATGGCCCACCTACCTCAGAATAGACAAGAGATATGAGAGTTTTGTCGACAGGGAAATCCGTGGTGGAGTACCCCATTCATTAAACTGTAGTTCAGGCCCTAACAGCCTAGGTTTTTAGGGTAGTGCTCCCAAGGAAAATAATTTCTTATTTTTGCTCCTAGTTTCATTGTACTAATTTAGGGCTCTGCAGAGCATGTATAGTTCTTCCAGCTGAGACCCTTATTTCCAAAATTGACAGTGCCAAAACACAGAGGTGTCTCAAATAAAAACTTTGGTCCACCATTTAGTCTAGTGGAGTTACCTCCAAAAAGGACTGCCATAGAATGGATGTGTCTGAGAGACTGGGCATTTCAGCACTAGCAACAGGCTCCTACTTTACCTGTAACTTTACACATAACACTTTAGGGATGGACAGTGCTTAATTTACTGTAAGTGCCCAAAGGTCTGCTAAGAAGTCTAAGACCGGTGCAATTAAACGTCAGGGTGCTCAATATCAAGTGTATTTGTTTTAAATGCACCTCAGGTCTCTTTAATCAACTACCAGAAACTCCCTGCACCATTATGTCACTCTTGCAGGTTACTGCTTTCTCCCTTTACAACGATGTTTCTCTCCTTATCTACCTCCTTCTTTCTGATTTGTTCATTTTGCCCTTTCTTGCTCTCCGGAAATGCCTGATGTGGGATCTTTTGTGCTGGTCCCAAATATATGTGCTGCTGGACCCCACCATTTATATCTGCGGGTTTTCATTTTTTTGCATTTATAAACAGAGCAAACTGGGGTCAAGGGCTTTGGAGCACTTTGCATGAGCACCTGTTAGATTACAGAAGGTCAGAATAATTTTCCAGGCATAGGGAGATTACGCGATTTGTCCAAAATCACAGGAAGTTGAGTCAATGACAAGCCTCGAATCTAGGGGCCTATTACCAAGATCAAGCGATAATCATCGCTTAACACGGTTAGCGGCAATATTATTATCGCCGAGCTCCGCCGATATTTATCGCAGATAAACCTTGCTATTATCAAGGTTTATCTCAAAAGCGATAAAAATCGGCTGAAATGCATGAATATCAGTGATCAGTGATATTCATGCATTACCGAGCTAATGCTCTTAGCCATGTTATCCACCTACCATTGGATAACATGGCTAAGAACTGCTCTGGGCAGGCGTTTGCTTTGGAGATATTTGCGCTTAGCACGAATATTTCCAAAAGTACGCCATTGTACGTAATAGGAGATAGCGATGTTAGCCACAGTCGCTAACATCTTGGCACGCCCACTTTGCATGTCATTAGCCATAAAAATCGCTGACATTCAAAGCGGGCCCCGAGATGATCGCTATCTCCTACTAGCTGTCTCTAACTGGTGTTAGCGACAGCTAGGTAATAGGGCGATAAAATTATCGCCGCTTTAGCTGGAAAAATTCCCGCTAAAGCAGCGATAAGACCCTTGGTAATATGCCCCCCAGTTACCCCGTTTCAAAGTCAACATATCTGTCTTTAAGATCGCATGGCTCTAAAAGGGAAGTTGTTCATCCACTGCTTTGGCAGGGAAGGAAAATCAGCCATAATCCCTGATGGAAAAGCCATTGTCCGATTCTCCGATTCTACAGCAGGCCCTGAACACCATTAGCGTTAAATGGTAGAGCAAACGTTTTCATTTGAAATTGTACAATGGAATAAATACTGGAATTATGTACTAGGTAGTTTCACCTCTGCAGAACAATATTATGCAACAGTTTCACTTTAAATACTATTTATCTCGGTTGCTCTCTTTAAAGACGTTTGATAATGTTTCAAACAGTAGCATACGTGTACACACCACAGCTCCCATGCCTTGTTTCCCATTGTTATGTCTTTTGACTTGAATTTACATTAGGCTACATCTCTAGCTTGTAGTGCAATGTTCTGCAAAATAGTTAAACAAAATGTGAATTTCATTTGTATTGAGCCCTAGGTTTGTACTTTTATCTGATAATGCAAATCTTCAACATGCCCCTGCAGCGCTTTAGTTTTTAGTACCAATCATTAAAATGCTGTGACTAGATGTTCTTCTGTTTTTGGATGAAAGATTTTTTATGATTGTTTGTGCCTCTGGTGAAACAACAGTTCATGTGTGCCAGAAGGCTATGCACTATATTAAACAATGTGCATACAACATACGGGATGTCCAGAGTAGCTATTGATTTTGCATGAAAGGCATATCACCATTTGAGCGATATAGCCAAGAATAAAATGTGGATCCTATAAAAACAAAGAGGCAAAAGACACGCAGGAATGCGAACCATCTGGTATCATATACAAGAAAGTGTTCTGACGCTTCGCTTCCTTTTTAAATGTAACAACATTAGCAAGGCAGTATTTCATAAGGTACATTAAAACCGCTTTCTCTCATATCTATAAAACCGTCCTATCACAGTTATAAACATAACTTTTACAGACTTTATTTTTACTTGGGCTCATCATCTAAAAAGTGAACAGATAATATTTCAATGGAAGCATTTTAGTAAGGTGTTTAATATTGTTTCGTCCACATTTTCTAACAGATGTGGAATATAGCTACTGGGTTTATTTAAATGTCTCTCAGGAGTCTCTAAACATGTATTTATCAGGGATGGTTCTTCTCAATAGCACACTATAATAAGAAACCATGTTATATGATAAAAACTGTTCTTCAGTGAATGGATGCAAGCTGTGCATATATTATTAATGTTTGTACACCACCTCATACATAGGGCAGCAGGGTACGTATACCACCATATCACAGATAAGTACCTGTCCTGCTATGTGCATCAGACTTTTGATGACCCACGTTTTCACCCGCACAGCTATCATAATTACTGTGTGTTGCCATCAACACAATACTTTTGAAGCTTTGCCACTTTATAAGTATCAGTAGAGTCTCTAGTGCCTAATGCATCTCTGGTGGTGGTTGTGGCGAAACTCCCATTCGTTTATAATGGATACTGCATGGTCGCTTGTAATGAAAACACATATTCCAGATACTACAAAAACAATTGAGGACACAAATCACAACCATTTGTGAGAAATTGGATTGTTGGTCAACACAGGTATGCATCTAAGTCAAGGAGTCTAATAGCTTGGAACAGAACAGTCAGGCTGAACTTAGAGGCAATGTGTAAGGTATTTGTGCAACACTTCAAACTATAAAACAGTGAAAACACCGCAAATAAAGATTCCACACTAGATTGGAAAAAAAGAGCTTAAAATATTAAAGAATACAAGACCAAAACGACAATAATTCAATAGGTTGAACTTGAGGTATGCTTTTTTAAAGAATAACTGTAAAATAGTGCTGTTAGAACTGGTACCCTTGGTGTGGTTTACCCTTACCTTTTACCTCTGCCTCCTGTATTGTTGGTGTGTGCTAGACTTGGCTTTTGCTGGCTTATGTAATTTGGGCTCTGTACCACTGCTGATCAGTGCCAAAGTGCAAGGGCTCCCAGTGTAAATTGTGAATATGATTGGGTATCCATGATTGGCATATTTGATTTACTAATAACTCCCCAGTGAAGTGCACAGGGCCTGTACATCAAATGCTACCTCCTGTAGTGAAAATTGCAAAAAACACAGTTGATGGACAGAATGTAGAACAATGTCATACATTCACCCCAGTACAAGGATCTGGGCCTAAATCCATCGTTTTTCTGCACTCCACACCACCCTGGGTTAGACACTGGTTATATGCAAATCAGCTCTGACCCTGTGCCTCATGGGAACAGTTCAGTCCGAACTACCAAGCCATGTTTTTCCCAGACCGGAATCAAGTATCCAAGGACCGGTATCTGGCTATCAGCCTTCATCAGCCTGGATAGCTTGACTCCAGTGGTGTGGAGAGCCTGGGACTCACGTCTGAGTATACCCAGCACACTCTGGGTGAAAATTGCAACAAACACAGTTGATGGATAGAATGTAGAACAAATTCATACATTCACCCCAGTACAAGGATCTGGGCCTAAATCCATCGTCTTTTTTTGCACTCCACACCACCCTGGGTTAGACACTGGCTATATGCAAATCAGCTCTGACCCTGTGCCTCATGGGAACTGTCCAGTCTGAACTACCAAGCCATGTCTTTCCCAGACCGGAATCAAGCATCCAAGGACCGGTTATTGGCTATCAGCCTTCATCAGCCTGGATAGCTTGACTCCAGCGGTGTGGAGAGCCTGGGACTCACGTCTGAGTATACCCAGCACACTCGGGGTGAAAATTGCAAAAAACACAGTTGATGGACAGAATGTAGAACAATGTCATACATTCACCCCAGTACAAGGATCTGGGCCTAAATCCATCGTTTTTTTGCACTCCACACCACCCTGGGTAGACACTGGCTATATGCAAATCAGCTCTGGGAACAGTCCAGTCTGATGAAGGCTGATAGCCAGAAACCGGTCCTTGGATGCTTGATTCCGGTCTGGGAAAGACATGGCTTGGTAGTTCGGACTGGACTGTTCCCATGAGGCACAGGGTCAGAGCTGATTTGCATATAGCCAGTGTCTAACCCAGGGTGGTGTGGAGTGCAAAAAAACAATGGATTTAGGCCCAGACCACTCTTACCCAGTCCAAAGATCAGGGCTTGATCCATCACCGTTATTTATCTCACTGCACCCTCCCAGTTCAGAACCTGGCTATATGCAAATCAGTCTGTCCCTGGCCCAGTGCATCATGGGAACAGGGCAGACTAAACTACCAAGCCAATTCTTCACCAGAAAGGAGACAAGCTACCGGGGACCGGTTTCTGGCATGTCAGCCGTCGTCGGCCCGGCTTGCTTGAATCCTGATGGTGCAGTGAGAAAGGAGACCTCCCCTTTGTAGTGTGTTGCTCTGCTGGGTTGGTCTGCAGTTGCTGCTTCTGCCAAGGAGTATACAAAGACTGGACTTTGCTGTGAACTTGCTTGAGAACAAACTCCAATGGATTGTGTTTGCATGCTTTGTGTTCTGAAGTCTCAAGGACACAAAGACTCCATACACAGCTTCCTTGAACTCCACTGCTGGGAGTTATAACATGCCCAGAGATGTCTACTCCAGTTCTGGGCCTATGAAGGTTGTTCCTGCTGCAGGAAGCTACCAAGAACTAAAGTTCTGAAGGAAATTAACGCTACTCCCTCTTTGCGGTGAAATTATTCGTCAATGTACTACAGTGCGGGAGAAATGCCAGATGCGCAGCCCCATTTGGCCCAAAAATTGACTCAGTGCATGTCAGCAGCCAGAGAAACCACAGCACAGTAAGTCCTGTGCACTAATCTCCGACACCAAAGATTACCGCACCAACTCTGATGCAAACCATGCTAGTTGTCAAGAAACATCGACACATTGTCAGTCGGGAGAAAATGATGCAGCGCCTGGTTTGCTGTTACCCAATCCCCTCTAGCTCATGTGGACTTTCTACGCATTGCACCTGTCTACAAAAATGCTGGGGCTGCAGTAAGAAACATTACCTCCCTGAATAGTAAGAATGTGACGCAAGTGACGCATTACCTCCTCTCAAGTAAGGAAGCAACGCATCAGCTCCCCTGCGTGGCAATAAGGAACCAATACATCACCTCCCATATAAACAATGCATCACCATGTAGCAAAAAAGCAATGCATCACCTTCCCTGGACATAAAGAAGCAACCGTTTTTGCAGCCGTTTTTGCAGGCAATTTTGACGCATCCCAGGTACATTGTGCTGAAAGTGATACATCCACAGTTTTCAATGGAAAGAACAGTTTTTTTCTTATATAAGTCATTTTTTCATATCTGTATTTTAGATTTTTGTCGCTTAGGTCTTGCTTTGTTTAGATAGAGATCTTGTATTCTTCTAAACTAGTGTGGTGTCTATTTGTGATGTTTTCATTGTGAGATACAGGCTGATATACAAATGCTTTACACATTGTCTCTGTAGTTTAGCCTGACTGCTCTGTGCCAAGCTACCAGAGGGTGAGCACAGACAAACCTTACTCATCCTAACTCGAAGGAAGGTTCCTACTTGGACAGGGTGCATACCTCTGCCACTGAGAGACCTCAAATTCTAACAAGTGTTTAGAAGCAATAAGCGCTTATTTGAGATACCTGGTGGGGTCAAACCAGGACAAAGTCAAAAGTTCAGGTTGTCCGCAATGGAACGCTGGCTCTATTAAGGAACCCAGTGAGGCCCACTGAACAAAAGCAGCTGAAATGATGCATCTGTGTCAATCCACGCAGTGTCTGCAATGCACTGGTCCTGATCTGCGCAGCAGCAGTGATGCGCCCGGTCAGGTCCATGCAACCGTAGTGATGCACTGGTTCTCTACACAGCTGGGATGATGTGCTTGTTCTTACCCACAAAAATGCTGCAATACGCTGGTTGTATGTATGTATGTATGTATAGGCATTTATATAGCGCACTACTTACCCGGAGGGTCCCAAGGCGCTTCGACCGCTGCGAAACACTTCCTGGCTTCCCTGAGAGATGGTCCCTTAATGGTTATCTCCAGGGTGAGACCAGGCATCCCCGGCGGTCTGGTGGGGCCGTTAGTGAAGATGAGGCAAGCTAATGCCCAGAGTTGCCGAGTGTGATCGCTGATCAGAGTGGGCACCGAGGCGAGAGAATTATCGAGTCCGCTGACCCTGGTCCAGAAACCTGCCGCGCCGGGATTCGAACCCTGGTCCCGGCCCGTCCTCTGCTCTCGGGTCTGCCGCCTCTAACCAGTGAGCCACACTACTTCGCTGGTTCGATAGAGGATGAACGTGTTTTGCTGGAAGAAGCACCTTTCAAGGATCCAGGACTGGGGTCACCACTTGGCGGGGCAGACACACAGATGACATGGTCCAGATGCAGGAGCAGGGTGGTTGGAAGTTTTTAAAGTCCCTCAGACTTCAAATCAGGAGGCCTACCAGCTAACCCTTGGAGTCACTCTGAATTCAAGGCATGGAAGTGCAGTCATTTGCACCGAGGCAGGGGAGCAACAGACAGCAGGGTAGCACAGCAAGTCAGGAGAACAGGAAAGCAGCAGTCCAGGAGAGTGGCAGTCCTTCAGCATCACAGCAGTCCTTCTTCCTGGCAGAGCCCTCACAGGTCCATAAGTTTTCTGAAGTGGTGGTGTCAGAGGTGCAGTACTTATACTCATTTGCACCTTTGAAGTGGGGGGCGAGTGCAAAGACACATCTTTGAAGTGCACAAACATCCTACCTTTCTGCCCTGGCTCCAGACTCACTACTGGGGGGTATGCAGCCCTTTGTGAGGGGACAGGTCACTGGCTATTTGAGTGTAAGTGAGGCTGGGTCCAGCTCCTCCCTCCAATCCTTCCAGGATGCCCCATCAAGTCACACCTAAGCTCCCACTGTGTGTGGGTCTCTAAGGAGAATACACAAAGCCCAGCTGTGATCCTTCCAAGACATGTATCACAGTCAGGTTGCAGAAAAAGGCAACTTTCTAAAAGTGGCATTTTCAGAAATATAACTTAAAATCTGACTACACCATATGTTTGGATTTTAAATAGTGATCCCAGAGACACAAAACTTGAAAAGTCTATCTCTTCACAATTGGTAATTACACTTGGAAAATGTAATAAGGTAACCCCAATGTTATTGTACTGGCGAGATAGGCCTTGCAGTATTGAAAAACGAAGATAATGCATACTTTTCAACTCACCAGTGTGAGGAATTGGTTTGTTGGTTGAAGAGGGTGTGAGTTCTTCTCCAGCAACAGCCACAATTCCCATCAGGGTGAACTGCTAAAGTCACTAAATAACCTGTTGTTAACCCTCTGGTAGCTTGGCACAAAAGCAGTCAGGCTTAACTTAGAGGCAATATGCAGTGCTGGCTTTAGCTCTGTTGGTGCCCGGTGCACCAGGCATTTTTGGCTCCCCTCATTACCTCTTACTTGGATTTCCTCATGACCACTGGGCAAAAGGGCTACTCATCTCTGTCTCCATAGGCACTCTCTCACACATCATAACCTATTTTATGCAGTTTGCATGCAGCTCTTTGAGTACAGTCGCTGTCCTGTGTTAGGGTTGTATCCCATGAACTGTGGTTACTAAAGGATCTCTGTGGCAAAAGCAGTAATCCACTCAGCTATCCACATAGAATACAGATCTGTGATCTGCACAGTAGGAGTTCTTTGCAGCAGGCATATTAACCCTCTGCCCTACTGTATGGCAAGTGAAGACTGGCACTAGACAAAGCTCCTATCTTTATATCTCTAGCATTGACATTATCGCAAGCGTTATTTTGCCATTTTTAATGCTGCCCGAAAATTGACCCGTAAGTAACTCCACAGCAGGTGTTTTTAAATCATAAATTATTGATAAAACAGCACCCCCTGAGGTCAGCACCCCCCTCCTCAGTTCAGCGCCCAGTGCGGCTGGACAGTCACACTGCCCTAAAGCTGACAATGGATAAAGAATTTATGCACCACACAAACAGTAAAAAAATTAAACCAATGAGGAATGGAAAGGCAAGCCGCATGGACGCAGTAATAACCACAAGCTTTCAGAACATGAACCTATTGAGCTTGAGTGAACACTTTTTTATTAATGAAGTATTTAGGATGAAAATGTGTCCACAGCTAATAGGAAACCCGAAGAAATGTATCTAACAGGACCTATAACAAAATAAAGACATAATAAGATATTGGTCTTCTTGACTATGGAAAAAGGACGAACTGAGACCGACTAATGGCCTAATATTCATAAAGAATATATAACTCATATAGGAGTAGGATGAATTAAGGAGCCCAATTGGTTTCATTGACAAAAATTCCAAAAGAGAGATACAAATTTAGTCTTGTCAAAGGTGATCGGTATTTATGTAACACCAGCGAACTTATCGACGCATCAAACAGACTAAATCTATTGAACATACCAGCATAATAGATGAAAATTTTGAACTAATCAGATGCCTAACTACATAGCGAGATTTTCACCCTCTTGAGGCGGATGCCGGGAGGTCCTTCTTGTATCACTTTTTCTCCTGAGCATTTCTCTAACGTCGTGTCACTAGCCATTATTGCTATTATTGCTTGATTTAATAAGCTTTTACTAGGAATGAACTGTTTTAAGTGTTTTTAAATTGGATGCTACTTGCCATGTTAGCTTGATTTGAAAAGCACATTACTTGTAGGGACTTTCGCTATCCTCTCGCTGCCTGGGCCACTCTCAGCTGATCACAGACTCCGAGCAGCTCGGTCCCAGTAGGAGTAGAGGAACGGAGGACATATTGGGTGTGTCCAAGCGTTCTGAAGCGCTCTAGCTTCCCATAAAAGGGAACGGTTATGTCTCAGCGTAGCGGACGCACCGGACCTGCGCCGGAGTCGTGCCAGAGTCCTGCCCGTCTGCGACCGTCCGCGCCAGGACGCCGCCTCTCGCCGAGAAGGCCGACGAACTCACAAATTCTAGTATAACCTATTCTAGACGGGATTTATTGACCCTTAATTGTACAGGTGAGACATGCAAAAAACCTTCCTTTGCTCGCAGGAGGGGCTGCCTGAAATGCACATGCAGGTTTTTGCTTTTCAACCCCTCAACATCACCGTCCCTCGTAAATCCTAAGCCTCAACAATTTAGGGTGGGTCAGCTTAACATAAGATTCCTACAAAAACACCATATGGAGGTGCAGGAACTTCTTACCAGCCAGGCCTTAGATATACTATTCTTGACGGAAACATGGCTTCAAGATGATATGGAGTCGGTCATCAATCTAGCCACCCCTAAAGGCTATTCTACCTATACTCTTAATAGACAAACTAGAGGTGGCGGGATAGCGATGATTGCTAAGTCCCAATACATCTGCCTATTTTCTAAACTAGACATTGAAGGTAGTGAATGTGCCTGTTATAGTGTCAAGGTCAACCCCCAATTCACTTTTGTGGGCATCTTGTTATACAGGCCCCCAGGACCAGATACGACTTTCATTAAATCACTTCTTGAAAATGTGTGTTCTCTGGTTACTGGAACCGCTAATTTTAATATAGTGGGCGACTTAAATATTCATTTTGATTTCACGACAGACAGTAAAATTAAGACCCTATTGGATGATCTAGCCGCTTTCCAGCTTAGTCAGCTCGTCAGCGGCCCTACACATAGAGGTGGTCACCTCTTAGATCCTATCTTTTTGAATATGTGTGAGGCGAAAGGAGAGGCACCTGTCCCTATGTTTTGGACAGACCATTCATTGGTAATTATGACAGTGTCCATGAGAGACACTCTTAATGCCAGACCTGCTCAGCAGGTGTTTAAACGGCCTTGGAGAAAGCTCCGCTTAGAAGAGTTTCACGCACTCCTCATAGCCGACCCTCCTAAAACCAATGAAAACCCCGAAGAAGGGTACGAAAGTTTCTGTGCCTGGCTTAACCAGGCCCTTGACACGCTAATACCAGCTAAGTGGATCAGGGCGCTCTCACAGGAATCTAGCCCATGGTACAATGAAGAGCTTACCTTACTTAAGAAGGAGTGCAAAATCGCGGAGCACAAATGGAGAAGAGATTATGATTCTTTGCTTAAATCCTTTATGTCCAGGCACATAAAAGGTATCACCGTAGCATTTTGCAGAACCCGAGCCGCATATTATGCGGTAGAGATAGTAACAACCAGAATGCTTCGAAAAACTCTTCAGAATACTAAAAGAGCTTAGCACCTAAAGAGCGGTACATAAACCTAATACTTCTCCCACACTTTGTGAAAAGCTGGCACCTTTTTTTATGGACAAAATCCAGAAAATATATCAGGCCTTTCCTAATTCACCACACCTCACACCTTCAGTTACTATGAATAAACCCAAACTCATCAACATACCTGCGCTCAGTCAGGAAGAATTTTTGAAGCTCTGTAACAAAATTAATTCAGGCTCACCAGCAGATCCTCTTAAACCAGCTCAATTTAGAGAAGCCAATTGGATATTACTTGGTCCTCTCCTAGACATTATAAACACGTCTTTTTCCACCGCTAACATCCCTTCCAAATGGAAACAAGCATGGGTCTCTCCCATCATAAAAAAACCCTCATTAGATCCAAGCTTACCCGAAAGCTTTAGGCCAATCTCTTTGCTCCCATGGCCAGCCAAGGTGGCGGAGTCCCAGGTCAACACCATTCTGACGGAATTCCTGGTGTCTAATTCCATTCTAGACAGGTCTCAGCACGGATTCCGTGCCGGACACAGCACCGAAACAGCTTTGCTGAGAGTGACGGAACATCTCCGGACCATATTGGATTCGGCGGAACAGCAGCACTGATCCTTTTGGATCTTAGTGCTGCTTTCGATTCAATACGGTCTCACACGAGGTGCTGTTGTACAGGCTTGAGGGGGCAGGAATCTCTGGACAGGCCTTAAACAACTGGCTGAAGGCATTTCTATCTGGGAGATCTTTTAGGGTCTCTACCCCGCCGTTTCTCTCTAAAAAGTACCCCATTAGGCAAGGAGTGCCCCAGGGCTCTGCACTCAGCCCCACTCTATTTAATATCTACGTCCAACCACTAGCGGAGATGGCCATAAAACATGGGCTGTCATTAGTATCCTATGCTGATGACACCCAGCTAGTGGTTACATTGAAGGACGAGAGTGGGCTGAGTGCGCGGAATTTCAAACAGACCCTAGACGACATCACTAGCTGGATGACTTCAAACTATCTCCAGCTCAATGCCGGCAAGACGGAGGTCCTGTTGGTGGGGAAAGATACATCAGACTGGGGTGACAAGTGGTGGCCGGATACTCTTAGCCAACCACCCAAGCCAAAAAGCGGTGTGAAAAATCTTGGAGTATGGGTAGATGCCTCCCTGAACTTCACCCATCAGACAAAAAAAGTCGCTGCTATATGCTTTGGGATATTGCGGAATCTTAAGCCCATCCTAACGTTCTTCGACCATCAAACACGACAGTTGGTAGTACAATCAGCCATTCTTTCGAGGCTGGACTACGCAAGCTCCCTGTTGTTAGGTGCAAACGTAGCGGAGAAAACAAGACTGCAGCGAGTCCAGAACGCTGCAGCCAGAGCACTGACTGGCCTTCCCCGTCATCAGTCTGTGACCAACACCCTCATGAAACTCCACTGGCTTCTGGTCGAAAAGAGGATCCACTTTAAGACCTTGTGCCTCGCTTTTAAAATCCTGAAAATGGCCTCTCCACCTATGCTAAGTCCTCTCCTTACAACATATGTCCCCCGGCGCACTTTGCGCTCAGAGGGTCAGAATTTGGTAGTTGTCCCCCACATGAAGTTAGCCCGGATGGGGGGGGGCGCTCCTTTCGGTACCTTGCGGCCAAACTCTGGAATGCTTCGCCTCCACAGATTCGCGGCCTGAGCGATTTGTTATCCTTTAGGAAAGCCATCAAAACTCATCTCTTTTGTTAAACTGTTCTGTCATTGCACGCTCCATCTGCAGTGGCCTTTCTTCTCCGCTGGTAGAAAGCAACGGGACGCCCCTTTGCTGGGGCAGCCGTGCGCTATACAAACGCATATAACATAAAATAACATTAGGATTATATATATGGATTAGTTAATGAACTGAAAAAGAAGTGTACTGTCAAATGTGTGTTATCTCTCTTTTTCCCATTTTTCCTTTTTTCTTTGTTCTCTTTCCGCAGAAATCTGTGTGGTTTTTATTGTATTGTGAATATGATATAGCACTTATGTTGTTCACTTGTATTTTATAGGTTCTTATGGGTTCCCCTATCAATGAATGATAACGTGATCACACTTTGGAATTCCTATTTCTATGAAACAGTTTTTATTTTGAACTGGTTTTTAACATTGTGGTGTGGCTAATATCGTCACACTATTTTAATAAACATAATATTTGTACACTATTTGGCTGTTTGTGGCATTATACTTAAAAGTGGGGGGGTGTGAATGTATACATGAAATGTGATTGAGTGTGATATTGAATGGAGAGGAGTATTCAAACAGGTTGAAAACAAAAGGGAATACTTATTTTACATTACAGTCTACATGGAGACCTGTCCCTTTGGCAAGAGGGGCCTGTCTCATAACATTACATAAAGTGAAATCAAAAAAGCAGAAAAATCCCACACCAATTTATAGATGTAGAGTACATTTGAATAAATTATTTGATACCAAAATGATAAAAATCCAATCAGTATAACTGTAAAAATGCACTTGTAACGATTTAGATAAAAATAGTGCTTAAAAGCACAAAGTGGCAACTGTAGTTATCTAGTCCTGCCGAACCGAGACAAATTCAAAAGTTACGGCCGACAATGATGAAGTGTGGACCAGAAACAGGGACCATGTTAGTCCCACTGTGAATTCTATCATATGAGGGCATCACATCATGCAGCCGCAGTTCCGAGGAGCAATGTGGTGTCCCGCATTGAGCTGCGTCGAGCTGCATGGGTTCTGTTGAGGAGCTGCAGAGGGAGCAATGTGAGATCCGCATCTAGTTGTGCCACAGGTTAATTGGGCATACTATTTTCCCACACATACTAAGTTATTTGGGTGCATCATACCCTATAGTCGCCTCAACCTGTTATTGTTTTCAATTCTGTCAGGAGAATATTGATATTAAAGAATTATCTGAAGTCTCCTAGACAGTTTTAATTCACCATTTTTTCACATTTACTGATGCCCCAAATACTTGAGACACCCTCACACTCGCACCTTTCATCAGCAATAAAAGATCTCCACTGAAGTGACCCTATGGGGAACCCATAGAGAATTACAGTGTTGGCCCAATGAGAAGCAAATACCCAATAATGGAGCATAACATCCCTATGGGTGTGTGAGGGAAATTAAAGAAAGTCCAGAGAGTTTTCCTCTGTGTTCTCTCCATAACCTAGTTTAATCTATTCTATCTATTGGAGCAGTACCTCCTTTGTTATATAAATTAATGGACAGGTTTTTCTTATAAAAAGCCAAATACATTCTAGCACAATACAAAGAACACTGATAACATATAACTTAGTCATCCTTGAATGTAGCTTCTTAGAAAAACCATGGTGCTTAAAATCAACATATCTCAGTGGCCATTTAAATTTGCTCCGCAGTGTAAATCCAATACATAGATTAATGATTTACACCTGTGTAGTGTCAATTTAATGTATACCAGGATCGTACAACACATGTACATATTTGAAAGGTTTTAATTTTTTTTTTATTAGAGCCTCCTGGTAATAAATAACAGCTTGTAACAGAAAGAGGAGTCATAATATAGACAATCTATTATCACTACAAAATTTACAAAACAACATAAAATGAGTTGTTGACTGTATTCCTTTCCAACAGAGCTGCATCTCAGTAGTTTCTGGAGTGAAACGTCTGTTTTTGGGAAGACCACTAAATTATGAATCAGCTCTGAGTGTAATCTGGTCACCAATAATTTATTTTAGGCATTTTTCCTTCTTACCAAGTAACCGTGTAGCACCTGTTTGAAGTTGCCCATACAGTACCTATTAATCATAAGTTTCATTCTTTCTTGGTGTTCTCTTCACAAATCCCTTTTCCAAACAAGGTTTTTGTTTTTATTAAATTGCAGGATACAGTGGGGTTCAGATGGATTAAGGTTTTCTCTTGATGCAATAGCGTATTTACGTACTAGAGCCAAGGTATTTTATCAAAATGGTCCGTGCATAGGCAGTCCCTAATGATCTCCCTGGTAAACCTCGTACCCTGTTTTGAACAGATAATAAGCCACTTTATCAAAGTATTGAGGTGGATACTCTCCGCTATATACTCAATGTCAAGTTTCATGTGTGCTACAAAAGCAGGAGTTGAGCTTGACAATGCTAAAAGCCTACATATGAAAATATTTTCTTGCACCTGCAGCATGTTACACTTTTTCCTACCCCATACCGGGAACCATACAAAGCTATTGGGAGCAATAGCCCTTTTCAGTTTTAATTTAGCAATTTTCAAGCGGGAAAACCAATAACAATTCTGTAAAAAACAAATGCTCTCTCTCCAAAATACATTATCCTTCTGACACTCGCCCGGATCTTTCTCCTTTAGAATGTGATATTACACAAAAAGAACTCCACGTTGCCTTAAAACGTCTCAAAATTGATAAGGCCCCTGGCTCAGATGGTCTCACTGTAGAATTTTTTACCCATTTTGCTTCTTTCTTGATTCCCAAATTGCATGCCCTTATACTTTCCTTTTTGCAGTCTGGAGCTTCCGCTGGATCTTTCTCTGATGCTCTTATTTGCATCATTCCCAAAGATGGTAAAGATCCTCAACATTGTAAAAATTATCGACCACTCTCTCTAGTCAATATTGACTATAAGATTTTTTCAAAAGCTTTGGCATCACGGTTGTAGTCTTTTATGCCCGAGCTCTTGGGATCTGAACAGTCTGGTTTTGTTAAAGGGAGGCTTATCATGGACAAAACACACTTATTTTTTTATATCTACTCCAAAGCCTCACATATTCCCCATTCTCTGGCAGCCATTCCTTTGGATGCAGAAAAAGCATTCGATGGAGTTGAATGGCCTTACCTCTTTCGCACACTTCAGTGGTTTGGTTTTGGTCCAAAAATTAGGGCTCTAATTTCTATCTTACATTCTCATCCAAGAGCGGCCGTAACAGCAAATGGTGGAATTTCTCCCTATTTTAATGGATGTCCCCGATCCCCATTTCTTTTTAATATTGCTTTAGAACCTTTTTTACGTCGGATTCGTCGAAATGTTAATATCCACGGTTTTAACTTTAAGGAGACTAATATTAAAATGGCAGCATATGCCGATGATGTGCTTTTATTTTTAGCGCAACCTCAGACTTCTCTCCCTGCCTTTCTAGAAGTGGAATCCTGTGCGCCCGTTTCTGGATACAAATTGAATAAAGACAAGTGTGACATTTTACCCTTGACAAAATAAACTTTTAGTCCTGATTTTGCTATCTCAGGCTTTACCTGGAGTCCCCAATTTATTAAGTATTTAGGTCTTTACTTCACCTCTTCTGTAGCAGGGATAGAGTCACGATGTATGGATAATTGCATACAAAGATTATCTTCTTTAACGTCAAGATGACACCCCTTGTATTTGTCTGGTCGGGTTGTCTTGACACCATAAAAATGATGCTCTTCCATTATCAATTCCTCTTAAATATTTTAAAAAAATGAATTCCATTTTATCTTCTTTTTTATGGGGAACTAAGAAATCGCGTATGTCCATTCACAAACTGACTCGCCCAGTCGGAAGGTGGGACAAACTTTCCAGATTTCCCTCTTTACCATAAATCCTTCATATTAACTCAGTCATCTCGCTGGCTCTCTGATCCTTCTGTGCCTTGTCCTCTTTAGACTACATGAGAACAATCTTTTATTTCTCCTTTTTCTTTTCAGGAATATTTATCCTTTACACGTAAACCACAATCTGTTTCCACCCTTATTCTTAAACATACTTCTAAACTTCTCCCATCACCTACTATGTTCTCTTTTCTAAACTCTCCTTTATGGCATAATCTACACATTTTAATTAATAACAAACTTTTATTCTGGAGATCCTGGAGACAGCGAGGGCTGATCTGGGTGCATCAATTATATAATCAGGATTCCATTATATCCTTTGCATTAGCTCGCTCCATATTTGGCTTCCCCTCCTCATTTTGTTATAAATATTCTTTCTTAGCGAAAGCCATTCAGTCCGCCCACTTACAACACAGGTCACTTCCCTTGAACAACTCTCCTAAAGCTGTGCGCCCAGATAAATGACGTTCCCTATTGCTTTGTGAGTCTAAA
Organism: Lissotriton vulgaris; assembly: GCF_964263255.1. Classification (NCBI taxonomy): domain Eukaryota; kingdom Metazoa; phylum Chordata; class Amphibia; order Caudata; family Salamandridae; genus Lissotriton; species Lissotriton vulgaris. The sequence goes on from NC_141694.1 coordinate 472,062,828, forward strand.
GCTTACCCTATATATAATTTTTTACATGCTTTACCTATACCAAGGAGCAAAACTAAGACTGAATTACTGTGGCAAAAAGAATTTAACACTTCCTGGGTTGTTGACTTCTGGGATAAAATTTGGCTTAAACTCAGGAAATCTTCTAGGGCCGCAAACACGACACAGACACTCTTCTTTATATATAACAGACTTCTATTCTCGCCTTTTGTTCTCAATACATATCACTCTGAAATTTCACATAGCTATTGGTCTTGCTCTTCACCACACGCTGATTTATTTCACTTGCTCTTCACATGTAAGTTTGTTCAATCTTTTTGGAAAAGGGAATTAGATTTTTCACTCCAACCATTCCTTTTCCACTTTACATATTTTTTTAGGCAGCTTATCTCCTATTTGGAGCCGTTCTGATACTGATGTGAGGATAATTGATCTACTGCTGGCAGTAGCCTTCCAACAAATAACGAAGAACTGGAAGGATTTTACTAAGCTTTCTTACCAAGCATGGTGGTATGCTGTCTGCTATAATCATAGGTTGGACACCATATTTGTTTACTCATCACATTTGGCATCCAAACGCTTAGACTTATGGGCACCGGTTATATTATTCATCGATGCTAGTGCTAAATGCTCTGTTACCCTTGCTCCTCTGCAACAAGAAGTTACTAAACCTCCATGACTTCCTTCACGCTAATTTATAGTTTTATTTTGTAATTCCTTTTATATGTTATAAATATTTTGATCGTCTTTGTAACCTTTGATGAATTTGCTTTATATCTTGGACATTTTATCTAATCCAACTAGTACATTACATGTGATCTTATTACTTTCATTGTTTTTATATTATGTACATTACTGTAATTCTTTATTCTAATAAACTTTTTCTGAACTTAAAAAAAAAGGAAATGCTCAGATAACTGAGTGCCTTTAAGTCTTCACATTTTTTGTCCTGAGCATAATGACTCTTCCCTTGTCTCAACGTTTGCCCGCAAATCATGACGTATGTCTTAGTTAAATTCAAAATCAAATCTCTACTCTCCATAAAATGTACAACATTAGTTATCAGATACTAAAGGCCATTTGCCATCCTCGATATGAGCACTACATCATCTGTATAAAGAAAGATACGGGTAAAGTGGGAACCCACCCTTGGTGGCATCAGCTTACACATTCTGAAATATTCGGCCTCCCTGTTTATATATAATGAAAACAACAGTGGTGCAAACACGCATCCCTGCTTAATCCCCTGGGTCAGCCGAAACCTTTCTGGACATTCCCCATCGTTGCCATAACACACATACGATGAAAAGGCACACAGCTGGGAAGAGGTGACAAATTATATTGCGTGGGGTGCCCATGTCTATTAGAACCTGCCATAAATAGGAATGGATCATGAGGTCAAAGGCGTTGTGCAGATCTGCAAAACACAGGTCTATTTGCCCTCCCTTGCCAGGGTATACTTACTAATAATGAGGAGTGAATTAATTCCCTGTTCCATGATGCGTAATATTTTTCCAGAACCAGAATTGTAATGACTCCATCAACAACATTTATTTTTCCTAGGTCCTGTTTTCCAACCTCACAAGGATCACTATACCCATAGTTCTCACGAAATAATCTAAAACATTAAAGGCTGATAGCATCTACCTTCGAGCCTGTCTTCTTTTTCAAAAATGGGAACAATCACACTTTGTGAGTATGTTTTTAGGAAATGGCCATTTGTAGCTGCATAAAACATTTGGGTTGAGATTGGCATTCATAGGGAGAAACATGACTTAAAACCGTTCAGTGGGACTCTATCGGGCTCGGGGGCTTTTCCCTGGGCAGTATTCTTTATGGCTGCACTAACTTACTCCATGGCAAATAATGCCCCAGGCTCGAAGGTAATTTTACTAAATGTATCCAGTGGTACATTAATAGCAACATAGTCTGGGTCAAAAATAGCTCCAAAGCTTTTATCCAGCTGTCTTGCAAAATGGAGACCTCGAGGGCAGGTGAGGAACTGTCTTTAATTAAAGGTTAATTTATAATTTTCATGAATAGGATTTTATCACCAGTTTCAACTGACTAACAAAAGTCTGTCCATGCCTGCTCCTGGGAGTCGTTCTTCCTGGCATCTAACTCTGTCTTATAGTTTGTCCTTAATAACATCGTTTCTTGGGGTTCCTTACAGGGCCATTCTTAATGCCTGGTTTTCTCTAGTACAGTAGGAATTAAATCACCCTGGATCATTTGATCTCTTCCCCATTAGTGCGCGCGGTCTATGTAGTTTATTCGAAATAGTTGTTATTATGTTACAGAAAGCTTTCACTAATTTATTATGATCCTCCCCCAATTCTGCACAAGTAACAAAGGATCCCCACTGCTCCAAAATAGTAGTTTTAAGTAATTTGGATTCATTTATGCCGGCCCATTTAATTGTAACCTCATTTTTCCCTGAAGTTGTAATAGGTGGCACTGTTTCCAGGGCCTCTACTCTGTTGTAGGGGATATTTAGGTTCAGGGCTAGCACAGCATGATCGCTGAACTTGGTGCTTTCTGTTTTGAGGCTTTTAATTACCTTTAAATCTTTGACTGAAATCATTATGTGATCAATGATAGAAAAAAGCCAGTTACCAAAAAAAGTAGGCACCGCAAAACCATGTTCCCCAGGCTCCTGATCAAATATTTCTAGGTTATATTTATATAACAATTCATTTAACCCTTTTCCATAAAGGTTGTGTGAAAAATGTCTACATCCTTTACTAATTCTGTCACAACCTTGCTACGTGTATTATTACATTTTTAATTATAAACGTTTATTAAAATGACCTCATACCTTTGGTCAATTATAATGTGCTCTAACTGATAATGAGGAGATTTGATCATGGTTTTCTTAACATTAATGGCTAATAAGTTTGAAATAGGTATTGCCAATCTCCCTTTTGCTGGCCCATTTAATGAGGGTATGGCTGGGATTTGAATAGAGAAAAATAACAATTATTATGAAAATCACCCCGTGTCTAGGTTTCCTGTAAACATACAATGTGGGCAGGTTTATTAATGCTTAGCCAATACGGGCTATTTAATTTTGATTTTACCTTCGCTACATTCCTGCTCTTAATTTTCAATTAATTATTCATATTACCTACGTTGAATTTTTCACCTTGCTACTACTCTTTTGGTCTTTTGGTATCTATCCTCTTACACCTTTATCCCCATCAGCAGGCTCTGTGGTCTGATCATATCATTTCTGGTTGTATAACTTAGACGAAGGATCATATCTATATGCTTTGGTGATGAGGGGAGGCGATATACCATTTAAGACCTGCTGGTTTCCCTGGTGTCTTTCTCTTAAGTGTTCAAATCTACAGGGATCACTACGGGGTTCAGAGATTAGAGAGTTGGGTCTACTATGTCTAAAACATCTATAAATGGGAAGTATTCAATTTACTCATGCCACCAGGCACTGTTCTAATTTTCCAAAAATATTTGGTCTGCAAAAATTAACAATGGTGCATTCCCATGAATCTTCTTTAGGGTGAAATCCTACCCATGAAATGTTCTTTATGTGTACCACTTCTCGAGACCAATTCCCTGCCCACACAGAGTCTAATATCAGTCACTGCACTGAATTATTTTCCAAGGTTACATAGCTATCACTATCCTCTTTGAGAAGCCTTGGCGCACCCTTTAAAATAATTGTTTATAGAGTACATTCTGTTGGAAGATGGGGATATCCCTTAGCCTAGTATTGGTCCTTTCCATTCATTTTTCCTCATGGACTTGTTTTACTGTGGTTAGTATTGGTTACAAAACCTAATGGAGGGTTAGAAATCAGTGGTACTATGGAGATATGCATTGGGGCTGCTTCTTTGTTCTGATGCCTCAGGATAGTCTGACCCCTTCCTGTTCTCAGTTACCAAATTAGCCAGGGGTGTGGCCACAAGGTTCACATTTCCCGCCCCTGTCTTTAATTTAGTATGCTTTTAATAGTTGTTATTTGGGATACCATAGCATCTCATCATAACAGGAGGGTGGACTTTTACTGGTTAATTATGTCCCTAAGTAATTCTTTACTACTCTCTAAATGCAGATCCATGGATGCATATGTAGGGGGTGAAGGCCCAGATTCTCAATAACATGGTTAAATTGACATACTGCAGGAGTAAGTTGCTCCCGCCCTTCGTCTTCTGCCATGGCTTGTCACTGCTGAATGACTTTCTTTGGTCTAGCAGGTTAGACCTTGATTTTAACTCCAGTAGTCCTCCTGGCTACTTTACTCTTGGATGAACTTACATCTAAATATAGCTCCTGAGTGCTCATGGCTACCACCGTTCCCAGGATAGGGAGTGTAACTCTTGCCGAATCATGGGAGAATGACGACTAATTTTGTTCCTCTAAATGAACAACCAAAGTACAGGGCTAAGACATAGTGAAAACCTTCCTTCGGTCAAATCTTCCTCTGTATATACCACCCCAGTCGTCCTCTTTAACACATTCCCTGCTGATGGTATCCTTCTCCTGTGCTGGGCCCTAATGTAAATGGGTGTGGTCATGACGAGCTCAGCTCGTCATGAGCACACAAGAGGTATACCTCATGACGAGCTGAGCTCGTCATGAGCATCGAAGGGGTTAACTTGGAGTCAATCACAGTATTTTTGCTCACTGGGCTCTGAACACGTTTTACCACCATTATCCTTCTTTTTCCCATATTATTGTGTAAGCTACAAGAGACCATGATTATTTATACAAACAATGCCCTAAAATGAAAATGCACATATACAAGTGAAAGAAAATCTAAATCTTCCCTGACACAAGGATATCAGTCAATATAATCTTACTTTAGATGGAAACTATTATAGGGGGTTCAGCCCAGCCCTGTATGGCCACGTACAGACGCAGTCGCCCTTAGCCTAGGCTTTACCCAGGTGCATCCCATGCGGCAGGATTGCAACACCTTTTTTTGTCATGAGTTGGCCCAAAGGAGTTGTGGTAGTCTCAGTACCCAGCGGCTACAGCATTGGCAATGGCGGCTCACCTCTGAACAGCTTTGGAGCTGTGGGCAACATGGATCACAAAAGTGTTGGCTGGCAAAGTCTCACCCATAAAATGAAATCATCAGCAGGTAAACATAGCAACCACTGCAAGGAAAAGCAGTGCACCTTATATTGCCTGTGAGATGATACACAGGTGAGAGCCAGAGGGAGTTGTGGGATTCTGAGTCCCCAGTGGCTGTGGCATAGACCGCAACAGCTTCCCTTTGAACAGCCTGGAGCAGTGAGCAACATTGATCCCAACAGTGTTGGCAAGCAAAGTCCCGGCCCAACATTAAATCAGCAGCAGGTCATTTGAGATGTCATCAGTGATGTCATCAGTGATGTCACTGACCACGCGATGAATGATGTAAAATGTGAAGTCATAAGCAACCCATTGCGGTGGTGTAAGTTATAGTAAGCTCAGGTAACTGTAACTGCTGAATTGCACTGGTTTTGTACGAGTGAAACCTGAGCCGACCTATAACGTTCCTGTAACCTTTTTTTTTTTTTCAGTGAATTCTTAACATTTATTTGTTCTATTTCCTAACTATAACGCCCTTGTAACCTTTGGTTCTTTCAGTGAATTCCTGAGGTTTTTCAATTTTTATTCCCTCAATATGATGTCCCTTTAACCTTTATTTTTTTCCGTGACTGAATACAGTTTGTAAAATGTAATTTCCAAACTATAATAAACCCTGCAACCTTTGGATGTTTTGCTATATTTCTAAGTTTTTTTTAACTGTATTTTCTAACGCCAAGCTGTAACATTTGAGAGTGGGTATGTGAGTGGCTATATAGGTCGGTAGTGGGTGTGTGAGGAGCTGTATGACTCTGTGAGTGGGTGTGTGGCTGTATGAGTCAGTAAGTAGGTGTGGGAAAGGTTTTGTGGGTGTGTGAATGGCTGTATGGGTCAGTGAGTGAGTGGGTGAGTGACGTTTTGGGTCTGTGAGTAGATGTGAGAGTGGCAGGTTTGGTGCATGTGTGAGTTTCTGAGTATCTGTATGGGTGCATCAGTAGCTGTGTGAATGACTGTATCAGAATAGAACATCACCTCTCCCTTTATCCAACAAGAGTCCACAGCTTTGCACAAAATGTCTACCAAACTGGAGTACTTTCTGCTGCTTAATTAGTAAGTGCTGCCTTGTTGGGTAAATATCGACTGCATATTCCACACTATAGCTGCATAAAAGAACACAAGAAAATGTGTCCACTGACCTTGTGTACATTTTGGGAATGTGATTGTGTTTCATGCATATTAATCCATAAATATCTGATAACATGAATCCTTTTACAGAGAACAAAGACTTTGACTACAAAGAGGTAAATCACCACCAAACAATGGTTCTTCCTTTTAACTATATGAAGAAAGATTTTGTTTGTTTTGTGGAAATGTCCTGACTTTATTGGGCATCAAGAACACAGCATTATTTTCTTGGGCCTTAAGACACATATGGCTTTTCTTTTTTTGGGAGTTTTGTTTTAATATTCACAAATTTGTTGCAAAAAGTTGTGATACGTATATTCAGCTACCATGGATATTCACAAAATCGGCAGGATTTTTAGAAAGTCTAATAAACATAATATATACACATGTTGTAATTAATGTTTTTGATCTGGTGATTACTAATATAACATAAATAGAGATTTTCCTAAGTAATTTTTTGGTTAAATATTGTTTTATTTGGATGGGGGACGTGTGAGCCTTGAGCTCCACGCTAGCCTAGCCATCAATTAGCGATCCTGACCGGACAAGGGGGCGCACGGTGGCCTGACTGTGTGAGATCGTGGGGCTCCTGTTTTTACCCTTGAAAATCTCCTGTGAAGTTGCCACTAAGCCGCTGTGGAGGAGCAGCGGGCGGACTATGTCGACCCCAAGATGGTTGCTGCTTTTGGAGCATACCTCCGTGCCGAGATCGCAGAGGGAGCCGGTCCCTGAGGTTGTGTCCCAAAACTGTCATTAGCAGAAGGAGAGCGGCCTGTGACCCTGAAAGACTGCCGTGCTGCATTGGTCGGCCACCGTGCTGGCTACAGCTGATGCTGGGCTCCAGGCGCTGTGTTACCACAATGGAGGGTGAAGCCTGCTGGACGTCGAGGGGCAATGCAGAGAGACACTACAGCGCTGCCGCTCTGGTGAGTTTTGGAAGCCATCAGTGTAGCACTGTGACTCCCGTGGACCCGTGCTGAGTTCCTGGCTGGGCGTAGCCGCTCCTGAGAGGGCGAAGACTGGAGGTGTGCCGGTTCACTCCAGGTTCACGCCCGGAGACAGGCTGAGCTGGCGGGTGGCCCTCGAGGAAGGCCTGGGGCCCCGGAGCACTACCCAAGCTGCTTGGAAAGAAGGTGCCAGCTCCAGGGCTTGAACGGGTAAGTGACATTTCCTCCCCCTCCGATGCTGGGGAATTCTGCCAGGAGTGTGGAGGTCGGATATAGGGAGGTGATTGCGTGACCCGCTACCCCTCCTGCAGTGACTAAGAGTGACCCGTCCCCAGTATCATTGGCCTCGAAGAGCGAATGGTGTGACCTGAGCTATACGCTGGCCTAAGCCATGATTTACAGGAGGGTGTTGGAGGTGACCTGCCAGATGGACAAGACCTTGGAGTGGTGGGTGCCAGAAAGTCAGGCGACAGTTTCCTGCTCACCCAAGGTCTGCCAAATCCGGGCTACAGTGAGTGAATGAGTGGTACCCAGCATGGGGAAGCCAAGGGGGAAGCAGATCAGTCCTCCCCCCGACCAAGAGGACGGCAGTTTGGACACGGCCAACATTCCTGAGGCAATAGGAGACACCAAAGCAACCCTGCATCAAGACATTACCACGGTGGCAGTAGGCCTTGGTTTGTTGCGCGCCGAACATGCTAAGTTGTCAGACCTGGTGAAACAGACTGAATCTATCCTGGAGGTGATGGCATCAGCCCAGTAGGCACTGTCAACCCAAGTAGGTAAATTGTCCAGCAAGGTCAACTAGCTTGAGAAAAGGGCGGAAGATGCAGAAGGGCGCAATCGCAAAAACAACACTGAAGGAGTGGAAGGACAGGACATGGACATCTATTTGGAAACCTGGCTGAAAGATGTTGTGGCACATCAGGGCCTCTCCTCATTCTACACTCTGGAAAGGGCTCACCTGGTACCAGTTCGCCCACCAGCGCTGTGCTGTAGTGGCCAGGTTGCTTCATTTCCGGGACAGGGATTTGTACTCAGGAGGGCTCAGGAGGCTGGACCATTTCTAGTTGAGAATAGCAGAGTCACACTGTTCCCGTATTACGCCCTGGAAGTGCAGCGGCACCGTTCCTCCTTCCTGGATGTCAAAAAAGTCTTGCGTGAAGTCGGAATGCAATATTCTTTGATGTTCCCAGCTCTGCACGAGACCATGCTGGATGGGACAACCCACTTTTGTGAGGACCCTAAGGCTGCCTGGGACTGGGTTGAGTCATAACAAGCGGGGGCCCTTCACAGCCTTGGTCTGAATGGCGACCGCCTGGTGCTGAGCATTCGGTGAAATGGCTACAGAAATGCCAAAAAAGAACAGAGTTCAAGAGGCCAAGTCCATTCCGGACGGCGACGGAGAGAGCTGCAGTGCTGGAAGCTGTTTTCCTTCTGATGCGGTCTGGGGACTCCTCGTCAGAGAAAGACTCAGAGGCAAAGTATGGCGAGGAGGAAGCTAATTTGGATGCCTCCCAGACCACGGATGGCACCTTGCCCATTGTGACTCCACAACTTTCAAACAACATGTAGGACTGGACGTCTTAGAGGGGGGGTTCATCGATGTAGCGCTTCCACAGGCGCAAGTTGCTTGTGAAGGGTTTGGTGTCTGCAAAGATGTGATCTTGCTTGAATCTGTGTACGTACAGATTAGCGAGAATAGGGCCAAAAATGCTGCCCATGCTAGTCCCGCTAATCTGCAAGTAGAGCAAATCCTTTTGTCGATTTTTTTCCTCAAGCCCACTAGAAATTTGCAAGGAGTGGCACACAGGTATTAACGCCAGTGGGATGCCAGCTGTCCACGACACTGTATATCAACTTGGCCATGACGATCCTGGGTATGCTCAATGTAAACTCTGACTCGCCGCTTAGTGTGAACGCCCAAACGACACTTTTTCATTAGAAGCCATATAATAACACGCCACATCACCGTGTTGTTGTAGTCTGACAGCGAACATACATAGGAACAACTATCGAGTTCCACGTACTACAATTCCCAACCTCCCCAGAGGCGCCAAAAGATGACGTCATGTCGCATGCGTACGGGCAAATGCCACGATACGTTAAAATCACCGTTACCTGTCCGTTCGGTACCTTCCCACAGACAGCCCAGAAGGACGTCCGGGGTACCGACGGACAGGTAAGCGGGATTATGAGCCTGTGCATGCGAACTCGGTGTAACTGTAGAAGGGCAGGGCTAATACTCCGGGTTTCACCACGCACGGTCAAATATTGACAACTGCTTGCAATTAGTGAACGGAAGAGTTAAAACCTTGGTTAGACACGAGGCTCTTACCAGGTACGAACGGTCTTCGACCACTCTATCTGAACAAGCCTTGGTTCCTAAGCCAATACTCAGAACCTTGACTTGGCATTATGAGAATATGACCGACTCCTTTTTACAAACAACAGCGGCACAAGCCGAATATACGCGGCGTTACCCACACAGACAAAGCGTCTCGACAAACCCTAATATCTCTACACGGGCTTGGCAATGGACGGCGTGTGAGGACGCTGAATTCACATAAACTTAACTAAGAAATGAACTCATATAAATCAATGCAGTTAATCCCACAAAAGTTGATTAGTGATTTTTGTTGTGTAGCATTGGAGTGCTCCCTTTGACTCTGTTCTTTTGTTTTGCCTAAATAGAGCGGTGCTCCGTTTTACCTGCGCTGTGGCCAGGTGAGGTGGGGCTACATTCTCCTACAAAATAGGTGAGTGGCCATTTACATAAATTGATATACTTCACAGGTAGTGTTTTTCATGGTACATTAGTTATAAGCACCATGATATTCTGCAGTGTGCAGTCCTGACTTGTTAATATGAAACTAGCAGGAATCTCGTGATAAGAAGATGTTACTAATGATATGTATACATTTCTTTTCTCTTTTGTGTTTCTGTCTGTCTATTGCCTTGATCTCCTGGATACATATGGGATCTTGCAAATAGGAGAATTACAGGTGACAATAATATTGTTATTTCACGTATATTTTTCCCAACATTTATATGGTCCTGATGAAGCAGTAGGAGACCAATGGGCCTCGGTTAAACTGCAGAAACATGTCGACCAAATTTCCATTCTAGAAGTTATTTGTTGATACTACTCTTTGCACTGATTTTAGCCTTGGGAATAAGGAGTTGTTCATTAAAATACTTTTTCCTCTTTATTACTCAATTTTACATATCTCACTTTAATCACTTAGGATTGACACTATCGAGCACTGCTATTCAGGTACCTCCTGATACCCAGCTTAAGATCACACCACCAGTGGGACATAACGGATAGATTCGGCTGAACTTGGCCAAATCTTCCAAAGGGTACAAATATCTACCTGCAATCAGAAGGCTTCCCAAATGAAGTAGGGCAGTACAGGTTGGGTATCTGATGGGAATTTCTCTCTTTGCACTAAGAGAGTACCCTAGGATTGATTTCACTGTTCACCCTTTGCAGTAGAGATCACCAAATGACAAACACACACAGGAGTTTTTCTTTTTCTTTATTGACCCCTTGCTACTTTATAGTTGGTAGTTGTATATGTATAAGGGTAGTAGCATTGATTGGTCATTAAATATTCCATTGGACCCCAACCCCCCCTTTGTTTTATATTTGTTTGTTGTTACATGCCTAGAGGGATGTTTCAGTTCAGACAGGGGCGGCGGCTGAGGAGATGAAAGGGTTTGCTACTTGATGTGATGGCTGGGTCTGCTCGTAGCCCTGAGGGGATTAAGTTTATGACCTGGAATATTAGGGGCAGGGGGTCACAAGTGGTATTACTGCAGGAAACCTACCTTACGGATGGGGAGGTTTCCCGTTTGAGACGCAGATGGCGGGGGTAACTCGTTGCAACTACATACTTGGCCTTCTCCCGGGGAGCGCTGATATGGTTCATGCCAGGGATGCCCTTCCAGCTGACTCGTAAAGTGTTAGATATTGAGGGAGGGTATGTGGTGATCACAGGCACTTTGATTGGCAGGGTGATCACATTGGGCAGTGTGTACGGTCTTAACCGAGACCAGCTCCCTTTTCTGGCACGGCTGCCTGGGGTACTGAAGGGGTTTCCCCATGGGACCTTGCTACTGGGAGGTGATTTTAATTGTGTTTATGACCTACAGTGGGATAGATCCACCCCTCCATTGTGGGGCACCTCGGCGGCTTCCACCACTAAGAGACTTAGGACCTGGGCCACGGGTAGGGACCCACATGATGTTTGGTGGCTGCACAATAATGGTCACAGGGTATATTACTACTATTCACATCTTTATGACCTGCACAAACGCCTAGACATGTTCTTCAGTTCAGCCATTTTGGACCCCATGATGACCGGAGCTGAATACCTTGGCAGATCCCTTTCTGACCATAGCCCTCTACTCGTAGGGTTTGTTCTGGTCCTAGAGAGAACCCCGGTCCCGCGATGGTGTCTGGACCCGACACTGCTAGGGGACGATGGGTTCTGTCAGGGTCTTTCTGAAGCCTTAACGGACTATTTTTCCTTCAACCAGGGAACTGCCAGCTCTCCAATGGTGGAATGTGAGGCATTTAAAGTAGTGACGCTGCTGGGGCACTGTATGGGCAAGACTGTTGGCACTCCATGACTGGTCACACAGGAACTGACAGACATAGAGGGCCAAATCCTGATTCTAGATGGGGAAAACTTGGATGAGGTCCAGAACCAAAAGGAAGTATCGGAAGTCAAAAGCCTCTACAGTGCCACTTGGGACAGACTAAGAGCTCTAGATTTTAAAATGTAGCAGGCCAAACAACATACGGAGGGGGGCTAGGGCTGGGAAACTTTGTTAGTCAAACTGGACAGTAGAGGTTCACCCATAGTGAGTGTCACAGATTTCCAGGGTCAGGTTCTCTCCTCCCGGAGGGCTATCAATGACATGTTTAGGGAGTACTATGAGTTCCTATATGGCTCACCGGGGTTGTCCCACAGGGAACCATTACAGACCTGCCTAGTTGAGCAAGAACTGGCGCAATGGGACTAAGATGCCTGGGATCAGTTAGCCTTCCCTATTAAGTCAGGTGAGATCAGGGCAGCTATTAGGGAAATGGCTAGGGGGAAAATACCTGGGCCAGATGACCTTTCATCAGAATTTTATAGTGCCTATATAGACATTCTGGCTCCACAGTTGGACCGCATGTATGTTGCCGCACTCCGCGACATGTGACTATTGCCCTCACTTCGTGAAGCACTAGTGATCCCACTGCCCAAATCTAAAATGGCCCATCCTAGATTAACTGAATTCAGACCATTATCCATGTTAAATATGGACCTCAAAACTTTAAGTAAAGCATTGGCCCTGAGACTCAGAGTTGTTTTATCCCCTCCGTTCCATGTCCAGTAACCTTAGGAGACTATACCATGTTATGTTTCATCCGGACCTGCAAAACTATCCAGACGCAGTGGTAGTGCTGATAGATCTGTAAAAAGCCTTCGACAACCTACGCTGGGATTTTTTATTTGCGGTAATGGGCGTGCTGCAGCTGGGAGATGTGTGATGTGTGGTTACAGTGGGTAACCACCCTCCTTGAGTGCGAATGGGGACTACGATCTAGGCGTCTTATAAAATTTACAGGGGTATCAAGCAGGGGTCCCCCTTGTCGCCACTGATTATTGCTCTTTCAATGGAGCCTTTGGCGTTGCGAGTGTGGAAGGAGAGCAAGGGGTTGTGGGTGACCCTCAATGGGATTCACAATATCATCTCACTCTACGCAGATGATGTTCTTATTTATTTGCAAGACGGGACATCAGAAGTTCGCCAGGTACTGGACATTCTGGACGAATTTGCCACGCTATCTGGCCTGGGGGTGAAGGGAAAGAAAACATTTGTGTCCCCATTGCACCACACTATGCCCACGCCACTGGGACAAGATTGCTAAGCGGCGTAATCCATGGGGTATAATTGCTCTGACATAGGAATCAAGTCATATGGTAGATCAGGACCCTTAGGGTGATGAGTCTGGGACTGGAGAGTAGACAGGCACATGGAGGCTGCCAGGGACGCTTTTCCCCACCCGTTATGTTCTATGGACACGTTTGCCCCCCCTGCACACTTCCCCACATTGTCGAAACTTAGTTCATTTCCACAGTCGAAACACATAGACTCCTGGCAGTTGTTGTTTTTTTTAGACAATTTGGTTAAGTTTCCTTTAAGGTTAGCGAGAACAGATAATCTTCTGGATCCGAAAATGCTTTCAATTTCTTTTGTTTGTTCCTTCAACAACTGCAGTGTATGGCCTATTGCACTCATGTGTCAGGTGAGACTGCCCTTAATTTGCAGCCAGTGGGAACTATTAGAAGTCCCACATGGCAGATTACTGTATTCTGTGCTTGGGTCTGAGTTTTCACTCAAAGTATGGTGTATGGAAAAGAGTAAACATATACTGTACGGAGAGTTAGAGTGGTATAGCAAATATCTAAATGTAATGAAGATGGCCATGGCCATCTATTGCAAGAACCATGTAAGATACTCACTGAGACATCTGGCAGAATTGTATTTGAATATGCATATATATGGTGGTAACTTCTCTATGATGAACGTGCATTTTTGTAAATGATATCCGCTAACATGTTTTAAAATTAATAAACAGACTTTTTTTTTAAAGAATATTGTTTTATTCTATTTTCTGTTATTGTGAATACATAAAGATTTGCAAATACCTTGGAGTTGGTGAATATCACATGACTACGGAATAAAGGGATTTCATCAGATAACATTGTTTTCATTATTCTAGGTGGGAAGTCCCCACCCTGTTTTCTCTTTTTCACACTTCCAATGGAGAGATTGGAAGCATATTTGATACTCTGTATTACTTTTCAATACTAGAAATTTATTTTGAGTTTTTTGTTTGGTTTCAAAAAAAGTAAAATGGCATCTGGAGGAAGTGAGCAGCAAGAGCCACACCCTGAAGAGGCAAATTCTTCTAATGAGAAACCCCCAAAAAATCAGAAATCCTTTGCATTGAACTTCTTTGATATTCCCTCTGGGGAGAAAAGAACAATGGGCAAGCATGTGTAGAGCTTGTTATACCAAAAGACTTTTGCCAGGGTAACTCCTGTGGAACTACAAGTATGGTCACCCATTTGAAGACATACCATAGCAATGAGTTGAAAATAGCACAAAGGGAGCACAGTGCAGAAAATCTATCTGCTTCTGTTGCAACTCCAATTACACTGGGAGGGGTCAATCCCACCAAAATGGAGCAACATCTCCCGGGTTAGTCCCCAGAACTAAGTAAAGGGATATTTTATTTAAAGAGCAAAATAGTCCTAATATTGGAGGGACAATCGGTTGCTACCGTTCCTAAAGCAGAACAGTACAAAGCCTCTTTTTAAATATTATTATTGCAATCATGACACTTGTTACCCTATTTTTGATTTTCTTCAGTTAATTTTTTTTCCAGTTGCCATTTTATTTCCGAAAAAAACCAAAAAACTAAATAGTAAATACTAAAAAAAGGAAAACTCCCAAGTAAAAAAGAAAAAAAAACTTTATTGTGAAGGACTGGGTTCTTTAAGACCCAGCGGTGCCAGGGCACAACACCTGAAACCTTCGTGGGTAACCTGCTCCGGCGTACGAATGACAGAGACACGGGACACTTCCTTCGGCGTCAAAGATTCAAGGTTTATTTACTGCAGGGAACACAGAAGTCACGACAAGTACAACACGTGCAACTTGGGGAGACTGCTTCAAATTGGTTCTGTGGATCGCTCCTTTTATACAGAATTTACCCATAGGACAACATGATATACAAAGGTTTACAACCCGGTTCCCACAATTATCCCCCAGAGGGGTCGCTTTGGTCACTTTGATACACATAAGGTCCGGAACATAAGTGCAGAAACATTTGGCGGTTCCCAACTGTAAAAACCCATCTTCCCAACATTAGTGCATTCCAATCGGCAGTAAAACAGATCGAAATAGGAACAAAGACAGGTGCAAAGGAAGACGGAGACAGTGGGGAGATCAGAAAGGGTGTAAAAGGGGAGGTATCGGGAAACACGAGATACAGGCATCAAAGGGACGTGCCTAATGAGATGCACGGCTGAGACAATAAACCGGCACGGCAAGATGGGCCTCGAGCGGGCCATCTGCCTTACAGTATCATCCCCCTCGTCATAAAGACACTTACAAAGGACATGTGTCTTCCGCAAATATCTTGGGAGTCCCAGGGTCGCGAAGCGGACAGCGTCCGTTCGCTGGCTACTTGAGGGCAAGAGACAAAATGGATGCCGTATCTAAGATGGAACCCGTGGGTACAGATGAAAAACCCACATAACAAACGAACGGTTTAAGTTAGCACAGCGAAACTGCGCACACTTACTAAACTCGTCATTTGCGGTTCATAGATACCAGACTCGACCATATTCGTGCGAGTCGAAAACACCACTTACAATTGTCACGGAACCTCAGACGCTCCTTTTGCCCTCATGTAGGCAAGCACTAGTCGGAATCATATTCGATATTCATCAGACCATCGAGATGTTGCTGTAGCATAGCTTTGTCCAACCGAGTCCCCTTGGTAACAGGTGGCTGTCTCATACACGTTGTAGCACAGAGGCCACATAAGGCAGGACCGCACTGCACACAAAGGCAACACGTGAACAGGAACACCACAACAACTCCGATGATCATCAGAATCTTCCAACCCCAAGTCGACATCAGGCCCCAAAACCACCCAAGTAGCGTCCAATCCCCTACATCCACGTGTATGGATTCGGAGATCTTATGCAACTTCGAGATGGCTTGATAGACAGTCGGAGCGTTATCAGGAATGAAAATGCAGCAGCTCGAATGGATCACCTTACATACCCCACCTCGATCTGCTAAGATGACATCTAAAACCATACGGTTTTGTAACGTCATAAGTCTATCCGCCTGAAGTTCAGTGGTGATATTACCAAGGGCACTGGCAGTAATATTAGCTGTCGATTCTACCACTCGAGTCAACTGTCTCAGGTTCCTACTATTAACCATAGGTCCCCAAAACGGGAGGAAACCCTTGAAAAAGTCTCCTGCCTCTTGACCGGCAGTATCCTCTTCGCTAATTACGCCTCTCACAACTCTAGTCTTATGATAATCGGCATCTACAGTAAACGTCGGAGGCAACAGGTTTGCAATGAAGCATGAGCCCATGAAGTCAGCGGGCAACCATGTGTATGCACGATCATGGCAGATAAAGTATGTACCCTTGGCAGCCAGGAACACAGGGGACGAGACCATCGGCAGAATGTAATTTTCTGTGCAAGCACTCGCTCCAAGTCGGGCTTGCGATCTTCGACCACGACCAATGAGACAAAAATTACCAATGTGGGGTACGACCCATATCGGAGGCGCGCTTTTAAGCTGCTTTTCACTGGTGAACACACTATATTCGCCTCTACTTAGGACCCTATAGGCTTGTACCTCTTCTTCGGGAATAAGCGAAGGATCATAGATATTGCTATCTAGGTCCTCTATTGCTATCGACAAAGGTTTTTGATACGAGGTAGGACCAGAGTAGGGGGAACGTGGTTCTCGAATGGGGTGGAAACCCAGTGCGCTTCGAAACATTGTCTGAAATGCTCGAGCAGACCCTTGGGAACTATACGGTAACACCAAATATGGAATTCCCTTATCCGTAGTATGTGGCATCAACCCACACACCCAACAATTAGTAGTGTTAACCACTAACTGATGCTGATGAAGGAGCTGAATAAAGGAATTATTGCGGAACTCTGCACGTCTAGCCTGCTCGTGTTCAGGTAAGATATGGAAAGAATGAGGAGAAGCAGTGGAGGTAAGTTTAGGGTCAGGGGTAGGAGTAGGTGTAGCAGAAGGTAAGAAGTAAAACATCGTGTAATACACCCCACCCGCCAATAATGCAGAAGCAGTCAAAAACAATACGAATATTTGAAATATAAAACATTTGGTACGACTGAGTTGCTGCAGCTTGAATCTATGAGCCTGAGCTCCTTCCAAATCCGTCAGCTTCGAAAACGCCATTCCCTATGACCATCCGCAACGTTTCTTGACGCACTTCGTTCTGTGTAGCAATAGTCAATCCCTAGGAGTTCCCAGGAACCGACGGTCTTTAACCTAGCGTCAAGACCTACTAACCAGAAGGAAGTACGCGCGCGGCCCTACGGCCTTTATTTCACAAGTGTATATGCAAAAACAATGTCTCTCAGCTGTGGAAGCAAAAAGTGTAAGGAACGAAGCTCAATCAATATGTACAAAATAATTACAGTGATACGAATGTTCAATACTGATCACGGAAAACGGGATAATGCAGTTGTCAAAAGACAAAACAGGATCTTTTATTAGTCTTTAGTGCTAGATCGCAAAAAGTATCGGGTTTTCCCAGGACGTGTCTGTTCGTCAAACAAAGGATCCGTTGAAGGGACAGCGTCCTGTTGATCAGCTGAATGTTTTGGTCTTGAGTCTTTTGCTGACAAATGTTCAACAGTGTCTTTCTGCTGCACTGAGGATTCTCCGACAGGTTGTGCGTCGCTAAAAGGTACAAACGCCGGCAATCCTTCGGTTTCAGTTGATGCAATGCCTTTCCTCACCCACGAGTCTGCTGGCAACGGGATGGGGACTTTCTTTGTGTGGGTGGCGTGCACCCAATTCTTCCGCCCCTCAAGACGAACTGCAGTTCTCGTTGCAAGGAGGACCTGGTAGGGTCCGGTGATCCTCGGGTCCAAGTTGTTCTTGCGCGAAAAGTTCCGCGTCACCACCCAATCTCCGGGCTGGAGCTGGTGGCCTGGACCCTCCGTCTGCGTCGGCAATGCTTCGTGAACCTGTTGGTGAATTAACCTCAGTTTAGCAGTCAAGTCATGAAGATAATCGATCAACATTGGATATTCAAGATCACGAAAAATACCTGGCCTAGGAACCCCCCAGACATTCGCAGGACGACCGAACACTATTTCATAGGGACTGAGCCCTACTCGGGAGTGTACAGTCGCCCTAGTTGACAGTAATGCTAAGGGTAAAGCGTCAGGCCACGAGAGACCAGTCGTAGCCTGAATTTTCGCTAGTTTTAGTTTAAGGGTGCCGTTATACCCTTCAACCAAACCAGCTGACTGGGGATGATTGGCGCTATGGAATTTCTGATTAATTCCAAGGCCCTTGCATACACTCTTCATCACACTCCCCACAAACTCACTTCCGTTATCTGACCACACAATTCTAGGCATTCCGTACCGAGGAAAGTATTCCTTCAGTAGGATTTTCGCAGTAGACAAAGCAGTATTGTCTTTGAGAGGATAGGCCTCGATCCATCGGGAGAATGCGCAAACCACAACTAAAACGTATTTCAGGTTATTGCATCGCTCCATATGGATGAAGTCCAATTGAATCACCTCAAAGGGACATGAAGGGGGAGCAAAACTGCCAGGAGGAGTTGGGGTTCCTTTGCCAGGATTGTACATCACACACACCATACAATTCTTAACCAAGCGTTCAGCACATTTCGTAATACTATCATTCTTCCACACAGGGGACAGCAACTTACAAATACCTTTCGCGCTAATATGTGCTAACCCATGCGCCATTGTCACAACAGCCAGCACATACGCATCCGGTAACATCCATCTTTTCTGATCCGATAAATCAATCCAACAACCATTCGCATCCAACTTTCCCGTACTTTCTTTCCACTTCGTCTTTTCAGTCTCGGTGGCCTCATTCTGAATTGCTTTCACACTCTCGATAGTGTCTTCACACATACTCGACTCTGTAGGCCACCTAACCGAACTCGTCACATACATTCGAGTGCTAAGGTTCCGGGCAGTCTCCTTAGCAGTCTCATCCGCAAACGCATTACCGCGACCAACATCATCCGTCACCTTACGATGCGCACTACATTTGACAATCGCCACTTGCTTAGGCAACGTAAGTGCATCCAAAAGATCATTCACAAGCTGGCCATGCTGAATCTTCGTACCATGCGACGTCAAGAAACCTCTCTCTCTCCACAATCGTCCAAAACTATGCGCGACGCCAAATGCATATTGGCTGTCGGTAAACACATTCACACGTTTCCCTTTCGCTAACACACACGCTCTAGTGAGAGCGATCAGCTCTGCAGCTTGGGCAGAATTCTGATTTAATCTTGCAGTCTCAACAACAGTTTTCAACGTTACAACAGCATAAGCAGTAGTCACATCACCATTCGGTAACTTGAAACATGAACCATCCACATACAGTGTACCATCTGGTTCTTCCAATGGGGTGTTTTTAAGGTCCACTCGACCTTTCGTTTCCTCTTCCGTCCTCAAATAACAATCGTGTTCTGTTATTTCATCTGACTCTGAGCTAATTGGTAACAAAGTTGCCGGGTTCAGGACATTACAACGTTTTATTTGAATGTGGCTTGCCAACAGCGTCAACTCGTACCCAGACAACCTCGCACTCGTCAAGTGCTGAGTTTTCGTACGATTCAAAAGAGTATCGACTGCATGCGGAACCATCACCGTAAGCATATTATCCATGACCAATCCTGCTGATTGTCGGATGGAGACCGCGGCTGCCGCTGTTGCTCTCAAACAACTCGGCAATGCTCTAGCTACCGGGTCCAAGGTCGAGGAAAAATATGCACATGGACGTTGCTTACCACCAAAAGGTTGCGTTAGGACACTCAACGCACAACCTTCTCTCTCGTGAACATATAATGTAAACGGCTTGCTATAGTCAGGAGTACCTAACACAGGAGCCGAACACAATGAATCACGCAGTGCAGAAAAACTTTTCTGACATTCTTCCGTCCATGGTAAAGGAGTCGAAACATCCTTGCACGTAAGAGCCACCAATGGTTTCGCTAGCAATGAAAAATTTGGAATCCATTGCCTACAGTACGACGTGATACCTAGAAAGGCACGCACATCTCTTTGGGTTGTTGGCACAGCCATTCGCGCAATCGCTGCAATTCTCTCTGGGGTCAATCGCCTTCCCTCCTTTGACAATAAGTGACCTAGATAGGTTACTTCTTGACAACAATATTGGAGTTTAGAAGGGGACACCTAATGATTCAACTCACAGAGATGTTGCAGCAACGACACCGTAGCAATTTTGCAAATGTCCTGAGTATCAGCAGCTACCAATAAGTCATCAACGTATTGGATTAAAGCTGCACCAGCCGGCAACCTAAACACATCCAGTTGACCCTTCAAGGCTTGACTGTAAATCGACGGACTTTCACAGTAGCCCTGAGGAGCGCGTTTAAACCGGAAGCTGCGTCCACCAAGAGAGAAACCGAAAAGGTCTCTGCTCTCTTCTGCAATCGGGATGCTGAAGAACGCATTCTTCAAGTCAATCACCGAAAACCACGATGCAGAAGCTGGAATCAGAGTCAGTAATGCCGTGATGTCAGGCACAACGGGGAATTGAGGAACCACAATTTTATTCACCTCCCGTAAATCGATAACAAAACGATAAACAGGCGGTTTTGAAGGATCAGTACGTTTTAGAATGGGCAGTACAGGGCTGTTGCACACGTTTCCCCGAGTCTCTTCAATAACATCTTTCTCGATCAAATCATAGATGATCGCTAACAGTGCTCGCTCACCATCAAGAGAGATACGATATTGGGGAATACGTGGCAATCGCACATTAGATTTCAACTGAACAACATATGGTGAGATATCAAGTAGGCCCACATCGTTGGGACCTGTCGCCCACAAAGACGCAGGAAGAGAACTCAATTCCGGTGGAAGCTTATCGAGAGACAAGTACATGGGAGAGACAACCCTCTCTCCCAACGTAAGCTTTACACCCGCAGGAGAACAATACAAAGTCGCATACAAACGTTTAAGCAAATCCAGGCCCAAAAGATTTTCACCACAACCCGTGGTTAAAATCAACGGGGCTTCTTGCTCACTAGGCCCAATTTTAAGGGGCAAAGGGCGCGAAACTGGATTGCTAACGGGGGCGCCAGAGAATCCAACGGAAACATTGGTTAAGCCAGACAAAGGTGCGCCAGGGAGTTTCGAATGCTTAATGGAACTTTTCGCTGCACCAGTGTCCAACAGAAAAGGCTCAACGACGCCCGATGTAGCAACTGCGACGTAAGGCCCTCTCTGATCAACCGGAACTGATACCACTCCCTCTCCTTGTCTATGGCTGTCCTAGTAATTACTGTCGTCAGTTCCCTGATCGACGTAATAATCGTCTACACTGTACTGCGCAGATCGTCCTTGCGATGATCCACGTTGATCAAAACAATTATCGGAATTTGATGAATTATCTGAGCGATCATTCTGAGCTCCACGACCTCTACCACGTGATGCCTGCTGCGAACCACCACGACCACCTCTAGATGAGTTACCACCATTACGTTCATTTAAAACAGGACAATTGAATTTGATATGACCCTCCTGTCTACAATAGGCACATTGATTGTACCCCAACGAGGATCTTTGGGAAGAGGAGTCATTACGAGATTGTGATCTATTCGATTGCGGCTGCGATCTATTTTGTTGCGAAGTATTCTGATTCGAACGTGGAGGATACGCTTGCTGTAGCAGCACTTTAGTTTTAAGCTCTTTCGTCTTTTTATCGGCACGGTCGCTCTCCTCTTTCTCTCTATTCTCATAATATTGCGCTGTAGCCAATATCTGAGCTGAAGTAGAAACGGCCCATGCACTTTCCGAATTCTTTAATTTATTGCTCAAATCGGGCAATAAGTTCGAAACAAATTTATCCACAAACAACCTTTGACCACCCTCAGTGCTCATATCCTGACCACTATGGTCGATGAATGCCTCCTCGAACCTCGTAAAGAAGTCGGAAACACTCTCGTCCTTCTTTTGCTTACAAGCTGACAATTTGTCCCAGTTCACCCTCATAGCTGGCATAAGAGTTTTCATCAGCGTTATAATTCTTTGAGGAAGGTCAACAATCAGCTGGTCGGGTTTAGCAGCAGCCGCTTGTCCGGCATCTGCCGCTACAATGGCAGCCCAAGCACCACCTAATTCATTTGGATGGTTTGCATGACGAATCTTAGCCCATACCGGTTGCGGTACGACATTGCCGAACAACATATCGATATCGGCAAGATTCATTACCGTAGCATCTACGAGCTGCGATAATTCTTTGTAATACCCTGTAGGATTCTTGCGTGGGTCAGGCAAAGATTGCTTCACCTGCAATACTTCCGAGCGTTTCCATGGGAGATGTATCCATACTCTCTGGAAATGCGCCAATACCGGAGGAGCAGCATTAGGATTAGCTGGTATCCAAACCGGTGGAACTTCTCGCATAGGAAATTGACCAGACTCATCTGGCTGTCTTTCAATATCCTCAACAAACAAGGCTTGAGGTATAGGAGTGGGACGAAAAGATAGCAACCGTTCAACGGCTCGTCGAACGTTGGTATCCACTATCAGTCCAGCCGAAAACTGAAGCTGTAAATCAGACAACGCGGTCAGCACCTCGTCAGGTGCGTCGGCCCATATCTGATCACGAAGGACCTTACACATTTCTTCGAACACAAATCTCTGGGTTGGTATATTGAACTGACAAAACGTGTCGAGTACAATACGAGGTGGATTTCTAAGGGGGTGCGTCATCCAACCCATCGCCATATTATATAGCGAAGCACGTTCCCTATTACCAGGAAGCTGGCTACGTCTCTGAGGACCATCTGAACTGGCGGACCCAAGAACAGGTCCGAGCGAATGAAAGAAGCTAGCCGCAAGAGGAGAATTACGACTACGAGTAGAGGGAGAAGTATAGGACACAGGACTAACAAGTGCAGGAGTAGGAACAGAAACAACAGCAGGGGTTAATAAAGCAGGAGCAGTAGCGTGAGCAGGAGTATGTGGAAGCGGAGGAGCAGTAGGAATAGCAACAGACGGAGGAGCAGGAACAGTCGGAAGAACGGGTGCAGGTTGAGGAACAGGCAAAGGAAGAATAGGTGCAGGAACAGGTACAGGGGGAATCACAGGGGCTGTGGTACCCTGTACGTACGGAGGTGGCGATTTCATTAGATAAGACATTAAGGGATCCTCAACTGCCTCATCCTTCTTATCCGACTCCGTAGGCAAAGTAGGATAGCATTTATCTATAGTCATACGCTGTAACCTGTCAAACACTTCCTTTTCCTTAACCTCCTTATCATGCTGAAACTGCTCTGCTTTCCTTACAATGGTACCAGCGCTATCTCTCTGATTTCGCTTAGTCTGCCTGATTTCTTTCTGTCGGGCTTCTTTACGCCACAACCGAAAGGCATCAAACATGGCCGGCCTTGACTTTTTCGCGAACAATTTAACCTCTAGATTATCTAAGATCGGGGCCTCGAAGCTACCATGCAGTGGCCAGCGAAGGTCACCATCTTTCTTCGTGTATTTGATCCAGTATTCATTAAAAGTAATCGGGCCTAGCCCATGTTTACTGTACAGTTCATAAGTCGGAGTTCCAACCGGAGGTATCGGACACGAGTCCTCCAGTCGGGAATCCACACCACAAGGTCTGAAACAACTGAACAAAGTACTGCGACCAGGCATCTTGCACACTAGCCGAGTTTCACAAACTTCAAGGGTTACGGGATTTACCAAGTCCCAGCAAAGAACAAAAACCCTCGGTTTTTGGCGGCTGCAGTCGTCAAATAACACAACAAAGTACGCTAGCAAAGTGTCACCGACAAAAACACTCACACAGCGTCAACAACAAAAACACTCGCTAAAGTGTCAACAACCAAGAACTCTGGGAGCGACCCACAAAATACTTAACTCAAAGATCAATGACGTCTCTAGGAAGGCCCGTCAATCGTCTCGCTCTACCAAGGTCTACGCCAGGCGCCAAAACAGGTCTACAGTCAGGGCAGCAGTCCGTCGCAGCCGTCAGGAGGCGGGAATCTTCGCGGGAGAAGTCTTCGGGCCACTTGTTTCGACAACAGGATCGATGAAGCGGAGTGCACCTTCCCTCGGAGATTTCACACGAAGTTCCTCACGATCGTCGGGCTTGGACCGGTACCACTGATGCAGCCCCACGTTGGGCGCCAACTGAAGGACTGGGTTCTTTAAGACCCAGCGGTGCCAGGGCACAACACCTGAAACCTTCGTGGATAACCTGCTCCGGCGTACGAATGACAGAGACACGGGACACTTCCTTCGGCGTCAAAGATTCAAGGTTTATTTACTGCAGGGAACACAGAAGTCACGACAAGTACAACACGTGCAACTTGGGGAGACTGCTTCAAATTGGTTCTGTGGATCGCTCCTTTTATACAGAATTTACCCATAGGACAACATGATATACAAAGGTTTACAACCCGGTTCCCACAATTATCCCCCAGAGGGGTCGCTTTGGTCACTTTGATACACATAAGGTCCGGAACATAAGTGCGGAAACATTTGGCGGTTCCCAACTGTAAAAACCCATCTTCCCAACATTAGTGCATTCCAATCGGCAGTAAAACAGATCGAAATAGGAACAAAGACAGGTGCAAAGGAAGACGGAGACAGTGGGGAGATCGGAAAGGGTGTAAAAGGGGAGGTATCGGGAAACACGAGATACAGGCATCAAAGGGACGTGCCTAATGAGATGCACGGCTGAGACAATAAACCGGCACGGCAAGATGGGCCTCGAGCGGGGCCATCTGCCTTACAGTATCATCCCCCTCGTCATAAAGACACTTACAAAGGACATGTGTCTTCCGCAAATATCTTGGGAGTCCCAGGGTCGCGAAGCGGACAGCGTCCGTTCGCTGGCTACTTGAGGGCAAGAGACAAAATGGATGCCGTATCTAAGATGGAACCCGTGGGTACAGATGAAAAACCCACATAACAAACGAACGGTTTAAGTTAGCACAGCGAAACTGCGCACACTTACTAAACTCGTCATTTGCGGTTCATAGATACCAGACTCGACCATATTCGTGCGAGTCGAAAACACCACTTACAATTGTCACGGAACCTCACTTGTTGGAACCATCTTTCATGGCTTAAAAAAATGATAAATTGTATGTGTTTGTGTATGTGTAAGAAAGAGTGTGTGAGTGCCCCTATGAGTGACTAGGTGAGTGTGTTAGTGGCCGTACGAATGAGTGAATGGATCGGTGAGTGACTGGTTGTGTGAATGACTATATGAGGGACTGACTAGGTGTGTGAGTGGCTCTTAGAGTAAGTGACTGACTGGCTCTATGGGTTAATGCATGGGAGTGTGAGTGGCTTTATCAGTGATTGAGTAATTGAATGAGTGAGTGACTGACTGAGTTGGTATATGGTTGAGCGACTAGGGGCATGCGTTTGAAACTAGGTGCATGAATAGTTATATGGGTGATTGACCGGCTGTGTTAGTGGCTGTGTAAGTGAATGACTGGGTGAGTGAGTAGCTGTATGAGTGAGGCACTGGGTGTGAGTGGCTCTATGAAAGATTTAGTTACTGTGTGTGTTGTTGTATAAGTGTTTGCGTGGCTCTGTGAGTGACTGTATGAGTGAGTGAATGACTGTGCGGCTGGCTGTATGGGTGAGCAAGTAACTGTGTGAATGACTCTATGAGCAATTCTTTAGTGTGTAAGTGCCTATATGATGAGTTAGTGGATGTATATTCGATTAACTGTATCAGTCAATGAGTGGCTCTGTCAGTTACTCTATGGATGAGTAAGTAACTGTGTGAGTACCTACATGGGTAAGTGAGTATATGTGTAAGTAGCTGCGTGGCTGAGATGCAGTGTCGGTATATGCATCAATGGCTGTCTGGATGTCTAAGTGTCTGCATCAGTGTGTTCCTGGCTGTTATAGTGTATAGAACAGTGTGTGACTGGGTGTTATTAGTATATACATAAGTGTGTGCTTGGATGTATCAGTCTACGCAAGAGTATGTGCATGGGTGTGTCAGTCAATGGATGAATGTGTGTCTGGGTGTGTTAGTGTCTCCATCTGTGTGTGTCTGGGTGGGATAGTGTATACAACACTGTGTAATTGGGTGTGTCAGAATCTTATTCTGTGTGTGAATGGGTGTGTGAGTATCTTTACGGGTAAGGCATGGGTGCATGAGTAAATGGCTGTGTGAGAGCCTGTACGGGATAGTAACCGACTGAGTATGTGCCTGTATGTACCACTGAATATGTATGACAGTAGCTGTATATGCAACTGACTGGCTGCGTTAGTAGCTGTATAGGTAAGTAAGTAAGTGTATGCATCACTGTTCAGAGGAGGTAGTTAATGCCCTGGTTACTTACTTGAAATCTTCATTACTCCGAGTATAGTCTTCCTCGCCACATGACTAACAAAGTGAGCTTCAGCTCCACACCAGAACCCTCCAAAGCAAAAAAGTCAGACAGGGAGGGAGGGATGGGAACTCACGTGGTGAAGAAATGAAGGTCACCCAGACCCCATCAGCAAGGAGAGACAGGCAGGACACGGACCACAGTCACCCAGAGGATCCCCAAGAGGGGAGCACAACAGCAATGACAGAGCCCAGACAGGTGCAAGGCAAAACAGACCACAGGAAACCACCACAAAGCGACCCATCCACCAAGGGCAACCAACAGAGAAAAGCAGAAAGCCCACAAGGCCACCCACAGAGGCTGAAGAGCGGAAAAAGAACCAGGACCAAGGCCAAGCCCCATACAGGAAGGCAAAAGCCCACCAGGGGACCTTATGCACAGGAAAGCATAACGAGCAAGATAGCCCAGCATAGAGGACAAGCAAACCATCCCCACAACAAACCACAGGCAACAAAGAAGCTGCCAAGGCGAGCAACCAGGACCGACCCAGCCGAATAACGGAGATCCGACAGGAACATGAGCAACCATAGAGGCAAGGCAATCGGCAGCAACACACCAAAGGCGAGAAAGACAGAAGAGCCGGGTGGAACGAACCCCTTAAAAGGCAACGACTGATCAAAAATCATCCACTGTGGGACACAATTGCAGCATGAGCAGGAACTGAACCACTGACCTGTGAGAGTCCTTGCCACCAGAGGCACAAGACATACCAATGAGCCAGAGCACCAGGTACCTGAGCCAACAGGCTCTAAGACCCAAAACTGGGGAAGAGAACTGAGAAAACCAGCACCCCTGGACAATCACAAGCACTGTGCGAACAAAAATCCCCAAGGGACATCGAAAAAAACAGTGGCAGGAAACGAAAACCGAGACCCGAGAGCGCTAGTGCCCACAGAGAGCAAAAGCACCCAGGGCCACCATCCGCAGGAGCTACAATCGAGAAGCACCCACGCAAGCCCCACCAACAGGACAAAGTCCCAGCCAGGCCAACAAGCCCTGAACCTCATTACAGGATACGCGGCGAGCTTTTGCAGGAGTTTAACCCCATCATGTGAGAGCCATTGGCACCAAAGGCACAAGGCTTGCCACTGAGCTATAGATACCAGGTCACAAAAGCAAAGGGACCAGAAGATGCCCAGAGCCCGGAAAAGAAGGCACCCCCATGCCAAACAAAAACAAAGGGGCAAACCCTCAAGAGAACGAGGCAGTGTACGAAACCTATAGGAGAGCAACAAGAAGCCCCTGCGGGCAGGGACAAACCCCAACCAAGCCAAGAAACTGTCGACAGAAGGCAGATGAGAAACCGCCAACAAGTGAACCAACTGATCCAGCACAGACCGGGAACCCCAGCATGCCCCACGGAAGAAAAGGCCGCCAACACCCGAAAAGGGGAGGCCAAAACACAAAGACCACCAGTCGCACCAGCAGACAGGGCGGGAACGGAGCCACCTGCAAGAGAAAGGACACCCACAGGAGCAGGCAAAGGCAGGAAATTCAATAGAGTCCCGGGACCAACCAGATGGGGAGGACCCCCCAACGTATAGACAGGGCAGGCCCGCCAGTCACCTAGGAACAAGGAGTCCAAAACCTACCCTACAGAAGGACCATACCAGGGCAGAGAAACCAGACATGAACAGTCGGGCCACACAAAACCAGACAAAGGGGGACAGCCACCCAAGGGAGGAGATCAACCACAGAGCCACAGCACATGAGACCAACCTTGGCAGCCCAACAGCATACAATTGGAGCGAACCATCAGGGTCAACAGAGCCCCAACCCCTATGAAGCGAAGAGAAAAATGAACAGGAGGAGGGTGCAAGGGACGTCCGCCGAGCCATGGTGCAGGAGGAGGCAGGGATGCCACCACTGCCCGAGGCCTCTACAAGCAGTGCCCATCTGCATGCATCACGAGTAGGGGTGGGCAGAAAACTACGCTCTGACACCGTAGTGGATGAAGCCAGCCACACCTGCTCCCCAGGTGAACAGCCTCTGGCACTTTGGAACAATGTAGGTAAGGGAAGTCGGCAAGTCACCACCCCCTTTTGTACCACTTTGTTCGCCATAAGTTGGCAGGGTATGCTAAGACGTGGGTCCCTTGCTCACTTTGCCACTGGATTCAAGCAAGCCGGGCTGAAGATGGCTGGAATGCCAGAAACCGGTCCTCAGAAGCTTGTTTCAGGTCCAGGGAAGGCAAGGCTTGGCAGTTCGGCCTAGACTGTTCCCATGAGGCACAGGTCAGACTGATTTGCATATGGCCATGTCTGAACTGGGGTGTCAGAGTGGGCTAAAGAACGGTGATGGATTAAACCCAGATCTGTTGACTGGGTCTGAGTGTTTGATTGGTTCAGATGCTCCGTCCATCACCACCCTCTTTTGTACCACTTTATTCACCATAAGTTGGCAGGGTATGCTCAGACGTGAGTCCCTTGTTCACTTTGCCACTGAATTCAAGCAAGCCGGGCTAAAGACTGCTGGAATGCCAGAAACCGGTCCTCGAAAAATTGTTTCCGGTCCAGGGAAGGCAAGGCTTGGCAGTTCGGCCTAGACTGTTCCCATGAGGCACAGGTCAGACTGATTTGCATATGGCCATGTCTGAACTGGGGTGTCAGAGTGGGCTAAAGAACGGTGATGGATTAAACCCAGATCTGTTGACTGGGTCTGAGTGTTTGATTGGTTCAGATGCTCCGTCCATCACCACCCTCTTTTGTACCACTTTATTCGCCATAAGTTGGCAGGGTATGCTCAGACGTGAGTTCCTTGATCACTTTGCCACTGAATTCAAGCAAACCGGGCTGAAGACAGCTGGAATGCCAGAAACCGGTCCTCCGAAGCTTGTTTCCGGTCCAGGGAATGCAAGGCTTGGCAGTTCCGGCTGGACTGTTCCCATGAGGCACAGGGTCAGACTGATTTGCATATGGCCAAGTCTGAAGTGGGGTGGCAGAGTGGGCTAAAGAACGGTGATGGATTAAACCTAGATCTGTTGACTGGTTGTGAGTGTTTGATTGGTTCAGATGCTCCGTTCATCACCACCCCCTTTTGTACCACTTTGTTTGCCATAAGTTGGCAGGTTATGCTCAGACGTGAGTCCCTTGCTAACTTTGCCACTGTATTCAAGCAAGCCGGGCTGAAGACGCTTGGAATGCCAGAAACCGGTCCTCGGAAGCTTGTTTCCGGTCCAGGGAAGGCAAGGCTTGGCAGTTCCGGGCTGGACTGTTCCCATGAGGCACAGGGTCAGACTGATTTGCATATGGCCATATCTGAACTGGGGTGGCAGAGTGGGCTAAAGAACGGTGATGGATTAAACCCAGATCTGTTGACTGGGTGTGAGTGTTTGATTGGTTTAGATGCTCCGTCCATCACCACCCCCTTTTGTACCACTTTGTTCGCCATAAGTTGGCAGGGTATGCTCAGACGTGAGTCCCTTGCTCACTTTGCCACTGGATTCAAGCAAGCCTGGCTGATGCCGGCTGGATTGCCAGAAACCGGTCCTCGGAAGCTTGTTTCCGGTCCAGGGAACGCAAGGCTTGGCAGTTCGGGCTGGACTGCTCCCATGAGGCAGAGGGTCAGACTGATTTGCATATGGCCATGTCTGAACTCGGGTTGCAGAGTGGGCTAAAAAACGGTGATGGATTAAACCCAGATCTGTTGACTGGGTATGAGTGCTTGATTGGTTCAGATGCTCCGTTCATCCCCACCCCCTTTTGTACCACTTTGTTCGCCATAAGTTGGCAGGGTATGCTCAGACATGGGTCCCTTGCTCACTTTGCCACTGGATTCAAGCACGTCGGGCTGAAGACGGGTGGAATGCCAGAAACCGGTCTTCGGAAGCTTGTTTCTGGTCTAGGGAAGGCAAGGCTTGGCAGTTCGGGCTGGACTGTTTCCTTGAGACACAGGGTCAGATTGATTTGCATATGGACATGTCTGAACTGGGGTGGCAGAGTGGGCTAAAGAACGGTGATGGATTAAACCCAGATCTGTTGACTGGGTGTGAGTGTTTGATTGGTTCAGATGCTCCGTCCATCACCACCCTCTTTTGAACCACTTCGTTTGCCATAAGTTGGCAGGGTATGCTCAGACGTGAGTCCCTTGCTCACTTTGGCACTGGATTCAAGCAAGACGGGCTGAAGACGGCTGGAATGCCAGAAACCGGTCCTCGGAAGCTTGTTTCCGGTCCAGGGAAGGTATGGCTTGGCAGTTCGGGCTGGACTGTTACCATGAGGCACAGGGTCAGACTGATTTGCATATGGACATGTCTGAACTGGGGTGGCAGATTGGGCTAAAGAACGGTGATGTATTAAACCCAGATCTGTTGACTGGGTGTGAGTGTTTGATTGGTTCAGATGCTCCGTCCATCACCACCCTCTTTTGTACCACTTTGATCGCCATAAGTTGGCAGGGTATGCTCAGACGTGAGTCCCTTGCTCACTCTGCCACTGGATTCAAGCAAGCCGGGCTGAAGATGGCTGGAATGCCAGAAACCGGTCCTCGGAAGCTTGTTTCCGGTCCAGGGAAGGTAAGGCTTGGCAGTTCGGGCTGGACTGTTCCCATGAGGCACAGGGTCAGACTGATTTGCATATGGCCATGTCTGAACTGGGGTGGCAGAGTGGGCTAAAGAACGGTGATGGATTAAACCCAGATCTGTTGACTGGGTGTGAGTGTTTGATTGGTTCAGATGCTCCGTCCATCACCCCCCCTTTTGTACCACTTTGTTCGCCATAAGTTGGCAGGGTATGCTCAGACGTAGGTCCCTTGCTCACTTTGCCACTGGATTCAAGCAAGCCGGGATGAAGACTGCTGGAATGCCAGAAACCGGTCCTCCGAAGCTTGTTTCTTGTCCAGGGAAGGCAAGGCTAGGCAGTTCGGGCTGGACTGTTCCCTTGAGACACACGGTCAGACTGATTTGCATATGGACATGTCTGAACTGGGGTGGCAGAGTGGGCTAAAGAACGGTGATGGATTAAACCCAGATCTGTTGGCTGGGTGTGAGTGTTTGATTGGTTCTGATGCTCCGTCCATCACGACCCTCTTTTGTTCCACTTTAATCGCCATAAGTTGGCAGAGTATGCTCAGACGTGAGTCCCTTGCTCACTTTGCCACTTGATTCAAGCAAGCCGGGCTGAAGACGGCTGAAATGCCAGAAACCGGTCCTCGGAAGCTTGTTTCCGGTCCAGGTAAGGTAAGGCTTGGCAGTTCGGGCTGGACTGTTCCCATGAGGCACAGGGTCAGACTGATTTGCATATGGACATGTCTGAACTGGGGTGGCAGAGTGGGCTAAAGAACGGTGATGGATTAAACCCAGATCTGTTGACTGGGTGTGAGTGTTTGATTGGTTCAGATGCTCTGTCCATCACCACCCTCTTTTGTACCACTTTGTTCGCCATAAGTTGGCAGGGTATGCTCAGACTTGAGTCCCTTGCTCACTTTGCCACTGGATTCAAGCAAGCCGGGCTGAAGACGGCTGGAATGCCAGAAACCGGTCCTCGGAAGCTTGTTTCCGGTCCAGGGAAAGTAAGGCTTGGCAGTTCGGGCTGGACTGTTCCCATGAGGCACAGGGTCAGACTGATTTGCATATGGCCATGTCTGAACTGGGGTGGCAGAGTGGGCTAAAGAACGGTGATGGATTAAACCCA
The DNA here is from genome assembly GCF_964263255.1 of Lissotriton vulgaris. NCBI lineage: Eukaryota > Metazoa > Chordata > Amphibia > Caudata > Salamandridae > Lissotriton > Lissotriton vulgaris. The sequence goes on from NC_141694.1 coordinate 472,094,888, forward strand.
GATCTGTTGACTGGGTGTGAGTGTTTGATTGGTTCAGATGCTCCGTCCATCACCCCCCCCCTTTTGTACCACTTTGTTCGCCATAAGTTGGCAGGGTATGCTCAGACGTAGGTCCCTTGCTCACTTTGCCACTGGATTCAAGCAAGCCGGGCTGAAGACGGGTGGAATGCCAGAAACTGGTCCTCCGAAGCTTGTTTCTTGTCCAGGGAAGGCAAGGCTTGGCAGTTCGGGCTGGACTGTTCCCTTAAGACACAGGGTCAGACTGATTTGCATATGGACATGTCTGAACTGGGGTGGCAGAGTGGGCTAAAGAACGGTGATGGATTAAACCCAGATCTGTTGACTGGGTGTGAGTGTTTGATTGGTTCTGATGCTCCGTCCATCACCACCCTCTTTTGTTCCACTTTAATCGCCATAAGTTGGCAGGGTATGCTCAGACGTGAGTCCCTTGCTCACTTTGCCACTTGATTCAAGCAAGCCGGGCTGAAGACGGCTGAAATGCCAGAAACCGGTCCTCGGAAGCTTGTTTCCGGTCCAGGTAAGGTAAGGCTTGGCAGTTCGGGCTGGACTGTTCCCATGAGGCACAGGGGCAGACTGATTTGCATATGGCCATGTCTGAACTGGGGTGGCAGAGTGGGCTAACGAACGGTGATGGATTAAACCCAGATCTGTTGACTGGGTATGAGTGTTTGATTGGTTCAGATGCTCTGTTCATCACCACCCCCTTTTGTACCACTTTGTTCGCCATAAGTTGGCAGGGTATGCTCAGACGTGAGTCCCTTGCTCACTTTGCCACCGGATTCAAGCAAGCCGGGCTGAAGACGCTTGGAATGCCAGAAACCGGTCCTCGGAAGCTTGATTCCAGTCCAGGGAAGGCAAGGCTTGGCAGTTCGGGCTGGACTGTTCCCATGAGGCACAGGGTCAGACTGATTTGCATATGGACATGTCTGAACTGGGGTGGCAGAGTGGGCTAAAGAACGGTGATGGATTAAACCCAGATCTGTTGACTGGGTGTGAGTGTTTGATTGGTTCAGATGCTCTGTCCATCACCACCCTCTTTTGTACCACTTTGTTCGCCATAAGTTGGCAGGGTATGCTCAGACTTGAGTCCCTTGCTCACTTTGCCACTGGATTCAAGCAAGCCGGGCTGAAGACGGCTGGAATGCCAGAAACCGGTCCTCGGAAGCTTGATTCCAGTCCAGGGAAGGCAAGGCTTGGCAGTTCGGGCTGGACTGTTCCCATGAGGCACAGGGTCAGACTGATTTGCATATGGCCATGTCTGAACTGGGGTGGCAGAGTGGGCCAAAGAACGGTGATGGATTAAACCCAGATCTGTTGACTGGGTGTGAGTGTTTGATTCGTTCAGATGCTCCGTCCATCACCCCCCCTTTTGTACCACTTTGTTCGCCATAAGTTGGCAGGGTATGCTCAGACGTAGGTCCCTTGCTCACTTTGCCACTGGATTCAAGCAAGCCGGGCTGAAGACGGGTGGAATGCCAGAAACCGGTCCTCCGAAGCTTGTTTCTTGGCCAGGGAAGGCAAGGCAGTTCGGGCTGGACTGTTCCCTTGAGACACAGGGTCAGACTGATTTGCATATGGACATGTCTGAACTGGGGTGGCAGAGTGGGCTAAAGAACGGTGATGGATTAAACCCAGATCTGTTGACTGGGTGTGAGTGTTTGATTGGTTCTGATGCTCCGGCCGTCACCACCCTCTTTTGTTCCACTTTAATCGCCATAAGTTGGCAGGGTATGCTCAGACGTGAGTCCCTTGCTCACTTTGCCACTTGATTCAAGCAAGCCGGGTTGAAGACGGCTGAAATGCCAGAAACCGGTCCTCGGAAGCTTGTTTCCGGTCCAGGTAAGGTAAGGATTGGCAGTTCGGGCTGGACTGTTCCCATGAGGCACAGGGTCAGACTGATTTGCTTATGGACATGTCTGAACTGGGGTGGCAGAGTGGGCTAAAGAACGGTGATGGATTAAACCCAGATCTGTTGACTGGGTGTGAGTGTTTGATTGGTTCAGATGCTCTGTCCATCACCACCCTCTTTTGTACCACTTTGTTCGCCATAAGTTGGCAGGGTATGCTCAGACTTGAGTCCCTTGCTCACTTTGCCACTGGATTCAAGCAAGCCGGGCTGAAGACGGCTGGAATGCCAGAAACCGGTCCTCCGAAGCTTGTTTCCGGTCCAGGGAAGGTAAGGCTTGGCAGTTCGGGCTGGACTGTTCCCATGAGGCACAGGGGCAGACTATTTTTGCATATGGCCATGTCTGAACTGGGGTGGCAGAGTGGGCTAAAGAACGGTGATGGATTAAACCCAGATCTGTTGACTGGGTATGAGTGTTTGATTGGTTCAGATGCTCCGTTCATCACCACTCCCTTTTGTACCACTTTGTTCGCCATAAGTTGGCAGGGTATGCTCAGACGTGAGTCCCTTGCTCACTTTGCCACTGGATTCAAGCAAGACGGGCTGAAGACGCTTGGAATGCCAGAAACTGGTCCTCGGAAGCTTGTTTCCGGTCCAGGGAAGGCAAGGCTTGGCAGTTCGGAATGGACTGTTCCCATGAGGCACAGGGTCAGACTGATTTGCATATGGCCATGTCTGAACTGGGGTGGCAGAGTGGGCCAAAGAACGGTGATGGATTAAACCCAGATCTGTTGACTGGGTGTGCGTGTTTGATTGGTTCAGATGCTCCGTCCATCACCCCCCCTTTTGTACCACTTTGTTCGCCATAAGTTGGCAGGGTATGCTCAGACGTAGGTCCCTTGCTCACTTTGCCACTGGATTCAAGCAAGCCGGGCTGAAGACGGGTGGAATGCCAGAAACCGGTCCTCCGAAGCTTGTTTCTTGTCCAGGGAAGGCAAGGCTTGGCAGTTCGGGCTGGACTGTTCCCTTAAGACACAGGGTCAAACTGATTTGCATATGGACATGTCTGAACTGGGTTGGCAGAGTGGGCTAAAGAACGGTGATGGATTAAACCCGGATCTGTTGACTGGGTGTGAGTGTTTGATTGGTTCTGATGCTCCGTCCATCACCACCCTCTTTTGTTCCACTTTAATCGCCATAAGTTGGCAGGGTATGCTCAGACGTGAGTCCCTTGCTCACTTTGCCACTTGATTCAAGCAAGCGGGGCTGAAGACGGCTGAAATGCCAGAAACCGGTCCTCGGAAGCTTGTTTCCGGTCCAGGTAAGGTAAGGCTTGGCAGTTCGGGCTGGACTGTTCCCATGAGGCACAGGGGCAGACTGATTTGCATATGGCCATGTCTGAACTGGGGTGGCAGAGTGGGCTAACGAACGGTGATGGATTAAACCCAGATCTGTTGACTGGGTATGAGTGTTTGATTGGTTCAGATGCTCTGTTCATCACCACCCCCTTTTGTACCACTTTGTTCGCCATAAGTTGGCAGGGTATGCTCAGACGTGAGTCCCTTGCTCACTTTGCCACCGGATTCAAGCAAGCCGGGCTGAAGATGCTTGGAATGCCAGAAACCGGTCCTCGGAAGCTTGATTCCAGTCCAGGGAAGGCAAGGCTTGGCAGTTCGGGCTGGACTGTTCCCATGAGGCACAGGGTCAGACTGATTTGCATATGGCCATGTCTGAACTGGGGTGCCACAGTGGGCTAAAGAACGGTGATGGATTAAATCCAGATCTGTTGACTGGGTGTGAGTGTTTGATTGGTTCAGATGCTCCGTCCATCACTACCCCCTTTTGTACCACTTTGTTTGCCATAAGTTGGCAGAGTATGCTCAGACGTGAGTCCCTTGCTCACTTTGCCGCTGGATTCAAGCAAGCCGGGCTGAAGAAGGCTGGAATGCCAAAAACCGGTCCTCTGAAGCTTGTTTCCTGTCCAGGGAAGTCAAGGCTTGTCAGTTCGGGCTGGACTGTTCCAATGAGGCACAGGGTCAGACTGATTTGCATATGGCCATGTCTGAACTGGGGTGGCAGAGTGGGCTAAAGAACGGTGATAGATTAAATCCAGATCTGTTGACTCGATGTGAGTGTTTGATTGGTTCAGATGCTCCGTCCATCACTACCTCCTTTTGTACCACTTTGTTCGCCATAAGTTGGCAGGGTATGCTCAGACGTTAGTCCCTTGCTCACTTTGCCACTGGATTCAAGCAAGCCGGGCTGAAGACGGCTGGAATGCCAGAAACCGGTCCTCGGAAGCTTGTTTCTGGTCCAGGAAAGGCAAGGCTTGGCAGTTCGGGCTGGACTGTACCCATGAGGCACAGGGTCAGACTGATTTGGATATTGCCATTTCTGAACTGGGGTGGCAGAGTGGGCTAAAGAACGGTGATGGATTAAACCCAGATCTGTTGACTGGGTGTGAGTGTTTGATTAGTTCAGATGCTCCGACCATCACCACCTGCTTTTGTACCACTTTGTAGGCCATAAGTTGGCAGGGTATGCTCAGACGTGAGTCCCTTGCTCACTTTGCCACTGGATTCAAGCAAGCCGGGCTGAAGATGGCTGGAATGCCAGAAACCAGTCCTCGGAAGCTTGTTTCCGGTCCAGGGAAGGTAAGGATTGGCAGTTCGGGCTGGACTGTTCCCATGAGGCACAGGGAAAGACTGATTTGCATATGGCCATGTCTGAACTGGGGTGGCAGAGTGGGCTAAAGAACGGTGATGGATTAATCCCAGATCTGTTGACTGGGTGTGAGTGTTTGATTGGTTCAGATGCTCCGTTCATCACCACCCTCTTTTGTACCAGTTTGTTCGCCATAAGTTGGCAGGGAATGCTCAGACATGAGTCCCTTGCTCACTTTGCCACTGGATTCAAGCAAGCCGGGCTGAAGACTGCTGGAATGCCAGAACCCGGTCCTCAGAAGCTTGATTCCAGTCCAGGGAAGGCAAGGCTTGGCAGTTCGGGCTGGACTGTTCCCATGAGGCACAGGGTCAGACTGATTTGCATATGGCCATGTCTGAACTGGGGTGGCAGAGTGGGCTAAAGAACGGTGATGGATTAAATCCAGATCTGTTGACTTTGTGTGAGTGCTTGATTGGTTCAGATGCTCCGTCCATCACCACCCCCTTTTGTACCACTTTGTTCGTCATAAGTTGGCAGGGTTTGCTCAGACGTGAGTCCCTTGCTCACTTTGCCACTGGATTCAAGCAAGCCGGGCTGAAGACGGCTGGAATGCCAGAAACCGGTCCTCGGAAGCTTGTTTCCGGTCCAGGGAAAGTAAGGCTTGGCAGTTCGGGCTGGACTGTTCCCATGAGGCACAGGGTCAGACTGATTTGCATATGGCCATGTCTGAACTGGGGTGGCAGAGTGGGCTAAAGAACGGTGATGGATTAAACCCAGATCTGTTGACTGGGTGTGAGTGTTTGATTGGTTCAGATGCTTAGTTCATCACCACTCCCTTTTGTACCACTTTGTTCACCATAAGTTGGCAGGGTATGCTCAGACGTGAGTCCCTTGCTCACCTTGCCACTGGATTCAAGCAAGACGGGCTGAAGACGCTTGGAATGCCAGAAACTGGTCCTCGGAAGCTTGTTTCCGGTCCAGGGAATGCAAGGCTTGGCAGTTCGGGATGGACTGTTCCCATGAGGCACAGGGTCAGACTGATTTGCATATGGCCATGTCTGAACTGGGGTGGCAGAGTGGGCCAAAGAACGGTGATGGATTAAACCCAGATCTGTTGACTGGGTGTGAGTGTTTGATTGGTTCAGATGCTCCGTCCATCACCCCCCCTTTTGTACCACTTTGTTCGCCATAAGTTGGCAGGGTATGCTCAGACGTAGGTCCCTTGCTCACTTTGCCACTGGATTCAAGCAAGCCGGGCTGAAGACGGGTGGAATGCCAGAAACCGTTCCTCCGAAGCTTGTTTCTTGTCCAGGAAAGGCAAGGCTTGGCAGTTCGGGCTGGACTGTTCCCTTAAGACACAGGGTCAGACTGATTTGCATATGGACATGTCTGAACTGGGGTGGCAGAGTGGGCTAAAGAACGGTGATGGATTAAACCCAGATCTGTTGACTGGGTGTGAGTGTTTGATTGGTTCAGATGCTCCGTCCATCACCACCCCCTTTTGTACCACTTTGTTCGTCATAAGTTGGCAGGGTTTGCTCAGACGTGAGTCCCTTGCTCACTTTGCCACTGGATTCAAGCAAGCCGGGCTGAAGACGGCTGGAATGCCAGAAACCGGTCCTCGGAAGCTTGTTTCCGGTCCAGGGAAAGTAAGGCTTGGCAGTTCGGGCTGGACTGTTCCCATGAGGCACAGGGTCAGACTGATTTTCATATGGCCATGTCTGAACTGGGGTGGCAGAGTGGGCTAAAGAACGGTGATGGATTAAACCCAGATCTGTTGACTGGGTGTGAGTGTTTGATTGGTTCAGATGCTTAGTTCATCACCACTCCCTTTTGTACCACTTTGTTCGCCATAAGTTGGCAGGGTATGCTCAGACGTGAGTCCCTTGCTCACCTTGCCACTGGATTCAAGCAAGACGGGCTGAAGACGCTTGGAATGCCAGAAACTGGTCCTTGGAAGCTTGTTTCCGGTCCAGGGAATGCAAGGCTTGGCAGTTCGGGATGGACTGTTCCCATGAGGCACAGGGTCAGACTGATTTGCATATGGCCATGTCTGAACTGGGGTGGCAGAGTGGGCCAAAGAACGGTGATGGATTAAACCCAGATCTGTTGACTGGGTGTGAGTGTTTGATTGGTTCAGATGCTCCGTCCATCACCCCCCCTTTTGTACCACTTTGTTCGCCATAAGTTGGCAGGGTATGCTCAGACGTAGGTCCCTTGCTCACTTTGCCACTGGATTCAAGCAAGCCGGGCTGAAGACGGGTGGAATGCCAGAAACCGTTCCTCCGAAGCTTGTTTCTTGTCCAGGAAAGGCAAGGCTTGGCAGTTCGGGCTGGACTGTTCCCTTAAGACACAGGGTCAGACTGATTTGCATATGGACATGTCTGAACTGGGGTGGCAGAGTGGGCTAAAGAACGGTGATGGATTAAACCCAGATCTGTTGACTGGGTGTGAGTGTTTGATTGGTTCTGATGCTCCGTCCATCACCACCCTCTTTTGTTCCACTTTAATCGCCATAAGTTGGCAGGGTATGCTCAGACGTGAGTCCCTTGCTCACTTTGCCACTTGATTCAAGCAAGCCGGGCTGAAGACGGCTGAAATGCCAGAAACCGGTCCTCGGAAGCTTGTTTCCGGTCCAGGTAAGGTAAGGCTTGGCAGTTCGGGCTGGACTGTTCCCATGAGGCACAGGGGCAGACTGATTTGCATATGGCCATGTCTGAACTGGGGTGGCAGAGTGGGCTAACGAACGGTGATGGATTAAACCCAGATCTGTTGACTGGGTATGAGTGTTTGATTGGTTCAGATGCTCTGTTCATCACCACCCCCTTTTGTACCACTTTGTTTGCCATAAGTTGGCAGGGTATGCTCAGACGTGAGTCCCTTGCTCACTTTGCCACCGGATTCAAGCAAGCCGGGCTGAAGACGCTTGGAATGCCAGAAACCGGTCCTCGGAAGCTTGATTCCAGTCCAGGGAAGGCAAGGCTTGGCAGTTCGGGCTGGACTGTTCCCATGAGGGACAGGGTCAGACTGATTTGCATATGGCCATGTCTGAACTGGGGTGGCAGAGTGGGCCAAAGAACGGTGATGGATTAAACCCAGATCTGTTGACTGGGTGTGAGTGTTTGATTCGTTCAGATGCTCCGTCCATCACCCCCCCTTTTGTACCACTTTGTTCGCCATAAGTTGGCAGGGTATGCTCAGACGTAGGTCCCTTGCTCACTTTGCCACTGGATTCAAGCAAGCCGGGCTGAAGACGGGTGGAATGCCAGAAACCGGTCCTCCGAAGCTTGTTTCTTGGCCAGGGAAGGCAAGGCTAGGCAGTTCGGGCTGGACTGTTCCCTTGAGACACAGGGTCAGACTGATTTGCATATGGACATGTCTGAACTGGGGTGGCAGAGTGGGCTAAAGAACGGTGATGGATTAAACCCAGATCTGTTGACTGGGTGTGAGTGTTTGATTGGTTCTGATGCTCCGTCCGTCACCACCCTCTTTTGTTCCACTTTAATCGCCATAAGTTGGCAGGGTATGCTCAGACGTGAGTCCCTTGCTCACTTTGCCACTTGATTCAAGCAAGCCGGGCTGAAGACGGCTGAAATGCCAGACACCGGTCCTCGGAAGCTTGTTTCCGGTCCAGGTAAGGTAAGGATTGGCAGTTCGGGCTGGACTGTTCCCATGAGGCACAGGGTCAGACTGATTTGCATATGGACATGTCTGAACTGGGGTGGCAGAGTGGGCTAAAGAACGGTGATGGATTAAACCCAGATCTGTTGACTGGGTGTGAGTGTTTGATTGGTTCAGATGCTCTGTCCATCACCACCCTCTTTTGTACCACTTTGTTCGCCATAAGTTGGCAGGGTATGCTCAGACTTGAGTCCCTTGCTCACTTTGCCACTGGATTCAAGCAAGCCGGGCTGAAGACGGCTGGAATGCCAGAAACCGGTCCTCGGAAGCTTGTTTCCGGTCCAGGGAAGGTAAGGCTTGGCAGTTCGGGCTGGACTGTTCCCATGAGGCACAGGGTCAGACTTATTTGCATATGGCCATGTCTGAACAGGGGTGGCAGAGTGGGCTAAAGAACGGTGATGGATTAAACCCAGATCTGTTGACTGGGTATGAGTGTTTGATTGGTTCAGATGCTCCGTTCATCACCACTCCCTTTTGTACCACTTTGTTCGCCATAAGTTGGCAGGGCATGCTCAGACGTGAGTCCCTTGCTCACTTTGCCACTGGATTCAAGCAAGACGGGCTGAAGACGCTTGGAATGCCAGAAACTGGTCCTCGGAAGCTTGTTTCCGGTCCAGGGAAGGCAAGGCTTGGCAGTTCGGAATGGACTGTTCCCATGAGGCACAGGGTCAGACTGATTTGTATATGGCCATGTCTGAACTGGGGTGGCAGAGTGGGCCAAAGAACGGTGATGGATTAAACCCAGATCTGTTGACTGGGTGTGCGTGTTTGATTGGTTCAGATGCTCCGTCCATCACCCCCCCTTTTGTACCACTTTGTTCGCCATAAGTTGGCAGGGTATGCTCAGACGTAGGTCCCTTGCTCACTTTGCCACTGGATTCAAGCAAGCCGGGCTGAAGACAGGTGGAATGCCAGAAACCGGTCCTCCGAATCTTGTTTCTTGTCCAGGGAAGGCGAGGCTTGGCAGTTCGGGCTGGACTGTTCCCTTAAGACACAGGGTCAGACTGATTTGCATATGGACATGTCTGAACTGGGGTGGCAGAGTGGGCTAAAGAACGGTGATGGATTAAACCCAGATCTGTTGACTGGGTGTGAGTGTTTGATTGGTTCTGATGCTCCGTCCATCACCACCCTCTTTTGTTCCACTTTAATCGCCATAAGTTGGCAGGGTATGCTCAGACGTGAGTCCCTTGCTCACTTTGCCACTTGATTCAAGCAAGCCGGGCTGAAGACGGCTGAAATGCCAGAAACCGGTCCTCGGAAGCTTGTTTCCGGTCCAGGTAAGGTAAGGCTTGGCAGTTCGGGCTGGACTGTTCCCATGAGGCACAGGGGCAGACTGTTTTGCATATGGTCATGTCTGAACTGGGGTGGCAGAGTGGGCTAACGAACGGTGATGGATTAAACCCAGATCTGTTGACTGGGTATGAGTGTTTGATTGGTTCAGATGCTCTGTTCATCACCAACCCCTTTTGTACCACTTTGTTCGCCATAAGTTGGCAGGGTATGCTCAGACGTGAGTCCCTTGCTCACTTTGCCACCGGATTCAAGCAAGCCGGGCTGAAGACGCTTGGAATGCCAGAAACCGGTCCTCGGAAGCTTGATTCCAGTCCAGGGAAGGCAAGGCTTGGCAGTTCGGGCTGGACTGTTCCCATGAGGCACAGGGTCAGACTGATTTGCATATGGCAATGTCTGAACTGGGGTGCCACAGTGGGCTAAAGAACGGTGATGGATTAAATCCAGATCTGTTGACTTTGTGTGAGTGTTTGATTGGTTCAGATGCTCCGTCCATCACCACCCTCTTTTGTACCACTTTGTTCGCCATAAGTTGGCAGGGTATGCTCAGACGTGAGTCCCTTGCTCACTTTGCCACTTGATTCAAGCAAGCCGGGCTGAAGACGGCTGGAATGCCAGAAACAGGTCCTTGGAAGCTTGTTTACGGTCCATGGAAGGCAAGGCTTGGCAGTTTGGGCTGGACTGTTCCCTTGAGGCACAGGGTCAGACTGATGTGCATATGGCCATGTCTGAACTGGGGTGGCAGAGTGGGCTAAAGAACGGTGATGGAATAAACCCAGATCTGTTGACTGGGTGGGAGTGTTTCATTGGTTCAGATGCTCCGTCCATCACCACCCCCTTTTGTGCTGTTCGCCATAAGTTGGCAGGGTATGCTCAGACGTGAGTCCCTTGCTCACTTTGCCACTGGATTCAAGCAAGCCGGGCTGATGACGACTGGAATGCCAGAAACTGGTCCTCGGAAGCTTGTTTCCGGTCCAGGGAACACAAGGCTTGGCAGTTCAGGCTGGACTGTTCCCACGAGGCACAGGGTCAGACTGATGTGCATATGGCCATGTCTGAACTGGGGTGGCAGAGTGGGCTAAATAACGGTGATGGATTAAATCCAGATCTGTTGACTGGGTGTGAGTGTTTGATTGGTTCAGAGGCTCCGTCCATCACTACCCCCTTTTGTACCACTTTGTTCGCCATAAGTTGGCATAGTATGCTCAGGCGTGAGTCCCTTGCTCACTTTGCCGCTGGATTCAAGCAAGCCGGGCTGAAGAAGGCTGGAATGCCAAAAACCGGTCCTCGGAAGCTTGTTTCCGGTCCAGGAAGTCAAGGCTTGTCAGTTCGGGCTGGACTGTTCCAATGAGGCACAGGGTCAGACTGATTTGCATATGGCCATGTCTGAACTGGGGTGGCAGAGTGGGCTAAAGAACGGTGATAGATTAAATCCAGATCTGTTGACTCGGTGTGAGTGTTTTATTGGTTCAGATGCTCCGTCCATCACTACCTCCTTTTGTACCACTTTGTTCGCCATAAGTTGGCAGGGTATGCTCAGACGTTAGTCCCTTGCTCACTTTGCCACTGGATTCAAGCAAGCCGGGCTGAAGACGGCTGGAATGCCAGAAACCGGTCCTCGGAAGCTTGTTTCTGGTCCAGGAAAGGCAAGGCTTGGCAGTTCGGGCTGGACTGTACCCATGAGGCACAGGGTCAGACTGATTTGGATATTGCCATTTCTGAACTGGGGTGGCAGAGTGGGCTAAAGAACGGTGATGGATTAAACCCAGATCTGTTGACTGGGTGTGAGTGTTTGATTGGTTCAGATGCTCCGTCCATCACCACCTGCTTTTGTACCACTTTGTAGGCCATAAGTTGGCAGGGTATGCTCAGACGTGAGTCCCTTGCTCACTTTGCCACTGGATTCAAGCAAGCCGGGCTGAAGACGGCTGGAATGCCAGAAACCAGTCCTCGGAAGCTTGTTTCCGGTCCAGGGAAGGTAAGGATTGGCAGTTCGGGCTGGACTGTTCCCATGAGGCACAGGGAAAGACTGATTTGCATATGGCCATGTCTGAACTGGGGTGGCAGAGTGGGCTAAAGAACGGTGATGGATTAATCCCAGATCTGTTGACTGGGTGTGAGTGTTTGATTGGTTCAGATGCTCCGTTCATCACCACCCTCTTTTGTACCAGTTTGTTCGCCATAAGTTGGCAGGGAATGCTCAGACATGAGTCCCTTGCTCACTTTGCCACTGGATTCAAGCAAGCCGGGCTGAAGACTGCTGGAATGCCAGAACCCGGTCCTCGGAAGCTTGATTCCAGTCCAGGGAAGGCAAGGCTTGGCAGTTCGGGCTGGACTGTTCCCATGAGGCACAGGGTCAGACTGATTTGCATATGGCCATGTCTGAACTGGGGTGGCAGAGTGGGCTAAAGAACGGTGATGGATTAAATCCAGATCTGTTGACTTTGTGTGAGTGTTTGATTGGTTCAGATGCTCCGTCCATCACCACCCCCTTTTGTACCACTTTGTTCGTCATAAGTTGGCAGGGTTTGCTCAGACGTGAGTCCCTTGCTCACTTTGCCACTGGATTCAAGCAAGCCGGGCTGAAGACGGCTGGAAAGCCAGAAACCGGTCCTCGGAAGCTTGTTTACTGTCCATGGAAGGCAAGGCTTGGCAGTTCGGGCTGTACTGTTCCCATGAGGCAAAAGGACAGACTGATTTGCATATGGCCATGTCTGAACTGGGGTGGCAGAGTGGGCTAAAGAACGGTGATGGATTAAACCCAGATCTTTTGACTGGGTGTGAGTGTTTGATTGGTTCAGATGCTCCGTCCATCACCACTCCCTTTTGTACCACTGCGGCTCAAGGCAAGAAAAACCAGACTCCAGGAGCAGAAGCCAAAGACCACCCGGAGACCACCGAAGCAGCCTGAAGGAAGAACAGGAGAATAACAGAGACCCGCCCTAATCCGACCAGCAGTCTCCCACAACCCCTGAAGCCCTCGAAGGTCACATCAACCAGGACAGATACCATACAATAGAAGAGAGCAGGCGGGGACAGGAGAACACAGGACGGAAGTCAAGAATGCCCCTAAACGCAACAGAGCAACAGACACTACATCCTGTGTTAAAGAAACTCGACTGTCAGCGTGATAGTGCAACATTGGAGCAACGTACACGAGCGCCACCATACAAGAATGTATACACATCATAAACCACAGGATGGCGAGCCCGCGTGAGACTCAACCAGCCTTCAGAGGCCGAAGCTCGGCAGCACCAGCCTTATGCCACAACCACGTGCACCCAATCCACCCTGTAAGGCACTGAAAGAGGAGATGTGTCACCGAAGCGAACACCATATCAGAAAACCACCTGGAAGGGCTCAACACCATGTCAAGAAGAGCACGAAATATAGTATATAACCAGGGAATCTGATGAGCACGGACCCCCAGAAGGGCATCCCGGCACTGAAGCACTGGGAGAATAAGTGAAGTGCCCAGAGACAAAGGAAGTGAAGCGTTGGTGCCGAGACAGGAACCCAGTCCCACAGAGTCATGGACGACCGCTCAAGCCCAAGCCGGCCAACACCCGGAACAAACACGTCACACCGAACGAAAAGCCAGGAAGGTAACAGAGACCAAGCGCAGCAACAAGAGGCAGAGAACCACCAGGAGACGTAAAAGAACACAGAAAAACATGAACTTATAACACACATATGGAGGATGAGTACCCGCCAGCAGAGGGCTACCACGACCCCGCTTGCAGAGAGGGGAAAACGAAGAGTGGGGACGTAAGACACCAACCACGATGTGGAAGATGAAAGGACACCACGGAGTAGGCCGCAGCTCGCGCTCCTCGCCAAAACCGCCCAGACGGGAGGCCTGAGGAACACAGCCCAGAGTGAAGCAGAGGGAGCCAGGTCCCACCCGACGGAGGCCATCCTGGCGAGGAACTCCCGATTGCCAGTAGACCAGCCCCATCCAACAGTGGCCGGGAACACATGCAGGAATATATTTGTGCATGATTATATAGCACAGACATGACCCAAAAATGACAACAAAGCCACAAAAGAACAGTGCAGAGACCCGTAAAAACTCCTGAAGCACCAGGCATGACTCCACGAGTGAACCTTTCGGCAGCGCCGAGGATCCAACCTGCCCCAGCATCAGAAGTCAAGCAGGGGAGACCGGGACATAATAATTAGTGTAATATTTACAAAATTTATTACACAAAACAGTGCCCATCACTCATGCTCTATCAGTATATACCATGTAATTTTCCCTTTTTTCTGCTCTCAGCTTTTATACTTCTACACCATAAACAATGTAGTGTATATAGCTTCATCCTTGAACAGTGGGAAAAAACAATTGCATGGGTTGTAGAAAAAACACCTACACAGTATATCACTATAAATAAGTGACACTTCGTATCACACTCACTAGAAACACTTGATCAATTGCTTTACCTACAATTTCAAAACTAACCTACACAAATGTGTCCTAAAAATAATTCTAATATTATGATAACTAGTACAATACATATGAAGGTGAATTGTATTTTGGAGACCTTTTTGAAGACATCACCCCTAGTATGCCAAATGAGGTCTAAAATGCTGCTGCTCCACATAGATGAAATCCCATGCCTTACTTTTTTTCCAGATATAGTACATATAACTTTGGTTCCAGAAACACAATATATTAATTAGTATAGTTTGAAAAGCACTTTTTGTTTCAAATTAAGGTTGCTCTGAGTGTACTGTGTCCATCCAGTTTCACTCTTCAATTAGACAGTGTAGTATCCAGATGTTATATTAACTCATTTGTGGAAGAAAGAGAGACTCTTGAATTTTGGAGAACTTTCTAAAGACATCTCCCCATATAAGCCAAATGATGCTCAAACACCTATGATCCACTTAGAAGAAACAATGTACATAACTTCTTTTTTCAGAACTATTCCTTAGAACTTTGGTTGAACAAACAAAAGTTAAGAATTTTGTAGTTTTAAATGTAGTTTTGGCTTGAATGTAAGGTTGCTGTCATTGTAATCTACCCATCCTATTTCACTCTTCAGATACACAGTGTGGTGTCCAGATTTAACATTAACTCCTTTGAGAAAAATAATAGCTATAGCAGTAAATGTTTTTCCAGACATTGATATTTGTCCAGCTTTGAAATATGTAATTTTAGTTTCAAATTTAGATCCAGCTGCTCTTCCTCATATCTGCAATGTAACACCTGATCGACAATTTGTGCAGATCATATTTTGGTTCACATTTTTAATCAATATGTCAAAAGGCACAGTTTTGGAATCGCGTAGTGTCAAGTACAGAAATCTCTCAGAGCTGCTTTTAGTGGTTGATGTAAAAGAGCAATCTTCACATTCATGGTTCCATGTGTAACTCACCAAATAGGTCATCAATACTTATTTAGTTTTTTTCTAAAACTCCAACGGTGACCATTATAAATTCCTTTGCATCTTGTTGAGTGTTAAGAGTACATACTACTGATGCGCTGCATTTATCTTCTAGATCACAAATGCCTGAAGCACAATGTATTACAATCCCATCACTATGTAAATGTTGCAGCAAACAACAGATTACAGAACATAATTCACTTTGTTGTTCATGTTCAATTGTATTTACAATATGTGGCAAATGAAACAGTACATTGAGGATAACATTTACATAGCAGTTGACACCAGAAGTGTTGACAACTGGGACCTGCAATATCCTCCTCAGTCTTCAGTTTTTACTTCTAAACACATCGTAGTTCTTCTTTTCAGCAACATCCAGAGATTATTTTGTGAGCTTCAACTTTGGACACATTATCTGTTTTTCATTAAAGGGGATACAGCCCTAAATGAGGAGCGTATACACTTCTTAATCGATTGTACTAACAGACAAAACTTGCATCAGCACTAACTTTCTTGTCATCAAAATGAATCAAAAGAACCCGGACAATTCAACATATGACATCCATTCTTTAAATACAGTACTACCAATATTAACAAAAGCTGTGTCTACACTTAAACCTTGATATTTATTGATAGCTACAGAGCATGCTAGAGACACTGGGAACTGATACAACCGGATACACAAGTCCTGTACAAGCAAAAAATATGAAACACATTGGCCAAATTGCTTCACTCCATCAATCTGATCAAATTTTATAGCTACTTTTTAAACCGCATTACTATTTGAAAAATTATTGGAATCAATACCTTTACCAATAGCACTATTTACTAGCCCTTCCTGAAGGACTGGGTTCTTTAAGACCCAGCGGTGCCAGGGCACAACACCTGAAACCTTCGTGGGTAACCTGCTCCGGCGTACGAGTGACAGAGACACGGGACACTTCCTTCGGCGTCAAAGATTCAAGGTTTATTTACTGCAGGGAACACAGAAGTCACGACAAGTACAACACGTGCAACTTGGGGAGACTGCTTCAAATTGGTTCTGTGGATCGCTCCTTTTATACAGAATTTACCCATAGGACAACATGATACACAAAGGTTTACAACCCGGTTCCCATAATTATCCCCCAGAGGGCTCGTTTTGGTCACTTTGATACACACAAGGTCCGGAACATAAGTGCGGAAACGTTTGGCGGTTCCCAACTGTAAAAACCCATCTTCCCAACATTAGTGCATTCCAATCGGCAGTAAAACAGATCGAAATAGGAACAAAGACAGGTGCAGAGGAAGATGGAGACAGTGGGGAGATCGGAAAGGGTGTAAAAGGGGAGGTATCGGGAAACACGAGATACAGGCATCAAAGGGACGTGCCTAATGAGATGCACGGCTAAGACAATAAACCGGCACGGCGGGATGAGCCTCGAGCGGGGCCATCTGCCTTACAGTATCATCCCCCTCGTCATAAAGACACTTACAAAGAACATGTGTCTTCCGCAAATATCGTGGGAGTCCCAGGGTCGCGAAGCGGACAGCGTCCATTCGCTGGCTACATGAGGGCAAGAGACAAAATGGATGCCGTATCTAAGATGGAACCCGTGGGTACAGATGAAAAACCCACATAACAAATGAACGGTTTAAGTTAGCACAGCGAAACTGCGCACACTTACTAAACTCGTCATTTGCGGTTCATAGATACCAGACTCGACCATATTTGTGCGAGTCGAAAACATCACTTACAATTGTCACGGAACCTCAGACGCTCCTTTTGCCCTCATGTAGGCAAGCACTAGTCGGAATCATATTCGATATTCATCAGACCATCGAGATGTTGCTGTAGCATAGCTCTGTCCAACCGAGTCCCCTTGGTGACAGGTGGCTGTCTCATACACGTTGTAGCACAGAGGCCACATAAGGCAGGACCGCACTGCACACAAAGGCAACACGTGAACAGGAACGCCACAACGACTCCGATGATCATCAGAATCTTCCAACCCCAAGTCGACATCAGGCCCCAAAACCATCCAAGTAGCGTCCAATCCCCTACATCCACGTGTATGGATTCGGAGATCTTATGCAACTTCGAGATGGCTTGATAGACAGTCGGAGCGTTATCAGGAATGAAAATACAGCAGCTCGAATGGATCACCTTACATACCCCACCTCGATCTGCTAAGATCACGTCTAAAACCATACGGTTTTGTAACGTCATAAGTCTATCCGCCTGAAGTTCAGTGGTGATATTACCAAGGGCACTGGCAGTAATGTTAGCTGTCGATTCTACCACTCGAGTCAACTGTCTTAGGTTCCTACTATTTACCATAGGTCCCCAAAACGGGAGGAAACCCTTGAAGAAGTCTCCTGCCTCTTGACCGGCAGTATCCTCTTCGCTAATTACGCCTCTCACAACTCTAGTCTTGTGATAATCTGCATCTACAGTGAACGTCGGAGGCAACAAGTTTGCGATGAAACATGAGCCCATGAAGTCAGAGGGCAACCATGCATACGCACGATCATGACAGATAAAGTATGTACCCTTGGCAGCCAAAAACACAGGGGACGAGACCATCGGCAGAATGTAATTTTCAGTGCAAGCACTCTCTCCAAGTCGGGCTTTCGATCTTCGGCCACGACCTATAAGACAAAAATTACCAATGTGGGGTACGACCCATATCGGAGGCGAGCTTTTGAGCTGTTTTTCACTAGTGAACACACTATACTCGCCTCTACTTAGGACCCTATAGGCTTGTACCTCTTCTTCAGGAATAAGCGAGGGATCATAGATATCGCTATCTAAATCCTCTATTGCTATAGACAAAGGTTTCTGGTACGAGGTAGGACCAGAGTAGGGGGAACGTGGTTCTCGAATGGGGTGGAAACCCAGTGCGCTTCGAAACATTGTTTGAAATGCTCGAGCAGACCCTTGGGAACTATACGGTAACACCAGATATGGAATTCCCTTATCTGTAGTATGTGGCATCAACCCACACACCCAACATCTAGTACTGTTAACCACTAACTGATGCTGATGGAGGAGCTGAATAAAGGAATTGTTGCGGAATTCTGCACGTCTAGCCTGCTCGTGTTCAGGTAAGATATGAAAGGAATGAGGAGAAGCAGTGGAGGTAAGTTTAGGGTCAGGGGTAGGAGTAGGTGTAGCAGAAGGTAAGAAGTAAGACATCGTGTAATACACCCCACCCGCCAATAATGCAGAAACAGTCAAAAACAATACGAATATTTGGAATAGAAAACATTTGGTACGACTGAGTTGCTGCAGCTTGAATCTTTGTGCTTGAGCTCCTTCCAAGTCCGTCAGCTTCGAAAATGCCATTCCCTACGACCGTCCGCAACGTTTCTTGACGCACTTCGTTCTGTGTAGCAGTAGTCAATTCCTAGGAGTTCCCAGGAACCGACGGTCTTTAACCTAGCGTCAAGACCTACTAACCAGAAGGAAGTACGCGCGCGGCCCTACGGCCTTTATCTCACAAATATATATATGTGAAAACAATGTTTCTCAGCTGTGGAAGCAAAAAGTATAAGGAACGAAGCTCAATGAATATATACAAAAATAATCACAATGATATGAGTGTTCAAACTGATCGTGGAAAACGGGATAATGCAATTATCAAAGGACAGAACAGGATCTTTTATTAGTCTCTGGTGCTAGATCGCAAAAAGTATCGGGTTTTCCCAGGACGCGTCTGTTCGTCAAACAAAGGATCCGTTGAAGGGACAACGTCATGTTGATCAGCTGAATGTTCTGGTCTTGAGTCTTTTGCTGACAAATGTTCAACAATGTCTTTCTGCTGCACTGAGGATTCTCCGACTGGTTGCGCGTCGCTAAAAGGTACAAACGCCGGCAATCCTTCGGTTTCAGTTGATGCAATGCCTCTCCTCACCCACGAGTCTGCTGGCAACGGGATAGGGACTTTCTTGGTATGGGTGGCATGCACCCAATTCTTCCGCCCCTCAAGACGAACTGCAGTTCCCGTGGCAAGGAGGACCTGGTAGGGTCCAGTGAACCTGGGATCCAAATTGTTCTTGCGCGAGAAGTTGCGCGTCACCACCCAATCTCCGGGCTGGAGCTGGTGGCCTGGACCCTCCGTCTGCGTCGGCAATGCTTCGTGAACCTGTTGGTGAATTAACCTCAGTTTAGCAGTCAAGTCATGAAGATAATCGATCAACATTGGATACTCAAGATCACAGAAAATACCTGGCCTAGGAACCCCCCAAACATTCGCAGGACGACCGAACACTATTTCGTAGGGACTAAGCCCTACTCGGGAGTGTACAGTCGCCCTAGTTGACAGTAATGCTAAGGGTAAAGCGTCAGGCCACGAGAGACCAGTCGTAGCCTGAATCTTTGCTAGCTTTAGTTTAAGGGTACCGTTATACCCTTCAACCAAACCAGCTGACTGGGGATGGTTGGCGCTATGGAATTTCTGATTAATTCCAAGGCCCTTGCATACACTCTTCATCACACTCCCCACAAACTCACTTCCGTTATCTGACCACACGACTCTAGGCATTCCATACCGAGGAAAGTATTCCTTCAGTAGGATTTTCGCAGTAGACAAAGCAGTATTGTCTTTGAGAGGATAGGCCTCGATCCATCGGGAGAATGCGCAAACCACAACTAAAACGTATTTCAGGTTATTGCATCGCTCCATATGGATGAAGTCCAATTGAATCACCTCAAAGGGACATGAAGGGGGAGCAAAACTGCCAGGAGGAGTTGGGGTTCCCTTGCCAGGATTGTACATCATACACACCATACAGTTCTTAACCAAGCGTTCAGCACATTTCGTAATACCATCATTCTTCCACACAGGGGACAGCAACTTACAAATACCTTTCGCGCTAATATGTGCTAACCCATGCGCCATTGTCACAACAGCCAGCACATATGCATCAGGCAACATCCATCTTTTCTGATCCGATAAGTCGATCCAACAACCATTCGCATTCAACTTTCCCGTACTTCCTTTCCACTTCGTCTTTTCAGTCTCGGTGGCCTCGTTCTGAATTGCTTTCACACTCTCGATAGTGTCCTCACACATACTCGATTCTGTAGGCCACCTAACCGAACTCGTCACATACATTCGAGTGCTAAGGTTCCGGGCAGTCTCCTTAGCAGTCTCATCCGCGAACGCATTACCACGACCAACATCATCCGTCACCTTACGATGCGCACTACATTTGACAATCGCCACTTGCTTAGGCAACGTAAGTGCATCCAAAAGATCATTCACAAGCTGGCCATCCTGAATCTTCGTACCATGCGATGTTAGAAACCCTCTCTCTCTCCACAACCGACTCCACTCCACTATGCGCGACGCCAAAGGCATATTGGCTATCGGTAAACACATTCACACGTTTCCCTTTTGCTAACACACACGCTCTAGTGAGAGCGATCAGCTCTGCGGCTTGGGCAGAATTCTGATTTAATCTCGCAGTCTGGATCGATAAGTCGATCCAACAACCATTCGCATTCAACTTTCCCGTACTTCCTTTCCACT
Organism: Lissotriton vulgaris; assembly: GCF_964263255.1. NCBI lineage: Eukaryota > Metazoa > Chordata > Amphibia > Caudata > Salamandridae > Lissotriton > Lissotriton vulgaris. The sequence continues at coordinate 472,115,299 of NC_141694.1, forward strand.
TCGTCTTTTCAGTCTCGGTGGCCTCGTTCTGAATTGCTTTCACACTCTCGATAGTGTCCTCACACATACTCGATTCTGTAGGCCACCTAACCGAACTCGTCACATACATTCGAGTGCTAAGGTTCCGGGCAGTCTCCTTAGCAGTCTCATCCGCAAACGCATTACCACGACCAACATCATCCGTCACCTTACGATGCGCACTACATTTGACAATCGCCACTTGCTTAGGCAACGTAAGTGCATCCAAAAGATCATTCACAAGCTGGCCATGCTGAATCTTCGTACCATGCGATGTTAGAAACCCTCTCTCTCTCCACAACCGACTCCACTCCACTATGCGCGACGCCAAAGGCATATTGGCTATCGGTAAACACATTCACACGTTTCCCTTTTGCTAACACACACGCTCTAGTGAGAGCGATCAGCTCTGCGGCTTGGGCAGAATTCTGATTTAATCTCGCAGTCTCAACAACAGTATTCAACGTTACAACAGCATAAGCAGTAGTCACATCGCCATTCGGCAACTTGAAACATGAACCATCCACATACAGTGTGCCATCTGGGTCTTCCAATGGGGTGTTTTTAAGGTCCACTCGACCTTTCGTTTCCTCCTCTGTCCTCAAATAACAATCGTGTTCTGTTATTTCATCTGACTCTGAGCTAATTGGTAACAAAGTTGCCGGGTTCAGAACATTACAACGTTTTATTTGAATGTGGCTTGCCAACAGCGTCAACTCGTACCCAGACAACCTCGCACTCGTCAAGTGCTGAGTTTTCGTACGATTCAAGAGAGTGTCGACTGCATGCGGAACCATCACCGTAAGCATATTATCCATGACCAATCCTGCTGATTGTCGGATAGAGACCGCAGCTGCCGCTGTTGCTCTCAAGCAACTCGGCAATGCTCTAGCTACTGGGTCCAAGGTCGAGGAAAAATATGCACATGGACGTTGCTTACCACCAAAAGGTTGCGTTAAGACACTCAACGCACAACCTTCTCTCTTGTGAACATATAATGTAAACGGCTTGCTATAGTCAGGAGTTCCTAACACAGGAGCCGAACACAATGAATCACGCAGTTCAGAAAAACTTTTCTGACATTCTTCCGTCCATGGTAAAGGAGTCGAAACATCCTTGCACGTAAGAGCCACCAATGGTTTCGCTAGCAATGAAAAATTTGGAATCCATTGCCTGCAGTACGACGTAATACCTAAAAAGGCACGCACATCTCTTTGGGTTGTTGGCACAGCCATTCGCGCAATTGCTGCAATTCTCTCTGGGGTCAACCGCCTTCCCTCCTTTGACAATAAGTGACCTAGATAGGTTACTTCTTGACAACAATATTGGAGTTTAGAAGGTGACACCTTGTGATTTAACTCGCAGAGATGTTGCAGCAGCGATACTGTAGCAATTTTGCAAATGTCCTGAGTATCTGCAGCTACCAATAGGTCATCGACGTATTGGATTAAGGCCGCACCAGCCGGCAACCTAAACACATCCAGTTGACCCTTCAAGGCTTGACTGTAAATCGATGGACTTTCACAGTAGCCCTGAGGAGCGCGTTTAAACCGGAAGCTGCGTCCACCAAGAGAGAAACCGAAAAGGTCTCTGCTCTCCTCTGCAATCGGGATGCTGAAGAACGCATTCTTCAAATCAATCACCGAAAACCATGATGCAGAAGCTGGAATCAGAGTCAGTAGTGCCGTGATGTCAGGCACAACGGGGAATTGAGGAATCACAATTTTATTTACCTCCCGTAAATCGATAACAAAACGATAAACAGGTGGTTTCGAAGGATCAGTACGTTTTAGAATGGGCAGTACAGGGCTGTTGCACACGTTTCCCCGTGTTTCCTCAATAACGTCTTTCTCGATCAAATCATAGATGATCGCTAACAATGCTCGTTCACCATCAAGGGAGATACGATACTGGGGAATACGTGGCAATCGCACATTGGATTTCAGCTGAACAACATAAGGTGAGATATCAAGTAGGCCCACATCATTGGGACCTGTTGCCCACAAAGATGCAGGAAGAGAACTCAATTCCGGTGGAAGCTTATCGAGAGACAAGTACATAGGAGAGACAACCCTCTCTCCCAACGTAAGCTTTACACCCGCAGGAGAACAATACAAAGTTGCATACAAACGTTTAAGCAAATCCAGGCCCAAAAGATTTTCACCACAACCCGTGGTTAAAATCAACGGAGCTTCTAGCTCACGCGGCCCAATTGTAAGGGGCAAAGGGCACGAAACTGGATTGCTAACGGGGGCGCCAGAAAATCCAACGGAAACATTTGTTAAGCCAGACAAAGGTGCGCCAGGGAGTTTCGAATGCTTAATGGAACTTTTCGCTGCACCAGTGTCCAACAGAAAAGGCTCAACGACGCCCGATGTAGCAACTGCGACGTAAGGCCCTCTCTGATCAACCGGAACTGATACTACCCCCTCTCCTTGTCTATGGCTGTCCTAGTAATTACTGTCGTCAGTTCCCTGATCGACGTAATAATCGTCCACATTGTACTGCGCAGATCGTCCTTGCGACGACCCTCATCGATCAAAACAATTATCGGAATTGGATGAGTTATCTAAACGATCATTCTGAGCACCACGACCTCTACCACGTGGAGCCTGCTGTGAACCACCACGACCTCCTCTAGATGAGTTACCACTATTACGTTCGTTCAGAACAGGACAATTGAATTTGATATGACCCTCCTGTCTACAATAAGCACATTGATTGTAGCCTAACGAGGATCTTTGGGAAGAGGAGTCATTACGAGTTTGGGATCGGTTCGATTGCGGCTGCGATCGATTTTGTTGGGATGCATTCTGATTTGAACGCGGAGGATACGCTTGTTGCAGCAGCACTTTAGTTTTTAACTCTTTCGTCTTTTTATCAGCACGGTCGTTCTCTTCTTTCTCTCTATTCTCATAATATTGTGCCGTAGCCAATATCTGAGCTGAAGTAGAAACGGCCCACGCACTTTCCGAATTCTTTAATTTGTTGCTCAAATCGGGCAATAAGTTCGAAACAAATTTATCCACAAACAACCTCTGACCACCCTCAGTGCTCATATCCTGACCACTATGATCAATGAATGCCTCCTCGAACCTCGTAAAGAAGTCGGAGACACTCTCGTCCTTTTTCTGTTTACAAGCTGACAATTTGTCCCAGTTCACCCTCATAGCTGGCATGAGAGTTTTCATTAACGTTATTATTCGTTGAGGAAGAGCGGTAATCATCTGCTCAGGTTTAGCTCCACCAGTTTGCAAATCATCCGCCGCTACAATGGCAGCCCAATCACCACCTAATTCATTCGGATGATTTTCCTGCCGAATCTTAGCCCATACCGGTTGCGGTATGACATTGCCGAACAACATATCGATGTCGGCAAGATTCATTACCGTAGCATCTACGAGCTGCGATAATTCTTTGTAATACCCTGTAGGATTTTTGCGAGGGTCAGGCAAAGATTGCTTCACCTGTAACACTTCCGAGCGTTTCCATGGGAGATGTATCCATACTCTCTGGAAATGCCCCAGTGTCGGAGGAGCAGCATTAGGATTAGGTGGCATCCAGACCGGTGGAACTTCGCGCATAGGAAATTGACCAGACTCGTCTGGCTGTCTTTCAATATCCTCAACAAACAAAGCTTGAGGTATGGGAGCGGGACGAAAAGATAACAATCGTTCAACAGCACGTCGAACATTGGTATCCACTATCAGTCCAGCTGAAAACTGAAGCTGCAGATCAGACAAAGCGGTCAGCACCTCGTCAGGTGCGTCGGCCGATATCTGATCACGAAGGACCTTACACATTTCCTCGAACACAAATCTTTGGGTTGGTATATTGAATTGACAAAACGTATCGAGTACGACACGTGGTGGATTTCTAAGGGGATGCGTCATCCAACCCATCGCCATATTATATAGCGAAGCGCGTTCCCTGTTACCAGGAAGCTGACTATGTCTCTGAGGACCGTCTGAACCAGCGGACCCAAGAACAGGTCCGAGCGAATGAAAGAAACTAGCCGCAAGAGGAGAATTACGACTACGAGTAGAGGGAGAAGTATAGGACACAGGACTAACAAGTGAAGGAGTAGAGACAGAAACAACAGTAGGGGTTAACAGAGCAGGAGCAGTAGCGTGAGCAGGAGTATGTGGAAGCGGAGGAGCAGTAGGGATAGCAACAACCAAAGGAGCAGGAACAGTCGGAAGAACAGGTGCAGGTTGAGGAACGGGCAAAGGAAGAATAGGTGCAGGAACAGGTACAGGGGGAATCACAGGAGCTGCGACACCCTGCACATACGGAGGTGGCGATTTCATAAGATAGGACATTAAAGGATCCTCAACTGCCTCTTCCTTCTTTTCCGACTCCGTAGGCAAAGCAGGATAGCATTTATCAATAGTCATACGCTGTAATCTATCAAACACTTCCTTTTCCTTAACCTCCTTATCATGCTGAAACTGCTCTGCTTTCTTTACAATAGTAGCAACATTATCTCTCTGATTTCGTTTAGTCTGTCTGATTTCTTTCTGTCGGGCTTCTTTACGCCACAACCGAAAGGCATCAAACATGGCCGGCCTTGACTTTTTCTCGAACAATTTAACCTCTAGATTATCTAAGATCGGGGCCTCGAAGCTACCATGCGGTGGCCAGCGAAGGTCACCGTCCTTCTTCGTGTATTTGATCCAGTAGTCATTAAAAGTAATCGGGCCTAGCCCATGTTTACTGTACAGTTCATAAGTCGGAGTTCCAACCGGAGGTATCTGACACGAGTCCTCCAATCGGGAATCCGCACCACAAGGTCTGAAACAACGGAACAAAGTACTACGACCAGGCATCTTGCACACTAGCCGAGTTTCACAAACTTCAAGGGTTACAGGATTTACCAAGTCCCAGCAAAGAGCTAATACCCTCGGTTTTTGGCGTCTGCAGGCGTCAAATAACACAACAAAGTACGCTAGCAAAGTGTCACCGACAAAAACACTCACACAGCGTCAACAACAAAAACACTCACTAAAGTGTCAACAACCAAGAACTCTGGGAGCGACCCACAAATACTTAACTCAAAGATCGATGGCGTCACCAGGAAGGCCCGTCAATCGTCTCGCTATACCAAGGTCTACGCCAGGCGCCAAAACAGGTCTACAGTCAGGGCAGCAGTCCGTCGCAGCCGTCAGGAGGCGGGAATCTTCGCGGGAAAAGTCTTCGGGCCACTTGTTTCGACAACAGGATCGATGAAGCGGAGTGCACCTTCCCTCGGAGATTTCACACGAAGTTCCTCACGATCGTCGGGCTTGGACCGGTACCACTGATGCAGCCCCACGTTGGGCGCCAACTGAAGGACTGGGTTCTTTAAGACCCAGCGGTGCCAGGGCACAACACCTGAAACCTTCGTGGGTAACCTGCTCCGGCGTACGAGTGACAGAGACACGGGACACTTCCTTCGGCGTCAAAGATTCAAGGTTTATTTACTGCAGGGAACACAGAAGTCACGACAAGTACAACACGTGCAAGTTGGGGAGACTGCTTCAAATTGGTTCTGTGGATCGCTCCTTTTATACAGAATTTACCCATAGGACAACATGATACACAAAGGTTTACAACCCGGTTCCCATAATTATCCCCCAGAGGGCTCGTTTTGGTCACTTTGATACACACAAGGTCCGGAACATAAGTGCGGAAACGTTTGGCGGTTCCCAACTGTAAAAACCCATCTTCCCAACATTAGTGCATTCCAATCGGCAGTAAAACAGATCAAAATAGGAACAAAGACAGGTGCAGAGGAAGATGGAGACAGTGGGGAGATCGGAAAGGGTGTAAAAGGGGAGGTATCGGGAAACACGAGATACAGGCATCAAAGGGACGTGCCTAATGAGATGCACGGCTAAGACAATAAACCGGCACGGCGGGATGAGCCTCGAGCGGGGCCATCTGCCTTACAGTATCATCCCCCTCGTCATAAAGACACTTACAAAGAACATGTGTCTTCCGCAAATATCGTGGGAGTCCCAGGGTCGCGAAGCGGACAGCGTCCGTTCGCTGGCTACTTGAGGGCAAGAGACAAAATGGATGCCGTATCTAAGATGGAACCCGTGGGTACAGATGAAAAACCCACATAACAAACGAACGGTTTAAGTTAGCACAGCGAAACTGCGCACACTTACTAAACTCGTCATTTGCGGTTCATAGATACCAGACTCGACCATATTCGTGCGAGTCGAAAACATCACTTACAATTGTCACGGAACCTCATTCCTCAACATTAAAATATGTCACACAATTACTCTACAGTTTCTGCACATGTGTAAACACGTTTCTAATCCTGTAGTTCTCTGTACATACTTCTCCAAAGAATCCAATTTTGCTTGTAGTATTTAAGCTGGTATTTCATTTTATCGATAGCTGAAATTTTCAAAATATCTTCTTTCACCATTTTCAGTATTTGGAGCATGATTGAAGCGTAGGCATTAAAACAACTATGGATTTGTCTTCTTCAATGAAATTGCATAGTAGTTGTGCTGCTGTGTTATTTGGTGAAATTAGTTTCTTGATAACTCAACTTTCCAAAGCACGTTTTCCCTTTTATTGTAGGATGAAATGAGTTTCTTGATAACTCAACTTTCCAAGCATGTTTCCCCTCTTTTGTTAGAACTCCTACTCTAATGTTTTTCAACATATGCACATATTCTTCATAAATTCTTTGTTTTTAAAGTTTATCCAAATATTAACGTTGCCAATACTTCCCAAAGATTTTCCTGTTTCATTATGGATAAGTGTTTAGAAAACAGGCTGTCCTTTGGCTGGGGTAAGTTGCAGTAGGTCATCAATTTCATGTTTCCTGATTTTTCTGCCAGGGGTTCAATATAAAGGTTAAAGAGTAGTGGGGACAGTAGGCAGCCCTGTCTCGTGCCTCTAAGGATATTACATTTCTCAGATAGCCTCCCATTAATCAAAATTTTTGCAGTCGGAGTGTTATAAATTTGTTTTACTGCCCTGCAAAAATGTTCCCCTAAGTTAGATAAACTCAAAACTTCATGTAGGTAAGACCAATTAACTTGGTTGAAAGCTTTAGTTGTGTCCACCGTAATGACCGCTAGTGGAACCTTGTCTACTGAGTCTAGGTCGATAGCACCTATTAGGCTATAGGTTAGATCTCTAAGACTCCTGCCTCGCACAAACCCTTTCTGGTCTTCGTGAAGGAGTGCTCCCACCACGCCATTCAACCTCTCTGCTAGTAACTTTGTGAAGATCTTGTAATCTGCGTTTAGCAGAGATATGGGTCTGTATGAATCACAGTAGTCTGGTTTTTTATCAGGTTTGAGAATTAAGGTCACTATGGCATCATTCCATGAAGGGTGGATCTCTTCACCTGCGCCAAAGATAGCTACAAAAAGTTCGCTCAGGGCGGGCACCAAATACTGACTTAATTTTTTAAAGACTTCTAAGGGCAGACCGTCAGGTCCAGCTGCCTTGCTGGATTTCCACGATTTTATGGCAGTTTCTATTTCCGGTTATTAAATTTTTAAGAACAGCTTTCTGAGGTTCGGATACTTTTTGTGGCAATTCCTGATCTAAACACTCTAGGACTTCCGACCTGGTTGTACATAAAACTTCTTTATAAACTTCTTCATAGTATTTTAACATGGTATCTTCAATGTTAGTCCCTGCTATACTAGGACTTCCAGCCATCCCAAAATTAATTTCTTTTATGAAGTTCTTTGCCTTCCAGGCAAGTAGTTTACAACAACCTTCCTCATAATTGAAATGGGCCAATTTACTAGCTTGCCACCTTTTTTGCAGCCACCTTTCTACTACTGACGACAGATCTGTTTTAAGGGTATGAATCAAAACCTTCCCCACATCCTCTCCCACTTCATTTTGCTGAATTTTATGTTCCAAACTCTGAATGTTATTCTCAATATTAAGAATTTCTGCCCTGCGCTGTTTATTTTTGTAGGACTGGATTCATGTAATCCTGTCCCTCAAAAAGGCTTTGTACGAATCCCAAACAATTCCTATTGGAGCACTTCCCCGGTTATTGAGAAGAAAGTCCTGGGACTCCAAGCCAAGTTTCTTTATTACCTCATCGTCAGTAAGTATGGACCGATCCATAGTCCACCTGCGTTGTTTTACTGCGGTTGAGGGGAAAAGCAGTGGTCAGACATATGCTCTCCTACGTGGTTTACATTCCGAACCTAATCTTTTATATATTGGTCCACTAAAAACAAGTCTATTCTGGACTGGTGTCCGTATTTTTTATTGTTGAAGGAAAAGCTTTTTAAGGCTCCCTTTTTTTCTCGCCATATATCGCGCCATCCAAAATTCTTTATTGTGTTTTTTATCAGGGCCCTGCATTTATTTAAGTAATACTGCTACTTTTAGTCGAGTGATCAAGATTACCATCTAAAACCACGTTAAAATCGCCTGCCAAAATAACCGGGTCGGGGAAATCCAGCAATTCAGATAGTACTTTACTAGAAGGCACAGGGTCGTCCAGATTGGGCCCATAATAAGTCGCTACAGTATAAGTTTGCTCCCCGTATTGAACTTTTGCAATTGCCCATCTTCCGTTATTATCCACCCTACTTTCGAATACCACCAGCAGAGGGTTAATCTTAATCAGGATTGCCACCCCCATTATAGAGAGTTGCTGCTCTGAACATATCAAGTTCTGGACCCATTTCCTACTTTTGAACAGCTCCTTCATCTCATTCCCTGTTAGGTGTGTCTCCTGTAATAAAATGACTTGGGCTGAAGAATCTTTTAAATATTGTAGTATCCTCTCACACCTGTGACATCTCCTTAATCCGTTTACATTCCAAGATAGGAATCCTATTGATGGCTTCTGATTCACTGTCATTCCTTTTCTATTTAGTCTTCAATATCCATACTGATACCGGGGTTTCGATCTATTGGGAGGACATTTTTTTTGTTTTTTCTCCCCTTGCTCCCACACCCGTGCTCCAAAAACTACCTGTGAACCCCTCCCTATCCCACCCCTTGGGAAACCCTCCTGTTTTTTCCTAATGGCCTAGGCCTACAGAGTCCTGGGTTTTGGGGACATTTTTAAAAAACCACATAGCCTATATCTTATCAGAAAAGAAAAGAAACCTGTGTACATGTGTACCTTATCAAGCTCGATAATCACATCTATCGACCTCTATCCAACTCCAGCTCCTGAAATGGGCCTTAGGAACCCTTCTGCCTCCTCAACCCTACGAAAAGTATGCATCTTAATATTATGCATTACCCGTAAACTAGCTGGAAATGTAAGCTGCGCTGTAGCACCTAAGCTCTTGAAGGACTCAATCAAATTCCCCATTTCCCATTGCTTATTTGCTGTCATTTACGAGATGTCTGATTGGATCTCAAAATTGATACCATCAACTGTCAGGGATCTCTGTTTCAACGCTTTAAGAAGTATTTCTTCTTTAAAACTGTAGGTATGGAAATTCACCAACATTTTTCTTGGTTTAACATTATTAGGATTCTTTCTGAAAGGGTCTCTATGTACCCTCTGAATATCCATACTGAGTTCTTCCTCTGACCATTTGAGTTGTAACCCTTCCTTAAACAGATGTATCATGAATTTCTTTGTAACCTCTCGTTCTGCTCATTCTGGTACCTTGAAGACCCAAAATTACATTTTCGTTGGTTATTTTCCATGGATTCTATCTTATCCTTCAATTTTTGTTCATTCCCCCTTAGGACACTAATCTCCTTTGTATTTACCTCCACCTGTGATGCCAAGTCTTTCATTCCAATCTCCAGTTTTGCAGTTCTGTCAGCTACATCATCCAAATTTTGTCCTAGGCTCTCACAGACAGACCGGAATTCTCTCTGATTCAATTCAGAAGTTTCCAATCTATTTTGACCTCTGCTGTCAATAAATGTATCACCTCTGATACTGATTGCACCTGAGATTGAGGTTGGAGCTGTACTGATAGTAAAGGTGGTGGATGTAGCAGCTGAATCTGGACTGTCGACTGGGGATGTATGTGTACTTGAGCTTCACTCTGATTCTCTTCTTGAACAGTCTTAGTTGCGTCCTTGTTCTCCCCCTTTTTAGCAGCTCCATTAAGGGGTTGACCAATAGAGATTCCGGGCAGAGTCGTCTGGGGGACCGGGGTCGCTAAGGTCCCTACTTGTAGCTGACCTTTTGATTGAGGTTGTGCAGATTGAAGTTGAGGTTGAAGATGAACTTCCATTTTGTCACTACTAGGATACTGAGGTTCCATAGAGTCCGTGAGTCCTGCCAGTACCTGATACTTAATTCTACTCACTGGACTAACTGCTTCTACCCCGATCATTGTAACTGTCTTCAAAGGACCCACGGTGGGATTTTTTAGTAATTAGTTAATTAATTAATTAATTGTGTGCTTATATAGCGCAGGATTCACTCCCGAAGGGGTACCTACGCGCTTCGACCGCTGCGAAACCCTTCCTGGCTTCCCTGAGAGAAGGTCCCTTAATGGGTATCTCCAGGGTGAGGCCAGGCATCCCCGGCAGTCTGGTGGGGCCGTTAGTGAAGATGAGGCAAGCTAGTGCCCAGAGTTGCCGAGTGTGATCGCTGATCAGAGTGGGCACCGAGGCGAGAGAATTATCGAGTCCGCTGACCCTGGTCCAGAAACCTGCCGCGTCGGGAATCGAACCCTGGTCCCGGGCCGTCCTCTGCTCTCGGGTCTGCTGCCTCTAACCAGTGAGCCACACTACTTCAATTAGTAGCAGTGTTTTAGGAGCAACCTTAAAGAAGGTCCTCAAGGAAGGGGTAATTTTCAGATTCAAAGCTTGTGGCTCACTATTCACTTTAGTTGTCCTTCTTCTCTTCGGCGTTGCCCACTCTCCTGAAGCGGTACTGCCTTGTTTTTTCGGAAGCAAATACAATACAGTTTTTACCCAAGCCACTCCTCAGGAGATATCGTTTCTGTTCAGATTTATTCGCCGGGTTTTCCCACTTTCCCTCCCGTTTTCTCAGGACCAGTTGTCCCTAAGCGTCCACCTTCATCTCTTCTTTCCCGGGGGGTACCTGACCCTTCAGGGGCTGCTCGGGAGCTCGGGAGCCAAAGTCAGCCTCCTCAGCACACCGTATAACAGACAGTGCTATATGACTGACCACCCCTTTGCTCTTTAAATTGTCACCTCTACTACCTCTGCCCACACTAACCTGCTTCAGGGGGTCACCCTTCACCTCCTCCTCAGTGTATGGGAAGATATCTGCGCCCTGCGGCCCCTGCTGAGCTCCTGAGCCTCTCGTGCCCAGCAGGGGTCCAAGGCCAGAGAGGTAGACAAGATGGTTGGGCACAGGAGACCCAGGGGACCCAGGGCTCTTGCACCAATCGACACACTTCCACTCTCGCCCACAAAAACATCGCGATGGTGACGACCCAGCCCCGCCTCCAACAGTGGCAGTGGCAGCACAAGCTACTCCAAAAGCTCCACCAAGCATTAGAAAATTGTTGGGAGATCACCTCAGAAGCCGCAGAGAATGCCTACAATGCCACATTACCGCACTGGCCTGACAACGAACAGCACAGCAGCGTCCCTCCCCCGCGTCCTCCCAGCACCATCCGGAGCAGACAGGATGACCGAGATGACTAAGGTACACCTACAGTTCTTCCCTCACAGACTCACCCTGTTCTGCCGTATCTGCTTCGTTAGCAGTCCGATCATAAACAAAAGGTAGAAACTATCATAATACCAGCATGTTCTTTACCCGAAACCAGAAGCCTCCCACGACCGCGAATCAAGCGGCCGCCATGTTTACCCGCCCCCAGCACAAGGATTGCAACTTCCAAAAGTGGTACTTAAAATATTAATGCAGTGAGGGAACAGTGTATTATTCTCTCATCGTTTGATTGTTTTTCATAGTACAAGCCTCATGTGATCTCTGCAGTTTTGAAGACTATTACTGGGGGCATTGTTCATGCTTACTGTGAGAATGTGGATTATTAGTTGGAGAGGACGTGAGACCTCAACATGTAATGATGTCACAATTACGAACCAGTCCTAGTTAGATTTCAACAATTTAAAACTGAGCTCAACCATTGGTAGTTGTAGCACAGAGCTGACAGGCTTAACTTAGGAGAAATGTGTAATCAATTATCAGGTGCAAAAAAGTTAAAAAGTAGAAAACACAACAAAATCAAAATTCCACCCCAATTTACAAAACTTAAGTATATCTTAATGTACCAAAAAGAAAAAACGCTTTATGTGAGTAAGGAAAGATATTATTTCTAAACCTTTTTGGTCAAAATAGTGCCTAAAAGGCACAAAGCACGGATCTTGGTTATCTAAATGGAGTAGATCTGATAAAAGTCAAAAGTTAAAGCCAACCACGAGCTACTGACAGTTGGATACATGGACCAGGTTTGTTCCAGTGGAAAGTTTCCCTTCGTACTTAGAAGATTTTCTGGCGAAAAGTCCTCATCAATGAGTCATCGGAGGATCGGGTTGCAAGCTAAATCCAAAGGAGGGCTCAATGACAGTGGACTGGTGCCACACAGGTCCACAGTGTGAACCTTGGCTCTGGCAGGAAACCTGGTATCATCTGCTTCGACAGCAGGAATGTACTAAACAGGAAAAGTCCTGAATCCATACCTAGGTAAGGTGCTGTTCTGCATCAGCTTTGGTGATGTCTTTCTACATTCAGAAATTGAAATCCTATCAGTGAGGGAAGCTGGCGAGTTAAGTCTGACCAGCGATAGATCTTGGCAGCTGTGTCTTCGGTGTTGGTCCCAGTCTCCACTGGTTCTGTGGAGCAAAAGCTGTGAGAAAGTTTCTGAGTGTTCAGTTTTGAAGATTGTAATGTCAGATGAGTACACTCTAACACCAGACAAGGGTCCCTGACCTTGTGGACAACATTTGTGGAGTCTGGACTCACTCTGCCCGAAGTAACCAGCAGGGATCAGGGCAAGTCCAGTTGCAACTGGTCAGCTACGCTTTTGGAAAAAGTGACTTTCTTGCGGCTTTTTTGGCCCTTTATAAAACAAAAGAGGTCAGCCAAGTGACAGTTGAAGCCCACTTGTTGTCCTGGGTACAGCTTTGAGCATATCCAGCCCTGGGGGATTCTCTCCATAGAAATTGCAATAGCAGGTGCAGTCTTTTTTCTCCTGTCCATAGGTCCAGATGTGTTCTGAGGAAGGTATCCAAAATGTCACTTGTATGCCTGGCACCAGCTTTTGGGCAGAGGACACTAATAGGGAAAAATATCCTATTGCAATCCTGCCTTCTTTTACATAATTTCCCACTTTGACAACAATCCTAGAGTGCACTATTCTGACAAGATCCATCATGGAAGAACGTTTCTTACCCAGGGCAGAACTCTAGGCACAGCTCTGAAGTATGTCTAGTGGAATGAGGAACACCTCTTGCAAACCAGTTCTGAAACAGGTTTTCCCCCACTGGGATTGGTATCATCCTGACTACCTGGCCAAAGGAAAGGGCAGGCTCAGGAATGAGTTACACCTGCCTATGACAGGGGATGCCCCTTGAGGCTTGTGCATCTGGTGGGTACATCCCCCAGGCTATCAGGCCAAGAGGAGGTCCCACCTTCTAACAGCCAAGTCCCTTTTAATCCCTTTCCTGTGAGTCATTCAAACCTTCTTGCAGGCAGAAAAAGTGTGACTTTCTATATTCACTATTTCTGAAATAGATAGATAAAATGCAACTTTAACATGAGAGAACTAGTGTGCTGTTTTTCCCCTGAGGCAAAAAGCCGGGGCTGCTAGGCTAGTTTGTATATCTTGTTTTAAACGCTGCTTTTTAACAAATTGTGCGCAGTCACTTGACTGAAGAATTTCAAATACATTGGGTGTACCTGTAGACTTGCTTTTAACTTTGCACTTTAATTCTTGTCCTCACCTTGCCCACGCCGCTCCTGAAACCCTACTCCTCGCACAGCTGATTAGGTGCTGGTGCAAGAGAGGGGTGGATGCCATCTTTGGGGGATGGCAGGGGTAGCGCTCTAGTTGCTGGCTGCCTCCCGCTCCCATGGATTCTTTAAACCACGAAATAGCACGGCAACTCAGATCTAGTGTGCTGTTTTTCCCCTGAGGCGAAAAGCCGGGGGCTGCTAGGCTAGCTTGTAAATCTTGTTTTAAACGCTGCTGTTTAAGAAATTGTGCGCAGTCACTTGAATGAAGAATTTTAAAAACATTGGGTGTACCTGTAGATTTGCTTTTAACTTTGCACTTTAATTCTTGTCCTCACCTTGCCCATGCCGCTCCTGAAACCCTACTCCTCGCACAGCCGATTAGGTGCTGGTGCGAGAGAGGGGTGGATGCCATCTTGGGGGGACAGCAGGGGTAGCGCTCTAGTTGCTGGCTGCCTCCCACCCCCAGGGATTATTTAAACTGCAAAATAGCGCGGCGACTCAGATCTAGTGTGCTGTTTTTCCCTTGAGGGGAAAAGCCAGGGCTGCTAGGCTAGCTTGTAAATCTTGTTTTAAACGCTGCTTAAGAAATTGTGCGCAGTCACTTGAATGAAGAATTTTAAAAACATTGGGTGTACCTGTAGACTTGCTTTTAACTTTGCACTTTAATTCTTGTCCTCACCTTGCCCACGCCACTCCTGAAACCCTACTCCTCGCACAGCCAATTAGGTGCTGGTGCGAGAGAGGGGTGGATGCCATCTTGGGGGGACGGCAGGGGTAGCGCTCCAGTTGCTGGCTGCCTCCTGCCATTCTTTCCTATAAAATGATAATTTCTCCCCGACGGCGCAGCGGGCACGCTGGCGGCGCGCCAAAGGCAATCCCGTCTGCGCCTGTCCGCGCCAGGCCGGGCCCAGGGCTCCAATTCTCTGGACAAAAGGTACCGTTATTAAGGTTCTATTCCCCTGACATGCTGCATTCGCTGAGAGGATCAGTTAATGAGCAATGTATGATCTTTCAGAACGACAGGCAATGTTCTAGCTCGTGCCCTAATTGCAACTTACAGCTTGATACTCCCGAGCTCTGTAGACAGCTGGCTGCAGGCCGTAAGTCGCCTCAGACCTGGCGGTTTGGCAGTCTTAACTGCTGGTCTCTAAGTAATCATAAAAGAAACATGTATTATTTTTTGTCCGATAAACCGCTGGATGCCTTGTTTCTTACGAAGACCTGGTTAAATGATAGTTCAGGCCCCGATGTGGCGGAAGCCTTGCTGCCAAATTATGCCATAGTTAGAAGTGACAGACCGAAAAGAATTTGGGGTGGCATAGCAGTCATATTCAAAAAAACATTGCAATGCACTCTTGAACCAGTTTCATTGAATGCCTGTGAAATAGCCCTTTTTAAACTCTCATTGCTTCCTAACTTTACGCTTACCGGTTTGTTAGTCTATCGACCGCCCGGCTCTGTACAAACTTGGGCGACGCAGTTTCCGGATCTGATTGCTTCTTGTCTGGTAAACTCTAGCAACCTTTCGATAGTAGGGGATTTAAATATCCATTTTGATGACCTACAGAATAACATAGGCATAAATCTGATTGATGACCTGGCAGCCATGCACCTTACATTATGCAATACGGGGGGGGAACATCACTTACAACGCATTTTTTACCACGCACTACCATTACATCGCAACCATTACAACGCATACCATTACAACGCATTGCGCTGGGGGGCGCTCTAGGATAGGGAATATATTTAATTTACTATCCAACACCTTCCCTGCTATCCACGGGGACTGGAGTTGGAATAGTAAATTAAATAATTCACTATCCAGCGCCTAAAAGCATTATGCGTTGTAATGGACTGCGTGGTAAAAACCGCATTGTAAAGGCATGCGATGTAAAAGCATGCGTTGTAGTGACACCAATCCAATACGGGGGCTTCTCATAGAGGTGGCCATCTACTGGACCCTATCTTTTCAAGCCTTCCTCAGCTTCAATGTTTCCTCGCTCTGCTCCTACATTGGTCAGACCATTTTCTTACTAATTTTAGCCTGTCGGCCCCTGCGATTCCTGTTCCTCCCAATTTAACAGTCCTGTATGGTAATAGGATCTGGAGGAAACTTGATATGAATCTTCTTAAATCCACATTAGACTCTAAATTACATGATGTGATTGTAGACTCGGACGATATGGAAACAGTGGCTATAAAGTCCGACAGGTGGCTTATGGAGGCCATTGATGCTTGTCTGCCACTTGCACACAAGAAAGTCAAAGCCCATAATACCACTGCACTATGGTTTAATGACTCATTGAAAGCTACAAAAACCAAATGTAAACGTTTCGAGCGCCTTTGGAGGAAGGATTATTCTCCAGCTGCGGGTCAGAATTACAGGAGGGAACTCCGGCTTTATCACAAAGATTGTATTGCAGCTAGAGCCGTTTTTGTGGCGAAGACCATTTCAGCAGCAACAAATAAATCCAAAACATTATTCAACTTAGTTAAAGAACTAGCAGGCTCTCAAACCATTGCTGAACCCTTCCCCCTGAGTCATGTCCAATGTGAAGAATTGACTTGCTTTTTTACAAGCAAGATTGACAACATCTATTCTGATATCTCGAAACAACAGCCGGGGCTTGTGGTAAGGAACTCTGAGTCTGATTCTATGGATGTGTACTCTTCCCCTCAGCTAGACCTGTCGTATGAGCCACTCACTTCCTGGCCTGAGATGAATGTTCAAGCCCTTCAAGAGATAATAGGGAAACTGAAATCTGGATCTCCAGTCGATCCCCTCCCAACCTCTGTTCTCAAACTCCTTGACACCCAGCAACTCTCGGTAATCTTCAAGGCACTCAACCTATCTTTATCCATGGCCACTGTTCCCACTATGTGGAAACATGCCATGGTTTCACCTTTGTTGCAGCCTACGTAGTCCATTCTCTAGGGTTGTCAGTGAGGCAGCCATTTTAAGAAATATAGAGTGGCATCATGCAACCGCATGATGACCAACTCTAAAACGGCTGAAACAAACCCTATTGTGTTTGGTGTCAAACATGTTGGAATCATAACCCCATACCAGTTCCTGTTGTGGGAGGCCGATGTGGGAGGTATGATTCTATCCCTCAGAAGCAAGCTTCATGAGATCCCTGGTGTTCCTGGTACCAGCCTTCGAGTCCTGGACAGCACAAAATGGTTTCTCCCGACCAGAGTCACATTTCTGCCCTCCTGCTGCTGAGCCAAGCTCAAGCAGGGGAAGGCCGAACAACAGGCATTCTGTCACAGGGAGGTGTGACCACCTACCAGAGAGGATTTAGTGTGTTAGGGCTGGCTGGGTGCATTTATAAGTGACTGAAAGTCTGCAAGACTGGAACATTTGGTGTCCCTGTACATTGTCCAGTTCAAACCAGTCCTGGGACCAGTTGGCTCCTGCTCTTGCACGAAACTTGACAAAGGACATGGGAGTAACCTCCCCACTGTCCAGACCCTCCCCTGGGAGGGTCCCCTGAATCTTGACAACCCTCTTCCTTAAGTACCTATCAGCTTAACTGACTGTAGGACTTTGATTCGATGTGGACAAGATTCTGAACCAGAAACCACTGAATTTTGACTGTCTGGACACTCTGGACTTCGCTGGACTTCGTTTGGGCCCTACTTCGTCTCCCACTCAGTGTGAAGCATCACCTGTGCCTGTGCTCCATACAGGATCCATGCCGGACCTTTGGAGTATGAAGGACAATCAAAGATATCGCCCTTGGAGTGAAGGAGTCACTCCCCTGCATTTGCAGGCACCGCAACACTGCTGTCTGTTCTGCTGATCCCGAGCTCCAACGGACTCCGAAGGCATCAGCAACACAGGAGGTGGTTTGCTATGGCCTCGAGCCCTGAGATGCCCTCTCACCAAATTCCGAGTAGTCCTAACCTCTGACACCATTTTCTACCAAGAACTTTGACATCCTTGCACTGAATGCTCCGTGGGGCTGTTGTTTGGTGAAATCGCTTGAGGTCCTCTCGCAACTCCTGTGCCTCTGGCCTGTGGATCCACTTGAGGGTCAACGTTGCTTTTTTGCGTTCCCCTTGTTGCTCCAGGCTCGCCCTGACTCTTCGCATTTGGTGAGTCTCCTGGACCTTGCTAGTCCAAACCATGCACCTCCTTGACCTTCTGTGTGGGTTGCGGTTGCCAAAGCTTGTTGGTGCTCCTGCTAGACACTGACCCCTCAGCACTTGACATCCTTCGTGGGACAGCTCGCATCTGGCTCCTGGTCATCCTCGACGGCTTCTGGTCCTCACAGCTGCAGAGTCAAAGTCTCCATTAACCAACCTGAAGCACCCAATTTCTGCCGGCATTCGTCTTCCAAGCCCCTGGTCACTCCTTAGTGACCCAGACCCTGTTCCCTCTGCTTTCAGGTACTCTTCTCCACCTTTGGATTCCAATGGACACTTTTCTTCCTTCCAGTAGCGGCTCTTCTTCGAAGTCTTCCATTGGGTTCAACTGCGGTTTCCAATGCTACTTCAGACCTATGCACCCGGCTCCCTTGTGATAGGTAACTTGGGAACTATGGTATCCAAGGGAAGGGTGGCTCTCCAACCTCCTATCTTTCAATGGACTTCTTCGATGTCCACTGGGAAGGGTCCTTAAACTCT
Organism: Lissotriton vulgaris; assembly: GCF_964263255.1. Taxonomy (NCBI): domain Eukaryota; kingdom Metazoa; phylum Chordata; class Amphibia; order Caudata; family Salamandridae; genus Lissotriton; species Lissotriton vulgaris. The sequence continues at coordinate 472,133,816 of NC_141694.1, forward strand.
AAAACTTGAACCACGACTTTCCCATAGAATTGTACGGAGCACGCTGTCATGTTATCACACTGCACCCGTCCTCCCTGGGGTCCCTACTTATTCACTTGGGGTGGTTCCTTGGGGTCCCAGTGATTCTATGTCCCCTAAATGCTATCTTGACTCAAGTCGTGGTTCTTGTACCACTTTCTTAGTATATGGTTTGGTCCCCTCCTGTGGCCTACTGTGTATTAGTGCTATTTACTATCATTTCTGTGCTTAAGTATTTAGTGCTTTGTGATTATCTCCATTAGGAGATACTGTGTCATACTAGATAGTGTTATATCACTAAATACCTATTTTTATAACTAAGTGTGGTTTAATTCAACCAATACTATAAGGCTGCATTCTGGGTTATTCTTGACCTCTTAAATCATCATAAGGGTTGTTTGGAATGGTGCAAGGTGTCCACTTTAATTATTTGAGCACACACAAACCCAGCAACATAGCATTTCCCCAATCAAGTAAAAAATCAATGCACTGCTGTCAGTCACACCACTCACCACTACACAGACTTTTGTAGGTATGGTTTGGTTTACCTTTAGGTCACTTCAAAGTTATCATCTTTATCTAAATTGGTTGGCTTCAGTGAATTTAAAAACTTCTGTCTTCTTTTGGTGGCAGTTCTCAAAGTAGTCACGCTTACGCCCATGCCCTTAGTCATTCCATTATCTTTGATTCTCCTGAGTCTGACATCCAGTATTGTGTTTAACTCTGTACCAACAGTGTCCAGAGTCCTGACTAAAAATGCAATAGATCGACCTGTAGTAGTACAATTTTGTTATTGAACAACAATAAGGGAAAGATTGAGTCGCTTTTTGTGTAGACTAAACTTCGCATTATCTAAGGGACTCGTGGGGTCTCAGTGTTTGATAAGTATGAAGCATAAAAGAATAAAAAGCAAAGCAGTGTGGACAGTGTGGAGTGGAACGGGTTAAGGTACCTCGCTATCCCATCTCTCAAAAGGGAATGAAAAAAAATGACATGCAGTGGAATATTATTGATCAGCTGCCGGTACTCAGGCCACCAACGTTGTGAATCTCAATCATCTTTAACACATTAAGTGAAACAAAAAAAACACCCAGTGTTACACTGACTGCCAGCATATGAATCATGTCTTCTCAATCTCAACAGACATGGGGCCCGATTCACAGAACTAATTTAAGACAAAATCCTAAACTTAATACCATTTTGGTATTCACAGAAGGCACTTACTCATTTTGGTATTCACAGAAGGCACTTACTCATTTCGGTATTCACAGAAGTTAGGACTCCTAATTTTAGGACTCCTAAATGCATTCTGTGAATACCGAAAGTCTTAAAACTAGGATTTTTCTCAATTTAGTAGTGGTAAAGTTAGGAATCCTAACTTTTGTGAATACCGAAAGTCTTAAAATTAGGATTTTTCTCAACTTTACTACTCCTAAACTGAGAAAAATCCTAACTTTAGGACTTTCGGTATTCCCAGAAGGCATTTAGGAGTCCTAAAGTTAGGACTTCTAACTTCTGTGAATACCAAAATGAGTAAGTGCCTTCTGTGAATATGAAAATGGTAGTAAGTTTAGGATTTTGTCTTAAGTTAGTTCTGTGAATCGGGCCCTTGATGATTACATCTCACAACTAGTTCACATCACAACAGACAACAATCGCTCATTGTGCAATGCATGCCATCATTTACCTGTTCTTCCGGTGTGCTCGCCGTGATTGATTGGTGGTACATTGCAGAATGCAGATCCTTCATTTGTTCATGAAGCAGAGAATTGCCAGTGTAAATCACTTTATAATAATGTCCCATGTGGGGCAGTCCCTCCAGGTTAGGAAAGGATAGTCACGGGCCATGGCCCAGGGTTAGAGGCAGACACACATTTATTTCTATTTTCCATTCAATGTCTGGCTTGAGAGAAATGGCTTTGGAGGGTGAGGCAGTTAAGACTTCTTCACTGCACACAGTAAGGCAATAAATTGTGTCTATGAGTAAGACGGTAGTTGGTCAACTAGAAGCACAAAAATCATGAAGTAAATGTTTCCTATATATAGCTTTTTTGGGGCATCAAGGAAAACCTAGTAATCAAGGAAGTAGAGCTCATCTTCAAACACTGGTGTTTTGCCCAAAAGTAGATCACCTAACTTACTACTTCCATGACTTGAGTCTCCGTCACCTTCCTCCGGTGGTACATCAGGTATAGTGTTATCTGGTGGTATAAAGTACTGATTCATTTTTATCATGGTTAATTCTCTCCACATTTTGGAGTGAGAGACTAGTCCTTCTCACTTCGACAATGGCACCAGCAGAATTGAAAACATGTTCAGCTGAGACACTGGCTACAGGGCAAGCCAGATTGTTTATTGCCAGATTGCTGAGCACTTTCCATTGGCGCCTCTTTCCATACCAATACACCAATTGGTTTTGATCATGGTAGATCTCTGTTGCATCATCCAGAAAGGCCTCCAACATTTTTTCAGTTTACACTGCTAATGCTCTACTTTGTCAGACCTCTTTTGCCTACGCCTCTGCACTGGTCCTAACCCTTTTGCTGCTATTCCTTTTCCCCTCCAGTGCTAATCCTTTTTTTGGATATTTGCGGTAGTCCGAGCTTAGGCCCCTGTAACTTTTTGTCCACATAAGTTATCCATTCCAGATTTGCGTCCTCTTCTTCCTTTATCATGTGGAATTTAAAGGTACCCAGGGTTTGTTGATTTAGGGGACCCAGAAATTAGCCAAAACACTACTAAATTTGAGGTCTTTTAAAAACAAATGGGGGAAAAGGTGCTGCAGAAGAAAGCGTTAAACATGGGCTGAAAATTCGTTCCGGTCGCGGAATTTGTGGATTTTCAGCAATTTCTAGTTCCGCAAATCGCGCGAAATTGCCAAACAATCTGCAATTCGCAAGTTTGCGAATTTTTTTTGCTTGTTCGCGCTTCAAAAATACAATCTTGCGCTCTGCGTTGACTTACCTTGATTCTGAGTTTGCCAAGTTGTTTTCCTCCCGCGAACAAGATGGCCGCGCCCAAAAACAACCGCATAGGTAAGTTCGCGGTAGCCACGCTGAAAATAAAACCCGCGAACACGAAAAAAAAAAATAATCTGCCAGTTCGCACAAATTGCGGATTTTGCGGACCGCGAATTCGCTTTTGCACGAATTCACGTACTGCGAATTCACAAATTTTGCCCATACTTAGAAAGCATATGTCTTTTTTCCTGCAAATTGTATCAACAAAGGGTTTGTAGTGCTTAAATTACCATCTTCCCAGCTTTCAGGGATAGGCAGACTTTTGTCATAAAACCAACATTTTCGAAACAGCTTTGGCATTTTAGGTTTTTAGGCGATTCTTCATTGGACACCCAGACTAGTGAGGTATCATTTTTATCATGAGGAGGGGCCCGTTAAGTGGTAGGACATTGGTTCCAGCAATCTGATCTCTGCCAGAAATCTGAGGAAAATTTGATTTTTTTCAGTGAAATTTGAGGTTTGCAAGGGGATGTGGGTAAGAAAATGTTGGGCGATCCACACAAGCCATACAATACCTCACTGGACTCCCTGTGGTGTGTAGTTTTCAGAAATGTCTGGGTTTGGTAGGTTTGCCCAGATGGCCGCCAAGCCTGGGGCAAAAATCCAGGTGACCCCCCCATTGCAAAACCAGAATGTTTTGTGATGGGTAATTTTGATGTCTCTATGATATGTTTTTGGCCCTTAGACCACCCACAAAAGTGAAGTATCAATTTTATTGGGAGACTTTGGAGAATGCTGGGTAGGTGGGAGTTTGTGAATGCACACAGATTATAGAACTTTCCATCTCAGAAATGTGAGGCGGATGAGATTTGTTTTGCAAAATTTAAGGTTGGCAGGGGGTTCTGGGTAGAAAATCGTTGGGGATCCACACAAGCCATACCTCCCTGGACTCTCCCTGGTGTTTAATTTTCAGAAATATCTGGGTTTGGTATGTTTCCCTAAGTGGGCGTTGAGCCCAGGACCAAAAACCCAGGTGACTCCCCCTTGCAAAACCAGGTAAATTTGATGTCTCCACACTACATATTGGGGTGTATCCTGTCATGGGCATTAGACCTACCCACACAAGTGAGGTACCATTTTGTTATCGGGAGAGCTGAGGAAATGCTGGTTGGTAGGAAATTTGTTGAAGTCCAGTGATCCTACAACTTTTCCAAAGTGAGGTAAACGTTATTTTTGTTTAGCTAAATTTAAGGTTTGCAGGGATTCTGGGTAGGAAAATGTAGGGAGATCCACCAAACCTGCACCTCCCTGGACTCCCCTCGTTGTCTAGTTATCAGAAATATTTTTGTTTGGTAGGTTTGCCTAGATGGCCGCTGAGCCCAGGACCAAAAACGCAGGTGACTCCCTCACAAAACCAGGTAGTTTTGCGATCGAAATGCCTTTAATTCTCCACAGTACATTAGGGAGTGTTTCCTGTCATGGACATTAGGCCTATCCACACAAGTGAGGTACCATTTTTATTGGGAGAACTGGGGAAACACAGGGTGGTAGGAAATTTGTGGCATCCTTGTGATCCCACAACTTTCCCACACAGAAAAGTGAATAAAATGTAATTTATTTGCAACATTTGAGGTTTGCCGGAGATTCTGCGTAGGAAAATTTAGGGAGATCCACGCAAGCCACACCGCCCTGGACTACCCTAGGTGTTTAGTTTTCAGAAGTGTCTGAGTTTGGTAGGTCTCCCAAGATGTCAGCAGAACCCGGGACCAAGAATGCAGGTATCCCCCTTGAAAAACTAGGTTGTTTTGTGAGAGATATGTGGACGCCTGTGTTTTTGGTCCTGGGCTTGCAAACATCTAGAAGAGCCTAACAACCGCAAACATTTCTGAAAACTAAACACTGATGGGAGTCTAGACGGAGTGGCATGCATTGATCCCTCAACATTTTCCTTCCTAGAATCCACTGCAAACCTCAAATTTAGCTAAAATGTCACATTTTCCTCAAATATCTGTGTGAGAAAGTTGTGGGACCACTGCACAGCCCATTTTCATACCAATCAGCATCCCCCTCAGTATCCCGATAAAAATAATATCTTACTTGTGTGGATGGGCCAAGTGCCTATGACATGGAAGGGCCAAAAACGTGTATAGATTGTGGGGGGCCCAAGGTGGGTCCAATTTTGGGCAGCCCCTACCTCTATGTTATGTATAAAAAAAACAATCTCTGCTGCTAGTGGGCTTTCTACCCCCCAGGGGGGGCAGATCAGTGGCCTGTGGCCCCATCTGCCTCCTGGCAGGGCAGAAATACTGTGTAATTTTTATTGTGGTTGGGGGCATTGGCATGCCCATTTTGGGCAGTCCCCACCCTTTTATAGATAAAAAATATGTCCCTTGTGCCTAGTGTGCTTTCTGACCAGGAAGGTAAATCCGTGGCATTGCCCCATCTGCCTCCGGGGGGCAGAAAGACTGTGGAATTTTTTGGGGGGTATGGGCATTGCCATGCCCATTTTGGGCAGCCCCCACCTCTGTATACATTATTTAAAAAATCTGTGGTGCCTAGTGTGCTTCTGTCCCCAGGGGGAAGATCAGGGCTATTTCCCCATCTGCCTCCCAGGGGCAGATGAAAGACTGAATGTGCCCAAAATAATGAGGGGAGCACAATCCCTTGCCCAAAGGGCCGATACCCCCTCCCTGGTACCTAGTGAATGGATCCCTGCTTGGGGATCGCCCTTCTGAAGCAATCTCTAGGCAGGGATCCACTAGGGGGTACCATTGGAAAGGAGAGAAGCCTCTCCTGAGTGCCTTGGTGCTCAGGGGGCTGAGATAGCCTCCTGAGCACAAAGGCAGTGAAACTTTAACTGAGTTTTAAAATGACGTCAGCTCAAAATTATCAGAACACCCTCAGGAGCTGCGGAAGCTCGTCCCCAGCTCCCAAATCCGATGCTAGAAAAGGGAACCTGCATCACAGAATGTACACGCGTAAATAATTTGGAAAAATTAAACTAATCGAACAACGGGTTATTGAATAGTCTATGGAAGGAAGATGCACCTCCGCCCACTTAGATGTCAAGTTTTACAGTTTTCACTGTTTCACTTGTGTATGTGTTGGGAAAAGTTACAAAATGTGAAGCAGTAAAGGTTTCTCTTTCGATCGCCATAAGTATAAGTTCCTTAATATGTACATTCTATTCTATAGTTTGGTAAAGCGCAAAACAGCTACCCCAGCAAAGAGGCGTCCCGGCGCTAGAGAAACCACAGACCCTAGCCTAAGAGTGGAGGGAGGAAAAAGAGAACTAGGGGGAGGGGAATAAATGCGTTTTAATGGCTTTTCGGAAGGCAGGTAGGCTTTCTAAGGAGTGGATATTTTGTGGCAGAGCGTTCCAGAGCTTGGCTCCCAAAACCCTGAAGGAGCGGCCGCCCATGCGGCAGAGTTTTGTGCGGGGAACGCACAAAAGATGCTGGTTAGAGGATCGCAGGTTAGGTGATGGAGCATAAGGATTGAGAAGAGGTCGTAGCAGTGTTGGACTTCCGAATTTGAGGATTTTAAAAGTCATGATGAGGGTTTTGAACTTAATTCTGGAGTCGACGGGTAGCCAGTGTAGTTTGCGAATTGTGGCTCTAGCCGAGCATCTGCGAGGAAGGCCGACTAAGGCTCTAGCCGCAGAGTTTTGCACGCGTTGCAGTCGTGCTATCTTTCCTTTGTTGGCGCCTAGGAGGAGTACATTGGCGTAGTCCAAGCGCGAGAGGATTGTTGCTTGAATGATAAGTTGGCGGACCATAGCGTCAAAGAAGCCAAGTTTGTGGCTGAGACTCCTCCACAAGCCAACACAGGTGGCAGCTACTTTTTTGGTATGGGTCTGATAGTTAAGTGAGGCATCCATCCAAACTCCTAGATTTTTAACTAGGGATTTGGGAGGTGGAATGGTGCCTAAAGAAGACGGCCACCAGTGCTCATTCCAAAGGCTGGTGTTTTTACCAAGGAGCAGCACTTCTGTTTTTCCAGCATTAAGCTGTAGACAGTTGTCCATCATCCATTGGGCTACTGCAGAAAGACCGTCTCTACATCTTGAGGCTGGGATGGACGGGCCTTCCGTGAGAGTGATGGCCAGCTGTGTGTCGTTGGCGTACGACACCAGTGTCAGGCCCCACTCTTTGGCCACTGCCGCAAGAGGTTGCACATAAAGATTAAAGAGGGATGGGCTCAACGCAGAGCCCTGCGGAACTCCCTGTGCAATGGGATGTGGTTTAGATAGGAATGGGGGTGCTGAGACCCGGAAGGATCTGTCCTTGAGGTAGGAACGGAACCACTTTAGAGCAAGGCCAGAAACTCCGAATGTCTCCAGACGATTAAGAAGGATGTCATGGGATACCGTATCAAAGGCCGCGCTGAGGTCGAGAAAAATCAGGGCAGCACTCTGACCAGCATCTAAAATCGTCTGGAGGTACTCGGTTGTGGCCAGGAGAGCAGACTACGTGCTATGGCCCGGTCTGAACCCATTTTGAGATGGGTCCAGGATGTTATTTTGGACCATGTGTTGGGACAGGACACTGTTTGCATGGGCCTCTGTAAGTTTGGACAGCCATGGAAGCAGTGAGATCGGTCGGAAATTTTCCGGTTTAGATGGATCTAGGGTGGGTTTCTTGATGATGGGTGAAACCCACGCTTGTTTCCAGGCAGATGATACACTAGCTGAGGAGAAAGAGAGATTCAGAATAGAGGCTAGGGAAGGCAGAAAAAAGTTAAGTGACTTCAAGAATTGAGCGGGGCGCATGGGGTCTGACGGGGAGCCAGTTTTGACTTTGCGGCACAATTTGGTGAGGTAGTCATAGGAAATTTCTGGGATGTGGGTCAAGTTAGTACAGTTAGAGGGGGGATTGGTAACTTTAGTAGGGCTGGGGCAGTGCTGAGGGAAGGATCTGTAGATCTCTTGTACTTTGTCGACAAAGAACGTGGCGAGATCCTCGCATTGTTGCGCAGAGGAGATGCTGGGGGAGGGAGATCTGCAGCTCTGCAGTTCTTGTACCAGTTTGAAAACTACTTTGGCTGGGGTAGGGCTTGAGTTAATTTTATCTGCATAAGAGGCGGTACGTGCGGCGCAGATGGCTTTGTGGTACACTTTTTGTTTCAATAGATAGTTGATTTTATCTTCATTGTTGTATTCCCTTCTCCAGAGACGCTCAGCTTTTTTACAATCTTTGCGCATGGCTTTGAGGGTGTCGTTGTACCATGGGTTGGAAGCCCTTTCGTCCATTTAGCTTGGATAAGAGCGTCTAGTCCTCCCGTAATCCAGTCATGGAACGTGCTATAGGTCATGTTGATGTCTAGGTTGGTCTCATGATGAAATTAACCAAGGGTGGTATGGAGCTCACTGGTGGATAGTTTGTGCCATGGTCTCTTTAGACGACGGGTAGGTGCAATTTTGTGCGCTGTTTTATTGACTAAAATAGTCAATTTAATGAGGTAGTGGTCTGTCCATCCCATCGGTAAGGGCACCTCTGTCTTAACCTCCTGGATGTTTGTAAATACCGGGTCTAGGGTGTGGCCAGCTAAGTGCGTTGAGGTTTGAATAAGGGAGTTAAGTTGCAGGGCGGAAAAGTCAGCAAGAAGATTTTTGATAGTAGAATCATTAAGCAGATCAAAGTGAAGATTGAGGTCACCTAGTATGGTGAAATTTGCAGTTTTAGTCACTAGAGAGTTTGCTATCTCAAAAAGAGCTTCAATAAATTTTGAGGCAGGTCCGGGTGGACAATAGATGTAGAGGCCTGACATAGTGAAGTGTGGATTTGTTGTAATTTTAAAGCGAGCACATTCACAGCCTGGAAGTTCTTCCTTGGTGAATGAGCATGAGAATAGTTTTTTTGTAGATTACAGCAATGCCTCCACCTCTCCCATCTCTATTTAGAGCCGACATAAGGTAGTCGTCAGGAAGCATGAGGTTAGGTATGGCCGAAATGCCATCACGTAACCAAGCTTCACAGAGGAAGAGGATGTCAGGGTTTTCATCCAGTATGAGGGTGTTACCTCAAGGTGATGTTTGATGAGTGACCTGACATTAAGATGGAGGATCGTAAGGGGGGTGGGTTGGGGCAAGTCTTGTAATTGTCGAGTGGGGTGGGGGTTGGCTGTAGTAAAATGGCAGGTTTTAAATTGGAGGCGCGTGTGACCAAGCGTATCTGTTGTGTAGGCACAAGTCCGTCCAGGGTTCAAGGCAAGTAGCTGTTCTCTATCGTAGTGAATGGGTACTGGTGGAGTCCGACCAGGGGGACAGGCGAGAGGCGATGACTTGGCGATGACGGGCGAAGACAGGCTTGCCTTAGGCGCGCCTTCGGCGCGCAAACGATGCGCCCGCTGCGCCCGTCCGCTGCGCGTCCGGTGAATGCATATATTATTAAAGGAGTAAACGGGGAGGGGGGCGTGGCCTCGAAGTGGGTGTGGCCTCGCAGCACGCCGTCAATGGCGGCAGGAATTGTTTGTGTTTGTCAGTTCTGTAGCAGCGCTAGATCTGCTGTGCAGAGATTTCAAAGGGCACGTCCTAAAGGTGCCAGGAAAGCGAAGTGAGTGCTTTTTTAAAAATAACACAAATTTTAAGTGGCACACAAGATTAAAATTGAGCTAATCTCGCTCCCGGCTTCCGCCTCAGGAGGGTAATTGAATCTGTATGAAGCGCTCGCAGTCAGCGCTTATATACAGGTAGGGCGGGGGGCGTGACCTCAAAGTGGGCGTGGCCTCGCCGCACGCCGTCAATGGCGGCAGGAATTGTTTGTGTTTGTCAGTTCTGTAGCAGCGCTAGATCGGCTGTGAAGAGATTTCAAAGGGCATGTCCTGAAGGTGCCAGGAAAGCGAAGTGAGTGCTTTTTTAAAAGTAACACAAATTTTAAGTGACACACAAGATTAAAATTGAGCTAATCTCGCTCCCGGCTTCCGCCTCAAGAGGGTAAGTGAATCTGACATACATCGGAGAGCTTAAAAACTGTTACCCGGCAAACCTTGTCATTTCCTTTCTCGTGATTAAAAGCATCTATTAATTCCCGTCATTTTAAATAGAAGATATAAAAAAATGTGTTCAGAGTAAAAGAAAAAAAAGTATGTGCTAATATTTCTCATCACTATGGTTTTAAATAAAAAAAATACCATCATTTGGAAAGTGTACAGGTACGCTCGGAAAGGTGTGCCAGTGCTTGGGGGCGTCAGGAAGATTAATGAAGGTGTTGTCCACAATGAGATAGTGGTGGACTAACATGCCGCTGGAGCCCGGAAATGAACTGTGAACGCTGTTGTTAGAAGTCAAGTATCATAGCTGCTGCATCACACTTTTTCCACACTTACATGTTAATTAAGTTTTAAACATTGTTAAATTATAACTTATAACAGACTACTGTCACAGTTAGTTTTTCACTACAAAAAGTATGCACTTCTTTTTGAAATTTACTTAAAAACAATATAGGTTTCATGGACATTATAGTTAGAAATTAGCATTTATAAAACCTTTGAAATTCACAAAAAAAATAGGTATGACAGACGTTATAGTTAGAAATTAGCATTTAAAAAACCTTAGAAAGTTACTGCAAAAACATAGGTTTCAGGGATGTTATAGTTAGCTGGACATTTCACTTGAACAAAACCATAGAAATTCAACTGTTATAGTTAGTTCAGCTAACTATAACGTGCATCCCTACAATGCACTGCTCATGAGATCACATATTACACCATTCATGGCATGGTCAGTGATATCACTGATGACATTTCAAATGACATCATTGATTACATCACTGATGACATCATCCATGTGAAAATCTGATGCACCTCCTCACAGTCTAATATAACCTTTGATACACCCACTGTAAAATACAGACTACCATTTTGAAAACCATCAAGGCACCAACACAGTTACTACATATGTACTCACTGATTCATAGGTCTACACATACATCCACTCATTCACCCATACAATCACTTGTACATGCAATCACTCATCACTACAACACTATCATATGCACTCATACACCTATTCAGACACTCACACACCGCCACTCATCCATGGATTTACTCACACACCTAGTCAGTCATGTAAAGAATCAATAACACTCCCATTTCCTCACCTATACAGTTATACACACACCACCTCACTAATTTCTAGAGATAGTAACGCATACTTACTCTCTCATATAATCACTGATACAAGTATACAAGCATCCATACAGTCGTTCTCACAATCACTCACGCACACATATAGTTGTTTATGTACATCATAATTCACATATACTGCCTTTTACATATGTAGCTACTCACATGTACCACTGAGACCTCCAATCACTCACCAACACACCAATAAACAAACTTACCCACTCATAGAACTGTTTCAGCATGCACTCTTGAACCCATTGACCTAGTGAATCAATTACTCACACATCTATGCACAGAGTCACACACCTCCAACCCACCCAAACACACACTCAAGTAACCATACAAATACTCAGGCAAACAATCAATACCCATATAGACATTCATATAGCTACTGACCAACAGAAGTACCAGCTTACACAAGGACAGACAGACTGATACAGACATTCACACAGTTTAGTCACTAACCCATGCATTCGGTAGAACACCTTTAATGAGTCACTTATACAATCAGTCACACACCTCATAAATCCTCCATCCAGGCACTTATACACCCACTCATTCTTTAATAGATCTTGGCATATATATAACACATATTCAAACTTTACAGAAATGCACAGTCTCTGGATGATGTCATCAGTGATGTCATCAGTGATGTCATTTGAGATGTCATCAGTGATGTCACTGACCAGGCCATGAATGGTGTAATATGTGACGTCATGAACAGTGCATTGCGGGGGCGCGAGATATAGATAGCTGAACTAACTTTAACAGTGGAATTTCTATGGTTTTGTACTAGTGAAATGTCCAGCTAACTATAACATCCCTGAAACCTATGTTTTTAAATGTGAATATATATATATATATATATATATATATATATATATATATATATATATATATATATATATATATATATATATATATATATATATATATATTACCTACTGGCGGTCGCCAGTAGGTATATATAGTTAGGATTTTTTCCCTATGGGATTTTTGAAAATTCTATGTCTAATAACTTTGGCGTTTGTGGACGGAATCGGCTGAAATTTTCAGGAAAATGGCACATTTTGTTTCTGAGCAGCCCCTGAAAATTTGGTGGGGTTTCGTCAAGGGGGAGCCGAGAAAAAAGGGGGGTCCCAAAACGCGTTTTTCCCATACATTTTTCCATAGGGCGGTTGGACTCACTTTTAGCTCGAACGGCTGAATGGATTTGCACGAAACTTGGCAAAATTGTAGGGACTGTTAGCCCGATGTGCCTTTGCTAGGTCTCAATATATGTGCTCCAGTAGTTTTTGAGAAATTAACGTTCAAAACAAGATATATATCTGTAACAGCGCTCCGGGCAGCGATCCGGTCCGCTTACTTTTCGCGAAACGGAACTTTGCGCGCAGAAAGCTGATTGGCTCTCCGGTGTCTGTCAACATTCTAAACAGTCCGGAGCGGCCGCCATCTTATCTCTCGGTAGGATCGAGAGAGAAGAAGAGGTGAAAAACGAAGGGGGAATTTAATGAAAGGGGGCAAGGTATACCCCTCTTGACCCCCTAGGATTGTTGTTGGGGTTATTAAAGGGTCCCGTGGGGAAAATAAAAAAAAAATGATTTTTCACGGTAGAAGCGCTTCACGGGCCGCGAACTGGGCCGCAAACTGGTAGCGAAACGGGAATTCGCCATTTTGTGCTTCGTTTTAATTGTTTAGAGACAAAAATTATCGCCGCACATCGGCCACAATGCATGAATATCGCTGAAAAGTCAGCGATATTCATGCATTATCTAGCAAATGCTCTTAGCCATGTTATCCACCTTCCATTGGATAACAGAAAGCTGATTGGCTCTCCGGTGTCTGTCAACATTCTAAACAGTCCGGAGCGGCCGCCATCTTATCTCTCGGTAGGATCGAGAGAGAAGAAGAGGTGAAAAACGAAGGGGGAATTTATTGAAAGGGGGCAAGGTATACCCCTCTTGACCCCCTAGGATTGTTGTTGGGGTTATTAAAGGGTCCCGTGGGGAAAATAAAAAAAAAATGATTTTTCACGGTAGAAGCGCTTCACGGGCCGCGAACTGGGCCGCAAACTGGTAGCGAAACGGGAATTCGCCATTTTGTGCTTCGTTTTAATTGTTTAGAGACAAAAATTATCGCCGCACATCGGCCACAATGCATGAATATCGCTGAAAAGTCAGCGATATTCATGCATTATCCAGCAAATGCTCTTAGCCATGTTATCCACCTTCCATTGGATAACATGGCTAAAAACTGCTCTGTGCGTGAGCTTTTTTTTTTTTTTTTTGCTGCGTGACGTTTGTTAACGTTCGATTCGATGGAAATCAGGAAGTGTTGACCACCATTTTGTCACTGCGAGTAAATATTTTGTTATAAATGAATCCTTATTGATAAACATTGTCTGCGCCATCTTGCGTTTTTGTCCAATGCCACAATTTTGTCGTGCACGGCAGCCATTTTAGATGCCTTGACCAGGGCCACTCTCTGCACGCCGCCGATCCTCAGCATGGCTCCCCACCCTCGCAAGCATCTCCCCCATGCACTGGTCACCCCCGCTGTTTCTCTCATGCATGGGCCATATACTTCCCCCCATCTGCGCTGCTCTTCTCTGAGAATCACACCCTGTGCCCGCCCGACACCTCCCTTTCACCCTATTCACTACCGCACCCTCTGACACTCCTCTTCCTCTGTGTCCGATTGTCCAGGCCGGACCTAGGCTATCACCTAGCCCTGCGGATGTAGTTTATGGCCCCAGCTGTAGAGTATCCAGACATGCCAACCCTCCCGATTCAGGCGTGAGACTACTGATTTCAGTGCTAGTCTCCCGCCTCCCGATTCCTGCAAGCAAAAACCCGGGGGCATATTACCAACAACTAGCGATAATTTTTGTCTCTAACTTGTTTAGAGACAAAAATTATCGCCGCACATCGGCGAATTTTATCGCACATAAACCTTGCTATTAGCAAGGTTTATCGCAAATGCGATAAAAAACGGCCGCAATGCATGAATATCGTTGAAAAGTCAGCGATATTCATGCATTATCCAGCAAATGCTCTTAGCCATGTTATCCACTTCCCATTGGATAACATGGCTAAAACTGCTCAGGGCAGGTTTTGGAGATATTCGCGCTTAGCGCGAATATCTCCAAAAGTTGGTAATAGGAGATAGCGATGGTTAGGGACTGTTTCCAGTCGCTAAAATCTTGGCACGCCCACTTTGCATGTCATTAGTGATAAATATCACTGATATGCAAAGCGGGGCCCAAGATGGTCGCTATCACCTTTTAGCTGTCACTAACTGGTGTTAGCGACAGCTTGGTAATAGGGAGATAATTTTATCTCTTTTTTTTTTGGCTTTTAAAGCCCAAAAAGCGGAAATAAACCCCCTTGATAATATGCCCTATGATTTCTCGGGGGTTTCAGCTGACAGGGCTTGGTATTGTGTTACGTGCTAATTCTTCCAGGAAACGTCAGAGGGTCGATGCAGGGGTTCTAGAAGGGGTGATAAACCATTTAAGCCTCATGAACAAGCGCATGGTCTTTTAAAGATTTGTGAAGTACTCGGGGCGGCGGTGTGTGTGTGCCCTCTTTCAGGAGCGGGCGGGGGGGGGCACTGCCAGCAACTTGCCAGGCCAGGCAGTGTTCAACATGTGCATCACCCTTTCTCTGCCTGCTATTGCGCTCCATGCTTCGGAAAGGTAAGAAAAAGAACGTGCATTTGAGTTTGAAATGTCCGATCTTGTAGCAGTACACTTGCAAAGCCCACACATGACAATAACCCGATTCAAGGCCCCATTCACGCGATTTTTTAAACATATATAGCACTCCAACAAAGTTAGATTTTAAAACTTTATTAACATTTAACTATAATGAACGGAACAAAAACTGTAAAAACATTTAAACATTTTTCACCCAAAAAAGCAACAATGGTCAGAAGCTGTCTTTTGTGCGAATAGTCCCAAGGCAGCACAACGTGCAGAGTTCTGGACGGCACCCAGGTGATGTCGCCTGGGTGCCGCACTGGTTTTGGGATCCTACAATGCTGCTCCGAAAATTGGCGTGGGGCGTCCCGGGTGGGGCGGGGGGAGGCCTCGTCAGTAGCGGTCTGTTGTGCGAATAGTCCCAAGGCAGCAGAACGCGCTGAGATGTTGATGGCACCCAGGTGATGTCCAGTAAACTGCCGCACTGATTTTGGTATCCTACAATGCTGCTCCGAAAATTTGCGTGCGGCGGCCCGGGGGGGGGGGGGGGGCGTGGGGGAGGCGGCGTGAACGGGCCTCCCCAGGTGGCGGCCATCCAGCTGAGTTGCGCCCGCTCTTGCGGCTACAGCGTCTCGCTCACCATGTTGTTGAGTTGCTCCCACTCTTGCAGTGCAGCGATAGGCGCCTGCCACATGACTCTTAAAATGGCGGACGGCTCTTCGGTTTTGGGCCTGGTGCACTGAAATGGCCCTGGGACACCTTGGAACTCGGACGCTTGCCTGCTAGGGCTTGGGCTCTATTCTCGAAAAGCGTCCCCTCAGCCGTGAAGATTCTACAAAAGTCTTGGGGGCCCCCGACTCCCGCAGGCTTCCGGTGGGGAGCGGCTGCCATGATTGCTCGCGGAATGACCACGACGGAGCCACAAGATGGTGGTGCTCTCATGCTGACGCCAGCTTCAGTCTGAATGATCCAGAAACAAGGTGGGGCTTTCATCGTTTGGGAAAAAAAATGTTCTAAACCAATGAAAAGTGTTATTTTTAGGTCATATGACCAAGCCTTCCATCTTTAGGAAACCAAAAGTAAAATGATCCAATGAAAAGTTTTATAAACAAGTCACATGACCTGTTATGCGGCATAGGGCTACAAAAAGCGTAGAAAATCCGTTGGCACGTGAGGCGGCGTCAGTAGCGGACCGATGTGCGAATAGGCCGAAGGCAGCACAACGCGTCGAGATCCGGATGGCACCGAGGTGGTGTCCAGCAAATTGCCGCACTGGTGTGGCCATCCTACAATGCTGCGCCGAAAGACGGCGTGTCCAGCAGAGTTGCGGTCACTCTTGCGGTACAGTGACTCGAACGCGCCGAGATCCGGATGGCACCGAGGTGGTGTCCAGCAAATTGCCGCACTGGTGTGGCCATCCTACAATGCTGCGCCGAAAGACGGCGTGTCCAGCTGAGTTCCGGTCACTCTTGCGGTACAGTGAGTCGAACGCGCCGAGATCCGGATGGCACCGAGGTTGTGTCCAGCAAGTTGCCGCACTGGTGTGGCCATCCTACAATGCTGTGCCGAAAGTCGGCGTGGGGTGCCCCGTTGGCTTATGAGGTGATGTCAGTAGTGGACCGATGTGTGAATAGGTCGGAACCAGCACAAGGCGCCAAGATCCGATTGGCAAGTCCTGGATGTTGAGTGCCATAGTTGAGAGTTCTGAGCAGTGCTTGTAAGACTATCTGAAGCTTATTTGCACCTGCTGCAGCTTCACTGTTGCCCAAGGTGGTGTCCAGCAAATTGCTGCACTGGTGTGGCCATCCTACAATGCTGCGCCGAAAGACGGCGTGTCCAGCTGAGTTCCGGTCACTCTTGCGGTACAGTGACTCGAACGCTCCGAGATCCGGATGGCACCGAGGTGGTGTCCAGCAAGTTGCCGCACTGGTGTGGCCATCCTACAATGCTGCGCCGAAAGTCAGTGTGGGGTGCCCCGTTGGCTTATGAGGTGATGTCAGTAGTGGACCGATGTGTGAATAGGTCGGAACCAGCACAAGGCGCCCTGCACTGTTGAGCTTTTTTCAATGCCTGTTTTTTGTTGTTTCCCCTCCATCAAAAACAAAAAAAATATATAAAACTGTGCAAAAATACAAAAAAATGTTTAGATAAGCAGTGCTTGTAAGACTGTCTGAAGCTCTTTTGCACCTGCTGCAGCTTCACTATTGCCCTGGTGTGGACAAAGATCGCCCATGACTTAGGCTGATTGAGAGTTTGTAGAAAAATGGCTTCAGATTTTCCACATATTACTCTTCAACATTCTTCCTAAATGTAACAATGTGAGACTCACTAGGAGAACGGCTGTTTATCTTTCCTTTCAAAATGCTGCCAACAATATTTTCTGAATGGAAGACACCATCTTGTAGCATAAAGGGCCGAAAGGGGTTCTGGTCTGGCCGATTGTTGGTGGAGACATTTTGACTATATCTTGGACCTGCCCGGCCTCGCCCAAAATGGCGCCGGTATAAATGGGACTCGTAACTCCTTGCCCGCAAATGTATATCTAGAAAATTTTATTGTAAGTGGCCCTGTCTTATTTTAATTACAAAATGTACGTCCACCGATTCCGCAACTGTTAGACACCTTAGTTCTTGCAACCTAATGGCCCGCTCGTTACGTTCCTCTACAGTGTAAATGTCTCCTCATCATATACGATTTCAGTTTGCTCCGTGGCCGGCCCAGGTGGTTATAGGCCCGTATTTGTATACTGATATTTTCACAATAAAGGTTTTTAAAACAAAACACAGTAGTAGTATTTACATTGGTAAAGTTTTTACTTTTAGTCACTGTTTTCGAATCAGTAAAAGGCAAGTGAAATAAAGCAGTCCAATTACATGACGGATAAAAGGTATAATATGTAGGAACGTAGTAAAGATAAATGGTCAAGGGCAGTTGTGTTTTCCACTCCTGCAACATAAAGTGATCGATAAGAATCTGATAATCAGGCGTATCGGCGACTAAGACAGAAGGCCGAGTCTCTTTTACTCAACGGCTCCGTCATGGAACGAAGAAACGCCCTTTTTCTCGAAAAAGGAATATATTTTACTTGCAGGACAGTTGTAAATTTTCCGGGAAAGTACATTAGCCTGGAATATTATAACATATATGTTTTAAAAAAAATAATTTTCGAAAACAATAAAAAGCGTAATTTTTAGGTCATATGACCAAGCTTTTCATCATTAAAATAACAAAAGTAAAATGAACCAATGAAAAGTTTTATTAACAAGTCACATGACCTGTTATGCTTACGTTACGCGCTGCGCGCCGCGCCCCGGATCACTTCCGGGTGCGCTAACGCGGCGTGTCATATAACGCATTACGCGACAACGTAGGTCAAGAATATAGTCAAAATGTCTCCACCAACCAGCGTTCGGAACACAACCCCTTTCAGCAGTCCAAAAAGTTCTGTTAAATGACAACAGAGGGGACAGGCAACAAGAACCATCAGTCAAAGAGGGGAGGGCAAGTTCTTCTCTTCCGGGTCATGTTGGGGCGCTACCGGAACTGATCGAATTGGTAGTCTACAGTGTTTCTGGATGTTTCAGACTAAAGCTGGCGTCAGCATGAGAGCACTACCATCTCGTAGCTCCGTCGTGGCCATTCCACGAGCAGACATGGCAGCCGCTCCCCACCAGAAGCCTGCGGGAGTCGGGGGCCCCCAAGACTTTTGTAGAATCTTCACGGCTGAGGGGACGCTTTCGAGAATGGGACCCAAGCCCTATCAGGGAAGCGTCCGAGTTCCAAGGTGTCCCAGGGCCATTTTAGTGGACCAGGCCCAAAACCGAAGAGCCGGCCGCCATTTTGAGAGTCCTGTGGCAGCCGCCTATCGCTGCACCGCAAGAGCGGGAACAACTTAACTACATGGTGAGCGAGACGCTGTAGTCGCAAGAGCGGGCGGTAAACAGCTGAATGGCGGAAGAGGCACAGTGTAGCAAAAGCCGGTGGAATGGCAACTAAAACGGTAAAGGGGCGCCCCACTACAGCGTGTCTTCAGGTCAAACGGATTGTGGGACAAAGTCCAGAATAGAAGAGTCATCAAAAGGCAAAAAGTTCCGCCGGACCCCGGGAGCCGGCCGCCTATGTCGGGGGACGATCTCAGGCTACACCAGTGCTATAAGACTTGGGGAGGGGGTCGGAGCCAAGCGTCTTCTCCGAGTCCGTGCCATCACACCGCCCCTCGGGGGCCTCCGTCAAGCGGTTTAGGGAGGTACCATATAACATTGTTTTCAAATGCAGTCAGGTCCACAAACGACCCTCACTTACTTTGAGAATAGTGAAGCTGCAGTAGGTGGAAATAAGCTTCAGACAGTCTTACAAGCACTGCTTTTGTAAACATTTTTTGATTTTTTTGTATTTTTGTACAGTTTTATATTTTTTTTTTGTTTTTGATGGAGGGGAAACAACAAAGCACAGGCATTGAAAAAGGCTCAAACTCAGAACTCTGAACTATGGCACCCAACATCCAGGACTTTCCATCCGGATCTTGGCGCCTTGTGCTGCTTCCGACCTATTCACACATCGGTCCACTACTGACATCATCTTATAAACCAACGTTATGTAAATAGTTATTTAATAAAATGTTTTACCCTGTTTCTTTGCTGGTGTGTTGTCTATATTTTTAATATTTGCATAGGGTTTGTCGTTATTTTGGGCGGGGTGGGTGACGGAGCCGAGCTGTCTTGCAGCCCTCATGGTGTGGAGCTCAGTTCATCTCACTATTTTCGTATTTCTCATGAAGGGTTGTTTATAATATTTCTATTTTAGCGAGGTCAAAAAGAGATGCAATTAGTGGCCTACTGATTTTGCTCGATTACTTTTATTTTTTTACACGATTTTTCACGATCTGCAAAGACTAAACAGAGTATTGCGACTTTGTGCTTGTTTGTAAATAGAGAATGAACCAAAGAGAATCAATTGTAAAACAGTAAATGCTTGGATAATAATCAATCAAATGGAGAGACAAGCAGGCAGGACGGATTACAACGGGGGTAAAGGCCTGCGTTAACTACTCTTCACTATCTGCAAAGAGAGAGTACTACTAAGAGAAAAGAGGGGAGGGGGCAGCGTTCAAAGCACATCAGCGTGCATAAATACGAAAATGTTTTTATCTATCACGTACTTGACATTTTAAAGCTTTTCATATTTGCTATTAAAAAACCAATGAAATTCACAGAAAAAACCATAGGTTATAGTGGATATATAGTTAGGAATTTGCATTTACAAAACCTTGAAAATTCAATGAAAAAACCATTGGTTTTAGGCCATATATAGTTAGGGATTTGCATTTACAAAACCTTATTTTACTCGCATAAAACCATTGAAATTCCATATATAGTTATAAGCGCTAACTATATATCGCGCACCCGCAATCCACTGCTGATGATGTCACATATTACATCATTCATGACATGGTTAGTGACATCACTGATGACATCACTGATGACATCTCAAATGACATCACTGATGACATCACTGAAAACATCTCATTTGACATGACTGATAACATCACTGATGATATCATTCATGTGATAATACCATGAACCTCTTCAGACTCTAATATAACCTTAGATACAATCAGTGTAAACAGACAGTCACAGACTGTCACTCATCCATGGAGTTACTCACACACCTAGTCAGTTATGCCAAAAATCAATCACACCTCCATTTTCTCAACTATACAGTTATACACACCTTACTTATTCAAACATATACTAACACATATTTACTTTACTCTCTTATACAATCTCTGATACATGTTCACAATGATCCATACAGCCACTCACACATTCACTGGCTCTTATGCACAGTTATTTATAGATGTCAACTCTCACATGTACTGTGTTTTACATATGTACTTAATTTGACATGTTGCACTGAGATATCCATTCACTCACTAATACACTCATGCACAGTCAACCGCCCATACAGCTGTTTGCACATGCACTTTTGAATCTATACATATAGTGAATCAACTACTCACATATCTATGTACAGAGTCACACACCTTCCAGCCACCCATACACACACACTCAGTTTCCCATACAAATACTTGGACAACCAATCAACCCATACAGTTACTCATATAGCTACTGATCAACATATGCAGCAGTTTGTAGAACAACAGATATAATGATGCACAAATTAAAACAGTTTAGTCACTAACCCATGCACTCAGTAAGACACATTTAATCATTCTCTCATACAGTCTGTCATGCACCTACTAAATCCTTCTTCCAGACACTTATACATCCACTCATTCTTCAATATGTAAGACATATTTTAACTTTACAGAAACATACAGTCACTGGGTGTTGTCATCAGTGATGTCATCAGTGATGTCATCAGTGATGTCATTTGAGATGTCATCAGTGATGTCATCAGTGATGTCACTAACCATGTCATGAATGATGTAATATGTGACATCATCAGCAGTGGATTGCGGGTGCGCGATATATAGTTAGCGCTTATAACTATATATGGAATTTCAATGGTTTTATGCGAGTAAAATAAGGTTTTGTAAATGCAAATCCCTAACTATATATGGCCTAAAACCAATGGTTTTTTCATTGAATATATATATATATATATATATATATATATATATATATATATATATATATATATATATATATATATATATATATATATTACCTACTGGCGGTCGGCAGTAGGAAGTTATAGTTAGGACCTAGTTTCCATAGAAAATCCGTAACATTCTATTTGGAATAACTTTGGCGCCGGTGGACGAATCATCGTGAATTTCTCCAAGAAAATGGCCTGCTCGGTTCTGCTCCTTCCCTGAAAGTTTGGGGGTGATTCATCAAGTGGGGGCCGAGAAACAAGGGGGGACCCAAAGCGTGTTTTTCCAATGCAATTTTCCATAGGGACCTTTAGCCAGGGCTACAGCC
Organism: Lissotriton vulgaris; assembly: GCF_964263255.1. Taxonomy (NCBI): domain Eukaryota; kingdom Metazoa; phylum Chordata; class Amphibia; order Caudata; family Salamandridae; genus Lissotriton; species Lissotriton vulgaris. Next base: position 472,155,565 of record NC_141694.1, read on the forward strand.
CGAATGGCTGAACGGAATTACACAAAATTTGGCAGAGAGGTAGAGTTCTGTTTGCAGATTGTGCTTTTTGTTAAATGCTGTAAATCCAATCAGTAGTTTCTGAGAAAATTGAAAGTAAATTCATAGGGATATATAGAGATGGAGTTCAGTACGAGTACTGAAATCTGTTCAATTACGAGCGCGAGCTGCATGCTGATTGGCTGTGAACTGTCAGTCAACACTCGAAACCAGGAAGTGTTGGCAGCCATTTTGTGCCTCACTAGAATCGAGTCACAAGAAAACAGTAAAACAAAGAGAGAAATAAGGGAAGGTGGTAGGGTAGAGACATTCTGACCCTCAAGGCATACTCAGGGCGTCGTACATGGATGTTTAGGCTCTATTTTGTATTTTCTTTTTTTAAAGAAAAAATGCAGCGTACGCGTATGGAAATACATACAATTACGAGCAGGCGCTGCCTGCTGATTGGCTGTCAATACTCCAAACCAGGACGTGTTGGCAGCCATGTTGTCTGTCGGGAGAGCAGAGTCACAACAAAACAGTAAAAGAAAGTTGAGAAATAAGGAAACGGGGCAGGGTAGAAACATGCTGAGCCTATAGTCTTGGGCAGGGGGTGGTGCATGTATCTTTAGGTTCAATTTTTATTTAAAAAAAAAAAATAAAATGGCGGGGTACTCATGCAGTACTTGTACGCGGTGGAAAATGCTAAAAAAAAGTAGAAGTCTATTTTATTCATTAGGTCCCAAGGGGCAAATTACGGGGGCAGTTTTTCTGCATAATGGGGGCTTGTAAGGTGCCCCGAGCACTGGGGAATGGCACTCCTCTAGTTTTATTTTGAAGTATGCGGGGGGGGTTACTGTCCTACTCCCCGCAGTCTCGGTGAGCGGCACCCCTCGGGTCTTTTTAAAAAAAATATATGTTTTGAGCTCTCTCTCTCTCTCTCTCTCTCTTCCTGTACAAGTCACAGGAAACACCACATTTCTGGGGCAGTGATATGTAAAATGACCTTCCAGCTCTGGGTACCTGCATTGTCTGGAGTTTTTTATCAATGTTTCGAGGGTGGGCTTGATAATACGTCCTTGTAAATTCCCATAGAAGCCTATGTTCTGGTGTTAACATGGGCTTCTATGGGAAATAACAAGGCCGTATTATAAAGCTCATTATCGCCGTTTTATCAGGAGTTTCCTGCCAATAAAACTCCAATAATTTTAAAACCGGTCCTTGATAATATGCACCTAAGTTTACTGGTAAAAAAAAGAGAAATGGGCCAGATTATCAACAAAAGGCGACACATTATCATCACTTTTATTGGCAGGAAACTGCAGATAAAGTGGCAATAATGGGCTTGATAATATGCCCTTGTGAATACCCATAGCAGCCCAGATTAACATCAGAACTTGGGCTGTTAAGGGAATTTACAAGGGCCTATGGTTTTTTATTAATGTTGGGAGGGTGGGCTTGATAATACGTCCTTGTTAATTGCCATAGAAGCCTATGTTCTGGTGTTGACATGGGTTTCTATGGGAAATAACATGGCCGTATAATCATGGTCATTATCGCCGTTTTATTAGCAGTTTCCTGCCAATAAAACAGTTATAATTGTAACACCAGTCTTTGATAATATGCACCTAACTTTACTGGTCAAAAAAAGAGCAATGCGCTTGATAATATGCCCTTGTGAATAACCATAGGAGCCCAGGTTAACACCAGAACCTGGGCTGCTATGGGAAGTTACAAGGGCCTACTATCAAGCACATTATTGCCACTTTATCGTCAGTTTCCTGTCGATAAAATCGGCGATAATGTATTGCCTTTTGTTGATAATATTCTCCTTCATTTCTATGATAGTATGCAAAGCTTTCCTTTTTTTGGTGTAGCAGTTGTACTCTCTTCTCATGCTCCATGTCGTTTCGAAGCCCACGTTTTCTTTTTCTTTAAGTTCAACAAGCAAACCTTTCTTTATATCAGTTAGTAAATCTGTCGCTTTCTTTTCTCGGTTCATGTGTGTCATCGGCTGCTGTACTTCTGTACAGTATTAATAGTCATATTTTTTATATATTTACTTGAAAGGTAGTGCCAAGCGCCAAACGTTGATTACATACTCCGTCCATTGCAATTTTAGTAGTTTCTCACCGTTGTTTTTATTATATCTGTTAGTTAGAACTCAGTAGTTTTCAATCCTATTCTTGAATATCTTACTATAGTATTTCAACATTATTTTTATTGTGGGCTGTCATACCCCTCCCCCACAAGATAAAAGAAGTATAGTTTTTTTTAATTAACTTTAATTAAACAATAAATATAAATGAAACTCAATTATAACTATATTAGAACTGGAAAAATAACTTAAACAATGTTATAAACAAATTGTGAAATGGATTTCAAAAGGTGTCCAATTGGTAATCTGCAAAAGAAAAAAGAAAATTAGAGTTTAGAATTATGTAGATGTGAGTAAATGAGCTGAAGCATTACAGGGCATATTATCAAGAACGGTGATCAAATTATCGCCGTTTCAGCAGCAGGAAACTGCAGCTAAAGCATCGATAATGGGCTTGATAATATGCTGTTGTGAATTCCCATAGCAGTCCAGGTTCTGGTGTTAACCTGGGCTACTATGGGAATTCACAAGGGCATATTTTCAAGCCCATTATCAACGCTTGAGCGGCAGTTTCCTGCCGCTGAAACAGCGATAATTTTATCGCCGTTCTTGATACTATGCCCCTACAAGTTTTGGTAACTGTACTGTTTTACCTGTGCAGTGTGACTCGTACATTCCAGTTCTGTTATAGTGCCGTGTTCAAGTGGTGTCTATATGGAAGTGCCTACTGCGTTACTGACGCCCGTTATGGCGACTTATTTCTAATGCATTCCCATGAAGGCTTTGTAGATCTAGGCCTCTGTGCTTACCGTTGTATAAACCTTGCGGGTAAACATTTCAGGCAGTTGGTGTCACAACTTATTCTGAACAATTCTTCTACATGTCTACACGTCCAAGACAGCAGTGTCTAAGTTTAAGAGAGAAAGAGAAATGATGTCACAGAGATTGAGAGAGAGAAAGAGAGAGAAAACAACATTAAAACTGTCGCAGAGTCTGGAGTTGAGATTTTTTCTTGAAAATTCAGATGTAGATTTACTAGCTCCTTGCATCACTTTACCCATGTTAAAAGTGGCGTAATAAGGTTGTGGATCTGTTTGTCAGACTGTTGTAAGCTATGTGTTGTCACTGCTCGGAGGTAATTATAGATTTTGCAGAGAAGCTGCTGTACACTACGCACTCTGGGCCAAAATATAAAGACTGGGAGACAAAATTATCACCACTTTATCGGCAGGATAGTGTCGCTAAAGTGGCAATAATAGGTTTGATAATATGCTCTATGGAATTCCAATCGAAGCTCATGTTAGATGTCCTTCACATCTAACATGAGCTTCGATTGGAATTCAATAGAGCATATTATCAAACCCATTATGGCCACTTTAGCGGCAGTTTGCTGCCGATAAAGTGGCGATAATTGTGTTGCCAAGGTTTGATAATATGGCCCTCTCTCTTTTCATAAATAAAAGTTACACTACAGATTTATGAGTGCAGTGTACTTGGTACATTTTACTTCTTATAGTGCTTCATTCAAGTGGTGTCTATATGGAAGTGCCTACTGCGTTACTAACGCCCGTTATGCCGAATTATTTCTAATGCATTCCTATGAAGGATTTGTAGATCTAGGCCTCTGCGCTTACTGTTGTTTAAACCTTCCGGCCAAACACTTCAGCCAGTTGGATTGACAACTTCATTTCAACAATTCTTCTACACGTCCAAGCAGACAGCAGTGTCTAAGTTTAAGAGAGAAAGAGAAATGATGTCACAGAGAGTGAGAGAGAGAAAGAGAGAGAAAACAACATTAAAACTGTGTCGCAGAGTCTGGAGTTGAGATTTTTTCTTGAAAAGTCAGACGTAGATTTACTAGCTCCTTGCATCATTTTACCCATGTTAAAAGTGACTCAAAAGTGGCGTAATAAGGTTGTGGATCTGTTTGTCAGACTGTTGTAAGCTATCTGTTGTCACTGCTCTGAGGTAATTATAGATTTGAGAGAGAAGCTGCTGTACACTACGCACTCTGGGCCATAATATCAAGCCTGGGTGACAAAATGATCGCCACTTTATTGGCAGGAGAGTGTCGCTAAAGTGGCGATAATGGGTTTGATAATATGCTCTATGGAATTCCAATCGAAGCTCATGTCTGATGTCCTTCACATATAACATGAGCTTCGATTGGAATTTCATAGAGCATATTATCAAACCCATTATCGCCACTTTAGCGGCACTTTCCTCCTGATAAAGTGGCGACAATTTTGTCACCTAGGCTTGATAATATGGCCCTCTCTCGTTTCACAAATAAAGCTAAGACTACAGTTTTATGAGTGCAGTGTACCTGGGATATTTCAGTTGTTATAGTGCCGCGTTCAAGTGGTGTCTATATGGAAGTGCCTACTGGGTTACTGACGCCCGTTATGGCTACTTATTTCTAATGCATTGCTATGAAGGCTTTGTAGATCTAGGCTGCTGTGTTTACCTTCTATAAAGAGTACAGCCCCCGGAGTTAACCATTAGACTTGAACTCTGCTTCTATACGTCAAAGTATATTTAATAAGTTGCAGAGAATTCCATTGCTGTTGCTCGATAGGCTGTGGTTGCTTCTGAACGATGTTTGGTGAAGGAAACAAAAGGACATTTTGATTAGTCATTGTAAACTGAGTTGCGTAACTCCTATCAAAAGTGAATTTTAATGTGGGTTCTTAATATTCTGTAGTTAAGACTGTTGCAGCTCCAGCAAACAAAGGAAGATCAATATGTTAATAGAGGCCTGGGACGGCCTCGTGACGCAGAAAAGAAAATACTATCATGGACGCACAATTAATAATAATAGAGGCCTAAGCACGTGGCGTAGTACAGAAATACGACACAGAAATTTATGCACGCAAACTTTTTAAGATTAGAGGTGTATAGGAACGCGTTACTTGTAAAGAAATATTTCATTATGTAAGTACAATTTAAAACCATTGAGGGGTAGGAAAGCCATATGAAGGATAAAAAAATTGAATTATGCATATACAATTTACATTGGAGGCTAATGTTGTGACGTCTTCTCTTACCTTTGCTTCTGTCGTCTTTTGTCGTGTCTTGAAAGGCTGCGGTTTCGCTGAGTCTGGGGTGTTTTCGACAGTCTGTCTGTCACCGCAGCTGAGGCAGGCAAAAGAGAGCGTTCTCACGTGAAGCGCGGGGGCTGACCAATCCAAGCCCAGGGCTGTCAATGGTAGCATTTTTGCGGTCTGCAAGAATGATGGCCCTGGGGGACATGCCATTGGGTAATGTATTGGTTTCCAGGCTAAATTATAGCAAGCATGCTAGGTGGTGGCATGTGGGTAGTGTGGGCGGGTGTGCACCGCGCATGTGCAAGTATGAGTGTGTGCACTAACAATTAACAACAGAGATAGATGGGGGCGGTGTTATAATGTACGCAGAGGCAGGCACAGAATGAGATCTGCAATGAGTCAGCACTTCTAATCATTCTCCTTAGCGCGCCCTGAGCTCTGATTTGTCACTGAAAGGGTGATCGCACCATAGTTTGTACTGCTTATCATACTCAGCGTGTACCCGCGCATACGGTACGAATATGCTTTGACGTTACGCGTCGCATTAAAGCTTCGGTGTGACGTCATGTACGGCATTCTGTACACAAAAGGCTGCAATGTTTCTACTTGGTTTAAAATATTCATGTATTTAATGTACATACTAAGGGCAGACATTTGGGATAACTATGATTTTTTTTAATACTTGTAATAATCATATATTACTTTTAAAAAGAATTACACAAATCGCGGTAGAACATCATGCGTACTCGTACTGAAAGAGCTGCGCAAGCGCATCATAAGCGTTTGCAAAGCCTTGTGACTTTAAAAGTAGAGATTTGATTGGTTCATAACTGTTCCTATTGCGACTGTTGAAAGTTCCATCCCATTATAATTATTCGACTTTGACTTTCTAAGTAGAATCATTTGTTCTGAGAATTTTCTCAAATAGAAGGAAGATCACAATAAAAAGAGCAATGGAGTCATCTTCCAGCAGTTCTTCAGAGGGAGATTTCATTCCTGAAGAACGTCCAAAGAAGAGGAAAGAAGCTCTATTTTGGAAGTTTTTCACTTTTCCAGAAGGTCAAAATAAGTTAAAGCTCCAAAAGTAACCTGTAAAATATGCGAAACAGCATTTTCCTGGGGTGATCCATGTAAAAAATACTCCTTTGGCACAGCAAATATGGTGCGACACGTGAAGAACTTGCACCCCAAGAACTTTGCTCGAGCTACAAGACGGAGGTTGCACGAGAGCCCACCTGCTACTGCACCAAGCACATCAACTGCGGCAGCAGCATTTTCAGCAAGCAGTCCACACCCACATATTGATAATGACTATGCTAAAGTTAAAATTCTATGCATTTATTGCAATAAACTTTTGTGGTATGGGGAACAGTCTATAGACTTGATGAAACGCAGGATGCAGGATCATTGCTGTCCTCGACATTAGTTGTTCTTTTTTTCATTCTTTTGTTCCGCTTGGAATTTGTTGAGAAAACACAAAAAAATACAAAACTAAAAAAGCAGTTCTTTTTAGAACTACCTTCACTGGTCAATGAAAGAACTATTGGGTAGATGCATCATTGTTTCCATTTGCGATTTCTAAATTGCGAAAATTAAGGAATTGCAATTTAGAAATCGCAAATGGCAATGCATGAAAATTTCGCAATTTTTTTGGCGTTTCGGTATTTTTCCTTAATTGCGATTCACAATTTGCGGATCGCAATTAAGGAAACCCTTCCCATTGATTCCTATGGGCCAAAAGGCCCATAGGAATGAATGGGAAGGCAATCACATTTTGCGAATTCTATTTTGCGAATCGCAAAATGTGAATGCAATTTCAAGGGTGCGGGGGGGGGTCCAAAGGACCCCTCCCTGCACCCCTGAAACTTAACTTTAAGATCCATTTACACACACACATTCCCTTGGGGCATGTGTGTGTGTAAATTTAAACTTTCAAAAATGCAATTTGTGCATATTTGAAAGTTTTCAGTAATTTAGCATGAAGTTCAACTTCATGCTATTTTACCCATTCCAAATTGCAAATTCACAATTTTAAAATAATCATGCATAGCAATTAAGAAATCTCAATTGCGATTTCTTAAATGCAATCGCAATTTTAGAAATCGCAACATGGTTGTGATTCCTAAAATTGCGAAATGCATGATGCATTCCAAATTAGTGAATTGCATTCGCAAACGGCCGAAAAATGCGATTCGCACCGTTTGCGAATGCAATTCAGTTTGATGAATCTAGGCATATATTTCTATGTTAGTGTGTAAACGTTTGTCAGAATGAATGTGTAGTTCATAAATGAATAAATGAATATGTTACTAGTGTATGGAGAATGTGAAAGTGCAGAACTCTAAGGAACTGCTACAGCATAAATCTATAAGGTGTTTATCTATAGTATACTGTAGTATGTCTGAAGCACTTGAATGTATCATATGTACATAAATATGTTACAAGTCTATATTTCATTTTGCGCTGCTGGTGAAAGTGCCTGGGTGAATTTGTATGTGTTAGGGGCGGATTTACAAACCCCTTGTGCCTCTTTTACACAGCTGTTGCGTCATTTTTGTGATACAGCGGTGGTGCAAAAGATGTGCCATGGTGTGTGCTATTAACAATGTGACGCATCTGGGGGGTGTATTACATTGTAAAGCGCTGCGCCAGAAGAGGCTTTCTTGTAGAGAAGGGGGTGCAGCAAGGACTCCTAATAGTGACTGAGTGAAATGTATAACATTTTATTCAGTGACTTTTAAGCTTATGCTGCGTCAAAACTTTGCATATGCTTGAAGCAGGTGTAAGTATTGATACAGCATTGTGAGCATAGGGCCCCAAGAGAATTGCTGGAGCTGTGTTATACTTGCAACCAACGTCAAGCAAAAATTCATCGAAAAATTACTTTGCAATTTAGTTTTGTTATTATTTTATAATAAGAATATGAAATATAATCTAAAAAATAAAATAAATATACATATTTATATTAAAAATATAAGAAATTCGTATAAAAAGAAAGACATAATAATTAATACATTTATAAAGTATCATTTGCAAAACCTTTGAAATTCACCGAAAAAACCATAGGTTTCACACAAGTTATAGTTAGGAATTAGCATTAAAAAAACCTCGTAAATTCAGTGAAAAAAACATAGGTTTCACACGTTATAGTTAGCTGAACATTTCTCTCATACAAAACCTTTGAAATTCCTCCGTTATAGTTAGCTCAGCTAACTATAACTTATCACCCGCAATGCACTGCCGATCATGTCACATATTACATCACTCATGACATGGTCAGTGACATCACTCATGACATCACTCATGACATCTCAAATGACATCCCTGATGACATCACTGATGACATCATCCTTGTGGCACACCTCCTCTTACAGTAATATAACCTTTGATACACACAATCAAAAATAGAAACTAACATTTTCATAAAAATGGAGATACCAATTCAGAGTTAGAACAACCTATTGAGTAATCCCAAAATCTACATACACATCCACTCATTCATCAACAGTTCTATACAGTCACTCATACATGTACTGACTCATCATATGTACTCATACACCTAAATATCCTGTTATACACCGACACTCATCTATAGAGTTACTCACACACATACTCACACATGCAAATAAACGATCAAATATCCATTTACTTGCATATACAGCTATACACCCACCACTACACTAACTTCTACAGAATCATAGACATACTTACTCTCTTAAACAATCACTTTTAGAAACACATACTGATTTATATAGGAAGTTTTAGAATCCCTCCTCTCTCAGATATACTCACTTATGGTGGAGAAGTGTGGCTCACTGGTTAGAGCGGCAGACACTGAAGCAGAGATCAGGCCCGGGACCAGGGTTCAAGTCCCGGCACGGCAGGGTCTTGGGCTCAATGTCCGCGGACTCGATAATTCTCGCCTCGGTGCATACTCAAATCATGGGTCCCACGCTGCAACTCTGGGCAATAGATTGCTTAATCTCCACAACGGCCCCTACAACACTGGGATGCCTGGCTTCACCTTGGGGGTGCCGAGGAGGAGCATCTCACAGGGAGAGCCAGGAAAGGTTCCACAGTGTTATACAGCGCCGGGACGCCCCATTGGGGCAGCTCTGCGCTTTACAAAATACACTACATTTACATTCTTATACATCAATACTCACATATACTAGTTTAAAACATATGTAGTTACTCATAAAGATACTATTGAGACAGTCATTCACTCACTAACACACCCATACACACACTCATACACCCATACAGTCCTGCACACATGCTGTCTTCAAAACACATACAAATAGTGAGTCAGTCATTCATGCATCTGTGCGCTAAGTAATACTCCCCACCGCACCATACAAACACTCATTTTGGTACTAAAATAAACCAACTAATAACCCATGTACACACTCATGCAGCTCGCTGGTGTCTGGTATCGTGTGCATTTGAGCTTGTTTAGCGCTCCTCACCAGATTATAGCGCCGAGCATCACGCTGCAGTCAACCTTAATAGCGCGACTTTCCTGTCTGCATTTGGTGCCTGTTGCTGTCTGTAATTGTTGGCTTTAGCTTTTGTAAATTGTGCGCTCGGTTCGCTGAATGCTTAATTAGTACGCTATTTGAATTACTTTGGTAATATTTCCCTGCTGTTGCTCGGACCCTCAATCCTCCTGCCCCCTCGTTTTGACTCTCTATCCCGCCCTCCATTTCCCTGTTGTTCATTCCACTGGCCCACCTACCCTCCTCGCTACCGCCTCCCAGCTGCCCCTCCCACCCACAAACAGAGAGATCACCTCCTCCTCTCTGCAGCTGTGACCGTCCGGATCCGATCCGAAGCGGCCGCTCCCCCCACGCTCCCTCCCTGGCCATTGAGTCAACCACGCTGGTGTCTGGTATCGTGTGCATTTGAGCTTGTTTAGCTCTCCTCACCAGATTATAGCGCCGAGCATCGCGCTGCAGTTAACCTTAATAGCGCGACTTTGCTGTCTGAATTTGGTGCCTCTTGCTGTCTGTAATTGTTGGCTTTAGCTTTTGTAAATTGTGCGCTGGGTTCGCTGAATGCTTAATTAGTACGCTATTTGAATTACTTTGGTAATATTTCCCTGCTGTTGCTCGGACCCTCAATCCTCCTGCCCCCCCATTTTGACTCTCTATCCCGCCCTCCATTTCCCTGTTGTTCATTCCCCTGGCCCACCTACCATCCTCGCTACCGCCTCCCAGCTGCCCCTCCCACCCACAAACAGAGAGATCACCTCCTCCTCTCTGCAGCTGTGACCGTCCGGATCCGATCCGAAGCGGCCGCTCCCCCCACGCTCCCTCCCTGGCCATTGAGTCGACCACGCTGGTGTCTGGTATCGTGTGCATTTGAGCTTGTTTAGCGATCCTCACCAGATTATAGCGCCGAGCATCGCGCTGCAGTCAACCTTAATAGCGCGACTTTGCTGTCTGCATTTGGTGCCTGTTGCTGTCTGTAATTGTTGGCTTTAGCTTTTGTAAATTGTGCGCTGGGTTCGCTGAATGCTTAATTAGTACGCTATTTGAATTACTTTGGTAATATTTCCCTGCTGTTGCTCGGACCCTCAATCCTCCTGCCCCCCATTTTGACTCTCTATCCCACCCTCCATTTCCCTGTTGTTCATTCCCCTGGCCCACCTACCATCCTCGCTACCGCCTCCCAGCTGCCCCTCCCACCCACAAACAGAGAGATCACCTCCTCCTCTCTGCAGCTGTGACCGTCCGGATCCGATCCGAAGCGGCCGCTCCCCCCACGCTCCCTCCCTGGCCATTGAGTCGACCACGCTGGTGTCTGGTATCGTGTGCATTTGAGCTTGTTTAGCGCTCCTCACCAGATTATAGCGCCGAGCATCGCGCTGCAGTCAACCTTAATAGCGCGACTTTGCTGTCTGCATTTGGTGCCTGTTGCTGTCTGTAATTGTTGGCTTTAGCTTTTTTAAATTGTGCGCTGGGTTCGCTGAATGCTTAATTAGTACGCTATTTGAATTACTTTGGTAATATTTCCCTGCTGTTGCTCGGACCCTCAATCCTCCTGCCCCCCGGTTTTGACTCTCTATCCCGCCCTTCATTTCCCTGTTGTTCATTCCCCTGGCCCACCTACCCTCCTCGCTACCGCCTCCCAGCTGCCCCTCCCACGCTCCGCCCCCCTCCTCTCTCCATTTATGACCAATGACCCAACGTGCAGCGTCCACGCGCAGCGGTCGTGCCGAAGGTGCGCCAAAGGTAAGCCCGTCTACGCCCGTCCGCGCCAAGCCCGCGCCCAGCGCCAGACCCCTTGGCCCCCGTACCACCCACCCCACCCGCATTACATACGCCGCCTCCACCCTCTTAGCCCTTAACCCCGGTCGACTCCCCAACTGCGTCCAAGCCGCCCCTGGCCACACCCATGGACCCATCACCAACTCCTCATCCACTAACACCAAACAGAGACCTGACACCAACCACCTAAAATGCATCCTGCTCAACACCCGCTCGGTCCACAGACACGCCGTCGACCTCTGGAATCTACTAGACACCATCTCTCCGGACGTCGCCTTCCTAACAGAAACATGGATGAACGCCTCCTCAGCCCCAGACATCACCATTGCCATCCCGGAAGGCTACAAGATCATCCGAAAAGACCGCAACAAGCAAACAGGAGGAGGCATCGCTATCGTCCACAAGAATTCCATCCGCATCTCAACCAGCTCAGACGTCAACCTCAATAGCGCCGAACACCTTCACTTCCAGATCCACACCGACCCCAAGACCACACTCAGAGGCACCCTCCTCTACAGGCCACCAGGACCCCGTGCACAATTCAGTGAAGACATCACTGACTTTATCACCCCACACGCCCTCCCCTCCGAGGAATACATTCTACTGGGAGACCTCAATTTTCACCTGGAAAAAAACAACGACAGCAACACCACCGCTCTTCTGGACAATCTCGCCAACCTCGGACTCAAACAACTTGTTTATACCCCCACCCACCACGCAGGTCACACACTCGACCCTATCTTCACCTCCAGCAAACATATCTCCTTCAGTCACACCACAGCTCTCCATTGGACAGACCACAGCTGCGTTCACTTTATCTACAATAAGACCACAACCCACAACCATCCTCAACCTACTATGCGAAGAAACTGGAACAAAATCACCATCGACCAGATCTCCTCATCGCTTCTTCAAAACCCCCCTGCCCACTCTTCGAACCCCAACCAAGCAGCCATTAACCTCACTCAATGGCTAACCAACAGCGCCGACAACCTAGCACCCCTGAAAAAACATCAAATCAAACTAGGCAACAAAAACGCCCCCTGGTTCAACGAGGATCTTAAGAAATCCAAGAAACTCTGTCGCTCCCTTGAGAAGGCCTGGAAAAAAGACCCAAACACCAGCACCAGGGACTCCTTCAAAAACGCCACCCGCATACACCACCAACTGATCCGAACTGCCAAGAAAGCCACATTCAAAGACCGACTAGACAACAACGCCCACAACAGCAAGGAATTATTCAACATCATCAAAGAGTTTACCAACCCCACGGCCAACTCCAACAACATCACTCCCTCTCAAACCCTTTGCGACTCCCTAGCTTCGTTCTTCCACCACAAAATCGCAGACATCCACAACAGCTTCGACAACCAACCCGGAGACCAACCCACCCAACCTTCTACCGTACCTTCACCCCCCTTGAACACCCAATCTCCACTGAGGACACCATCCGCCTGATGAACTCCATCCACTCAGGATCCCCCAGACCCATGCCCTCACCACATCTTCATCAAAGCAGATTCCATCATAGCACCACACCTCCGAGACGTCATCAACTGCTCCCTCAACTCCGCCACCTTCCCGGAAAGCTGGAAACACACCAAACTCAGCGCCCTTCTGAAAAAACCCACAGCTGACCCCACCGAACTCAAAAACTACCGCCCCATCTCGCTCATTCCATTCCCGGCCAAAGTCATCGAGAAAGCTGTCAACAACCAACTTGCCACCTTCCTCGAAACCAACAAGTCCCTCGACTCCTCACAGTCCGGCTTCCGAGCCAAACACAGCACTGAGACCGCACTCATTGCAGCAACAGACGACATTCGAACTCTACTGGACAATGGAGACACAGTCGCCCTCATCCTCCTCGACCTCTCCGCTGCCTTCGACACAGTCTGTCATAGCACCCTGCTACAACGCCTCAAAAACATCGGAATCCAGGGAAAAGCACTGGAATGGATCACCTCGTTCCTTGCCGGAAGAACCCAGAGAGTCCGCCTCCCACCATTCAAGTCAGAGGCCACTGAAGTCATTTGTGGCGTGCCACAAGGATCCTCACTCAGTCCCACCCTCTTCAACGTATACATGAGCCCCCTCGCGGCCATCGCACACCAACACAACCTCAACATCATCTCCTACGCTGATGACACTCAACTTATCCTCTCACTCACCAAAGACCCGAACACCGCCAAAACCAACCTACATGAAGGAATGAAAGAAGTAGCCAAGTGAATGAAGCACAGCCGTCTGAAACTGAATTCCGACAAAACAGAAGTCCTTATCTTAGGCACCTCCCCCTCTGCCTGGGACGACTCTTGGGGTCCAGAGTCCCTTGGAAAAGCACCCATCCCGACAGACCACGCACGGAACCTGGGCGTCATTCTGGAGTCCTCACTCTCGATGACCAGACAAGTCAACGCCATTTCATCTTCTTGCTTCAACATTCTTCGCATGCTCAAAAAAACATTTCGCTGGATCCCCACCGAAACTAGAAAAACGGTCACCCACACACTGGTTACAAGCCGCCTGGACTACGGAAACACCCTATACGCCGGTACCACCGCAAAACCTCAGAAAAAACTCCAACGCATCCAGAACGCATCAGCCAGACTCATACTAGACATCCCGCGTAACGACCACATTTCGGGTCACCTGAAAAACCTCCACTGGCTCCCCGTCAATAAGAGGATAACATTCCGCCTCCTAACCCACGCACACAAAGCGCTTTACGAACTTGGACCCGATTGCCTCAACACACGACTTTCCTTCTACACCCCCTCCCGCCAGCTACGGTCCTCCAACCAAGCCCTTGCCGCTGTACCTCGCATCAACAAAACCACCATGGGAGGAAGATCCTTCTCCTACCTGGCGGCTAAAACCTGGAACTCACTTCCCATTCACCTTCGCCTCACTCAGAACCACCTAGCATTCAGGAAGCAACTTAAAACCTGGATATTCGACAAGTAATCCCCCACCCCTCTCTAAGCGCCTTGAGACTCTCTGGGTATGTAGCGCGCTATATAAATTTATTGAATTGAATTGAATTGACTCACCAACCCATGCAGCTACTTATACACAAAGTGAGACACTGATACAGATATTTAAATATTTAATGATTACTCTCTAGTACACTTATTCACTAAGATATACTTAATAAGTCAGTTATACAATCAATTTTACAAAAAAACATCCATTTAGACACCTATTTACCCATTTATTCTTTCATAGACCTTTATACATATGTAAAAAAAATATTTTTCAGAAAGACATACATTCACTGGATGATGTCATCAGTGATGTCATCAGGGATGTCATTTGAGATGTCATGAGTGATGTCATGAGGGATGTCACTGACCATGTCATGAGTGATGTAATATGTGACGTCATCAGCAGTGCATTGCGGGTGCGCAAGTTATAGTTAGCTGAGCTAACTATAACGGAGGAATTTCAAAGGTTTTGTATGAGAGAAATGTTCAGCTAACTATAACGTGTGAAACCTTTGGTTTTTGAATGAATTTGCATGGTTTTTTAAATGCTAATTCCTAACTATAACATGTGTAAATCCTATGTTTTTTTAATGAATTTGTAGGGTTTTTTAAATGCTAATTCCTAACTATAACGTGTGTGAAACCTATGTTTTTTTCAGTGAAAAAAAAAAAAATATATATATATATATATATGATATATATCAAAACAATATCTTTGCAGTCATAGAGTGACACATAAATTATGCAAAAATGAAGGAAAGAACTCTGGGTAGTTCCCAAGTTTAGGTGGAAGGCAGCTCCTGCATAGAGCACCCTCAACAACAGCGACACTCTAAATTTGCTCACCTTAAAGGTCTGCTTTTCTATCAAAGTTGTTAAGCATAGGATTAGCACAGTGCCATCCACGCAGAGATAGAAACGGACAAAGTCTTTTGCCATTTGTACAGCAAAGTCTTTAAGCATAGGATTAGCACAGTGCTATCCATGCCGAGCTGTAAAATGACAAAAGCCATGTACCACTCCAGGGACAATATTACAGCATTGGATTGGTAAAATACCATCCAAGCCAACCTGAAATGAATAAAAGCAACCCCTGACACGTGTCTCACTGTCATTACAGCTCTTCAGACAGGTTAAGCTTTGTCCAGACACAAAAATATATATATATATATTCACTGAAAAAAACATAGGTTTCAGCCAAGTTATAGTTAGCTGGACATTTCACTCATACAAAACCATTGAAATTCCCCGGTTCTGGTTTGGACAACTATTGGATGTAGGTTAATGGGTACCCGATAAGTCATGTGGAATGTCTGTGGTCTAAATGATCATCTGAAGAGACAGACGGTATCTGTAGCATTAAAAAAGATGAACGTGAACTTTGTGGTATTACAGGAAACACATATTATGGGGGCACAAGGCTATCTCTTGGATCAGTTAGGTTTTCATGTATTAGCATACTCTAAACAGGGGGCCAGATATAGAGGAGTGTCTATTTTATCTAAAACCAAGGATGTAATAATAAGGAAAAAATTGGAAGATCAGTGGGGTAGGTGGGCATTGGCTGAGTGTTTCATTAATGGGGATTGGATTACCCTGGGGGCAATTTATGGATCTACTGAGGACGATCCAGAGATTTTTGAATTTTTGGATTTAGAATTAGCCACTTGGGCCCCGTATTATCCTGGCCGGAGATTTTAATATCAATGGAGCAAATGGTTTGGGGCCAGGGATTTATGGGGGATATCAAGGCAGGAAAAAAGGGTATGTCAAGCGTTACTTAGCCTTGCAAGAAATAATGCGCTAACAGATATATGGGGGAGTTTAAAACCTGGGGACAAGTGGATCACATATTACTCAGCTCCACATTGGATTTGTGTAAGGCTTGACTATTTCTATACATCCAACTCGTTGCTCCCTAAAATAAAAATTGAAAGGCTCCCTCCGGTATTTTCTGACCACAACTTGTTGATTTTGAATCTAACTGCAGCAACAACGGTGAGGAGAGAGAGGGTATGGACATTTGAAAGAGGGCTACTGAGCGATGAACAGTACATACAGCATTTGTCACAGTGGATTAAAACTTTCTTTGAGAATAACAGGGGTAGTGCGGCTGTAGGCATTATTTGGGATGCCTTTAAGGCAGGAGTCCGAGGGGAGACCCTTAGCTACAGCACTTTCAAAAGGAAACAAGAGCAGCTAAGGAATACAGAATTCACTAAGGCAGCTCTGGATGCTGAGGAGGAACTGTCGCAATGTGTGTTATCAGGGACACCGCTTGAGCAGGTCCTTATTAAGGTTGCAAAGGCAAAAATGAAGGCAGAAGAGGACGTTGCAAACAAGGCCGCTAAGATCTTTTTGGCAAATAGGGAGAGATGTTATGAGCTTAATGAGACAGTTGGACGTATACTTGCCATTCACACCAGGCAGAAGGTAGCTACAGGGGACGTTAGGGAAATTAGGGACATCATGGGCACACTCCATATAGATTCAGAGGGGATACGCAAAGTATTTAGGCATTTTTATGCTACCTTATATGATAAGCAACAAGGCAAAGATTCTGAGGAATACCGGTGACAACGCTAACCGAGGAAGAAGCTGAAATACTAGAAGTACCCCTAGATATAGAAGAAATTAAAGCTCCCACACTGAATCTTTCCTCCGGCAAGGCGGCAGGACCAGATCAAATTCCAATTGAATTTTATAAAGTTTTCTGGAATGCACTTAGTAAGGATATTGTGAATACAATGCAGCAGGCGCAGGCAGGGGACTTTATACCGGGATCCTGGGGAGGGGCGGATATTGTTATAATCTTAAAGAAGGGGAAGCCGCCCACCAAACCCGGCTCATATAGGCCAATTGCTTTAATGAATGCCGATACGAAGATTCATTCTAAGGTATTGGCAATAAGATTTGCCAGCATAATCCACACTATGGTGAGCGATAACTAGCACGGCTTCATCCCCGGGAGGGGTACTACCCATCATACCCGGAAGGTCATTACATTATTTGATGCTGGGGAAATCTCAGGAGACCCGATGGCGGTAATGTTATTAGATGGAGAAAAGGCCTTTGATCGTGTCTCCTGGGATTATCTCTGGCTTATTTTAAGGAGAGCTGGGTTTAGGGAGGGCTATGTTAAAGAGCTGAAAGCTTTTTATATAGCTCCGGTAGCTTCTATTCGTGTAAATGCAGGATCTACTCTCCCAGTAAAAATAAAGCGTGGAACAAGGCAAGGGTGCCCGTGCTCCCCGTTGTTATTTGCGATGTATATGGATCCACTGATTCGCAGAATGGAGATCCACTGACCACACGTATGGGCCAATGCAAGATACTCGCATATGCCGATGATGTGGTGGTCATAACACCAAACCCGCAGAGGCGATAGAACAGGTTGAGATTGAGGCTTTGAAATTCGGGCAGATCTCAGGGTATGCGCTGAATACCTCTAAGACACAAATAATAAAGAACCACCAGGTGGATTGCTCCGATTACTGTGTGGTGCAGTCAGGAGTATATTTAGGGGTAACCATCACTTCTCACTTAGACACTTTAGTCAAAGTAAATATAACTCCAATAATTACTAAAGTGAGGAAAGATTTAGATAGGCTCCAGAACTTGCATCTTTCTATAACAGGGCGTACAAATATTGTAAAAATGATGATCCTCCCTAAGTTTTTATATTTCTTTAGGGCAATTCCACTACTCTTTGAAGCTAAGTGGTTTAAAATTTTAGAGAATATGATCAACAGATTTGTTTGGGCCAAGAGTAAGACAAGGAGAGCGTTGAGATTTATGGCGCTCCCTAGAGAGAGGGGAGGTTGGCCGCTGCCGGATCTAAAACTTTATTACTGGGCAGCTGCTCTACAGTATATGGTAGGCTTATTGGGGGGTGCAGAAGCAGAAGGCCAGGATGTGTTTGGTACCTTGGCAATATATGGTTTAGTCCTGGGGGTAGAAGCAGAGAGTGTATGTCTGAAGCATGTGGACTCGAGTTATTTTAAAAGGACCTGATTTAAGACGATTTTTGCAGTATTAAGTATTTGGAAGGCTTTTACGAAAAAATTTGGCCTTGGGAGGTATAATGCATATACTAGAATGAGTGATAATCCTGCTTTTCCCCGGATATCTTCTCTGACTCCGTGTTTAAAGAATGGGGGAGGCAGGGGATAACGAAGATTGGTGAAATTATGGGTACGCAGGGAATTATGCAATTTTCGGAGATTCAGACACAGTACGGATTAGAGTCAAGGCAATTTTTTAAGTATTTACAAGTGAGAAGTTTCATGGCAAAAAAGAGGGGAAGGACGGCAGGATTTGAAAAAAACTCAATAATGGAGATTATACAGGATGGTTCAGATTGTACAATTAAAAGGTTTTATTCTGAATTGATAGAATCTAAGCAGGATGATTTGGAAAGGGGGCGGATAGATGGGCACAAAAACTAGATATAGGGAAAGAGTGTTTTCATCTTTTATTGGATATGGGACAGAGTACTTTGTGTTCAGCGGCTCTTCAGGCACAACACTACAAAACTCTGTACCGATTATACTATACGCCTGCAAGAATTGCACAATGGGGGGAACAACGGGAATTAATTGTCCAAGATGTGGAAGCTTAGAGGCCGATATAGTTCACCTTTTTGCAACATGCACTCATCTGCAAACAACACAAAAAGATATCGAGGTTTTCTTTCATAGGTCACTAGGAATAGAAATTACTTTATCACTTGTGATAATACTCCTAGGTGTGAATAACGATGATAGATGGGTATTTTATTTTTGTTGCCATGGCAGTACTGAGGCTGTGCATAGCTTCAGCATGACTTGACTCCCTACCTCCGACCTATCACCAATGGTTAGCCAAATTACTGGCGACTTATAATTTAGAAATGACAATTTATGCAAGAAAGGGAAAAAAGGGAAGGAAATTAGGTAGGCAAATCTGGGAACCTATAACTAGGTGGAAAGAGGCAAATACTGGCTAGTTCACTTCATACTGTCATAATCGTTTACCATTAATTTCAATGCCTGTATAACTTATTCTTTGCAATATATGATAAAATTATTTATTTTACGAATGTGGTAAATGTAAACAGAATGTACTTGTTTATTGATTTGCTTTTTATTCTTTCTTTTTTGTTGTTTCTTTATGCTGTGCCCTGTGCAATTAAAAGGGAAAAATGTTCAATAAAAAATATAAAAAAAAAAAATGAATAAAAATATCCCCCGTTATAGTTAGTTCAACTAACTATAACTTGCGTGCCCGCAATGCACTGCTGATGATGTCACATATTACATCACTCATGACATGGTCAGTGACATCACTCATGACATCACTGATGACATCTCAAATGAAATCACTCATGACATCACTAATGACATCATCAGTGAATGTTTTTCTTTCTGATTTTTTTTATATATATGAGTATCTAAAGGTCGATGGAAGAATAAATGGGTTAATAAGTGACTAAATGGATTTTGTTTGTAAAATTGATTGTATAACTGACTTATTAAGTGTATCTTAGTGAATACATGTATTAGCGAGTAATGTTTAAATATGTAAATATCTGTATCAGTGTCTCATTTTGTGTATAAGTGGCTGCATGGGTTGGTAAGTAGCTACATGAATGTCAATATGGGTTATTAGTTGTTTTTTTGAGTACCAGTATGAGTGTCTGTATGGTTTGGTGGGGGGTATTACTTAGAGGATAGATGCATGAAAGACTGATTCACTGTTTGTATGTGTTTTGAAGACAGCATGTGTGCAGGACTGTATGGGTGGATGAGTGTGCGTATGGGTGTGTAAGTGAGTGAATGACTGTCTTAATAGTATCTTTATGAGTAACTACCAATGTTTTAAACTAGTATATATGAGTATTGATATATATAAGTGAGTGTATGTGAGACTGAGAGATTGGAAGAGTTCCTGTATAAATAAGTATGTGTTTCTATAAGTGATTGTTTAAGAGATTAAGTATGTGTACGTATCTGTAGAAGTAAGTGTAGTGGTGTGTGTATAGCTGCATATGCAAGTAAATGGATGTTTGATAGTATATTTGCATGTGTGAGTATGTGTGTGAGTGACTCTATGGATGGGTGTTGGTGTTTAACAGGATGTATAGTACATATGATGAGTGTGTACATATATGAGTGACTATATAGAACTGTTGGTGAATGAGTGGATGTGTATGTAGATGTTGGAATTACTGAATAGGTTGTTGTAACTGGTATTGGTATCTCCATTTAAAAAAAAAAATAGTTTCTATTTTTGAATGTGTGTATCAAAGGTTATATCACGGTAAGAGGAGGTCGGCCACTCTTTCAAAAGGATGATGACATCAGTGATGTCATTTGAGATGTCATCAGTGATGTCATAATTGATGTCACTGACCATGTCATGAGCGATTTAATATGTGACTTCATGAGCAGTGCATTTTTTAAATTACATTACATATTTTAAAATATAAATTGAAAAAAATGTTTTAAAAATATTAAAAATGTAATATTTGTTTTTTGAAATGTTATATATTTTTTTATTTATATGTATTTTATATAGCAGGCAATGATATTCTACGGAAAGAAATTCAAGTTACTGATAAGTACGGTTAAAATTACTTTTCAGGATCAGTACTGGGCTGAAAGATGCAGCACTAAGGTCTCTCATGATAACAGGTGAGTAAATCAGATTTTGTAGTTGGGCTGATTTTAGAGGAATTTTTTAAAGTTCCAAAACTCCACACTTAAAAGAATTTCCAAGTGAAACCAGTCAATGTTAGCCTCTGGAAGGAAATTCAAGTTACTGTAAGTAGGGTTAGAATTACTTTTCAGGATCAGTAGTGGGCTGAAAGATGCAGCACTGAGTATCAGGGAATATCTGTGAATGCTGTCAAGGTAAACATAAAAAAGATTTTTCTACAATTTCTTGCCCATTAGGGGTCCCTCACAGACCCCTACTTTTAGTCCCATGGGGTCAGGGTACTTCTACCCTGACCCTTCTATCACTTTTAAATGTTATTATTCCCGCTTGGTATGGAATCCGGATTAACAAAATTGCAACCGCAAGTTGCCTCTCAGGTTTGTTGTTTTGCATATCGCAAACGGGTATCAGAGCGCTTTACAAGGTTGGTCTAAGTACACAGAAAACAAAACCAAGTAGAGAGAATGTCTAACTCAAAATATTACTAAAGCAACCTAACAGATATATTACAGGTACATATAAATAGTTAAAGTAAATTTAGCCAGGAGAATAGCCTTCACTTCTTTTTGTTTCAGGGGGTAAAGCATTCCAAATTCTGGGAGCCATTCCTGAGAAGGACCGATCGTATGTTTTTTTCTTGGCAAAGCGTTGTAGTTTCAGTAGGACATTTCTGGAGCTCCTGGTGGGTCTACTACTACAGAATTATACTAATTTCTGAGATAGATAGCTCAAGGTTTTGTGATGAATTGCTTTGTGCGTCATGCAAGCGATTTTCAGATGAATCTAGCCTTGAAAGGTAGCCAGTTGAAAGCTCAAAGGTCAGGGGAAATGTGACTGTTTTTTTTAACCAGTGATGAGTCTGGCAGCAGTGTTGATTGCATTTCTTAGAGGGGCCGTTGCCATTCTAGGAAGGCCTTTGAGAGTGCCACTCACATATTCCACTCTGCAGATTAGTAGAGCTTGAGCTGCATGCTTGAAATCATTTTCAGGCAGGAATGGTTTCATTTTTCTCAAGGTGTTTATTTGAAGATTTGCTACTTTTGTAGCTGCGCTGATGTGTTTATGCAAATTTAGGTTTCTGTCCAGGGTTACTCCTAGTGATTTCGCTGAGTCAATAAAGAGAGGTTGACATTTGAGTGCTGTTAGGTGGCTCATAAAATCGAGGATGGTGGTCGATTGGTTGGGGGGAGCGATAAAGAGGAATTCCGTTTTGAGGGTGTTTAGTGTCAGATGATTTTTGGCCAACCAGGTCTGCATTTTTTGAAGCGTTGAATTGGGAAATTTGATATCCTCAAGTGAGGGGATTTTTATGTAGAGTTGAGCGTCATCCAGCCAATCAAACTATAGCTGTTGGAGCATGGATTAGCAAATCTGCAGCAGAACCACAGACGATCCACGGATGAGCCGTGTCCCTTGATATAAAAATGTGTTTTTCAATTAATATCTGCAAATCTACTGAATGAATTTACACCAAATGGAAAAAAAACACACTTGGTAGACTAAGTGCTAGCTTTCTGCCAGATTTGGTGCAATTCTATTTAGTTGTTCGTCCTGCAGTCCTGTTTAAAGTCCTATATGGGGAAGTACATGGGGGAAAATGCATTTTGGGACCCCATTTTCTCTGTCTCCTTTGAACATATCATCCCAATCATTTTTAACACCGCAGCTGAAGTGAGAAGCAAATTAGTTGTGAAAATTGGGTGAGGTACCATCAAACAGCAACAGGGACCCCCCTTTTATCTCGGCCCTCCCTTGACTAATCACCCCCAACCTTTCAACATAGGGGCTGATATGAACAAAGAATTAGTTTTGAAAATTTCATGAAGATTCATCAAACTACGCCAAAGTTATAAGCAAAACAAAAATGTTCTTCCTATGGAAACTTGGTTCTAACTTTAACTACCTACTGGCGACTGCCAGTAGGTAATAAACATATATATATATATATATATATATATATATATATATAACTCTTAAAAAATTAATGAATTAACATTACTTTTTGCACAATTTCACATTACAGTAGCACTTTTTTGTCATCGTGTCATGTGATATGTTTGTAATAACTGTGTTGCACAACTGATTATCAGGCGGTTAACATTTTTATCTTGTAGCAGCCCACATGGGCAGTATTTCTACATGCATCATCCGATCATTTGATACTTTGGTACAATACGAATTGCGGCTTGTACTATGTATACTGCAGTACTTGTTAACAAATAATGGTGATAATGAATTTTCCCGACAGGTACATAATTTGCATGGCGACAGTTTTAAATTGTAATATGAACAGTTAAAACTACTTATAGGCTTTTAAATGTTTTTAAACTTTTTGTACTATCAATAAGTTTATTTATTTATTTATTTATTAGCCATGCCATGAATTCCAACATTGTAAATCTAATGATTGTTGATATTTGCCTTTGTGGGACCTATGCATTTATGCAGTTATTGTACTACTATATTGTATTACGTTAGAAAGTAGAGTATGTCTTCGCTTTCTATCACATGTGATGACCTGTATTGCACTTTAAAAGGGGTGGTCATACCCCGTGACGTTTGTCATGTGATCAAGGCTATCTCTAGCCGAAACGCGTCATGGCGGATTGGTGCTGGGCTGAAACTTAAATAAATTCATTTGCACCACGTTTGGGTCTTGCCTGTTCCTGACTGACAGTGTGGCTGACTGCGCTGCGCTGCGCCGTACTGGGAACTACACGTACCTCATATATATATATATATATATATATATATATATATATATATATATATATATATATATATATATATATATATATATATATATATATATATATATATATATATATATATATATATATATATATATATATATATATATATATATTTCAAAAGTCCCAAAGTAGTAGTGCTCTCAGATCACAAAACAAACGCAACTCCACTGCAACTCCAAGGGTGTTTATTCACCTAACAACATGTTTCGGCTGCGGACAGCCTTGTTCACGTGAACAAGGCTGTCCGCAGCCGAAACATGTTGTTAGGTGAATAAACACCCTTGGAGTTGCAGTGGAGTTGCGTTTGTTTTGTGATCTGAGAGCACTACTACTTTGGGACTTTTGAAATTGTGGTTACCGGCGTGCTCGGCCGGCATTGGTGCCACCTCCCTCGGGGCCGCAGGCAGCACGTCAGAGCGGACTTTGTTAACATATATATATATATATATATATATTACCTACTGGCAGTCACCAGTTGGTAGTTATAGTTAGGACCTATTATCCAGAGGAAATCCACAACATTCTATTTGGAATAACTTTGGCGCCTGTTGATGAATGTGCGTGAAATTTTCTAAACTTCTGGTCAGCTCAGTTCTTCTCCTTCCCTGAAATTTTGAGAGTGATTCGTCAAGCGGGTGCAGAGAAAAAAGAGGGGATCCCAAAACGTGTTTTCCCCATGCAATTTCCCGTAGCACCTTCAGCCACGGCTACAGCCTGAACGGATGAACAAAATTACACCAAATTTGGCAAAAATGTAGTCATTGGTTCAGACTCGTGCCTTTTGCTTATTTGGTGTAAATCCATTCCTGAGAAAATGACAGTTAAAGTAATTTATATATCTATGGGTGCGGTGGATCCGCGTACCTATTCGCGTACTCTAAGCGCAGCCTATTAGCACCTTGCTGTGCCCGAGCTGAATGCTAATTGGCTGACATTGGGAACTGGTCACTGGGGCCTGGAATTGGCCATGGGAGGGGGGCCACGTGGCCCCCTTCCTGTAAATAGTTTAAAAAAAGAAATTATTTGGGGGTGAGGACCCGGCGGATGGGGTCCCCAGGGCCCCAAAAAAGAAAAAGGAAGAGGGCTACACAGACCCCCTTCACAAAATAATATATATTTTTTAAAACAGGATCGGGCCGGAGGCCATGCCCCCTTATTGCACCACTTTGCAAACAAACCCCCCTGGTGCGTTTGGAGAGGGGGAACAAATTCCCCTTGAATACTGGGGTCCCTGGGGGTCAACTAGCCAGGGAGCTGTGTTGCAGAGAGGTGTTCTGAGGCCACACCCCATTTTACACCTCTCTGCAATGCAACTCTGTGGCACTTACTGGAGGTAGCTGGTGGGCTAGTTGCAGTCCAGGGACCCTCAGTATTCAAGGGGAGTTAATCCCTCAACTTAAAACGCGCCACTGGGCGCGTTTGCACAGTAGTGAAGGGAGGGGGCGGACCTGAGTACACATGTGTGCAAAAACGCTTTGTGGCGCGGTTTAAGTTGGAGAATTAATTCCTTGTCAATACTGAGGGTCCCTGGGGGCCAACTAGCCCACCAGCTACCTCCAGTAAGCGCCACAGAGCTGCATTGCAAAGTGTTGTAAAAAGGGGAATGTCCTTTGAACACCTCTCTACAACGCAGCCTTCTGGCGCATATTGGAGGTACCTGGTGGGCTAGTTGGCCCCCAGGGGACCTCAGGATTCAAGGGTACTTAATTACGCAACTTAAAACTTGCCACAGGGCGTGTTTGTACACATGTCACCTGAGGCCCGGCCCCTTTCCTTCACCATTGTACAAATATTCCTCTAAAATCAGCTGAACTACGAATTCTGATGTACTCACCTGTTATTAGGAGAGAACGCAGTAGGCATCTTTTAGCCCAGCACTGACCCTGAAAAGTAATTCTAAGCGTACTTACAGTAACTTGTATTTCCTTCCATAGGAATCCATTGTGTTGTTTTCAGAAGAAAAGTTTCTAAGTGTTGATTTATGAAACGTACAAATATTCCTCTAAAATCAGTCTAACTACGAATTCCGATTTACTCACCTGTTATCAGGAGTGACCTCAGTGCTGCTTCTTTTAGTTTTTGCATTTGTCACCCCGAATGGGATGGGTATGCTCAGACGTGAGTCTCATGCTCTCCACACCACTGGAGTCAAGCTATCCTGGCTGAAGACGGCTGATAGCCAGAAACTGGTCCTAGGATGCTTGGTTCTGGTCCAGGAAAGATATGGCTTGGCAGTTCGGGCTGGACTGTTCCCATGAGGCACAGGGTCAAGGCTGATTTGCATATGGCCATGTCTGAACTGGGGTTGTGTGGAGTGCAAAAAAACGATTGATTTAGGCCCAGATATCTGCACTGGGGTGAATGTATGACATTGTTCTGCATTCTGTCCATCAACTGTGTTTTTTGCATTTGTCACCCCGAGTGGGATGGGTATGCTCAGACGTGAGTCCCATGCTCTCCACACCACTGGAGTCAAGCTATCCTGGCTGAAGACGGCTGATAGCCAGAAACCGGTCCTAGGATGCTTGATTCCGGTCCAGGAAAGACATGGCTTGGCAATTCGGGCTGGACTGTTCCCATGAGGCACAGGGTCAAGGCTGATTTGCATATGGCCATGTCTGAACTGGGGTGGTGTGGAGTGCAAAAAAACAATGGATTTAGGCCCAGATCTCCGTACTGGGGTGAATGTATGACATTGTTCTGCATTCTGTCCATCAACTAAGGTTTTGGCATTTGTCACCCCGAGTGGGATGGGTATGCTCAGACGTGAGTCCCATGCTCGCCACACCACTGGAGTCAAGCTATCCTGGCTGAAGACGACTGATAGCCAGAAACCGGTCAGAGGATGCTTGATTCTGGTCCAGGAAAGACATGGCTTGGCAGTTCGGGCTGGACTGTTCCCATGAGGCACAGGGTCAAGGCTGATTTGCATATGGCCATGTCTGAACTGGGGTGATGTGCAGTGCAAAAAAACGATGGATTTAGGCCCAGATCTCTGTACTGGGGTGAATGTATGACATTGTTCTGCATTCTGTTCATCAACTGTGGTTTTTGCATTTGTCACTCCGAGTGGGATGGGGATGCTCAGATGTGAGTCCCATGCTTTCCACACCACTGGAGTCAAGCTATCCTGGCTGAAGACATGGTTTGGCAGTTCGGGCTGGACTGTTCCCATGAGGCACAGGGTCAAGGCTGCTTTGCATATGGCCATGCCTGAACTGGGGTGGTGTGGAGTGCAAAAAATGATGGATTTAGGCCCAGATCTCTGTACTGGGGTGAATGTATGACATTGTTCTGCACTTTGTCCTTCAACTGTGGTTTTTGCATTTGTCACCCCGAGTGGGATGGTTATGCTCAGACGTGAGTCCCATGCTCGCCACACCACTGGAGTCAAGCTGTCCTGGCTGAAGACGGCTGATAGCCAGAAACCGGTCCTAGGATGCTTGATTCCGGTCCAGGAAAGTCAGGGCTTGGCAGTTCGGGCTGGACTGCTCCCATGAGGCACAGGGTCAAGGCTGATTTGCATATGGCCATGTCTGAACTGGGATGATGTGGAGTGCAAAAAAACGATGGATTTAGGCCCAGATTTCTGTACTAGGGTGAATGTATGACATTGTTCTGCATTCTGTCCATCAACTGTGGTTTTTGAATTTGTTACCCCGAGTTGGATGGGTATGCTCAAACGTGAGTCCCATGCTCTCCACACCACTGGAGTCAAGCTATCCTGGCTGAAGACGGCTTATAGCCAGAAACCGGTCCTAGGATGCTTGATTCTGGTCCAGGAAAAACATGGTTTGGCAGTTTGGGCTTGACTGTTTCCATGAGGCACAGGGTCAAGGCTGATTTGCAAATGGCCATGCCTGAACTGGGGTGATGTGGAGTGCAAAATAACGATGGATTTAGGCCCAGATCGCTGTACTGGGGTGAATGCATGACATTGTTCTGCATTCTGTCCATCAACTGTGGTTTTTGCATTTGTCACTCCGAGTGGGATGGTTATGCTGAGACGTGAATCCCATGCTTTCCACACCACTGGAGTCAAGCTATCCTGGCTGAAGATGGCTGATAGCCAGAAACCGGTCCTTGGATGCTTTATTCCGGTCCAGGAAAGACATGGCTTGGCAGTTCGGGCTGGACTGTTCCCATGAGTCACAGGGTCAAGGCTGATTTGCATATGGCCCTGTCGGAACTAGGGTGGTTTAGAGTGTAGTGCAAAAAAACGATGGATTTAGGCCCAGATCTCTGTACTGGGGTGAATGTATGACATTGTTCTGCATTCTGTCCATCAACTGTGGTTTTTGAATTTGTTACCCCGAGTGGGATGGGTATGCTCAGACGTGAGTCCCATGCTCTCAACACCACTGGAGTGAAGCTGTCCTGGCTGAAGACTCGTGAAAGCCAGAAACCGGTCCTTGGATGCTTGATTCCGGTCCAGGAAAGTCAGGGCTTTGCAGTTTGGGCTGGACTGTTCCCATGAGGCACAGGGTCAAGGCTGATTTGCATATGGCCATGTCTGAACTGGGGTGATGTGGAGTGCAAACAAAGATGGATTTAGGCCCAGATCTCTGTACTGGGGTGAATGTATAACATTGTTCTGCATTCTGTCCATCAACTGTGGTTTTTGAATTTGTTACCCTGAGTGGGATGGGTATGCTCAGACGTGAGTCCCATGCTCTCCACACCACTGGAGTCAAGCTGTCCTGGCTGAAGACTCGTGAAAGCCAGAAACCGGTCTTTGGATGCTTGATTCCGGTCCAGGAAAGTCAGGGCTTTGCAGTTCGGGCTGGACTGTTCCCATGAGGCACAGGGTCAAGGCTGATTTGCATATGGCCATGTCTGAACTGGGGTGATGTGGAGTGCAAACAAAGATGGATTTAGGCCCAGATCTCTGTACTGGGGTGAATGTATAACATTGTTCTGCATTTTGTCTTCAACTGTGGTTTTTGCATTTGTCACCCCGAGTGGGATGGGTATGCTCAGACGTGAGTCCCATGCTCTCCACACCACTGGAGTCAAGCTATCCTGGCTGAAGACGGCTGATAGCCAGAAACCGGTCCTAGGATGCTTGATTCCGGTCCAGGAAAGACATGGCTTTGCAGTTCGGGCTGGACTGTTCCCATGAGGCACAGGGTCAAGGCTGATTTGTATATGGCCATGTCTGGACTGGGGTGATGTGGAGTGGAGTGCAAAAAAACGATGGATTTAGGCCCAGATCTCTGTAGTGTGGTGAATGTATGACATTATTCTGCATTCTGTCCATCAACTGTGGTTTTTGCATTTGTCACCCTGAGTGGGATGGGTATGCTCAGATGTGAGGCCCGTGCTCTCCACACCACTGGAGTCAAGCTATCCTGGCTGGAGACGGCTGATAGCCAGAAACTGGTCCTAGGATCCTTGATTCCGGTCCAGGAAAGACATGGTTTGGCAGTTCGGGCTGGACTGTTCCCATGAGGCACAGGGTCAAGGCGGATTTGCATATGGCCCTGTCTGAACTGGGGTGGTGTAGAGTGGAGTGCAAAAAAACGATGGATTTAGGCCCAGATCTCTTCTGTACTGGGGTGAATGTATAACATTGTTCTGCATTTTGTCCTTCAACTGTGGTTTTTGCATTTGTCACCCCGAGTGGGATGGGTATGCTCAGACGTAAGTCCCATGCTCTCCACACCACTGGAGTCAAGCTGTCCTGGCTGAAGACAGCTGATAGCCAGAAACCGGTCCTAGGATGCTTGATTCCGTTCCAGGAAAGTCAGGGCTTGGCAGTTTAGGCTGAACTGTTCCCATGAGGCTCAGGCTCAAGGCTGGTTTGCATATGGCCATGTCTGAACAGGGGTGGTTTGGAGTGCAAATAAATGATGGATTTAGGCCCAGATTTTTGTACTGGGGTGAATGTATGACATTGTTCTGCATTCTGTCCATCAACTGTGGTTTTTGCATTTGTCTCTCCGAGTGGTATGGGTATGCTCAGACGAGAGTCCCATGCTTTCCACACCACTGGAGTCAAGCTATCCTGGCTGAAGACGGCTGATAGCCAGAAACCGATCCTAGGATGCTTTATTCTGGTCCAGAAAAGACATGGCTTGGCAGTTCGGGCTGGACTGTTCCCATGAGTCACAGGGTCAAGGCTGATTTGCATATGGCCCTGTCTGAACTGAAGTGGTGGAGAGTGGAGTGCAAAACAACGATGGATTTAGGCCCAGATCTCTGTAGTGTGGTGAATGTATGACATTGTTCTGCATTCTGTCCATCAACTGTGGTCTTTGCATTTGTCACCCTGAGTGGGATGGGTATGCTCAGAGGTGAGTCCCATGCTCTCCACACCACTGGAGTCAAGCTATCCTGGCTGGAGACGGCTGATAGCCAGAAACTGGTCCTAGGATCCTTGATTCCGGTCCAGGAAAGACATTGTTTGGCAGTTCGGGCTGGACTGTTCCCATGAGGCACAGGGTAAAGGCTGATTTGCATGTGGTCCTGTCTGAACTGGGGTGGTGTAGAGTGGAGTGCAAAAAAACGATGGATTTAGGCCCAGATCTCTGTACTGGGGTGAATGTATGACATTGTTCTGCATTCTGTCCATCAACTGTGGTTTTTGCATTTGTCACCCCGAGTGGGATGGGTATGCTCAGACGTAAGTCCCATGCTCTCCACACCACTGGAGTCAAGCTATCCTGGCTGTAGACGGCTGATAGCCAGAAACTGGTCCTAGTATGCTTGATTCCGGTCCAGGAAAGACATGGTGTGGTAGTTCGGGCTGGACTGTTCCCATGAACCAAATACCTGTGGTCGGTCATGGACAGGATGGGTTTTGGGGAAAACCTGATCCGAGCTGTAAAAGCGTTATATTTAAATCCTACCGCTTGCGTCACCATAAACGGCCAACTCACTAAACCATTTAAGATTTCCCAGGGCACAAGGCAGGGGTGTCCTTGTTCCCCTCTGCTTTTTGCTCTTTACTCAGACCTCTTCATTAAACATATTGAAAATAGCCAATTCATCCTACCAGTTGACTTCCTAGGCTGCTCCACTAAAATCCTTGCTTAGGCAGACGATTTGGCCATAACCTCTCCAGATCCACTAAGCACCATAACATGTCTGGAATTAGAAGCTAGCATATTTGGCAAAATGTCTGGCTATACCCTCAACAAAAACAAAACATAGATAATAACTAACAGCCAAATCTCCTGGACCGATTCCAGAATAGTTTCTAAAGCCAAATACCTAGGTGTCTACGTATCCTCTAATCTGGACGAAATTGTTCCCATTAATTTACTACCGCTCTTAACACAAACTAAAAAAGCTCTGAAACAAATCGACAACTTGCACCTCACTCTAGTTGACAGGTGCAACGTCATTGAAATGACTTATTTTCCTAAATTGTTATACTTTTTCTGTACGATCCCCATAGAATTCAACAAAGCCACCCTTACGAAATTCCAGCAAATCTATACACAATTCATCTGGGCATATACTCAGCCTAGGATGGCCCTCAGACAATTATGCCTGCCAAAAGATAGGGGTGGCTGGGAGTTTCCTAATATCACTCTGTACTACTGGGCTTCTGTTATGCAATATAGCTCTGACCTACTGAAAGACCAGCCTTACTCCTACTTGATAACACCGCCCTCCCCTTTTCAACTACTGGTTGGGGAAAATACCTGGGGATGTTTACTAAGAGAAACCACCTTTGGATACTTTAAGCGGGCAAGATTTAAAACTCTTCTTAATTCATTTAAAGTCTTTCAAAACATCCGCAGAAGTTTAGGCATAGGCAGGTTTAATTTTTACTCTCCTATCTTAAATAACGCTCACCTTCCCGACATCTTTGGGAAAGCTTACTTCTCCGATTGGCACAGGGCAGGCATCTCCAAACAAAGCACAACCTTAGGAGAGAAGACTCTTTTAAATATTTCTCTATCCACAACTTTCTCTCTCGTAAGGTTGGGGGCCCCTCAGGATTTGCAGAGGTGGAATTTCTTAGGGGGCTGTGGAAACCATTGACTCCGCGTATCGGCTTTCTGTATAGTATTCTAAATAACCGGATGCCAGATGACCTCTCAAAAATTGCAGACAAGTGGCACGACAAACTTGGCGCCCCCGAAATGTTTTTTTTTAACTCTATTACTTTGTCCTAAAATATCTTGCTCTCATCAAAACTACGAGCACAACACTTTAAAACTATTTTTTTTCTTTATTACACTCTAAACAAAATCGCTAAATGGGGGACAGGCCGAGGCACTCTTTGCCCCAGATGCGCTATATTTGGAGCCGACTCCGTGCATATTTTTGCTTCTTGCCCAAAGCTCAATCCCACTTTAAACCGAATTCAGTGGCATCTAAGTCAAATCTCTTCTCAATCAATCACTCTTAATTCTACCACTATCATGTTAGGTACACAAACAGAAACACCACACTTTCAAAGGGAGGGTCTGATTTTTATAGCCATGGCTGTTTGGAGAATCTGCATCGCTACAGCCTGGCTTGATCCAGAGCCCCCCTCCTATTCTCAATGGGTTGCACGATTTTTAGCTACTTACCATCTTGAAAGAGCAGTTTATGCCAAGAACGGAAGCAGGGGGCACAAAAAGGGCCTAGAAGTTTGGGGTAAATTAACGGACTGGCTTTCCCCGAGTGAGTAAGAAAGGCTCGTTTCTGTCATCATCCTTGGTTTTTTTTTTTTTCAGAAATTGCCATACCAGGAAGACATATCCATGTAGTGTTTTAGATTGTTATGTTTTTCATTGTTGACCTTGTTTATTCTTGACGTTTTGCACTTTTGGTCATCTATTTTTCTTTTCTTTCTTTGCTGTTTCCCCATTTCCTCATTTGTACCTTTGTGACTTGAAGGGGAGGGGGAGGGTCACCGTTGGATTTGCTCACAGCCAGTTATAGTTGTATAAATTTTGCAATTTGAAAATAAAAAAAAATAAAATAAAAAAAGGAAATTCTTCCAAGTGTGGGGTTTTTGAACTTTATAAAATTCCTATAAAATCGGCAGAACTACAAATTCCGATTTACTCACCTGTTATCAGGAGTGACCTCAGTGCTGCTTCTTTGAGCCCAGTACTGATCCTGAAAAATATCTTACCAGTAACTTGTATTTCCTTCCATAGGAATCCATTGTCTGGTTTTCACCAGAAAAGTTTCTAAGTGTCTATTTTCACAAACCAAAAATATTCCTTAAAAATTGCCTGTATGACTTAAATGCATTATTCCAACTGTTTACAGGAGATGCACCCGTGCTGGATCCAGGAGCAACCACTGAGTAAGAAAACGTAACATTAACACTACTTACGTGCTAAGTGAATTTCCTCCCATCTATGTGAAAAAGTTTCTAAGTGTCAACTTTTAAAATACAAAAATATTCCATAAAAATCACTACTCTAACCAAAACGCTTTTACTCAACTGTGTACAGGAGATGTCCCATGACTGAATCTAGGATCCAGTCCAGTGGTTAGAAAAGTAATCCAAAAAGTAACTAATTGCACTTAACTAGAAATTCACATTGACCTCAATGTTGCATTGTGACTGAAATTGTGTTGCGCATTACAATAACTGTAACTACTGTACTTAGACTATTGCCTATTTGCAAAGTATTTAAACTAAAGTAATTCATTCTGAGAAAGTATATTTTGTAATGTAATGTATGATGTAATTATAATATAATTTAAAAAATGAAATATCTAAAAATAAATTGTTTAAAAAAATGTAGAAAATCAGTATTAAAAAATATAAATAACAATTAATACATTTAAAAATTGTCATTTACAAAACCTTTGAAATTCACTGAAAAAAACAAAGGTTTTCAGAAATGTTATAGTTCGGAATTAGGATTTAAAAAACCTTAGAAATTCACTGAAAAAACCATAGGTTTCAGACACGTTCTAGTTAGGAATTAGCATTTGAAAAACCTATGAAATTCAATGAAAAAAACGTATGGTTTCAGACAAGTTATAGTTAGGAATTAGCTTTTAAAAAACCTTTGAAATTCACACAAAAACATAGGTTTCAGACAAGTTATAGTTAGAAATTAGCACTTAAAAAACCTTTGAAATTCACAGAAAAAATCATAGGTTTTAGGGGTGTTATAGTTAGCTAGACATTTCACTCATATAAAACCATAGAAATTCCTCCGTTATAGTTAGTTGTACTAACTATAAATCGTGCACCCGCAATCCACTACTGATGATGTCACATTTTACATAATTCATGACATGGTCAGTGACATCACTGATGACATCTCAAATGACATCACTGATGACATCACTGAATACATCATCCACATGACAATCTGATACAACTTATCATACACTAGTATAACCTTTCAACACTCATTATAAAATGTGGAGTACCATATTTGAAACCATTGACATACCAATGCAAGTTTCTAAAAACCTACCCAGTGAGTCCTACATCTACACACATCTAAACACTTACCTATAGATTCACTCATACATGCTAACAAAGATCAATAGAACACTATTGAATATACTTATACACCTACATCAACATTACACTCCAGCACACATCCTATTCATTTATGCAGTCATTCTACTCACTTATGCAAACAATTGATCATACTTACATTTTACTAAGCTACACACTTACACAAACACCACTTTATTTATTCATATAGATAGTAACTCATAATTAGTGTGTTATAAAATCACTATTACAAGTATACAGTTATCCATACATCACTCACACAATCACTGAGTCTTATGTATACTTATTTATATACAACAACTGTCACATACATTGCCTTTTTTATTTCTAGTTTGTTGGACCTGTATCATTAAGAAATATATTTATTCATCACCACACCTATAAAGAGATTCACTCACCCAAACAACTGTTTCCACATACAGTCTTAACCTCATATACCTTCTAAATCAACTATTTACATATCTTTGGACAGTCAAACACACCCATCCAACCACACACACACATTCATTCACTATCCCATACAAATACTCACTTAACTAATTAATAACTAATATAGACGTTCACAAAGCGAGTAACCAATGTATGTAGTAGTTTACACAAGAGATAGAGTGATACAGGTATTGATACAGTTTAATCACTATCCCAAATATTTATTGAGACACTTTAAATTTGTCACTTAGACAGTCAATCACATTGCTACTAAATCCTCAATTCAAAGGCCAGAAAAAAGCCTCTTCTGGTGGGAGGTGCTTTACATCTCCTCCAGGCCAGAACAGCCTTCCAAGGCAGGAAATTTCAAAGGCATTGCCACTTTTGAAGTTCAGACCAGGCTTGCCCAGATAGTGGGGGATGCCAACACTCGTCCTGCTCCACATTTGGTGGAAAGACAGACAGGAAAATAAATTAGATGAGGAGTGCCCAGATTCAGCCAACATAACCCCTCAGGTTTGGCAGGTGATGTGATCCCCTCTCCTGAAAATCCACAATTTTTAGATGGTGGTGAAACAACTTATCAGGGCTAGGGTAGTGCCTCAACCCACACGAGGTTGTCAATTAGAGGGTGTAGGCACCCTATAGGTAGGTACCCATTGGCTATAACCTGTCTCCCCTGTAACACCT
This sequence comes from Lissotriton vulgaris, assembly GCF_964263255.1. Taxonomy (NCBI): domain Eukaryota; kingdom Metazoa; phylum Chordata; class Amphibia; order Caudata; family Salamandridae; genus Lissotriton; species Lissotriton vulgaris. The sequence goes on from NC_141694.1 coordinate 472,190,978, forward strand.
CTAAACCTAATATCTTCTATAATACAGACACTCACACACCTACTCATTTAACCAAATATCCACTTAAACAGCCACTCACTCACCCATACAGCCAATTACACACCCAGTACCTCACTCATAGAGCCATTCAGATACCCACTCACTCACCAATACAGTCACTTGCATAACCACTCATCTACCCATGCTGCCACTCACACAGCCACTCACTCATCCATATAACCTCTGACACATCCACTCACTCACCAATACAGCCCACCCACTCATCCACTCAGTCACCCACACAGCTACTTACACACCCACATATACTCAAAAGACCCACTTACACACCCGCTCACACACCTATACAGCCACTCTAACACCCACTCACACACAAATACACACAGTTACAAAGGCACTCACATAATACATATTAGAAATGAATATATGTTGTAATCCCGCATGTTATCTTTCCACATACCATTACAACGCATGTAACATTCCGCAAATATCATTACTCCGCATTTTTAATAATGATTCAATCACAACTCAAAAAGTATAAAATTATACTTTTAGTACACATTTTATTATAACAAATATTTTTGCCACGAAAATAAAAAACGTATAATAGCTTTTTTTAAAAATTTTGCATAATTAATATATTGCCACTGGATAGATGAAGAAATAGTGGTTTTGCTTGAGTAATTTATTTATAAAAGTAATGAAGAACTGGGACAGGATAGTGTTAAAATTTCATATTTACAAACTAATCCATCCTTCAAATTAATTCAATTAAAATAAATTGAATCTAACTTACCTTGTAGAAGTAATATCCTTCGTCCCTTCCCGATGAAAACACAGTGCAAAGTAAAACTATTGTTTATTCAGATTACAGCTTTCGTCAAAACACATATTAATCATAAACGAAAGACAATTTTTTTTCTATATTTCACTTAATATACCTGTTTATCTGCTTCACCCTAACTAAAATTCTTCTACCACTCCACATAATTTTTCACTTACTCCTGGCTTATTTTCATAAAATAACTTTCATGGTTTATTTTTTTCAAAACAATTATTCGAACGTGCTCCGAGTGTGTAGGAACAGATACTCTGAACAATGATTTGGTAAATCACTTTCTAAAACTGAATACATTTTAAAACTCAACTTCATAAAGATATTTATCGTTTTGTTTATTAGAGTAGTTATTTACCTCTTGATAACTGTTTTTTATATGCACGTTTAAACAATAATATAAATAACGCTGTATCATGCCACTAATAATTCTCAACAAACTTTTAAGTGGCCAAAAGACTCGACACATGAGATATGTGGCATCAGATACATGAGAGTTGCATGGGTCTGGAACTCGTGGTTCATGCCATTTCCTAATTTTTCATTCATTTAACTTTCTTATATTTTATTGTATGCACCTGAAAGTTGAATAATTTTGTGCCCCTCCAAAACGATCTGTGAAGTTCTTTTCTTTTCAAGAATGCGAAGCTGATGCAGACATAATCACCCCTTCATTGCCCGGCAGCTTGCGAAGTAATAGTATTGCGGAGTGAAAGTATTCGATACGAATGTTTGTGCGGAGTGAAAGTATTCGTTATGAAATGTTTTGTGGAGTAAAAGTATGCGTGATATTAGAATTCAGAAAGAAAAAATCGTAGTAAATGACTCACACCATTAGAAATAGTATCACAGTTGTGGAATAGAGCAGGACTTGCCTCTCTCTGGCTCCCACTTGCTGCTCATTTAGCAGTTGTAGCCCTGGGCCTATTCCCCATAGCTTTGAGGGGTGTTAAAAGCCTGGGGACGCCCTCTGATGGTATAAGAGGGGACTGATTGCTGATGGGGCATTCTAGGGCAGCACTGCTGCTCGTGGGCTGCTGCTTCACTGAGTTCTGCCTGCCATCTTGAAGTCTGGTGTCCGCACAGTGGTGACCTGGGGCCAGCCTCCATGGGACTAGCAGCAGACGTCACTTCATTGAGGGTGCCTGCAGCGCAGTGGAGGGTCCTCAATCTGGGACACCAAAACATGGTGATTTCCTGTGGTAGCTCCTTTGGACTGGGGATACCAGTGGGACCAGATACCAGATGGGCATGGCTCCAAATGAGTCTGAAGGTCTCCCGCCAGGAGCTCCAGGGTATCCTTGAGGACCTGACACAACCCGCTGATCAGGTCTCGCCCACCATTTTGAGGCCTCTTGTTTGCCATTTTGGGGACTTGGTCTTTACTGCTGTGGCTTGCGGCTGCTGTACTGGGGCCTGGTGGTGGCCCTGATCGCTGTTGCTGATGCCCTGTGGTGGAGGCTCACCCCCATCATGGGATCCTTTCGGGGCAGCACCTCTGGACTTAATTGCAGCCCTGCTGTTTTAGGGGGCTGCCGTCCTATCTTAGGCCTTTCATCTGTTGCGGCTGTGCCTCAAGGTGGTGCTGTCATGGAGCTGCTGGGTAGAGGTTGAGGTGAGCCATACAGCACCTGTGGGGAGAGCTGCTGCCCTCAGGGCACTGGAGGTGAGACCCTCGGAGGCCCTGGACCTTTACCTATCACCTAAAAATCTCCTATACCCTCTCCTTCAGTTGACAGCGCACTGGTGTCCGAGGACTAGCACTCGTAAGCCCTGCTGCAGCTATGGCCATATTTCTTAGTGTCTTAGATGCTTTTGGTGAACCCCCCAAGAGATTTCTCCAGAGTGGCCCATGTTTGTGAAGTGGAAGCCAGTTGGGGGCTGCCGTCTTCTTGCACCACACCGGTTGGGCCTTGATGGGCCCTATATACTACACTGAACAGTGTGTCTTGTGGCTGCCTTAGGTGTGCATGGGGGTACACTACAACCCATGGACATTGCCCATGCACCCCCTGGAAATTTCACCAGTTAATATTGCTTGCCATCAATCTACAGTTCAAGAGGGTTTGGAGGACATTTTTTGAACTCTTTTTGGTCTTTTCCAATGCTGCTGCTAGACTTTATGCTGTTGCGATGTGCTAGCTGGTTGAGAGGGGACCCTGTGGGTTCTCCCAGCCTGCTTGCCACAGTTCCTCTGCTTCAGCCACCCGGGCTGGCTGACCTTGCCCACTGGACCTTACCTGTCCCACATGGGTGCTGCTAGAGGGTCCTCCCCCTACCCTTAGAGACTACCCTGCTTCTCCTCTACCATCTGGAGCCTTCCTGCTACTTCTCTGGACACTGGGCTACCCGTACAGATTCTCTGTGAGCATGGAGTGCACCATGGACACACACTTGGAGAAGGAGGAGATGCGATTTTGCAGAGCCACAGTTTTGGAAGAACAGCAAATTGAACTGCAACTCAAACAGGAAGACCTGAAGAATCGGAAGAATAACATTTACATGTGGGCTCTTCCACAAGCAGCAAAGAGCAAAAGCATAATGACCTTTATCACCAACCTCTTCTACACCATCAGGGGTTTATGATGATGCCTCCCCACTGACATTGGACAGAGCCCACCGGGTGGCACTGGTCTCAGGTCGCCCGGTGATTGCCTCCGACATACTAAGGAGGGTTCATTTCTTTACCGAAAAGGAAAGCCATCCAATAGGCCTCAAGGAAAAAGACAGATGTAGTTCAAGGCCACATGGTCCAACTTTATCAAGACATTGCTACGACCACACTATAAAGACAAAGAGACTTCAGGTCCATCACTGACCAACTAAGGTACCTCAATATTAGAATATCAGTGGGGCCACCCCTTTGTGCTCATCTTTACCTGGGAGATCCGTCACAGAGCAATGTCTTCTCTGAAGGAGGTGAAGCAAGTCCAGGGCTTGGTGCAGGACACAGACAAGTATAGCTTGCACCTGCTGTGCTCTCCCAGTCAGCCACCTCTGAAGTTTTGATGGCCACAGCACAGCCCTCCTCTGGCCTCTGCAGGCACAAAAGAGATGTGGCCTCTCAGAAAGCTAAACAGGATAATATCCAACACATACGCAGCCTGGAGAGCAGCAAATTGCCCAGCCCATCGACCTCTGGCTCTCTCTAACGTGAAATCTCCTACCCCCCTTTGCCTGACATCGGATGGATAGGTGCACCCCCGGTACCTGATTCTTTGCTTCTCTGTGCTGCACCGTGGTCGATTTCCTGTTGCTAAATGTGTTGGCCTCAAGTTGGTTCCTACCTCTCCTGAATTATTCCTTATAAAGGGCGCCTTTAATACTCTATATGTACACTGCCATAATTTATTCTGCAGAACATGGCTGGTTGTTACCTGCCATCTCAGTGACGCAATTATGCTTGAGTATATTTCTTTACATATTATAGATGTCTGCATTGTTTTCTGACCAGTACCACAGCTATACAGACATAGGTTTCTAGATATACTTCAATAGTCATGAGGAAGTCTCGAATAAAGATGAAAAACCTTTTGCCTTTGCTCGGATTTAACTACATATTGTTAAGGCTGTACTTGGACTGAAAAACATATTGTCAACAACACCATTTCTTTTATTTCAATATGTTTTTTTACTGATTTGTCACATATAGTCAACAACGCTTTGTCATTACAGGGTGGCAGCCCAAACTGGCTGTGTTTGTTGAGGTTACAGTTCCACAGTAGATATGTAAGGCTGTCTCCCTATCCACTCTCACAGAGAGAATAAGGATGGGTCAAAAAGGGAAAGGATAGATAGTAAAGGAGAGAGAGTATAGATAGTATACAAGAATTTTACTGCCTTCGTGTTTGTGATCTGATCTTGTGGGGGTGTGGTTTAAGGGCCTTTTGTAGAGGTCCAGGAACTCATCCGAAGAAGCCCACTTTCGTCTGGAGCTTTGTCTCCATGGTGAGTTCCGCAGGGCAGTGCTGTCTGCGCCTCTGAGGTATGTCACTCAGTTGAGCCAACCCTTGAACATTGCCTTGGTTGTGTCTTTCCAGTTGGTGAGTATCATCTTCACTGCCGCTGTCAGTAGGTGATCTAATAGGTCTCTGTCATGTTGTGAGTTTAGTTCTGTTGTCATGAACGCAGTGGTAAGGGTAGAGAAATTTAGTTTTAGTGTACACCCAAATGCTTTATTATTAAAGGTGAATATTTTCTCTCAGAATCTTTTAACTTTGGGACACTGATAGATAGGGTGTGCTAGGTCTCCCTTTTCTTTATTGCAGTTCCAGCACCGGTCATTTTCCCTGAGACCCATCACCCCCAGGTGAGCCGGGGGCCGGTAAGTCTTGTGCAGTAGCCAGAATTTTGTCTGTGCTAAAACTGGGGAGTTTTTTTGTTTTGTGAGGGGGAGGCTCAGAGGAGATGGAGTCCCCTTTCGCTGAGTGTGTTGTCGAGTTGTTTTTCCTAGTGTGAGGCAGCTTTGTCATTAATTTTGGTGGTGGTTGGGCGTAGTAGCTTGTAGAGATGTAATACCTGATGTCCTATTCTGTTGAGATTCGTCATGTATTGGATGATTGATAGTTTGTACCTTGCTGGATTCGCTTTTGTCAGGGCTATTCTTATTTTTTGGAAGTTGTACAGTTCTATGTCTGGGAGATTATGCTTTATTTTTAACATGGTGAAGGTAGTAGGGCTTCCTCCCTCTTCGAGCTGCGCTGGGTAGGAGATATCTAGCTCTGTGGCTCTACACAATAGCATCTCCTCCTTCTCCAAGTGTGTGTTCATGTGTCTATTGAAAGGGGTTTCCCCCTGTACTTAACCTTGGTGTTTTCCCACAGCGATTCCCACTTTGAGTTTTTTACACTTTACTCTATTTTTTGCTCTACTTTCAGCAAAGCATTGTTGGTATTTTTGAGTACTGGGTTGGAACCGGTGTATACTCCTGGCTAGACAGAAGCCAGTAGACCCCATGTTTTGCTAGAAATGTGGTTTGGAAGGTTTTGAAGTCCACTACATTTAGGCCTCCCAGTTTTTTGAATAGTCTTAGTTTTTTCAAGCGTATTTTTGCTTTTTTGTCTCGCCAAAGAAATGTATTAATCAGCTTATCTATCTTGCGGTGGAATTCCTCGGTGAGTAGGAGAGGGAGCATATCCAGCAGATAATTGATCATCGGGTGATCATCATCTTAATTGTTTCTATCCTCCCCCACCATGTTATGAATTTGTGGGACCAGGATTTTAACAGTGTCTTAATCTTCCCCAACCAATTGGATGTTATGTATGAGATTGTCCTTGGACAATGTCCATAATTGCACTTATTTGCAGCAAGAAAGCTGTCTGTTGTAGCACAGAAGTCAATTTACTTTCAACAATTTGTGGGGGGTTCATTGCAGGTTGTATTCCTCCACTGCTGCTACTTTTAATAGGTATGAGCAGGTCCTTGTCCACATGAATATCTCTGTTACAGTCCAAATAAAGTGCCCTTTTTGATGCAACATACCACCTATTTAGGACGGGTGGGAAACAGTGGTGGGGGAATGCTGTGGGTTGGGGGCAGGATGAAGGAAAAAGAAGTGTAGGACAATATTTTAAGCTGAAACATGTTCTTCTCTCCTCCTACATGTCCCACATGCCATTGTGCCACATTCAATAAAATTAAGTGTAATAAAGGAATTCAAATGACAGTGTCCATTTTAAATAGTGTACATACACAAAATATTGGCCTTCCTATAAAGGAGGAATAGTTCTAGGGTCAAATTTATCAATATTTCACACAACGCAGCAAGACAAATTGCTGCCCTGTGCTACAATACATGAAAGAGACAAGGCAGTAATGCATCATATTTACCAGTGTATGGCGCATTGCTCCTCTCTGTCTACACTGGCACACAATCTGCTACCTAGCATAAATGTAGGCACCGTTGTGCCATGGTGCAAGGTTGCCTGCTTTGCAGACAGGATAGCTTTTGTGTAGGAAGGGACACCTTCCAGCATAAAAACAATCTTTAGTGGCCGTTTCCTCTCTTTCTGTATGCTGCAGAACACAGCACACTTAGAAAGATGAAACAACTAAAAGAAATAAAGATATTTCTCCTCGTTGCACCTCTCTGGGGAAGGTGTAGGAATTTGAAGCATTCCCAGGTGCACCAGTCTTGGTAGATCTGGGAATGCATCAACATCCATGGATGGATGTGGAGGAACACCCATGCTACACCCATGACATACCTTTCCAGGGCAGAATAAGGCAAGGCTGGGACTTGTGCTACCTTTCATTACTTCAGATTTACCAAGCAAACCAGGGCCATGCAAGGTGGCCTTGCAATAATTGGTAAATCGGGCTTAAGTATTGGATGGCCCTTGTGACACCATGCATGATGCAAGAGCAACATATTGCAATGATAAATCTGTCCTTTAGTATCATGCATAGACACATAGCTTGAGAAGGTCAACACTTTTTAATTGTCATCACAACTTAAAAAGTGATATGTAATATTGTTTATCCTGGTGTCGTGATAAGAGTGGTTTGAAAGTGTGAATTTCAGGGGGAGTCTGTTGGACTTTAACTAACTGCCCCAAAGGAGGACACAATTCAAATAAAAGGAATTCTTGATTGCCCATGCAATTAGCTTTTTATAGCCTGGCACATAGCTGAAGAGCAAAAAATATAGCATGGCCCCACACTTTAGACAAGTTCTCCCAGGCATTAAACAACATTACATGTGTCCTAATGTTAACAATAAAACAATTTTCAGAGGTGGACATGAAACCTAGTTTTGCCACACAAATCACTGCCATGTCCTGAATCCAAACAATTACCTCTCTATACAGAACATCTTCTGACTGAAGAAATATGGGCCCCAGAATTAAACTCATTTAGTAATTAAGGAGGACACTGCTGGTCCACTACTTTATCAGTCACCATTTAATTAACACGTTGAAATGATCTAGTTATTCTGGAGAATGATCTGCAGAACACATGCTGATAATTTTTGCAAAACTCCCCTAGGAATAAAAATGAAATAACGTAAATTTCTTGGGTAAAGGTAGTGACATCACACTCCATTTCAACCCCCAATTCATTCGTAAAAAGGGCAGTTTGTCCCACTCTTACTGTACAAACAGGATTCTTTCTGTGCATGAGGTTAGTGAAAGAGCTTGGAGTAGAAAACAGAAAGTAAACAACACTCACAACTCTATTTACTTTCGGTTTTAGCTGTTGCCTTTAATATATTTGATCATTGATGTAATAAGAGTGGAGACAGTTGTACTTAAAAGTAAGCCAATGGTAGGTGTTGCTATCTTTGGCGGTGCCTAGTTAATGTCCCTAGGTGCCATTGACAACATTTTCAGAATTAAAGATGGTGTGTTAGTTACGACCAGCGTATCTCACATTCATTTCCAAATATGTCTGTAATATTCTTTCAGCGGCAGCTCATCTAGTAAGGTCGAGGAGTGTCTTCTTACCGGAATAATTAAACAACATGGGGTGGTGATGGACAGAGTTTCTGAATTAAGCAGAATACTCTCACCCAGTCAAGAGATCAGGGCTTAATCCAACACCGTTTTTTAGCTCACTGCACCATCCCAGCTCAGAACCTGGCTATATGCAAATGAGTCTGTCCCTGGCCCAGTGTATCATGGGAACAGGGCAAACAAAACTACCAAGCCAATTCTTTTACTGGGAAAGAAACAAGCTACCGGGTTTACCGGTTTCTGGCATTTCAGCCGTCTTCGGCCCGGCTTGCTTGAATCCTGATATTGCAATGAGCTAGGGACTCACGTCTGAGTATACCCTTCCACGCTTATGGTGGACAAAATAATTAAACAACAGGGGGTGGTGATGGACAGAGTTTCTGAATTAAGCAGAATACTCTCACCCAGTCAAGAGATCAGGGCTTAATCCAACACCATTTTTTAGCTCACTGCACCATCCCAGCTCAGAACCTGGCTATATGCAAATGAGTCTGTCCCTGGCCCAGTGTATCATGGGAACAGGGCAAACCAAACTACCAAGCCAATTCTTTCACTGGGAAGGAAACAAGCTACCGGGTTTTTTTTTTTTTTTTTTTTTTACCGGTTTCTGGCATTTCAGCCGTCTTCGGCCCGGCTTGCTTGAATCCTGATGGTGCAATGAGCTAGGGACTCACGTCTGAGTATACCCTTCCACGCTTATGGTGGACAAAATAATTAAACAACAGGGGGTGGTGATGGACAGAGTTTCTGAATTAAACAGAATACTCTCACCCAGTCAAGAGATCAGGGCTTAATCCAACACCGTTTTTTAGCTCACTGCACCATCCCAGCTCAGAACCTGGCTATATGCAAATGAGTCTGTCCCTGGCCGAGTGTATCATGGGAACAGGGCAAACCAAACTACCAAGCCAATTCTTTCACTGGGAAGGAAACAAGCTACCGGGTTTTTTTTTTTTTTTTTTTTTTTTTATCGGTTTCTGGCATTTCAGCCGTCTTCGGCCCGGCTTGCTTGAATCCTGATGGTGCAATGAGCTAGGGACTCACGTCTGAGTATACCCTTCCACGCTTATGGTGGACAAAATATTTAAACAACAGGGGGTGGTGATGGACAGAGTTTCTGAATTAAGCAGAATACTCTCACCCAGTCAAGAGATCAGGGCTTAATCCAACACCGTTTTTTAGCTTACTGCACCATCCCAGCTCAGAACCTGGCTATATGCAAATGAGTCTGTCCCTGGCCCAGTGTATCATGGGAACAGGGCAAACCAAACTACCAAGCCAATTCTTTCACTGGGAAGGAAACAAGCTACTCAGACGTGAGTCCCAGGCTCTCCACACCACTGGAGTCAAGCTATCCAGGCTGAATGAAGGCTGATAGCCAGAAACCGGTCCTTGGATGCTTGATTCCGGTCTGGGAAAGACATGGCTTGGTAGTTCGGACAGGATTGTTCCCATGGGGCACAGGGTCAGAGCTGATTTCCATATAGCCAGTGTCTAACCCAGGGTGGTGTGGAGTGCAAAAAAACGATGGATTTAGGCCCAGATCCTTGTACTGGGGTGAATGTATGACATTGTTCTACATTCTGTCCATCAACTGTGTTTTTTGCAATTTTCACCCCGAGTGTGCTGGGTATACTCAGACGTGAGTCCCAGGCTCTCCACACCACTGGAGTCAAGCTATCCAGGCTGAATGAAGGCTGATAGCCAGAAACCTGTCCTTGGATGCTTGATTCCGGTCTGGGAAAGACATGGCTTGGTAGTTCGGACTGGACTGTTCCCATGGGGCACAGGGTCAGAGCTGATTTGCATATAGCCAGTGTCTAACCCAGGGTGGTGTGGAGTGCAAAAAAACGATGGATTTAGGCCCAGATACTTGTACTGGGGTGAATGTATGACATTGTTCTACATTCTGTCCATCAACTGTGTTTTTTGCAATTCTTACCGGAATGACAGCAATGTTTTTATTGTGTTCTACATCTTAAATAACTATAGGAAATTAATTATACATAAACATGTAGCATACAAATATTTTTACTAATTTGTTTGTAGTTAAATACATATTTTAATTGTCCATCTACCTTACCATAGGTAGACTCTGAAGTTAGATTGGAGATTTCTATGTGGTAAAGAGTAGGGAAAATTAAAAAAAAGTGTATTAAACTCTATAAAAAATTAGTCAAATATTTTTTGCTAAATAATAAAAATAATGTAATTTAATTGTATATACGTATTTTAATGTAGGATTTTCTTTACCATTCTCTTAAATTCCCACTGAAAGTAAGATATTTCCAGTTTTGTTTATGCATTATTAATTGTCATAAGTGTTTTAGAATCAATTTAAGTAGTGTGAGCATAGCTTAATAGAGATTAATGATATTGAAAAAAGGTTGTTAAACATTTTGTATATTTAAATATTAAATATGTGTTGTTTTTTAGATTTTACTATTAAATTACATATATTTATATTTGTACCTATTTTAAATAAATGAATTGAATGTAACATTTTTATCTACAAAGAATTACTTTCAGTCATTAACTCCATTATTTTCAGTGGGAGAGTTTTGCAGTACCAGTGGCTAGCCATGTGTGGTGCTGGACGTACTACTGTTTATTTTTGTTAGTAATACCTTACAGTCATACATTTGACTCTACCTCATGTTTGAGGAGGTGGAAACGTGTAACACTACGCTTTTGAGTAAACTTACATTCAAAATTTGTGATCAGCTTAAAGGTGTAAAATTCAATCCAAAACTTAAGGGTATATTACACATTTAAATTACTTTCAAGAGTAAGTTTCCTTAGTAAATAGCCACCAAAATCTAAAACAGCAAATATCAGCTAATGAATCAGTGGAAACGTTATTAGAGCATGGGATAATACAGTGTAATTGAAACTACTAAATTGAACATACTTAATGAATTCCTAAACCCGCTGGACAAATGCCCAACATTTTCACATGACAATCTTTCAGGCAAGCTAGGACACAAACCAGTTTTGTCAGTTGTGATCACTAACAGTTGTAGGCAATTAAAATAATGACAGCTTTTATCCTCTACAGCTGAAACAGACGGAAACGCGTTTTATCTGCTCGGCAGGATTGCTACTAATTCTAACACTCCCTACAACCTCCTGTGTTGCGGAGGTCTCAGCCTCCTACCGAACCGCTGCCTTTTTAGACACATAAGCTGTTTGATTGGCTTAGTCCAAGATTTTGAACAGATTTCACATCATTAATTCTATGGCAGACTGCCATGTTCCTTTTATTGCCCGAGTTGATATTGCTTTTCCAAGTGAGCATCATCTTTTCTTTCTTAAACGTTAAAGAATGCTTCCCTTGTACCAAGCAGACTGAATATGCACTCTAAAAATCTAAACCTGCATACAAACACGTCCTATGCTTGATACGTGATTGTCATACACTACTCCCATTGGATTAGAATTACTGTAATTGTACACCATTGTCTTCAAGTAAAAGAATGAATGCGACAGTGTAATATGTGAAAGTTGGAAAATTAAATTAATTACAATCAACCAAAAACATTTGCTAAGAAGATTTATTTAACACTTCAATAACATAGTCTTAACGTCAAACCGTGCTACCATTACCATCTGTAAATTACTTAATTAAACACACACACTTTTATATGGTATGTAACATCATTGGGTTTTCAAACATTGCATGGGAAGCGGAAAAATTAAGGTCAGCTCGTTTGGACCAGGTGCCAGAGGGAGGCTGCTCTGGTTAAAAGATTTTTCCCTGAGAGTGGCTTCGCTCAATTGTGAGAAAATGACCAAGAAGGCTAGACTAGCGAGGAACAGGCATGTGGTGTCTGTGTAACAATTAAAGTATACCAAGAAGTGATGGATGGACTGTTTGAAATAATCTCTGTGACCCTATTAACACACTTCTACAGTCAAATTATGAAAGAAGTAGGTTTCAGTAAAAAAGAGAAATATGTTAACTAAATTGATTTAAAGATTATTTATAGGGATTATCTGTTAAGGCCTCACCAAAACCCCCTTCAGCATTTTCCAGGTTCAAAGCAACCCAAAGCAGGCTACAGCACTTCGTATCCGACAGACTCTGTACAACTCCGTGTCTAAGAGTCAATATAAAGTTTGTTTGACTACAATCCTGAAAGTCAGTTCGTGGTGGAGAGGTGCTTCTCCCATCTGGAAAGTTCCTTCCTTCCCCTTCCAGGTTTCAAGATCGTTCTGACCAACAATGTTACTGCAAATGGCATGTGAAGGGCACAGGTATGTTGTACGTCTCCATGTTATAACTGGCATCTTAGTAACCTGGCTACTTCTCCATGGCTGGGTAACATATTGAGTTTTTGCTAGGAACATTTTGCTGCTGCGCAGTGTAAGCAATCTGGAAAGTTTGATGTGTAGTCCTACGTTAAAGAGGCTACATTGAATGAGATAAATGGTGCCACATTAAAAACATCACAATGATTTAAGACTGGTTCATGAGGCCCCATGTATAGCAGGATAAAGATAAAAAAAGAACTTATATAGAGATAACAAATATGAAAAAAGAGAAAGACACGAAAGTCACGAGAATTTTTAATATACAGCCAGCCTAAACATGAGAGAAAGTCGATAACCTTTCCTTGATGAACTTTCCAAATCACAGTACAAGAGATATAAAAAGCCCTTTCAGAAATGGTATGAGCCTTGCCAATTGTGCCCATGTGTAGGAAATTGAAGGACGTTACTCTAAAGTTTCCCTCCCATCACCAAGCCTAACCAATGGAGATATCATTCACTACCCAGAAAAGCTGTCGAGAAGGCAAAAAAAATCTTTTTTTTTTAAATACAAACCTTAAGACAGTTATCACTACATTTTTAAAACAGTTCACATTACCTACTGGCCTATTTGCCCATCTGTGTGCTCACACAGAGGATATGTACCTTGAAACAGGACAATCAAACAACAAGGAACGAGTCCGGAAACAGTTGGATTGTTAATCCTATACCTATCAGTTGAAATGGCAGTGTTGTTACAGAGTCACCGACAGGTGACTGTTCACATGCAGAACTACAATATAACCAGTCCCATCATATGGTTAGCAAGTTGTGACCTACTAGTTCCGGGAATTGCAAACAAAACAGGTGATGGACAGAATGTGGATCAATGTCACACATTCACCCCAGTCCAAAGATCTGGGCCCAAATCCATCGTATTTTTGCACTCCACACCACCCCGGGTTAGACAATGGCGATATGCAAATCAGCTCTGACCCTGTGCCCCATGGGAACAGTCCAGTCCGAACTACAAAAGCCATGTCCTTCCCAGAACGGAATCAAGCATCCGAGGACCGGACCGGTTTCGAGGTAACACCTCTCATCAGCCCGGCTAGCTTGACTCCAGTGGTGTGGAGTGCCTGGGACCCACGTCTGAGCATCCCCAGCGCACTTATGGCGGTAATTGCAAACAAAACAGGTGATGGACAGAATGTGGATCAATGTCACACATTCACCCCAGTCCAAAGATCTGGGCCCAAATCCATCAATTCTTTGCACTCCACACCACCCTGGGTTAGACAATGGCGATATGCAAATCAGCTCTGACCCTGTTGCCCCATGGGAACAGTCCAGTCCGAACTACAAAAGCCATGTCCTTCCCAGAACCGAATCAAGCATCCGAGGACCGGACCGGTTTCGAGGTAACACCTCTCATCAGCCCGGCTAGCTTGACTCCAGTGGTGTGGAGTGCCTGGGACCCACGTCTGAGCATCCCCAGCGCACTTATAGCGGTAATTGCAAACAAAACAGGTGATGGACAGAATGTGGATCAATGTCACACATTCACCCCAGTCCAAAGATCTGGGCCCAAATCCAACGTTTGTTTGCAATTGCCACCATAAGTGCGCTGGGGATGCTCAGACGTGGGTGCCAGGCACTCCACACCACTGGAGTCAAGCTAGCCGGGCTGATGAGAGGTGTTACCTCGAAACCGGTCCGGTCCTTGGATGCTTGATTCCGTTCTGGGAAGGACATGGCTTTTGTAGTTCGGACTGGACTGTTCCCATGGGGCAACAGGGTCAGAGCTGATTTGCATATCGCCATTGTCTAACCCAGGGTGGTGTGGAGTGCAAAAAAACGATGGATTTGGGCCCAGATCTTTGGACTGGGGTGAATGTGTGACATTGATCCACATTCTGTCCATCACTTGTTTTGTTTGCAATTGCCGCCATAAGTGCGCTGGGGATGCTCAGACGTGGGTCCTAGGCACTCCACACCACTGTAGTCAAGCTAGCCGGGCTGATGAGAGGTGTTACCTCGAAACCGGTCCGGTCCTCGGATGCTTGATTCCGTTCTGGGAAGGACATGGCTTTTGTAGTTCGGACTGGACTGTTCCCATGGGGCAACAGGGTCAGAGCTGATTTGCATATCGCCATTGTCTAACCCAGGGTGGTGTGGAGTGCAAAAAAACGATGGATTTGGGCCCAGATCTTTGGACTGGGGTGAATGTGTGACATTGATCCACATTCTGTCCATCACTTGTTTTGTTTGCAATTGCCGCCATAAGTGCGCTGGGGATGCTCAGACGTGGGTCCCAGGCACTCCACACCACTGGAGTCAAGCTAGCCGGGCTGATGAGAGGTGTTACCTCGAAACCGGTCCGGTCCTCGGATGCTTGATTTCGTTCTGGGAAGGACATGGCTTTTGTAGTTCGGACTGGACTGTTCCCATGGGGCAACAGGGTCAGAGCTGATTTGCATATCGCCATTGTCTAACCCAGGGTGGTGTGGAGTGCAAAAAAAACGATGGATTTAGGCCCAGATCTTTGGACTGGGGTGAATGTGTGACATTGATCCACATTCTGTCCATCACTTGTTTTGTTTGCAATTGCCGCCATAAGTGCGCTGGGGATGCTCAGACGTGGGTCCCAGGCACTCCACACCACTGGAGTCAAGCTAGCCGGGCTGATGAGAGGTGTTACCTCGAAACCGGTCCGGTCCTCGGATGCTTGATTCCGTTCTGGGAAGGACATGGCTTTTGTAGTTCGGACTGGACTGTTCCCATGGGGCAACAGGGTCAGAGCTGATTTGCATATCGCCATTGTCTAACCCAGGGTGGTGTGGAGTGCAAAAAAACGATGGATTTGGGCCCAGATCTTTGGACTGGGGTGAATGTGTGACATTGATCCACATTCTGTCCATCACTTGTTTTGTTTGCAATTGCCGCCATAAGTGCGCTGGGGATGCTTAGACGTGGGTCCCAGGCACTCCACACCACTGGAGTCAAGCTAGCCGGGCTGATGAGAGGTGTTACCTCGAAACCGGTCCGGTCCTCAGATGCTTGATTCCATTCTGGGAAGGACATGGCTTTTGTAGTTCGGACTGGACTGTTCCCATGGGGCAACAGGGTCAGAGCTGATTTGCATATCGCCATTGTCTAACCCAGGGTGGTGTGGAGTGCAAAAAAACGATGGATTTGGGCCCAGATCTTTGGACTGGGGTGAATGTGTGACATTGATCCACATTCTGTCCATCACTTGTTTTGTTTGCTACTAGTTCCGGGAGCCTGACCCAACATACTCCCTGCATCTTTAGTTATATCAAACCATTACCAAAATATTATTCTCAAGGACAGGCAGTCCGTCTATGATCAGTCTCCAACCAGGGTCCAGAAAGGGTTACACATTGAGGTTTGCATATAGAGGACTCACATTCAGATGAGAGGGACATGTCTTTCCCCACCTCCAGACAATCTAAGTATGGGGGCTCAGCATCATAATATGGATGCCTTCCATCCACTATTCACTAAATATCTCATGGATGACACCCTGGGTTTGGTCCATGAGCTCATAGTTCTCCAGCTGAGAATGAACAATGACCAAGTCACTAAAGGCCTGCGGCAGATATCACATACTCTCACAGGCAGCTGGGGTATCTTCAAAGCAGAGGTAGTAACTGCAGCATTAGCTTCAGAGTTGTCTTCTTCAACTTATTGACTTTACCGCTGTGGGCTATTTGTATCTCCTTGCCCTCACTCTCCTCTGGGGTTCATGAGATCTAGTCTCAGGGGATGGTGCCCTCAAATGTTATGTGAAATGCAGCTCCAGCACAAATTCTGCAAATATTTACAAAACCTGTATTAATGGCCAAACAGCTTCTCTCCTTTTCGCAATCATCCCACTACACTTTTAGAGTGACCAAAACCAAGCAGTGGCTCTGCTCAGAATAGTGGATGCAGAATAGTAGTTATCCTGCTCGGAATTGGTGATAACTACGGCAGTATGGTTATATTTGGTTTTGAAGGAACTTCAAGTGCTGCTTTTGGGGCATCTACAATTTTGTTGCAGCAGGTACAGTCGGGTGCATGAGGAAAGAGAGTGTTAGAGAAAGAGGAAAGAAAGAGACAGGGGTGAATGAAAGATGGAGGGAGAAAAGAGAAAGAGGATAGTGAGAGATCAGAGAGACGGATGTGAGTGAATGAGAGAGACAGACATGACTGAATGGAAATAGAAAGAGAGTGGGGGAGAAGAGAATGGTGTTGGTTTGAACATTTTTGCTTTGGGGGTTTTTACTTTCCCATCCAGCCATTATGTCAAGTTTAACAAACACTTAAAATCAGAGCTTTCAATAAACACCTCACTCTTACACTTACATTTGAAAGATACAAAGCATTTCAGTGAACTACAGAATTGAGGTGAAAGTGAAATATCTAATTAGGACAATTCCAGGTTTCTTTTGGATGTGATTCTCACCATTTTCTTGCCAGAACCGAGGCTGTAACTGAAATCCAATCAGATAGGGCCAAGTCTCTTTAAAGCTAAGTTCCTTTGCAACTGTTGCAAAACCACAAGCACTCAGAATCAGGGCATGTGGAAACAAGATGGAATGGAACAGTAAGGAAGAAGTACTGGAATGCGGCCTTGAATTAAGTCCCTTTCACTTTTTGTGAACAAAAGTGTATGCACTCAAGCTTTGATTATAGTGTGTAACGGACAAGTTAGCAATTGAAAAAAAACAGTCATTGATATGCACTGAACACCAGAAGGTTATGGGACAGCTTTACTAGCAAGATGAATCCAAAGATTGCAGGATGAAACGGAGCTATAGGAGGAGGGAGAGCAAGAGATAAGTAGCAACAGCATAATGATGCATGCCTAAGGACGCTATTAAAGGAAAAGCAAGAAACAATGAAGTTGCGAATTGAAGGCAGCTAGGTGCTACCTGGACCTCGGAGCAAATAAACCAACCAAAACGAACAGTTGTCAGATCAAAGGCTGATTGGGAATACAGTGCTTAAGTAAAGTTGTGCCTATCCAGACACGGAAGGGAAAACTGGATGTCATCTTGCCTTGGTCTCACTCCAATCCATACACCCACAACCTCTACTGTCCTTAAACAGGTAGGACATCAACCCTTGTTATCCCACCTCCCCAAACTTCAACTCCTTGGTCACCACAAGCACCAAGTAGCCCACCAATTCTTATACCTCCCATGAATTTGAAACCCATTGGGACCTGTTCTCAAATAAGTACTGATGGAAATTGGGTTACTGGTTGAGGGGGGTGAAAGCAAACACAATCGCTGTCATGGTTAAACACAAGCAAACCCCAAACCCACCCGTGCTTAATCCTCTAGTAGCTTGGCACAAAGCAGTCAGTCGTAACTTAAAGGTAATGTTTAATGTATTTACAGTAATAAAGTGAAAACAGAGCACAAGAAAAATCCCACACCATTTAATAAAAATAGAGTAAAATATTTTAAATTATTAGAGACCAAAACCACAAAACATCAATCAGTGGAACCAGAGATATGCAGCTTCAAACTTTTAAGCAAAAATAGTCCCTAAAATCTCAAAGCACCAACTGTAGTTATCTGTTGCCATACCGGAACAAAGTCACAAGTTCAGGCCGACCTCAATGGAATGTCGGCTGGATACAGGGAGCAAGTTAGGCCATCTGAATAAAAGTACATTAAATCCTGGTGGTGCAGCATTGCAAGATCCTGTGCCACAGTTGCATAATGCAGCAGCGGTTCTGAGTAGCTGCGAGGCTGTGATGCAGAGTCATACATCATTGACAAGGATGTCATCAATGACGGGCTTGCGATACGAAGTACTGCTTTGCAGATGTTTGAGCATCAGCGATTCCAAAAAAGCTGTGGGGTTGCATGTCAGAATCCTGCATCATTGACGAAGATGCTGTTGAAGAGGAACTTGCACTGCAAAGGCCTGCATAGGGGATGCGTCATGCAGCAGCAGTTCTGATGAGACTGTGGCTGCGAAGAAGTGTATTGAGCAACCTCCACAGCTGGTCTGGCAGAGTGCCTTCAGGCTCACTTGCAAGGGTCCAGGACTGGGGTGGTACCACTTGGGGGGAGGGGGTAGAAATTACAGCAGATCAAGTTCACATGTTGGTTTCAAGGTGGTTGTAGATATTTCTGTCCCTGATTCTCTGATCAGGAGCCCGGCCAACTCACCTTTGGAGTAACTCTGGTGGTCCTGGGTTCAAGATGCAAGGCAAGTCTTTTTAATCAGGGCAGCAGGTCAACAGAGTAGCAATCCTACTTGGAGAGCAGCACAGCAGTTCTTCTGACTCACAATAGAATAGTTTCAAGCTCTTTATTAGTGTACTCAGGGAGAGTCTTTGTGATATCAAGTGTGGTAGATTACAACTCTTCCCTTCATCAATTCAGAGATGGCCCATCCTGCCAACACATATGGTCATTTGTCTCACTATCTAGGAACAATATACAAAGACCGACTTCCAGCTGCATCTCATCATGTGACCCAGGAAAAAGGCTTAAAACACTAAATGTTTAGGACAAGAAAATGGAAAATTTCTAAAAGTGGCATTTTCAGAATTGTGACTTAAAATATAACTGTACCACTTAAGAGTGATTTGAATTACAATTCTTTGGACACCAAACTCAAACTTTCCATCTGCTACCAATTGAAAGTCATCACTTATTAAATGTTGGTAACCCAACGTTATCCTATGGGAGAGGCAGGCTTTGCAGTAGTGAAAAATGAATGTAAGAGTTTTTCACTTCAAGGATATGCAAAACTATACAAGTTCATTTTTTTTAAAATACACTAGACCTTGACCTACGGTTGTTTAGGGCCACACTAGGGGTGACTTATATGTTTTAAAAAAGATGGTTTAGGCAAGGCAAATGGTTTGTTTTGCCTGATTTGTATGGTAGTTTAAAATTGCACAGACAGGCAGCAATTGTAGGCTTCATACAAGGTTAAAGGACTGCTAAAGTGGGTAGCACAAGCAGTGCTGCAGGACCTCTAGTAGCATTTAATTTGCAGGCCCTGGGTATGAGTAGTACAACTTTTTTAAGGGATTTTATAAGTAAATTAGGTATGCCAATTGGGTGTAAGCCAATGTTGCCATGTTTAAAGGTGAGAGTATAAGCATGTTAGCACTGGTTAGCAGTGCTAAAGTGTGCAGAGACCTAAGGCCAGCAACAAAGAAGTCAGCAAAAACAGGAGACTGGAAGATGAAAACTTGGGGGAAAACCACACCAAGGATGTCAGATCCAATAAGTACGACAGTATGCCCACCCTCAGAAGCTCTCCCTAGTTTGTTGGGAAATCTATGATGAAAGGCCTTAACCAAGTGAGGAGAATTTCATAGGTTACGAGTATCTGTCAGGTGGCCTATAAAGCACTGAGTCTTTGAGATTTAGTAGCTTACTTCATACAGTATGTGAATGGTGAAATACTAATGGAGGGGTAAGATGCAGCGGCATAGAGGAGATATTTTTAACAGGGAGCCATGGAAGGGTGGGTGGAGGTGTTTATGTTTTGGGAATGAGATTTGTAATTCTACTGGGATGAATATTAGTGTCATTCAAAACCATCTTTATTCAGCAGTAAGCTATAAAAGCATACATCATTTCAAACAAATCAATTATCACAATAAAAAAGAATAATTTCCTGTAAAACATAAGATGGCAAGCTTTTGTAGGCAACTTTTGCAGAAACTCCGGGGCTGATCAATATTGTCTAACATTTTCCTTGTGTACCACTTGTACATCATCAACCAATCTTGGGTAAGAGTAGAAAGTAAAAAACACCATAAAGTGGCAAGTGTTCTGGGTCCAACCATTATTGCAGTGGCAAAGTAACTCACAAGATCAAGTACATTGCTCTGGAAAGGAACACTTTAAAATTGGCCAAATGTAGCCCAAAATAGGTAAGGAAAGAGCAGCAAATGAGTTTTTAAAACCATAATCGACAAGGTTCAGTAGTACAGACAGTTACTGTAGGAGAATAGGATCTGGTATTTCACTGTTTAACGACTTTAGTCTGGCAGGGCCCTGCTATCCAGCACCCCAGCCTAGCTGCTTCCTCTCTAAATTGATTACATGTGCATTAGGTACACTCCAGATTGGATACTGGGTTACACTTGTGAGTCCCTAGTGTATGGTACACCAGGTACTCAAGAGATAGGTACCCCAGTGGCCTACCAGGGCCTGAAGCATGTATTATGCCACCCCTGGGCAGTCTTCCAAAATGGCACCACAGGACTACTACTGAAGCCTGGATAAGGTGGTGCATGCACCCCTTACTAAGATTTAGGTTTCCTATATCTACCTTTAATCACTGACACATATAAGTCTATCAGTCACTTATGGCAGTCCTTATCAATCCTGAAGGCAGAGTGCTGGGTTTGTGTGAGAGGGTGCCCAAGCATGCGCTGGGCCCCTCTGCAGCTTTCTGTGCCTATTCTCTGAGGCTGTTCTGTGATGCAGCTAGACCATACACTCTTAAGTGCAGTATAACCTTGCGGTAAATGCTAACTTTGGAATGGCTGCATCGAAATATGTTATGTTTGGTGTAAAAACACTTTGGAATCCTTCTCCCCACCAGTCCAGGTGGTAGGGGTAGAATTCCACCCTTCTAGGGGGAGAGACATGTACACACTGGTCTACCCTGTATTAGTTTTAAAGAGCCCTGGCATCACACAATGGATGGTGCAGCCGCAGACACAAGCCTGGCCTCCTGCTGGTGACTGAAACTCTGGCAGGGGAGGCCTGGACCATAGGTTTCCTATCACAGGGAGGTGTAACCACCCCTCTTTCCAAACCCTCCCATAGGTGGGACCCTAGAGTATGTCCAACTCCTTTTCATAGTATAAATAAGGGAACCCTGGCAACAGGACTTTAGATGACTCCTGGGTGAAACTCTGAAACTGAATCCTGGAACCTCTACACTCTACTAATGACTAGAGGACGGAAGAATTTTCCTTGGGGTCAAGGAGTGACTCCCCTGTTCAAACAGGCACCAACAAAGCATGTGCTGGTCTGCATCTCTGAAGCTCCCGCTGGACTCTGAAGTAATTGCAACCCAGGAAGAGAATTTACAGACTTTTCCATGGCCTACCCAAGTCCCCAGCAAAGCTGAGACCCGCAGCTCTCACCAGTGACGTGGAACCAGAATCCCTTGACACCGTGCACATTTGCTAAGTGCATTGACTTCCCGAGCCTTCCTGAAGTTGTGCTTTGAGTTGCTTTTAGCCCAAGCCCCGAGCACCATTTGCACCAAAGATTATGTGCCTACACTTCACGTGTGTTCCGTGGGCCTGATTCTTGAATTTCTGCTTGAGGCTCCTTCACGATCCCTGGTCCATTAACTAGTGGGTCCCCATTAAAGCCATTCTGATTTTCCTTGGGCTTTTCTCGTTGTGCCACATGTGCCCTGACTTCCCACTGAGTGGTGAGTCCCTCAGATCTTGCTGGTCTGCACAAAAGCATTTCTTTGATTCATGCATGGGTTGCTGTTGCCAAGGCTTGCTGGGTCCAATCCGGGCACCCACACTGCAATACTCAACATCCTTTGTGGAACAGCTTAAATCCAGTACCTGGTTTTTGTCAGCTCCTCCTGGTCCTCGTGGCTGAAGAGTCAAACTTCACCTTCTTCACCTGAAATCACCTGACATCTGTGGGCTTCCGACTATCGTGTCCCTGGTTATGGGCTAGTGTCCCCTCTGCTTTCAGGTTCTTCACATCTTCTATCCAGGCTTGGATCACTCCAGACACTTCTTCAGCAGCAGCACTTTGCTGCAGATCATCATTGAAAATGACGACGAAACCCTACACCAAAAGACACCTATGCATCCGGCTACCCTGGGTGAGGTAACTCAAGTACTCCAGTGCTCCCATGGATGTTGGCTCTAGAACCCCTTAAGTCTAAAAGGGTTTGCTCAAAGTCTTCCTCTATGTGACCTTTTTCTTTAAAAAAGGCAACTTTCCCTGTAGAAGTTAATGGTGATGTGTGGCTGTGTTTAGACACTGCACATGTCCTCCGTGGGTCCCGTGGGTCCCCTGTGCCACCACCTTTGTTGGTTCCTGGTGGCCCCAGTGGTTCTACAGGCTCTAGCCTTATATCTATGCAAGTTGCAGTTCTTATACCAATTTATTGATATATGGTTTTGTATGCCCCTAGGGCTCAACGTCTATTGTGCTAATTTACTGTGTGTTATTGAGTTTACTGAATGTACTTTTGCCTCTAGCCTCATAAAGAGACTAGTGGGATGTGTTTAGAATAATATATTTTATGTATATACCTGGTGTGGCTCTCCTTTCATTTGGTTATTCACAAGATTATACACTGGTAAAACAAGCTGCTTTACATTCCTCCAAGACTAAGGGGCCGATTAAGATGGCGGACGGACCTGAGAACCTCTGCATGGCCTGCGGAGTTCCCTCCTGTGCAATTAGGATGTGACCGCCACCCTGGCGGTCACATCCTCTATTTTTACCATTGCGGCTTGTGCGGCTTCAAGCTGTATCCGCCGCAATGGGAAACATGCATACATTGCATTTGTATGAAGAAAGCGGCAGGCACCGTGCGGTGCCTGCCGATTTCTGCATACAAATGCATGTGTACCCCCCCACCCCCTCTTCACCCAGGGGGCCCACAACGGGGCCCCTGCTGTGAAGTTACACATGCTTTTCCTTGGCGGAAAACCCGCAGCAGAAAAGCATTTTAAACAGCCCATCCTAATATGGCTGACGGTGTCCGAGAGACACCGTCACCACATTAGAGCTTTTCCGCCGCGGTTGTAAACCAACCGTGGCGGAAAAGCAACGGATGGAAACCAGCAATCCTAATGTGGCGGTGGGTCTTTGGTGGGTCTGCTGCGGTTTTTCCGCATCCTCCGGGCCGGCGGTGGCTTCCGCCGGCCCGGAGGATGCGGAAAATCCGCAAGCGTAATAGGCCCCTTAACCTGAAGGCTGCTCTCCACAGCAACCACTAGGATAGCTTTCTATAAAGGTTATATTTAACCTACCATCAATAAGGGTCATTTGGACTGGTGCAAGGTGCCCACTAGAATAGTGGACAGCATATGACAGGTCAACTGCTCACACCAGTCAGCACCATGTACTTATCCAATCATTCTGCCAAAATCCAAGCACTTATAAATACGCCATGCTTTCTTCTTGCAGTACTCTCATCATCAAGTCAGTACCCATGTACTTATCTAATCACTCTGTCAAAACCCAAGCACCTATTTATTCACCACACACTCTCTTTGCAGCACTCTTATCATACTGTCACCACCCATGCACTTGTGCAATGACCCAGGCACTAACTCATGCACTGCTACAATCCCCTGCGCACTACCCATGCAGACCAGGTATCGCCCTGTCACTACCCATGCACTCCTCCAATCACACTGCCAGCACCATGTACTTATGCAATGGCCCAGGCACTAACACATGCACTGCTAAAATCCCCTGAGCACTACCCATGCAGACCTCTAACCACGTACACACTACTGATTCACTCCTCCAATTACCCAGGTAGTACCCATGCACTCCAGAAATCCTGCTGTCACTACCCATGCACCCCTCCAATCACACATCCCGCACCATGCACGTATCCAATCACTCTGCCAAAACCCAAGCACTTATAAAATCACCATGCACTTTTCTTGCAGTACTCTAATCATGCAGTCAGTACCCATGTACTCATGCAATGACCCAGGCACTAACACATGCACTGCTACAATCCTCTGTGCACTACCCATGCAGACCTCTAACTACCTACATACTACTGATTCACTCCTCCAATTACCCAGGTAGTACCCATGCACTCCAGCAATCCCTCTGCCACTACTCATGCATTCCTCCATTCACCCATCCAGCATCATTTACTTATTAACAATCACTCTGCCAAAACCCAGGCAGTTATAAAATCACCATGCACTGTCATTGTAGCACTCTAATCATCCAATTGTGGAAAATTGGCAGAGATCGCTGTTAGCATTTAGCTGAAGCCATCTTGTTTCCTGCAACCATCTTGTTGACCATGTGCTTGCCATGTGCTCTTTCCTTCTTCGCTGTCATTTGCACTTGTGCTTTGCTCAAAGAACTGGCTATAGTTAGCCTTAGCTACTCTGCACATGCTCAGAAGAGTTTGTAGCTGTCCATGCACCTGCTTAGGTTTGTTACTGTTAGGATGTTTCTACTAAAGTTAGCAACTGTTGGCTCCTCCTTCTTTGTTGACTGTGCATTTCTGTATGTAACTCTCCTATGTGTATTTGTACCGCCTTCTTTTGAGCTCTTGTGTGGGTACAAAAGACCCCCGGTTCTTCTATTTTGTATGCTACTTCAAACACTACCGAAGGGTGTTGTATGAATGTAGTTCCACCTCATGAGGTTAATAAAATATCTTTTTGCTATTTCAGTTTTCGTGCCAACTTCTATTTACTGGTCTGAGGACTTGTGTGCAGAGAAGGGCGAACCCCTAGCACTGGTAGGCCTTGCTGAGGTCCACCTCTACAGATTGGTGCTCAACAATGGGGCTCATGAGCAACTGAGATGCCCGAAGAGTGGTCGAAATGGAGGATTGGAATCTCGCTACGGATGATCACTGCCCGTGGAGGCCCTCGTCTTGGCACTCGCAGCGTTTTTCCTCTCTTCCTGATCTGACCCTACAGGCGGTGCTGGTCCTCGACTGAGATCCCTTCTGGTGTTCGCCGTGCAGAGAACATTTGGTCAATTCAGAACTTGCCACTTAGAATCTGGAGACTTTTGTTTGGTAAGGTTGTTTGATGCGACACTTTGTATATGGAAATTTGCCAATATTTGGAATTTGTTTGGCTATATATATATAAATTGCAATTTATATAGGCAGGTAAGGAGGGGCATTTTCTCCAATCTTTGAATAATTTGTCATGGTACATATTGTGTTAAGTGCCACTGCTGTATAGTATTGTAAAAGCTACAATATTTTTGGCATACCTGTTTCAAGCACAATTCGTAGAATGTGTTGCTTCTTTGGAGGTACCAATGTGAATATTGAGCGGAATCAGCTTGCTCCCCCCGAGGGGACCCCAAATAGGGACATGTATATTAAAATGGTATTTATTATAAAATGTAAAGCACGTTATGGAATAAATATACTAGTAAGGATCCTGAGTTGCGATGGCCTATAAATGGGTCATTTGATCTTAGAAAAATTCAGCATGTGGAACAATGTATGTTTGAGCGCGAAAGTAGACAATATGTTTGACTGTGTACGAATGTGGGAAAAAGAAGAATGTGAGCGAGTGAGAAAAGAGCAAGCCTTGATAGACAAAGAACAGTGCAAAAATATCCATGCAAAAGCTCTAGAATTTAAAAATAAAGAAATTAAGGAGATAAAAGAGAGAGAGGATAGGGACCGTTGTTTACAGATAAATGGCCAATACCCTGTCCGGCGCCCCCTCTACCCTCTCCTTAATGAACCACAGGATGATTCAATTCTGCTAGATCGCTCTCCGCCTCCATATACTTTTCCCTCTGCCCCTGTCCCTGATTCTGATGATGATATTTCTCCTTCGGATCAGGATAAGTTAGGATTGGATGCTCTGCGAGAGACTCGCTCTATGCTGAGCGCTGATCGTGCGGCTACCCATAGATCGGCTGCTCGTAAAGCCGCCTGTGATAAAAATTCTGCTTCAGATCTTTAAGCCCAAGTACAAAAGTGGCAGGATAGATAGCAGTTATATTTTGTGGAAATGTTTGCCGCAAAAGTAATTGAATGGTTTAGAAAGCATTCCACAGAGTTAGAGCCTACTGATATAGCAAACGATTATAAACAATTGCGTGACGGTTTTTTCTTCCCTCTCAGGTGGCTGACTTAATTAGATGCATGGTTAAACTATGAGCTGATGTCCTCCGTTTGCGGGAAGAGAAAAAGGCAACTGCTGCAGCTGCACAAACAATTCAGACCACTGTGCCGCAGGCTGACACTAAAAGGACAGATAAGAATGTTGTAATTCATGGGAAACTCATGCGGGAAGCCGCACCTTTGTATGTCCCTACTAGGGGTACGGGAACACATAATAATAAAAATTCCACTGATGCAAAGGGTTTAAGCATGGGCGAATTTTGCGAATCTCGCGTTCGTGAATTTTGCGGATTTGCGAACTGGCAATCCGCAAAATCCGCGAATTCTCGCGAATTTGCGGATTTTTTTTTGTGTGTTCGCATGGGTTTCTGCCAGTTCGCGAGGGTTTTGTACAATTTCGCAAATGCGAACTTACCTGTCGGGTCGCAAGTTTTGCGAACTTGTTGTTTCTACGTGTCCAGCCTGTTTGGGACACTCTTCTTCATCACTGCCACTCTCTGTCACCACTGCCACTCTCTGACTACTCATGCCACCCTCTGGCCCACCCATGCCACCCTCTGTTTCATCACAGCACCCTCTAGTTGTCCAATGAACATTATTGTGGCAAAGCAAAGCACACCTTCCCTGCCTCAAGTGACCTGAATTAATTTGGGGCTGATTAATGTGTCACAGAATATTTTTTTAGCTGGCACCTGCTTCCTTAGTGCTTCCTGATTAATATCTTTTGCACTTGCTAAGTGCTTTCATTGTTGCAAAATTAGTTACAACACCTGCCCTGCCCCAACTGACAATAATGAATTAGGGGCTGATTAATGTGTCACTGGATTTGAACTTCCAGCCTGGCTCCTGCTTGTCTGCCTTAGCTGTAATTCAGGACCTTTGTGTAACTATTCTGAGGGTCAGAGCAGGGTCACATAATAGTTGCAAGTAGGCAACTGAACTCTGGAGGGGCCCCTCAGGAAGCACTACAGGAAATGGCTACTAATGATGAGCTTGAACTTTTGAACCTGGTAAGTAGTTTCAGTTTTGCTAAGATCGTATTTCTGCAATTTAGCTCTTATTCGCGGGGCGCGAAGTTGAACTGGGAAGCCGCGAACTCACGCGAACAGTGCGAGCAACCCATAAAATCCGCTGCTCGCGGGTTTGCGGATTGTGCGGGAAATTTGCGAATCTCGCGGATTGCGAATTTACCAAAAATCCGCAAAATCCGCGAGCATAACGGATTTTCCGCCCATGCTTAAAAGGGTTATTTTATTTATAATTGGGTCTTTACTCCTTGGAGTAGAGCAGATATCATAGCTCTTAAAGCTGCTTTGCCTGACCCATGGAAAAATCTGGTTGCTTTTTATGAAGAAGTTGAAGGAGACATTACTTCTTGTACCAATATGTTTTTGGGGCTTATTTTACCCCCTGATATGTGGAGATCTTTTAGTAAAGTCGATGATCATGCAACTTTTGGGGATGTTTGGAAGGAACTAGAGGGGATCGATGTAGAAAGGGAACCCGCACAGAAACCACAACAAGAAATTGTAGACCTTCCAAAAGCTATACTAGTTAATTGAAAACTCTCATTCCTCCTAAAAAGATAGATTGAGCATCCTGCAAGCAAAGGGGGGGATGAATCAGTCTCTGATTTCTTTACACGTTTTGAGGAGGCATTCCACGACTTTAGTGGCAAGTCATTGACAGATGACACGTGCAGGCATTTGTTTGTCGATAAATTTTGAATGTCCTCATTTGTGTACTCAGCAGTATCAGCATGGTCGGGGACACCCGGGGAGTCCACTCGGGGAATCCAGGACATAGGGGAGGTATGGATGATCGTATTAGAGTTGAAACTGTTGGGCATACTCTGAATTATTCTAATACACGTGACAGGCGTTACCACTTTCAAATATCTGATCATTAGAATTCGGATTTGAAGGACTCTGCTAATGCATAGGAATGGCTAGGATGGGGTAAGGAATCAGTTGAAGTCCCAGTAGATCAGAAGGGGCCCTATGTTCACGCACATGTTTTGGGTTCTACTGATAGGTTTCTGGTTGATACAGGAGCTACTTGTAGCGCCTTGTCTAAACAATTGGTTCCAAGGGCTTCCATGTCTGGCTTAACCATTACATCGATAGGTTTCAATGGGACACTTTCCCTTAGCCCACTGTCACAACCACTTGCATTACATGTTGATAAATGTACTACTCCATGTTCATTTTTGCTTTCCCCTAACACACCGGACAATATTGTGAGTCTTGATATGCTCAAGTATTTTAGGGCTACAAATCATTGTTCCCCATATGGCCGGGATGCCCGCCACCCCCTCCCAACACAATCCCCAAGGATGGGAGAAGTCGGACACAGGTTTGAACTTTTTGGAAGGCGGGAGGGAGTCACCCTCCCGGCCGTATTTATTAAAATATGAAACAAAATTTAAAACATTAAATAAAAGTTTCATAATTATGTACAATTTTACATTTATTACATTTCGATGAAGACATGTTCTTTGGCTAACCTTAACAGATCTCTAATACAAAGGTTTCCTAGCCGAGTCTAACATCCTGCAAATGCATCCATTCTAAATTAAAATTGTACATCCTAGCATTACGGGCCAACGGCAAGGTCTTAACCGGTCTCAGATCCCTACTACCAAAACTATCGCCCTCACGGTGTGAGTGGCGCATGCGCAGAGGACTCTACCCTCGTTGCCAACTGTAACTTCCCTTGTCGTGGTGGGGGCCCCCTTTCCACTCGACGCCATCTTGAAGGTCGTCCGAGTTCCCGTGTGAGGTATCTGTAGGAAGGACAGCGTGGACTCCCCCCCATCCCCACACTCTCTATCCGCCGTCGCGGATATCCGGCCCCCGGGAAATTAGTAGGAGGGGCATCTAGCCGCCTCCCCCCTGGGAGGGGCCTATGGCCATCTCCCCCTAGGCGACCCATCCTTAGTTGGTGCCGCCTCCCCGTGGGAGGGGCCAATGGCCGCCTCCCCCCGGGCGCTCCCATCCATTCTGGGTGGCGCCCCCCTCTAGGGACCTTGAAATTACTGCTCACCGATCATGACCTTACCGCCACAGGCCGGATAGTTGACCGACTATCCGGGCCCCCCTACTCCTCCTAAAGGTCATGCTTCCTCAAACCCCTTAGCCATGCTATGAAGTCTCCTCTGAGTAAATCATTCCCCTCCCTGGACAGGTGAACCCCATCATTCAGATACATGAGATCACCCTGAATACACCCGTGAGGAATGCTATGCAACTGCGAAGAGCGAAGCAATTTACCAATTTTATTGTTAACCCTTTTCACCGAATGGTTCAGTGCTGACACCGAAAGGCCCCCCCGCCATACCTTCCTGGGAATCATGTGGGACCAGGCAATCGTGCACCCCGGGATTCTTTTAGCCAACCAGCTAACAGCAGACAAAATTTGTTCAAACAACACTCGTCTACCCAGTGTCACCAAGTCATTGCCCCCCAGGTGTACTATGACTACAGATGGCGGTGACCTTTGCCGCCCTAAGAGACCCTCAAAATATGATTCGAATTGGTCAAAACAGAGCCCGCCCTTCCCATGGAAGGCCACTCTGTACCCGTATTCCCCAGCTGCGTGAGTCGCGTCACCTGCTTTGAATACGTCCCTGGCGCGCCTCACATATGAGTGTCCCACGACCCATACCACTCTCCCTCCAGACGGTGATCCATGCCCGCTGGTCTCCTGGTGCTGGGTCGACTGCATATTCTGCCCCGCGTGACAGGCTCGCGAAACTGTAATTCAAACAAAAGACAAGAAGCGTGAGTGCATGTCAATTGATCTTTACAACATGTGCAATCGCACATACCTTTTGAAGCAATTTGAGGACCATCGTCCCAACTGTTTCACTTTCTCCGCACTCTGACCCCTGGCTGTAGCCTCAGTAGCAGCCCCTATCCTAAAGAAGTGGGTCCCAAAATCGCACGGGTCCATGCCCGCAGCAGCGATTGTCAGTGCTAGCACCCTCTGGAACTGAAACCTCGTCAATGGGGTGCCATCCTTGTGCCTTAGCAAACTCCCCCCCCATGTAGCCGCCCTTAGTGCCAAGTATTCCTCTATACACTTTATCGGGCACGTGGGGGACCCTCGCGCGCGCTGCACGACAACACTATTTCCCGTAGCCCCCCTGGTCGGTCTTGGACCTGGCTATCGAGACCACCATCGAATCACCCCTAATTTGGACGTGATCCCTGCACAAGCCTCCCTCAACGTCTGTCTTATTTCTTGCGACCAGTTCGCTCACCCGCATAGCCCCATGGAATGCTAATGCGAAAGCTGCCCGGAACAGAACTGCTTCGAAATGGGAGGAGCACGTCTCGTCTAGTTTCGCTACGAGTAGAGACAACCTGTGTAAGCCAATCGGGCGCCTCGCATCCTGCTTGCGACCCTCGAGGCGCTGCCAGCCGCGATGGACCTTTTTAACTAAAAAGGAACCCGTTGGGTCTTTTATGCCATGCACTTGCGCCATAAATGAAATGGCCGCCCTATGCCTACTGGCCGTTGCCGCTGATCGGCCTTCTCTGTGCAGCGCTACCAGGAACCCCAGGAAGGATTCCTCCTGACCCCAGCTCTGAATCCCTGTGGGACCCAAAAATGTGCATTAGGAACAAAACGCTCCTTCGTATGCCTTCCTTGTCCTGGGGGCTAAGCTCGCTGCCACTAGGTCTTGTAATCCGGTGCACCGATTAGCCATAGTGCTTTGGGGAATGGTGCCGCCACTAGGTCCGCTGTAGGTAGATAACCCCTGAACGCCTGCATATGTGAACGAGAGAGTGCATCAGCTGCATGATTCAGTACGCCCGGCACATGTTTCGCCCTGAACTGTACATTCAGTCTCATGCAAAGCAGCACAACTTCTTTCAACAATCTCAAGATCCATTTGCAGCGTGCTGCCTGTTGGTTAATGCATTCGACAACAGTCATATTATCAGACCAAAACACCACTGCGCGGTCCCTGAAGTCATCAGGCCATGCCATCAGAGCAACCCAAATGGGGAATAACTGCAAGAACCCAATGTTACCTGTGAGACCGCTGGAATGCCACCACGTCGGCCATGTTTGCGCCGACCATCGATTACCTAAGATGGTCGTCGAATCCCACGCTCCCGGCTGAGTCAGTCCACAGACCTAGTTCCTCTGAAGACGCTGGCGGCTTGTTCCACACGACTCGACCGTTGAAGTTTTCCAGAAATGCCAACCAAATGCGCATATCCTGGCGAACCTCTGCCGACAGTCTCGTACGGTGGTGCCCCTCTTTGAGACCAACCATAGCTTGTGCAATAGAGCGTGAGAAGGGGCGGGCCATTGGTATCACCCTCAAAGCAAAGTTAAGCTGGCCCACTGTTTGCTGTAACTGGTGCAGGGTCACTTTCACCTTGCCCAGGCATTGCGTCAAGGCAGCCCTAAACTTGGCCACCTTTTCAATCGGTAAATGGAAACATCCCTCCACAGAATCGAGCTCAATTCCCAGAAACTCCAGTGAAGTAGATGGTCCAACCGTCTTACCTGGTGTCAATGGGACTCCAAACTCCCTCATGAGGATGCAGAAGTTGTGCAGCGCCTGCGCACATTTCGTATCGCCGGCTACTCCCAAGAACAGGAAGTCATCAAGATAGTGCATAACATGCTTATGCCCTGTGGCCTCGGTGAATGCCCACTCTAAAAAACAGCTGAACATTTCAAAATAGGCACAAGAAATGGAGCAACCCATAGGCATGCATTTATCCATGTAATAACTCCCTTGGAATGCAAAACCTAGCAAGCGCTGATCCTGTGGGTGTACCGGGAGCAACCGGAACGCCGATTCGATATCTGATTTCGCCATCAGCGCCCCGGGGCCCAGGTGATTTAACATGGCCACTGCATCATCGAACGATGCGTACCGCACTGAACAAACTTCTGGGTCAATGGCCTCGTTCACCGAAGAACCCCTTGGAGCAGATAGGTTATGAATGAGTCTAAACTCCCCTGGGTCTTTCTTCAGGACAACCCTCAACGGGGAACAGATGAACTCCGCCACCGGCGGGCGATGAAAAGGCCCTGCCACTTGCCCTAAGCTGACTTCCTATGCTATTTTCTTCTCAGCCACGCTTGGGTTGTGCTGTACCGATAACTGGTTTCTGCAAAAGGAGTCCCCCCGAAAATCCCCCGCCGGGATGCGGAAGCCACGTAAGAATCCCTTCCTCAACACCCCAGCGGATACATGATCAGGGTATTTGTTCAACCAAGGAGTCATAGCCATGAGATCAACGGGTGTAGGCAATCGGTCACAACGTTCTACCTCACTCCTGCTTAGACCCTCCTTTTCCTCCCGTCCCGCTATTTTTAGATCTACATGAACTTTCCGGGTGTGAGGAATTCCCACAGCCCGCACACACATGCTTGAACCTACATGTTCCCTGCGGTCTGTTACAGTTGCCTCGATTGAAGCCCCACAGACCCCACGCTTGCCGCCATTCCCGCCGGTCTTAGGCTGGTAATCCCCACCGGCGCCCGCTGGAAAGGGCACCGCGGGCTTTTGGGGGACAACTCCTGACCCACTCCCGCCTGGCGAGGACGTACCTGCCGCCCCTGGCAGGAGCTGCTTGTGCCATGACACCGAGTCCAGGCAATCCCAAGTCAAAGTAGCATCATATTCTTTCGCTTTCCGGAATTTCATGTCATAACCTTTCTATTCCTCCCCCTCATACATTGAATAAAAATCCATAATGCGATTTTGATAGCAAGTCAACTCAGTCATCACCTCGGGTTTACGTTCCCCCATAACTGCAGTAAATATAGAAAAGGCCTTAACCCAGTTCGTTACTGTCTCATCCACCCTGAATTCCGCCATCTTGGCGCGCCAGACGCTCGGTTGCCACAAATCCTTCTGGGTTTTAGCATATTCCATCTCGCGATGGTCAGTTAATAATGAAAACATGTTAACATATTTGTCTCCCCATATTAACTCTTTTGTGGCCATAGGGATGTGCTGTGCCACCTTCTCCCGCCTCGAGGGTATTGAACCCTCCCCCGCCATCGGCAATGCGAGCTTACCCGGTTCGGCCGCTGTTCCCGCCGTCTTCTCGTGACCAACTGCAGGTCCTACCGGTGCCACCTGTGGGGGAACAAGAGGAACATTCGCCTTTGCGACATCTCTCGACTGCCGCAATGGCTCGATTAGTATTCTGGCCTCTTCGGCCGGGTCTCCAGGGGCCACTGCGCCCCCTGCCTTTTTCTTGAACCATGCTGCCAACTGGGTGGCCCATTCGGGAGGCATTTCCTCCTCATTAGCGGGAGTAATCACAACCGGGATCGGCTGACCTATATCTGGGTTTGGTGCCGGGTTGTCTGCCGGCCCAAGGGGGGCGACTGGGGGTACCTCTGGAACCGGGACCTCCCCCGAAACCGCCCTCTTCTTGACCCATTTCCCTCTACCCCCGGGGATGACTCCCGGCAAGGCCGGGCCTATTACCTTCTTAGGATGACCCGGGTTGCTCAGTGCAGCCAGCTGTTTTTTGACCTCCGCCAAACCTCTACCGATCGATTGGACTTGTCCGAGTTTTCGGTCCATGCAAGCCATCCGGTTCAACAATAGGCGTAACACCTTATCCGTCTCGGAACCCTTTCCCGCTTTCTTGCCAGCCATGGTTTTGAGTATTCCGCTCTTAGTCGACGACGAGGTCCTGGACTCTTCGAACTCCAAATAACTGAAAGAGAAACAACAAGATTACAAGTTCTCAAAATTGCTGCTTGTTCCGTCGAGGGCTCACGAGCAACGAGTGGGTGCAGCCTTCAGAGCACAGGAACAAGAGGACGCTTCTTCGGATTCCCGCTCTATTTATTCTTCCGCGGGAGGGCGTGTACCCTCCTCCGGTACGCCTACTGGGCGTGGTCTTCGGTGTAGGTGTCTAGGACAACCCCTCTTGGGCGGGAAAAGGCGTGCCCCAGCTACGCCGCTTCGGGCATACCAGCTGAGCCACGCCCCCGCCCAAAATGGCTTCCCAGGGGGATCGGGGCACCCAACCATACGTTCAGGGGGACCGAGTGGTCGCCCCTTTCCAGAAGTTGTGCATGTTATTTTGAATGATAACTATCCTGTGGCTGAGAAGTCCTGTCTCATTAGAGAGGAGATTGCTTTGGCTTCACTCCCTAGTACTTTATGGACTACTATGGACACTGATGTGGGGCAAATGGTTATTCCACCAGTACATATTCACATAATGGGGGGGGCTTCATTGCCTCGATTTCCTCAATACAAAATATCTCGAGAAGGTGAAGAAGCACTTGTACGCATTGTTCATGATCTGATTGAAGTAGGGATTGTGGAAGAAGTCCGTTGTTACAATATTTTCAATAGCCCTATCCTTCCTATTCTGAAGAAAGATACTGATACTAAACTCTACAGGTTTATCATTGATTTACGAGAAGTTAACATGAATGTAGTGCCACAATACCTAGCAGTCTCTGACATCACAACACTCCTTACCTTGGTTCCACCAACTACTACTACATTTACTGTGATTGATTTGAAGAATGCTTTCTTTTCCATCCCTATTCATCCTGATAGCCGATATTTGTTCGGCTTCACTTTAAATAACCGATCCTTTAGATTCTGTAGAGTTCCCCAAGGGTATTCAGAGTCCTAGTATTTACAGCCAGGCATTGAAAAGACAGCTTGATTCTTTCCCTGTGCCGACTGGGGTGGCTCTCATACAATATGTCGATGATATTTTGTTGGCATCTGATACGCCAGAACAGTGTGAAGAAGGCACACTGTCCTTGCTTTAATTTCTTGCATCACACCATCACAAAGTTTCACAGAAGAAATTGCAGTATTGTAGAGAGAAGGTTACCTATTTAGGTCACCCCTTGTCTAAGGAGGGACGTGCACTTCCACCAGACCACATTCAAGCTATTTTAGACACACCAGTGCCCTGTACTCAGAAAGATGTCTGTTCATTTATTGGCCTTGCTTCTTTTTGTAGGCAATGGATTTTAGGCTTCTCACACATTGGTAAACATTTGTTGGCTCTTCTGACTAAAGACACTCCAATGCCCCTTCCATGGACAAATGAATGCCAGAATGCTTTCCACCAGTTGCGTCAAGCGCTTTGTTCTGCACCAGTATTAGGCGCTCCAGATTACACTAAGACTTTTACACTCTATGTACACGAGGGAGATGGGTGTGCACTTTCAGTTTTAGTACAGACACACTGTGACAAGCAACGTTCTTGTGCATATTTTTCAGCTGTTCTCGAAACAGTCACTAGTGCATTGCCTGAGTGTTTCCATTCTGTTGCAGCAGCAGCTGTGTCTATACGTCATGAGTGAAGGGATAGTCTTGTCACATAGACTGTTGGTGTTAGTACTCCATGCAGTTGATGCCCTTTTGAACCAAACTAAAACACAAAATGTAACTAGTGCTAGGTTGACAGGATATGAATTGACACTTTTGGCACCTCATATCACCTTTAAAAGATGTTCAACCCCGAACCAAGCTACTCTGTTGCCATATCCAGCGACTCAGTCCCAGTCACAAGAGCCTCATGAGCCTTACTGAGGAACAGACAACGGGTCGTGTCGATTTGCAGGATGTGCCCCTCATAAATGTTGATCGGGAACTGTGGGTTGATGAAATTACAAGATGGCACAACATCAGCTGCATATTCAAATACAACACTTCAGACGATAGTTGAGACAGCACGTATCCCACAGAAATCACTTCAGGCAGCTGAGCTAATAGCTTTGACACCAACGTGTGAACTTAGTACTGACTTGTCTGTGAACATTTATACTGACAGCGGCTGTACTTTCGTAGTGGATAATGATTTTGGGTTACTCTGGAAGGAAAGAGGCTTTCTTACATCCCATGGGATGCAAATAATGCATGGAGAATTGGTACACAATCTTCTGACTGCCTTGACATAACTGAAGAAAATAGCGTTTGTTAAATGTAGCGCACACAAGAAAGTGACAGATAAAATAGGACAAGGCAATGCCTTCGCAGATCTCACAGCCCTTGAAACTGGATCAGACGACTGACACAGCACTACAGCAATATGTTGATTTTAACTTGGGGCTGTTCTTTTTTGTTGGTGCTGCCTTGAACAGTCAGGCGGTTGACTTGTGTCGTGGAAGCTGTGACAAACTAGACAGCTATGGCACTGGGAAACATCACAGAGGAACTGCAAACTAAGAGGATTGTGGTGCTCCAAAATCATATGGTTCTAGATGTGGTTTTGGCTGATCGAGGTGGTGCATGTCACATCATCGAAAGTAGCTGCTGTGTGCACATTCCAGATCATGCCCCTTCAGTTTTTGATGTGATCTCTAAACTTCGTAAGATTGCTGCTGAAATTCACCCTGATACTGGCACATAGACTTTAGCCAGTTGGTTTTGGACATTGCTCACTACCTGGGGCTGGAAACTATTGACAGTTCTGTGTATATTATTTTCAATTCTACTGACATGCTGACTATGTATACAAGTGGTCCAAGGCTTTGCAACATCTGTATCACTGCTTGTACACCTAACAGACGTGATGTTAAACAAATGAATGCCCAGCGTATGCTAGACAAATAAGTTGATAGACTAATGAAAATGGACATACATGATGTATACTTAGACTCCTCCAGATTATGAATGTCTTCAGCTAATGCGAATAGGGTCATCAGCGGACATTTGGCAGAGATCGCTATTAGCATTTAGCTGAAGCCATCTTGTTTCCAACAGCCATCTTGTTGACCTTGTGCTCGCCATGTGCTCTTTCCTTCTTCGCTGTCATTTGCCCTTGTGCTTTGCTCAAAGAACTGCCTATACTTAGCGTCTGCTACTCTGCACATGCTCAGAAGAGTTTGTAGCTGTCCATGCACCTGCTTAGGTTTGTTACTGCCAGGATGTTTCTACTAAAGTTAGCAACTGTTGGCTCCTCCTTCTTTGTTGACTATGCATTTCTGTATGACCATCTATGTATATAACTCTCCTATGTGTGCTTGTGCCATCTTCTTTTGAGCTCCTGAGTTGGTCTAAAAGACCCCTGGTTCTTCTATTCCGTGTGCTACTTCATACCCTACCGAAGGGTGTTGTGTGAAT
The DNA here is from genome assembly GCF_964263255.1 of Lissotriton vulgaris. Classification (NCBI taxonomy): domain Eukaryota; kingdom Metazoa; phylum Chordata; class Amphibia; order Caudata; family Salamandridae; genus Lissotriton; species Lissotriton vulgaris. The sequence goes on from NC_141694.1 coordinate 472,228,461, forward strand.
GTAGTTCTACCTCATGAAGTTAATAAAAAATCTTTTTGCTATTTCAGTTTCCGTGCCAACTTCTATTTACTGGTCTGAGGACTTGTGCACAGAGAAGGGCAAACCCCCAGCACTGGCTGGCCTTGCTGAGGTCCATCTCTACACACTCACTACCCATTTACTCATGCAATGACCCAGGCACTAACACATGCACTTCTACAATCCCCTGAGCACTACTCATGCAGTCCAGGCATATCCTTGTCACTACTCATGCACTCCTCCAATCACCCAGCCAGCACCATGTACTTATCCAAACACTCTGCCAAAACCCAAGCACTTATAAATTCACCATGCACTCTCTACTTACAGTACTCTCCTCATCCAGTCAGTACCCATGTACTTATGCAATGACCCAGACACTAACACATGCACTGCTACAATCCCCTGTGTACTACCTATGCAGACCTCTAACCACCTACACAGTACTGATTCACTCCTGCAATTACCCAGGTAGTACCCATGCAGTCCAGCCATCGCCCTTTCAATACCCATGCACTCCACCAATCACCCAGCCAGAACCATGTACTATTCCAATCACTCTGCCAAAATCTAAGCACTTATAAAATCACCATGCAGTATCCTTGTAGCACTCTGATCATCCCGTCACTTCTTATCTACTCATGCAATGACCCAGGCACTAACTCATGGCAAATACAGAAGAGGTCATGCTGATCACACGGGTACCCAAACTTATAGTGTTCCCTAGTGTATGTAGGTTTTTTCACTGTAAGTGTCTTTTAGCATAGCACTGGCTCTAGGTCTGGTTAGTCAGAGTCGATTACCACTATTATCCATCAGCAAAAAGTTGGGGGCACAGGAGGACTTTCTGCATTCATGTGTAGTCATAGTTAGAAATTAGCATTTAGAAAACCTTTAAAATTCACTTAAAAAACCATAGGTTTCAGGGCCGATATACTTAGTTTGACATATTACTCATCCAAAACCAGAAAAATTGTGCTGTTATAGTTAGTTAAGCTAACTATAACTCGCACCCCCACAATGCACTGCTGATGATGTCACATATTACATCATTCATGACATGGTCAGTGACATCACTGATGACATCACTGATGACATACACTCAGGCACCCATACAGATACTCAGACAAACCAATCAATAACCCATATAGATCCTCATTCAGCTACTCACCAACTCATGCAACCGCTTAATGCATTCAGTAAGACACATTTAATCACTCACTTATACAGTAAATCACGTACCTACTAAATCATCCATCCAGACACTTATACGCCCACTCATTCTTTGATACACCTTGGCATATATTCATAAAACATATTTAAACTTTATAGAAACACACAGTCACTGGATGATGTCATCAGTGATGCCATCAGTGATGTCATTTGAGATGTCATCAGTGATATTACTGACCATGTCATGAATGATGGAATGTGTGACGTTATCAGCAGTGCATTGCGGTGGCACGAGTTATAGTTAGCTGAACTAACTAAAACAGTTGATTTTCTCTTGTTTTGTACAAGTGAAACATCCAACTAACTATAATGTCCCACATCCAGTGAATGTGGTTTTGTTTGAAATTTAATTATATATTATATATATATACCAATGTGTATTGAAGAATGTGTGGATATATAAGTGCCTGGATGGAGGATATAGTAGCTGTGTGACTGACTGTTTAAGTGAGTAATTACAAGTGTCTCACTAAATACATGGTTAGTGACTAAACTATGTGAATGTCTGTATCACTCTGTCTGTTGTTTTGTAACCTGCTGCAACAGTTGGCCACTAGGTACATGACTATCTATATTAGATATTGATTTGTTGGATGAGTATTTGTATGGGAAACTAAGTGTGTGTGTGGTTGGGTGGGGGTGTGTGACTCTGTGCATAGATGTGTGAGTGGTTGATTGACTAGGTGTATGAGTTTAAGTGTGTATTTGGAAACAGTTGTTTGGGTGAGTGACTGTATTTATGGGTATATTGGTGAGCGAATATATGTCTCAGTGGTAAATCTCCAACAAAGTAGAAAAATAAAAGGCAGTGTATTTGACAGTTGGTGTATATAAATAACTATACGTAAGAGTTAGTGATTGTGAGAGTGACTGTATGGATAAGTGTATACTTGTAATAGTGATTTTATTAGACAGTAAGTATGAGTTACTATCTGTATGAATAAATGAGGTGGTGTTTGTATAACTGTGTAGGTGAGTAAATGTAAGTGTGATTGATTGTTTGCATGAGTGAGTAGGATGATTGCATGAACGTCTAGGATGAGTGTGCTGTGTCAATGTCTATGTAGGTGTATGAGTGCATTTCATAATGTTCTATTGATCAGTGACTGCACGTATGAGTGATTCTATGGGTGAATGAGTAGATATCTGTGTAGACCTAGGAATCAATGAGTGGGTATGTAGTAACTGGTATTGGTGTGTCAATGGTTTAAAAAATGGAACTCTATATTTTACAGTGAGTGATCAAAGGCTATTCTAGTGTGTGATGAGGTGCATCAGATTGTTACATGGATGAGTAAGAGAACATCTGTTCTCCAACCTAAACCTTGTTGGCTTTTTTGGTGTTTTTTCAAATCTTTCAAGGAAAATGGCATCAGGACAGCAGCAGCAGGTGCAAGTATCTTCAGATGAAGAACTGTTGGAGGAGGCACCACCTAAACAGAGACCAGAATCTGTTATCTGAAAGTTTATCACTTTTCCTGCAGGAAAAAAAAAAGAATTGAATGCAAGGAAAGTGACCTGCACTGGGTACTCTCAAGAGTGAGTGAGAAAAAATATTAATGCGGCATTGCCAGCATGTACAAGCATCTGGGCACTCTCCATCCTAGCAATCTTCCTCGTGAGGAAATGAGGCGAGCTGCTCAAAACTAGGCTTGGGAGGTAAATTCTGTTCCGCTCTCGAAATTTGCGGAATTTAGGTAATTTTGCGTTCCGCGGAGAACGCGAAATTGCCCAAAATTCTGCGTTCCACAACTTCGTGGAATTTACTGCATGTTCGCATTCTCAAATGCATGTTCGCAAGATATTTCCCCCTGAGCATGCAAATAGCGATTGTGAACAGTAAAAAAGCATTGCGAACAAGCAATTCCACATGTTCACGGAATTTCTGAGTGTTCGCGGAGATTTTTTACCTTTTTGCAGAGATTTGCGTAACGCGATTAGGCAAATTCCGCCCACCCCTATTTAAAACCCATCACCAGCTCTGGCAAGCACATCAGGAGTGTCATCAGAAATACCTCATGTGGACCTAAGACCGGAATTTGCCTTCGAGGAGGAAAACTTCGTAAAGTTCATAAAAAATCATCTGCTATGGCGAACAGTCGGTGGATGGTGTTTGTGCTGCCCAAAGAAAACACCGCTGTTAATTTTTTTGCTTGTTTGTGGAATGATATTTATTTCTAAGAGTTACCTGTTTACTTTGTTCCTTTTTTGTTCAGTTTTTAAAAAAGCATTAAAAAATACAAAATTGTTCAAAAACGAAAAGTAAATACTAAACAAAAAAAGAAGAAAAAAAAGTTCTTGTCAGAACTACCTTATCTGGTTAAAAAAAAGAAAAATAATTGCATTGTAATGTCTGAAAGTTTGGGTGAATATATTTGTAGAGCATGATTGACTGAAATAATGCATTAGTAGTGTATAGTGAATGTATAACTGCTTAGGTATTGCCAGAGTGATAGGATAAGAACATAGGGGCAGATTTAGAAGCCCCCTGCACAACCCGTATGTCATTTTTTGTGACGTACTGGTGGCGCAGGGGGCTCCTCCATATTTACAGCCTCTTATATGCAGAGCTTTGCGCTGAAGGGGTGTTCCGTGGGTGTTGCTTTGGGTGTTCCCATGCAACACCCATGGAACAAGACACATCCACAGATTTATGAGAAATGGTAAATCAAGTAATGCGTGTGAATGCTACGCCACCTTAGAGGTGGCGTAGCTAGGTTCCACACAGGAAAAATATTTTCATTTCTCCTCGTTTTTTTCCTCTTTCAATACATGCTGCATTTTACAGCAAAGTGAAATAGAGCAACAATATCTCAACTGGTATCATTAGAAAGGACAGTTAGACATGTATGTACAATATATTACACGAAAAGAACAATGGGAGACTCTGGGTTGATGTTTTGAAATGTGCACATGGCATCATATAATTAAGATCAAATTCGAATAAGAAAAGGTACAGTTGTAACAACACTGAAGGCAAAAAATTGTGTGAACAATCCGAATTGGACTTGGTGCTCAATTGTGTACGTGACAAAAACGGTGGCGACGCAAATGACAATGTGTAATCAGCGGAAAACGGCGCAAGGTGCGGATGTGAACAAGTATATACAGTGAATATTGCGGTTCATGACAATAATTTACGATTTTTGAAAAAATATAGACAATTTCAGTTGAAGCATGTAGGGAGTGCGCCATCAGTTGTGCTGACAGGTCGACGACCTTTTGATCCTATTACTCAGGATCATCTTCAGGACTGGGTTGTAAGATTAGATTGTGCTGGATGGACACGGTCCTGTGTCCACGTGTGATGTGGCAAGCTGGTGGGGAATAGAACCGGTCTGCAGAGGTTCACAAGAATCCTGGGTACAATTAAGCATCGGTAGTTATTGTAATTACAGCCGTCGTGTCCGGGAAGACATCAGCCGTATAAGAGGCTCCTTTGTGTCCCACGGTCGGAACAGAGGGGGAGAGACCTCGAGTGCTGGAATGAATCCGGCGATGGGGGGGGGCAGAGACCGCCAAGTTTGTACAGCATGCATTGAAGGACGAAAATACCTCTAGTTATTGTTTTAGTGCAGGAAGGTGCCCCTTCCTGCAACAAAACTATCTCCTCGTGATGCAGACATCCTTGCACTATGGTGCAAGGGTGCCTACACCAGCGCATGGCTGCAGTTTGTGTGCCAGTGCAGGGGGAAGCACTGAGATGCAGCATATTCTTCTAAATATGTTGCATCTCTGTGCTTTGGAAGTGCTGCAGCGTGGCGCAGCCAAAGGGCTTGCGGTGCCACACTGCGGCATTTCCTCGTAGATCTGCCCAATAGTGCTGGATGGGGGATTGAGGAAGTGCATGGGACTGACAGCAGGAGTGCTAGGCTGCATGGGTAGCACCTTAGTATTTATAAAATTATAATGTTCCAATAGTATGTACGTGTTTAGAGGTCTGCATGCATATTGCACAGAATATTGTAGGTTTAAGTCTCTTAGTGGCGAGGCCATTCCATAAGTACATCTCTAGTAATTGGAATGATTACAGTGCTGCAAATAGAGTGCATGGTCAATTTATAAGTGCTTAGGTAATGGGGGAGTGATAGAATAAGAACATAGTGCTCGATGGGTGATTGGAGAAGTGATTGGGACAAACAGGAGGATTCCTGGGCTGCCTGGGTAGTGCCTTAGTATTTAGAAGACGTTTTCAATAGTATGTATGTGGTTAGACGTCTGCATGCATAGTGCATAGAATGTTGTATGTGTACTTGTGTTAGTGGCTAGGCCATTACATAAGTATACGACTAGTAACTGCTATTATTACAGTGCTACAAACAGAGTGCCTGGTGAATTTATAAGTGGATAGATATTGGCAAAGTGATAGCATAGGTAGATAGTGGTGGATAGTTGATTGGAGAAGTGCATGGGACTGACAGGAGGATTCCTAGGCTGCATGGGTAGTACCTTAGTATTTATACGTGTGTTCCAATAGTAGGTATGTGGTTAGAGGTCTGCTTGCATTCTGTACAGAATATTGTAGGTGTACTTCTCTTAGTGGCTATGCCATTCTATAAGTTCATCACTAGTAATTGGAATGATTACAGTGCTGCAAACAGAGTGCATGGTTAATTTATAAGTGCTTACGTATACTGCACAGAATATTGTAGGTGTACTTGTGTTAGTGGCTAGGCCATTCCAACTAGTAACTAAAATGATTACTGTGCTGCAAACAGAGTGCATGATCATCAATTTATAAGTGCGTAGGTATTGGCGGAGTGATATGTAGATAGTGCTGGATGGTTGATAGGAGAAGTGCATAGGACAGACAAGAGGATTCCAATAGTATGTATGTGGTTAGACGTCTGCATGCATAGTAACTAGATGATTACAGTGCTGCAAACAGAGTGAATGGTACATTTATAAGTGATTAGGTATTGTCAGAGTAATAGAATAAGTAGATAGTAGTGGATAAGTGATTGAATAGGTGAATGGGATAGACAGGAGTATACTTAGACTGCTTAGTTAGACTGCTGGTAGTTGACAGCAGGGTGAGTTTATAGGTGCTTGTGTTTCAACAGTGATTAGATAAGGACATGGTTCAGTCAGGTCGTTTTAGGAGTGGACAGAGAGTTACAGTGTGATTCCTGACTTGCATGACTACTACTTGGATTTTTGCAGGACTGAATCAGTAGTCTGCAGGGGGTTAGGGGACTGCATAGATTGTGCACATTTGACTATAGCACTGCATCTCCTAATACCTGAGTCATTGTACATGTGCATGGACAGTGACTGGATAGTCAGAGTGCTAGTAGTTGACAACAGGGTGAGTTTATAAGTGGTTGTGTTTTGGCACAGTGATTAGATAAGGACATGGTTCTAGATGAATGATTAGAGTATTGCAAGGACATCACGTGAGGAAATGCATAACTGCTTGGGTATTGACAGAAGTGTTGAATTAGTACATGCTATTAGTACATGACTGAATAACTGCATTAGGAGTAACAGAGTGATTTGTGGACTGTATAGATAGTACCTGAGGAATTTAAGATATTGATGGGCATTAAGTAGGTGGTTAGAGGTTTATATGGATAGTGCATAGGTGAATGTAGTAGTGGATGGATAGTGTTTGGATTACTTAATTTTACCTTTACAGTAGTAGATATCAAAATATTCTAAAAAAATTTGCATTTGTTTTTTATAATTTAAATTTTAAAAATGTTTGAACTTTAGAATTAGGATCTGTAAAAGAAAAGAAGAAATCCAGTTATAATATATAATATTATAATTTTGTAAACACAACATCATTTTTTGCATTATATAAAGTATTTAGTTTGCCTTTTTTGCTGTTGTCAGAATATATTGTATTTCACTACAGATAGTGATTTCAATGTTACTCATCACATAACAGCGGTAAAAAAAAAAGAATAAATAAGATTGTTTAAAAAACACATTGCATAAACACAACATCCTCAATAACATAGCACATAATACAAATCTCAAATATATAAAATGCTTCTTTCTAAGAGAATTTTGTCACTAAAACATCAAAGAACAGAAACAATAATTCAATCAACAATTCTTTATAGTTTCCATATACTCGAAATGATGTTCTTTAAAATATTTGCTGACAGAATATCTCAGGAAAACTGCTTAATACACATTAATATCTTTCCTTTAGGCCAAATGATATTCCTGAAATCCTCTATACTGAAATTGTCCAAAGTAATTGTATTAATACATATTATCATGTTCCCAAAAGGCTGAAATATGTTCTTAGAACTTTGGCTTTAACAATATTAGGTATGAATTTGGTAATTTGTTAGGCAAACTATATCTAAAAACCAAATGAGTATCATTACAATATATCCATCCTTTATTACATTTGAAATAGACAGTGTAATGATGTTGTAGAAAGACCATCGTGGACAATAATTGCTACTTCTACAAAAGTTCTTCCTGATATTGATAGTTGACTTGCTACAAAATTTTAAATTAAAGTTTCCAATTTTCTTCCATCAGTTGTACAACTTTGAATCATTAAAATTATATATTGTCCAAATCTTTGTATAAATAATGTTGATAACATTTCTGATTTGCATTGACTACACTCCATGTTTTGATTTGCTGCTTGAACTAATTTGTTGAAGGACACTTTTGTACAGTCTGGTATTGTCAAATATATGAATCTTCCAGTGTCTCTGTTAGTGGTAGAAGTAAATCTACAATTTTCACATACATGTTCTCATTTATAACGAAGTACAAACAGATTTTCAATGTGTACTCCTTCATCTTCCAATACTTCAAGTGTATACATTAGAACTTCCTGAGCATCTTGTTGCTCATTTTGTGTAAATTGCGTAGAACCAGAACATATATCCAGAAGATTTCAGATATCAGAAACACTTTGGATTTTACTTTTATCAGTTCTCAATTTTTCAATAATAGATCGCAACAAGGAACAAAATCTTTTTTCTCGATTCTCCATAATTTGTTGTTGCAGATTTTCTCAAAAAAATACATTTACCAATACATTAGCATAGCAGTTGATACCTGAACTATTTTCTAACTAATACCTGACAATCTCTTCAATACTGTCCTTTTTTTTGCTTGGAATCTAAACATTATCTTGATGGTTTTTCTTCTCTTTAACTTCACTACAGATATTCCCATATCGTTTTTTTCGACCTGCTACATGCTTTTCCTATACAGGATATTCATCTAAATTGGGAACATACAGTCTTCTTAACCAATTATACTCTTTTAAACAATTTGCATCTGCACTAATCTTTCTCTCATCAAAATCAATCAAATGCAATCCAGATCGGGTAAAACCAACATATGGCATATCCTCTTTAAATACTGTACTTCCAATGTTTACCATAGCACTGTCTACACTTAAACCTTGAGATTCATGAATAGTCACTGCATATGCCAAAGAAAGAGGAAACTGTTTTCTACGAACATACAAAACTTTAAGAAGCATAAACTGAACCGAACAATGACCAATTTGTTTTACATCTTCAATCTGATCAGATTTGATTTTCAAAAATTCAATTCCATCTCTATTTTGATAATTAACAAAATCAACAACTTTACCCATTGCTCCATTTACTAAACCTTTTTCCACATCCAAATTATGCCGTAAAATTACCAATCAGTTTACACAGATATAAATTATTTTCTAACCCAGCAGTTTTAGATATAGATTTTTCTAAAGAATCCAATGTTCTTTTAAATTTTTCAGTCAAAACAATAGTAATTCCTTCATGCTCTATTTTTTCAATGGCTTCCATTTTTATTATTTGTTCATTTTCCAGCTTTAAAAGTTCTGCATTGAATGTAGAACACTCTTGCAGTGTTGCGGTTAGGCAGATTATGGATTTATTTTCTGCAATTTTTTAAAATGTATTTTCAGGAACTATATTTTCATTTGGAAACAAGTTTGGAAGTAGCCGACTATGCAAAGCTTGTTTGCCATGTTTTGTCAATACTCCGATTCTAATATTTTGAAGAACGGTTCCATAATCAACATCATTTGCCTGTCACATATTTTTAATGGGTTCTTTGTATTCAAAATATGACCAAATGTTAACGTTTCCAAATCTTCCTAAAGACTTTCTGGTATCTTCATGCACCAGCATTTTAAATACTGGTTGCCTTTTCACAGGAGTAAGTTGCTGTAGATCACCAAAAACTATCACATGTTTTCCTCCAAATAAGACATTGCATTCTGTTTTAGAATTTGCTGCATTCTTAAATGCACAAAGGCAAGCATTAAGTTTGAGGCCATGCTCACCTCATCAATAATCAGAAATTTCATTTTCTTTACCACTCTTGAAACTTCATAACAAGATTCTCCAGATAGCTTGCAATATTTCTATTTATTTTCATGCTCTACAGGTAGCATAAGTAAACGATGTAATGTAATTCCTTTAATGTTGTGTGCTGCCAACCCAGTTGGAACAGTTACAACACAAGGCAAATGTGAGTCCGTTGTTTTCTGTAGATAACTGGTCAAAACTTTAATTAAGAAACATTTTCCTGTATCAGCTTGACCACTGACATACATTCAGATAGGTTGAATTGATGTGCATGTGCATTCTTTCTTTTCATGAAGAAAACCATGGTCGATCTGTTGTCTCACTTGCTGATATATTTCTTTCTGTTCAATATTTAGTTGTTCTTCCATGTCCATAATATCTTCTTGAGCTTGATGCATTGCTATTTCCACTTCACTCATGGCGATTGCTACTTCATTTTCAAGAATTGGTTGTCTTAGTGGATCTTGACTCTCAGCTGTAATAGTAGTTTCTTGATCAATTTTTTGATTCAACATTTTGAGATAATTTGCAAAAACTATGCATTCAATGCTATTTTTACATGCATGGAAAGAATCTTCATAGCACTGAAAATCTCCAAGTAGTTCAATTCCGTACGCCAAAACTTGAAGAGTTGCAAAAGTGCTAAATAAAAAATAGTAAAATTCTCTTCTATCAGGAGTATCACAACTCAGTTTCCTATGATTAATCAGATTTCCTTTACTTTGTTTCACCAAACATCCTTCTAAACTAATCACTGCATATTTTCCTTCACTTATGTTTTCTGTAGTATTTCTTTTAAAACTGTAATATTGCAGCACTTCATAGAGACATATGTTTTGAAGATGACGACTTCTATTTGGATAGTATATATCCAACATGTTTGTTTTGACAATATCTGTACTTTGCCGCTTAATTTACTGCTTAATATTGGATTTCTTGCATAGATTTAAGTACTCGATTTTGCGTTGCAGCAAGACCTAGACTCACTCAAATGATTCCTCTTGACTTTGAATATAAACTTGTAGATGACAACCGATCCGAGCATTCACACGCTCCAATCTCTCGATGGGATAACATCTTCAAACTAAAACTGTACAATTTCTTACTGAGACTCTTCTCTTGAGAAATTTATTCCCTCATTTCTTTTAACTCCGTATTTTCTGATTTTGTTATGTATGAAGTTACACACTGAGCAACAGCAATGGAATTATCCGCAACATATTGGATATCCATATTAGCATTCCACATCGAGTGAATAACTGGATTGTAATCATTGATATACTTTAATTCTTTACTTCTTTTCAAATTATAAGTATTTTGGGAGATTTTCTAGTGATGGTATGTCTCAATGCTGACTTGAAACTGTTTAGTCATCCTTTGGATATTACTTAACGTGGAAATTCAAAACGACATTTGGTATAAAACGTTTCCTTCGATTTGTATTTCCGACTACAGTGTTTGCCACATCGATGACTTTGGAATCGTAATACTTGTTGCCTTAAGGTGCTTTCTTCTGTTCTTTTTGGTATAGCACATGTGACATAATCTTCAATGGAATATAAAACAGTGTAATCCAAATCAGTTCCACATTAGAGGGCATCCTTGATCCAAAAAAGCATATGTATATGCGGAGAACCTCTAGCTTGATACTTCTTTCTCCAAAAGAAATCAACAACTTCTCCAAGATGAGGATTCTTTTTATTGCAGATAAAAGACATCATAGCTTCAAAACCTATGATTTAAATAACTGCACACATTTATGGGGTTCAAAGAACACAATTCTCCAGGTGTCTTGTATTCAATATTTTTAATATTTGAATTTGCTTCTCGAAGAAATTCAATTAAATCATCCCAAGCTTATTTAGCACAGCTTAGGGTAACAAACCATGTAGGAGTTCCTCATGGGCACATGCATCATTGTAGGAATTTGCATTTCCTAAAGTGCGAAAATTAATGAATCGCAATTTAGGAATTGCAAAATCCTATGCATCAAGAAATCCTAATTTTTTTTAGGATTTCTTAATTTTCAGAATTTGCGATTCCTTAATTGCGAATCGCAATTAAGGAATGGTATTACATTGATTCCTATGGGCCTAGAGGCCCATAGGAATCAATGCCGTTTTGCATTTCTATTTTGTGGAATTCGCAATTTGTTGATGCATTACAAGGGTGCAGAGGGGGGTCCAAAGGACCCCCCCCTGCACCCCTGAAATGTATTTTGAAGTGCATGATTCACACACACATGTCCTAAGGACATGTGTGTCTGTAACATGACACTTTCCAAAATGCATTTTTATGCTTTTTTAAAGAAGTTCGCAAATTAACACGAGGGTCAACCTCGTGTTAATTTGCACTTCCTATTTCAAAATTTGCATTTTTTTAAAAATTGATGCATTGCATTTAAGGAATCGCACAAATGCGATTCCTTAAATGCATTCGCATTTTTAGGAAATGCAAAAAAAGCGAATTTTGAAAAATTGTTTCATGCATCCCAAAAACGTATTTAGGAAGCGCAAACGGCTGAATTTACAGATTTGCACCATTTGCACTTCCTAAATAGGTTGATGCATGTGCCCCTTAGTTCCTTAGCATGCATTTAAGTTCTCCATGACGACAATACCAATACTCATTGGTACTAATCTGACATGCCATCAAATTAATTAGTTGAGATTCTAAATTATTGTCTCTCTGATGTACTTTATCCATAAATTCCTTTGCAGAAACATTTTAAAGATGTACTCCTGTTTTTAATATGTGGTTGACTGCATATGAAAGTCCAGACAAGCCACTCTCAAACAAAAGATGAAATATATATGGGATACATTGTCGAAATAAACGAACAATTGACTGAAATGAGTACACACATTGAATCAGAATAGACTAATAAAGTTTAAATCTATCAGTTCTGGAGGAAAAGTTACCAACTCAAGTTTATTATTGACAGCTCTAGCAGGAATACTTACAAATACGCTGATCAGTACACAAATCAAAGCAATCCTCTACCAACAGATAAGTTGGAAATTCCTTCCACTTATTATTATTTTCTCTTTCACTTTTTAAATACAGATCAACAGTCTTAGTTTGATTTTGATAGTAATTTTGTCGACAACGAATACAAGTATAATTTGTCCTCTCACAGGAAATTACCTTAAACTTTGTAATTTGTTCTTCAAACTTCTCTGGACTACTATTTTCCACATTTTCTTCAACACTTACTTCTATCAATGTCTCACTTTGTCCACTCTCTGCTTCAGGACCAAAGTAACAAAACTCTATTTCATCACAACACTTTTTTAACATCTAATACAGACCCATGCAAAAGAGCACTGTTTAATTCATTTAAAATTATTGCTGGACTTTTTGCATTATACGATCTTCTCACTAACTTCCACATTTGAGAATTATGTACTGCTTAAATTCTAAAATGATGAAACACACTTTGACATACTTTTCTAGAAAGACAAGCCAGAGAATGACCTTGCAAACCAGTATTTTTTCTCACTCTGCAAGGATCTAGTCCTTGCAACATCTTAATCTTTTATTTAACATTTTTTCACTAAACTCTCGTAAATAATTCTGTAAATTATCAATAGATTCCTGTTGTGTACTGCAAATACTACTACATTCCCAAGTATACACTGGGGCTTTAGTACCTCTCCCTAGAACTTCATCAGCTATCACTTCTTCTACATTTCTGGGAACCATTTTATCTTTTTGAATTGGACAACCATTTCTAACCACATAGGTCCGACCACTGGTATCAACTGCAAACAATAATGTATTGGTTTGAAAATAACTCTTTTCATTAAAAAAAGGCTCTGAACTTGAACTGTTTTTCCATTCACCCAAACAAAATCACAAAAATGTGTTCTGTTAATTACTTGCTTCTTCTTATTTTTGGCATTCATTAAATGTATTGGCTTGTCTAGTGATCATATTCTTTTTAAAACTAAAATGAATAATTTCCTTTTTAATTCAAAAGCCTTCTTAACAATAGTTTCAATGCTGATCTTCTTTCATATTTCTTCACATCTTTCAACAAATTAAAGACAACTCTATTATGAAACATTCTCTTTCTAATTTCTTCATACTGATTCTTTCTCCTTGTACCATACATTGATTCTTTAACACATTTTTCCATTACCTTCTCTTTTTTCTTTGAATTCTTTGTTGTTGACGTATTCTTTCTACTTAATACATTGTGCTCGCTGTTTCGAGCCTTTGAAACTTTTTAAATAAATTCTTACCATAAGACTTTTTTTTCCCACATGTGGTTGTTCATCTAATTCTTGCTGTTGAATTTTCTTCAAATAATAGTCTTTTTTTGTTGTTTCCTCTTTTCTGTTTTTCAATCCATGAGAACTTTCTTTTAATGATGATGTACAATATCGGTAAATCCATAAAATATACTATCCTATTACTAAACAAACCCATTCCACATAAAAAAAAAACATTTAAACACTTTCCTTTGAAATCACAATGAATTTACTGCAGTACACAGGTACTAATTGGATAATTGTTGGTATGAATAAGTAGTGTTTACGTAATTAGAGGACTGCATCAATACTGAATAGATGATTGTAATACTGGAATAATTACTACCTGAGTCATTGCATGAGTATATAGATAGTGACTGAATAATTAGAGTACTGCATCAAAAGAAAATTCAGAAATTATAAATGTTTCAATCTTGCACAGTGACATGGAACTGCCTGGGTGATTGGGAGACTGCACAGAGAGTGGCAGTGTGATTACTGCACTTCATGAGTACTACCTGTGTAATTAGACAAGTGAATCAGTACTGTGTAGGTGGTTAGGGAACACCATGCATACTGCACATTTCATTGTAGGTCTGCATATGTTAATACCACAGTCATTATACAAGTACATAGATACTTGACAGCACTGTGAGTTAATAAGTGCTTGTGTTTTGGCACAGTGATTAGATAAGGATATGGTTCTCTCAGGATGACAGCAGGAGTTACTCAGTAGACTGCAGGGGTTAGGGGACCACATAGGATGTGCACATTTGACTATAGCACTGTGTGTCTTAATGCCTGAGTCATTGTACAAGTGCATGGACAGTGACTGGGTACCTAGAGTGCTGGTAGTTGACTGAAGGGTGAATTTATTAGTGCTTATGTTTCGCACAGTGATAAGATAAGGACATGGTTCTGGCACGATGATAGCAAGAGTGAACAGATTGTGACAGTGTGATTGCTGCTTGCATGCCTACTACCTGGATTTTTGCACAAGTGAATCAGTAGTCTGCAGGGGGTTAAGGGAGCACACAGGTTGTGCACATTTGAATGTAGCACTGTTTGTCTTAATGCCTGAGTCATGGACAGTGACTGGGTACCTAGAGTGCTGGTAGTTGACAGCAGGGTGAGTTTACAAGTGCTTATGTTTCAGCACAGTGATTAGATAAGGCCATGGTTCTATCAGGATGATAGCAGGAGTGGACAGAGAGTAACAATGTGATTGCTGCTTGCATAGCTACTACCTGGATTTTTGAAGGACTGAATCAGTAGTCTTCAGGGGGTTAGGGGACCACATAGATTTTGGACATTTGACTGTAGCACTGCATTTCTTAATGCCTGGGTCATTGTGCAAGTGCATGGACAGTGACTGGATACCTAGAGTGCGGGGAACATCCTTTATAATGCAACTTTTACCACGCATAGCCTTTACAACGCAACTATTACAATGCATGCCATTACAACGCATTGCGCTGGGGGGGCGCTCTAGGATAGGGAATAGATTTAATTTACTATCCAACACCTTCCCTACTATCCACGGGAACTGGAGTTGGAATAGTAAATTAAACTCTTCACTATCCAGCACCCCTCAACACTATGCGTTGTAAAAGCATGCATTGTAAATCTTGCGATGTAAAGGCATGCGTGGTAAAAGCATGCGTTGTAATGTCATACATCCCTAGAGTGCTGGTAGTTGACAGCAGGGTGGGTTTATAATTGCTTACATTTCGGCACATTGATTAGATAAGGACATGGTTCTGTCAGGATGATAGCAGGATTGGACAGAGAGTGACAGTGTGATTCCTGCTTGCATGCCTACTACCTGGATTTATGCAGGAGCGAATCAGAAGTCTGCCGGTGGTTATGTGACCACATAGATTGTACACATTAGACTGTAGCACTGCGTGTCTTAATGCCTGAGTCATTGTACAAGTGCATGGACAGTGACTGGGTACCTAGAGCGCTGGGAGTTGACATCAGAGTGCGATTGTAAGTGCTTATTTTTCAGCACAGTGATTAGATAAGGACATTGTTCTGTCAGGATGACAGCAGGAGTGGAACGAGAGTGACGGTGTGATTGCTGCTTGCATGGCTACTACCCGAATTTTTGCAGGAGTGAATCAGTAGTCTGCAGGTGGTTATTAGACCACATAGATTGGGCACATTTGGCTGTAGCACTGTGTGTCTTAATGCCTAAGTCATTGTACAAGTGCGTGGACAGAGTCTAGGTACCTAGACTGGTGTTAGTTCACAGCAGGATGAGTTTATAAGTGCTTATGTCTCAGCTCAGTGATAAGATAAGGACATGATTCTGTCACAATGATAGCCGGAGTGAACAGATTGTGACAGTTTGATTGCTGCTTGCGTACCTACCACCTGGATTTTTGCAGGAGTGAATCAGTAGTCTGCAGGGGGTTAGAGGACCACACAGATTGTGGACATTTGACTATAGCACTGCGTGCCTTAATGCCTGAGTCAGTGTATACGTGCTTGGACAGTGACTGGGTACCTAGAGTGCTGGAAGTTAACATCGGAGTGGGTTTATAAGTGCTTATTTTTCAGCACAGTGATTAGATAAGGACGTGGTTCTGTCAGGATGCTAGCAGGAGTGGAATGAGAGTGACCGTGTTATTGCTGCTTGAATGGCTACTACCTGTTTTTTTTGCAGGAGTGAATCGGTAGTCTGCAGATGGTTATGGGACCACATAGATTGTGCACATTTGGCTGTACCACTAAGTGTCTTAATGCCTGAGTCATTGTACAAGTGCATGGACAGTGAAAGGGTATCTAGACTGGTGGTAGTTCACCGCAGGATGAGTTTATAAGTGCTTATGTTTCAGCTCAGTGAAAAGATAAGGACATGATTCTGTCACGATGATAGCAGTAGTGGACAGAGAGTGACAGTGTGATTCCTGCTTGCATGCTTACTAACTGGATTTTTACAGGAGTGAAACAGTAGTCTGCAGGGGGCTAAGGGACCACATAGATTGTACACATTAGACTGTAGCACTGCGTGTCTTAATGCCTGAGTCATTGTACAAGTGCATGGACAGTGACTGGGTACCTAGAGTGCTGGTAGTTGACAGCAGGGTAAGTTTATAAGTGCTTATGTTTTAGCACAGTGATAAGATAAGGACATGGTTCTGTCACGATGATAGCAGGAGTGAACAGATTGTGACAGTGTGATTGCTGCTTGCATGCCTACTACCTGGATTTTTGCAAGCGTGAATCAGTAGTCCGCAGGGGGTTAAGGGATCACACAGGTTGTGCACTTTTGAATGTAGCACTGCGTGTCTCAATGCCTTAATCATTGTGCAAGTGCATGGACAGTGACTGGGTACCTAGAGTGCTGGTAGTTGACAGCAGGGTGAGTTTACAAGTGCTTATGTTTCAGCACAGTGATTAGATAAGAACATGGTTCTGTCAGGATGATAGCAGGATAGGACAGAGAGTGACAGTGTGATTGTTGCTTTCATGCCTACTACCTGGATTTTTGCAGGAGTGAATCAGTAGTCTGCAGGGGGTTAGGGGACCACCTAGATTGTGGTCATTTTACTATAGCACTGCGTTCCTTAATGCCTGAGTCAGTGTACAAGTGCTTGGACAGTGACTGGGTACCTAGAGTGCTGGAAGTTGACATCAGAGTGAGTTTGTAAGTGCTTATTTTTCAGCACAATGATTAGATAAGGACATGGTTCTGTCAGGATGATAGCAGGAGTGGAACGAGAGTGACAGTGTGATTGCTGTTTGCTTGGCTACTACCTGAATTTTTGCAGGAGTGAATCAGTAGTCTGCAGGTGGTTATTGGACCACATAGATTGTGCACATTTGGCTGTAGCACTGCGTGTCCTAATGCCTAAGTCATTGTACAAGTGCATGGACAGTGACTGGCTACCTAGACTGGTGGTAGTTCACAGCAGGATGAGTTTATAAGTGCTTATGTGACAGCTCAGTGATAAGATAAGGACATGATTCTGTCACGAGTATAGCAGAAGTGGACAGAAAGTGACAGTGTGATTGCTGCTTTCATGCTTACTAACTGGAGTTTTTACAGGAGTGAATCAGTAGTCTGCAAGGGGTTAAGAGACCACATAGATTTTGCACATTTGACTGTAGCACTGCGTGTCTTAATGCCTGAGTCATCGTACAAGTACATGGACAGTGACTGGGTACCTACAGTGCTGGTAGATGACATCAGGGTGAGTTTATAAGTGCTAATGTTTTAGCACAGTGATAATATAAGGACATGGTTCAGTCACAATTATAGCAGGAGTGAACAGATTGTGACATTGTGACATTGTGATTGCTGCTTGCATGCCTACTACCTGGTGTTTGCAGGAGTGAATCAGTAGTATGCAGGGGGTTAGAGGACGACATCGATTTTGCACATTTGACTATAGCTCTGCATGTCTTAATGCATGAGTCATTGTGCACGTGCATGGACAGTGACTGGGTACCTAGAGTGCTGGTAGTTGACAGCAGGGTGAGTTTACAAGTGCTTATGTTTCAGCACAGTGATTAGATAAGGACATGGTTCTGTCAGGATGGTAGCAGGAGTGGACAGAGAGTGACAGTGTGATTGCTGCTTTCAAGCTACTACCTGGATTTTTGCAGGAGTGAATCAGTAGTCTGCAGGGTGTTAGGGGACCACATAGATTTTGGACATTTGACTGTATTACTGCGTGTCTTAATGCCTGAGTCATTGTGCGAGTGCACGGACAGTGACTGGGTACCTAAAATGCTGGTAGTTGCAAGCAGGGTGAGTTTATAAGTGCTTATGTTTCAGCACAGTGATTAGATAAGGACATGGTTCTGTCATGCTGATAGCAGGAGTGGACAGAGAATGACAATGTGATTGCTGACTTGAATGGATACTACCTGGATTTTTGCAGGAGTGAATCAGTAGTATGCAGGGGTTAAGAGACCACATAGATTTTGCACATTTGACTGTAGCCCCGCGTGTCTTAATGCCTGAGTCATTGTACAAGTGCATGGACAGTGACTGGGTACCTACAGTGCTGGTTTCAGCACAGTGATTAGATAAGGACATGGTTCTGTCAGGATGATAGTAGGAGTAGACAGAGAGTGACAGTGTGATTGCTACTTCCATGGCTACTACCTGGATTTTTGCAGGAGTAAACTAGTAGTCTGCAGGGGATTAAGGAACTACATAGATTGTGCACATTTGACTGTAGCACTGCGTGTTTTCATGCCTGACCCATTGTACAAGTGACTTGACAGTGACTGGGTACCTATCGTGTTGATAGTTCACAGCAGGGTGAATTTATAAGTGACAGTGTGATTGCTGCTTTCAAGGCTACTACCTGGATTTTTGCAGGAGTGAATCAGTAGGCTGCAGGAGGTTAGGGTACCACATAGATTGTGCACATTTTACTATAGCACTGAGGGGCATATTATCAAGACAGGCGATAAAATCATCACCATTTTAGTGGCAGAAAAGTGCCTCTAAAGCAGCAATAATTGGCTTGATAATATGCTCTGTGCAATTTCAATTGAAGCCCATGTTAGATCTGAAGGACATCTAACACGTGCTTCAATTGGAATTCCATAGAGCATATTATCAAGCCCATTATCGCCATTTTAGAGGCACTTTTCGGCTGCTAAACCAGTGATAATTTTATCGCCTGTCTTGATAATATGCCCCTGAGTTTCTTAATGCCTGAGTCATTGTAGAAGTGCATGGACGGTGACTGGGTACCTAGAGTGCTGGTAGTTGACAGCAGGGTGAGTTTATTGTGCTTATGTTTCAACAGAGTGATTAGATACGGACATGGTTCTGTCAGGATGATAGAAGGAGTAGACAGAGATTGACAGTGTGATTGCTAACTGGCATGGCTACTACTTGCATTTTTGCAGGACAGTATCAGTAGTCTGCAAAGGGTTAGGGGACCGCATTGATTGTGCACATTTGGCTGTAGCACTGCGTGTCTTAATGCCTGAGTCATTGTACAAGTACATGGACAGTGACTGGGTACCTAGAGTGCTGGAAGTTAACAGCAGGATGAGTTTAAAAGTGATTATGTTTCAGCACAGTGATAAGATAAGCACATGGTTCTTTTAGGAAGATTGCAGGCGTGTACGGAGAGTGACAGTGTGATTGCTGCTTGCATGCCTACTATCTGGATATTTGCAGGAGTAAATCAGTAGTCTGCAGCAGGTAAGGGGACCACATAGATTGTGCATATTTGGCTGTAGCACTGTGTCTCTTAATACCTGAGGGATTGTACAAGTGCGTGGACAGTAACTAGATAGGTAGAGTGCTGGTAGTTGACAGCAGGGTGATTTTAAACGTGCTTGTGTTTCAGCACAGTGATTAGATACATAGTTCTGTCAGGATTTTTGCAGGAGTGGACAGAGAGTGACAGTGTGATTGCTAACTTGCATGGCTACTACTTGCTTTTTTGCAGGACTTAATCAGTAGTCTGCAGAGGGTTAGGGGACCACATAGATTGCGCACATTTGGATGTAGTAGTGTGTTTCTTAACTCCTGAGGCATTGCACAAGTAGATGGACAGTGACTGGATAGGTAGAATGCTGGTTTTTCCCAGCAGAGTGACTTTATGAGTGCTTGTGTTTCTGCACAGTGATTAGATAAGGACATGGTTCTCTCAAGATGATAACAGGAGCCGACAAAGAGTGACAGTGTGATTGCTGACTTGCATGGCTACTGCCTGAATTTTTGCAGGAGTGAATCGGTATTCTGCAGGGTGTTAGGGGACCACATAGATTGTGCACATTTGAGTGAAGCAATGTGTGTCTTAATGCCTGAGTCCTTGTACAAGTGCATTGACAGTGATTGGGTACCTAGAGTGCTGGTAGTTGACGGCAAGGTGAGTTTAAAAGTGGTTGTGCTTCAATACAGTGATTATATAAGGACATAGTTCTGTCACGATGATTGCAGGAGTGGACAGAGAGTGACAGTGTGATTGCTGCTTGCGTGGCTAATACCTGGATTTTTGCAGGAGTGAATCAGTAGTCTGCAGGATGCAAAAACAACAGTTGATGGACAGAATGCAGAACAATGTCATACATTCACCCCAGTACAGAGATCTGGGCCTAAATCCATTGTATTTTTGCACTCCACACCACCCCAGTTCAGACATGGCCATACGCAAATCAGCCTTGACCCTGCGCCTCATGGGAACAGTCCAGCCCGTACTGCCAAGCCTTGTCTTTCCTGGACCTGAATCAAGCATCCTAGGACCGGTTTCTGGCTATCAGCAGTCTTCAGCCAGGTTAGCTTGACTACAGTGGCATTGTACAAGTGCATGGACAGTGACAGGATATTAACTGAGTATTTACAAAAGTGCATCAATAGTATGTAGCTGGTTAGAGGAATGCATGCATAGTGCACAGAATATTTGAGCTGTACCAGTGTTACTGTCACGCCATTCCATAAGTACATGACTAGTAACTTGAATAATTACAGTGTTCCAAACAGAGTGCATACGCAATTTATAAGTACTTATGTATTAATGCACTGGGATTAATAAGTGTAAGGTGCTTGATGGGTTATTGGAGGAGTGTCTCAGTACTGACAGGGCAATACCTGCTCTGCAAGGACACTCCTTATAGCAATAAAGTACTGCATAAATCTCAACTAATACTTTACCTTTCTACAACTACATTTAATATTACACCTAGCCAAATACAAAGCAGATACCATTCACATTTCTCTGCTATAAGTCTCACCATATCAATGAAAAACATAAATGAGTGTCTCTCTACCACAACACTATCTACACTACATAAATTCACAGAACAAAATTCAATTTGAAGCCAAACACCAAAAATGATGTCGCATATTTTAACTGTACCTCTTTAGAGAGTTATAAAAACTAGTCTCATCGCCAATACCTTAACTCTACATATACATTTTCAATTTGGAATCAACACCTAAAATCATGCAGTATACTACTAACATACATATCACACATTAAAACAAAAGTCATAATCAGCCATTCCTATTCTAAAACACACATAATACTATACAAAATGTATATTACAAACCATGTTAATACATTACAGAAAACTGCAATAAATATTTCTTCATTACAAAATATATGACAAACTTCAAATTTTATGAATCATATTTTATGTTTAAAACAATGGCACCGCATAGTACACCTCACAAATTGATATTTCACCTTTCAAATTGATTTGTAGATCATGACATATCAGAATTACACACAGGATTTTCTTATGCACTCAATGAATATAGTGCGCTGCTCTTAGAAAAACCAAAACATTGCAAAGTTTCACTCTCATTCTCCACACATCTACATGTAAATATCAAATCACATTGCTTCGCAGGTTAATTCAAATTCTAAAACACATTTGTAATGGTTACACATATAAACCCTTGCCAACTGGACCTCTAATTGAACAGAAATTGCTTATGTAATCTTCTGGAGTCACGCCTGGACTGTGCACTGTAAGCAATTGTACCGTTGATCCATACAAGACTTCAAAAGTATATTACAAATAATGTTAACATTTATTTTTAATAACACACCACTTCTAACCACTGCAGTGACTTGGGAAATCTCACTGAAATAATATATTTCTTTAATATTTATATGAAATACAAATTTTAATGCCACAGATAACTTCCAACCCCACCCCCATTTCTGCTCAATGCCTGTTTCCATAGTAACAGTTCATAGAACACTCAACTGAACACACAGGTCACAAGTTCAGTACAAAATGTTGCAAATTAAAACAGCAAGTGTGCTTGACTTTCCAAAATGTCCTATTTAATGTACCTTTCAAACATTTTTTACTAACCTATAAGAAACCTGTTTTTTAAACACAGAAACATGCACCCTACTTCTCACTCTATAATGTTCTTAAACAGCCAATCATTTTGCTTCTTTTTTAAAACTGCATCTTATCTATCATTTTAGATACCTCGTATTCTACCAACTGCCTACTTCACCTACAAATTTCTTTTCAGTGCATCCAGACTTCCATTCAAGATGCTTAGAGTTTGGATTGGAGGACACAGCTATGTTTTCTGGTGCAAAAGATATGCTGAACACAGAGGTATTGACAACAATCTAGCTTTGCAAAATGTGGACATTAAATGGATTGGACAAAGAGGGTTAAAGTGGTACCAGGTTAAAACCTTTTTCCATCTCCAAGCCCCTGACCTCATGATTGTGCACTGTGGTGGCAATGAACTAGGCACATTGACTGGGGTAGGTCTGGAATTGCTAATGAAGGACACCTTTGCAGAATTGATGTTACTTTTCCCCCAAACTGCCTTTGTCTACTCTAACATATGCCAAAGACATAAATGGACCTGGTCCAATCAATTTTGTCCACAGATTGAGAAAGCTGAAATAAATGTCAATAAAGCTGTTTCTGATTATCTCAGAGAACATAGTATGGGGTCCATATACATCAACAATCTGCTTTTTAATATGGAGAAACAGGAGAGATGGTGTACATTTCGCAGATAAGGGAAACAAAGTCCTTCTCAACAACTTTAGACTCTGCATCGGCACCTACATGTAGCTACCAAATTCTCCCAATAAACACAAGGCCACCCAAGATCCAAAGATATAACCTAGGTTGGTAATAAAAAAATTGTAATTTTTTTTGCTGGGAGTTGCGCACTCAGCGTGACTAGGAGTCTCCCACCCCTCGCGTTCATATCAGGGGGCCGCACTGGGAGTCGCACACCCCTCGCGTTCACACCAGGGGGCCGCGCTTAGCGCCGCGCTAGGGTCGCAACTCCAAAATTTTGAAAAAGAAACCCGGTTCCTACCAGTAATTTATATTTGCCCCGGGGAACCCCTCCCCCGGGGCTTATCCACTTTGATGGAGACCGTGGGGGGAGCCCCAATGCCCCCACGATCCCACCGGCTCCCAGCGTCATGCAGAAGCCGGCATTGCTTTTCCACATGGGAAGCTGCTAACATGCAGCTCCCTATGTAGGTAAGCAATTTCGCTTTGGATTTTGGAAGAGAGAGCAGGTTTCCCTGCGCTTTCTTCCAAAATCCCAAGCAGGGTTTGCTATGGAAGGGCGGGAGACGTGCTCCCGCCCTACCTTAGCAAACAGCAGTGTCCCACGGGTAGGCACCCCGGGACACTGCAGGAGCTGGCCCTGGGGGGTGGCGGTCCCAGGGCCATTGTAGGCATCAGGAGGGGGGCCCCACTGCCCCTCACTACTTTTGCAAAGCCCTGTGGTGGTCCTCAGGACTGGGGTCCAAAATGGACCCCTGCATTTTAACAGTTAGTGCCCTGGGGAGGTGGTGGTCCCTTGGTCATGTGGGTGGCTCGAGCCCCCCCACATAGGTTTAAAAAAAAAACATAGCCCGAGGAGGTGTTGGTCCCCGGGGCTGACGGGGCTCAACAGGCCCCCACTTTCCCTTTTTCAAATCCCCCGGGACCTGGCCCACCCGGGGGGTTAAAAATAACAAAGTGAGGAAGATCTTGCTTCCTTTTTTTAAATTTTTCATCCAGATCCGTGCACTTAGCGTGCAATCTGCTGAGTAGGCCTAGGCGGTCAGGGTGTTTCTACCCTGCCCCCTTTTCTTTTTTTTACCTTAGTTTCTCTGTTTCTTATAGACTCGCTTCTACCGAGTCACAAGATGGCTGCCAACACTTCCTGGTTTGAGGTGTGGACAGCCAATTAGAATGAAGCTCATGGTCGTGAGGGTGTCTAAATATCAAAACTTTTATTTTTTGATTTTCTCCACAACTATTGAACAGATTTACACCATTTAAGAAAAATTGTTTTTCCTGCAACAAGGGCTACCTTTATGCCAAATTTGGTATAATTTTGTTCAGCAGTTTGAGCTGTAGCCATGTCTAAAGTTTCCTATGCGAAATGCATGTTTCAACCTTTTTTTTTAAATTTCTTAGGAACTACTGATCGGATTTACACCATTTAACAAAAAGAGTTCTTTCTGACACAAGGGCTACCTTTTTGCAAAATTTGATGTAATTCTGTTCAGTAGTTTGGGCTGTAGCCGTGTCTAAAGTTTCCTATGGGAATTAACATGGAGAAAACAAGTTTTGGGACCCCCTGTTTTTTTCAGCCCCTGCTTGCCGAATCACAACGAAAATTTCAAGATAGGAACAGACTGGAGCGCCTCACAAGTTTTGAAAATTTCACAAAGATTTGTCAACCGGCGTTAAAGTTATAAAAAGGAAGGAAATGAAAACTGTTTTTCCTATGGAAACTAGGTCCTAACTATAACTACCTACTGGCAACAGCCAGTAGGTAATATATGTATGTATATGTTACTGCCCATGTCATGAATGATGTCATATGTGGGGTCATAAGCAGTGCATTGTGAACCCGTAAATTATAGTAAGCTCAGGTAACCATACCTGCGAAATATTACTGGTTTTGTACAAGTGAAATCTGAGCCTAACTATAATGTCTGTACCTTTGGTTTTTCAGTGAATTTCCAGGGCTTTTTTAATACTATTTGCTAACTATAGTGACCCTGTATCATTTTTTAAGTGAATTTCTAAAATTTTTCAAAATCTATTTCCTAACTATAACATCCCAGTAACCTTTGTTTTTTTTCCTAGTAGTCACATTTGCAGAGTGGTTGACAAAGGGGGAGGGGCCTCTGACCAGCTCTCAGGAATCCTACTGTGTCGGATTTGACAGAGGCAACAGGAAGGTGTTTGCACCCCCAAGAACCCACAGCATCCAAGAGGACATCATCCCCCAAACAGCAGTATGCCAGGAGGCACCTCTGTGGAACTTACTGGAGGTAACAGGTGGAGCTGTTGGCCCCAAGGACGTCCTTGCGGGCTAACTACCCCTCCTGTTATCTCCAGTAAGCCCCACACAGCGGGATTGCTAAGAGGTCTTCAGAGGCCATGCCTCCTTTCTCCATCACTCTGCAATCGTGTCTCCTGGCTCACTACTGGTTGGGGAATAAAATCCTCTTGGATAGTGAGGGACTTTGCGGGCCAAGAAGCCCTCCTAGTACTTTCTTTAAGTCTTACACAGTGGGATTCCTGACAGCTGGTCAGTGGCCTGCCTCCTTCTCCACTACTCTGCAAACACCATTAATACTTGAAAAAACATAGAAATTCACTGAAAAGACCAAGGGTTGAAGGGACATTTTAGTTAGGGAATTAACTTTGAAAAACCTTAGAAATTCACGTAAAAAAATAAAGGCCACAGGGACGTTGTAGTTAGGCTCAGGTTTTACTCGTAGAAAACCAATGATATTCAGCATCTATAGTTAACTGAGCTAACTATAACTTATGTCCCCTAGATAAACTGCTTATGACTTCACATATTACATCACTGATGACATGGTGTGTGACATCACTGATGCACCCACTCACACCCCCATTGAACCTTTCATATACAGACGCGCAAGCGCGCAATTCAACATGGCCGCCGCCGTTTGCGCTCCGTCGCGTCAGAAGCCCGATTTTTACATTTACGACGTTTTTCATGTCAATAATATTGTGAAAATGAGGTTGCATTATTCTTTAAGAGGTTCCCTACCTTTTGTGATGATATAAAGTCTTTCTGCTCGCCGGAAGTGCTGTTTCAGGCCCCCTGGATCCTGCTCCCAGCCTCTCAGTAAGGTACTGCCTGAATTTTGTGTCCAGGGGGAGGAGTGTTCAGCAGGAAAGGGCCTGGCTTGGGCCTAGCCACACCTTCAGTCCTGTATAACTGCTGCACCAGTGCCTTTGAAGATTATTTTATTGCTTTTCTTCATTTCTTTGCGGTTATATTGCTTATTTGACTTTCAATTCCGTTTATTTGTGGGTTTTTCTCCTCAAAATGGAATATAAAAATACAGTCAATAATAAAAGGAGGCAGCAAGTTCCACCGCCTCTAGTTAAATCAAAGGTAGTGGAGTCCTCTGAACCTTCCCTTTCATTAATTTTGGAAGAAATTCAAGAACTTCGAGTTAATACTGAAAATATTGCGTCAGAAGTTAAAAGTGTGCATAAAGACATGGCTTGTTTGTCTATGAACATTTCTGATAATTCCATCACAATTCAAGATAATAAAACTAAAGTGAATGCTTTTACACCATTGGTGGCAAAAATACTTCCTTTGCATTCTCAGCTTTTGGATATGGAAAATCGCAATAGACAGTACAATCTTCGCATTTTTAATTTGCCTGAAGAAGTTGAGGGTTCTAATTGTCGTTTATATTTGGAAAATGTGATTCCTGGTCTTTTAAATATCAAGTTCCCTGAAAAATTTGAAGTGGATAAAGCCCATAGAATCCCTTCTCATCGCAACCCTCGCCATACTAACCGTAGGCAAATGATATTCAAAGTCCTTCGTAATCATCATCTAGTTTTGATAAGGAAAGCTGCAAGGGTAATTCCCTGACTGATGGTGAATGTCAATAACATTTTTATTCACCAGGACTTTGCTAAAGAAACTGTTGCAATACGTAAGGATTTTGCTGCCCTTCGTCCACAGTTAAGAAGTCTTGGATTCAAGTACGGACTTTTTGATACATCTACAATGCACATATGGAAAAATAACTTCTCCAAATCCTTTCATCGACCGGAAGAATTGCAACACTTTCTTGGTCAACAAGTTCAACATTCAATGGATACTCACGACCCTACTACATGACTCTTTCTAGTTTGATCTTTGCTGACAGATTTATGAGTAATTTTTACATTTTTGGGCTCCAGCGGTTCTGGCCATGTTTGTAGAGCGTGTGTGCATTTCGCACTTCTTATTTATGTATAAGGTTTGCGTCATCCAGTTAAACGTACAAACATTTTAGATTATTTAGGTAGTTCTAAAGCCTATTTCTGCTTTATACAAGAAACTCATGTTGTTGATAAAATCTTAGAATATATGAAAAGAAAACGGGTTGACAATATTGTTTTTTTTCCTGCTAATGGCAGGAAAAATGGTGTAGCCATTTTATTTGCGAAGAAATCTCATTGACAAATTTTGAGTTAATTTACTGATACAGATGGGAGATATTTAATTGTTAAAGTTGAAGTTTATGACTCTATTTTATTTTTATTAAATGTTTATGGCCCTACTGCAGATGATCCTACGTTTTGGAATAATCTTGCTACAGAAGTGTTAAAAATTGGGAATGCCCCCTTCATTGTTGCAGTAGATTTTAATGTTATCTCTGATCCCCTATTAGATAGACTGTCTAGTTCAAATTTTCATCCCCTCAAGGTTTATTTAGCTTTTAAATAATTTCTTCAAACTACTAAATTAGTTGATATTTGGCGTCTCCATTTCCCTACGGAAAAACATTTTACTTTCTTTTCAAACCCTCATAATTCACACTCTAGAATTTATTATATATTGATCAAAAGGCAATTTATTAATTCTATAAAAACAACTATGATTGGAAATATTGATGTCTCTGGTCATGCTATGATTTCCTGTATTTTAAATTTCAATTCATCGTTTACTAAACAATCTAGATGGAGAATAAATACCGGAATAGCTCTAAATGATCATATTAAACCTAAACTTTTATCTGCCATTGATGATTTTTTCCAACTGAACTGAATCCTGAAGGTTCTACTTCTATGGTTAACAGATGGGATGCTTTGAAAGCATTTATTAGAGGAGCTACTATTTCTATTATAACCCATGAGAATAAGACTTTTAATGCTAATATTAATTGTCTTGAGAAACAAATAGCAAAATATGAAAGACTCTTTATTACATCTAGTGATCCACAATACAGAGTTAAGTTACAAAAGCTCCGTTATGAATTTAATACGATTGTTAGTAAGAGGGCTGGCATTCAACTCTCAAAAGCTAAAGCTAAATTTTGTTTTAATGCAAACAAATCTGGGAGAATCTTGGCGAATTATCTCCCTATTAAAAAATACAAAACTCAAAGTACTTCTATTCATAACCCCAAAGGTAAAATTGCTTTGTCTCATAAGGATATCATTAACACATTTTTAAATTTCTACTCTAAATTGTATAATAAACCTGACTTTAATGATGATTCTTTGGTAGATTCCGTCCTATCTTCCTGCATTCTGCCTAAGATTTCTCATTCAGACAAACTTAAATTGGAGTTACCTATTACTCAGGATGAAATTTTGTCTGCTACAAAATCTCTTAAACTAAATAAGTCCCCGGGTCCTGATGGGTTACCTGCAGAGTTTTATAAAGAATTTCAATCTCAACTATCTCCTTTTTTACTACAACTGTTTACATAGTTTGGCTCTTCAGGTGTCACATCTGGTTCTTTTTCTGAGGCTTTAAATATTGTTCTCCCAAAACCAGACAAAGATCACCATCTTGTTTCTAATTATCGTCCTATTTCTTTAATAAATCAGGATTGCAAGTTATATGCTAAAATATTGGCTACACGATTATCCCTTGTATTAGACTCTATCATACATACAGATCAATCTGGGTTTATGAAAAATAGATAATCAGCTAATAACACTAGAACTTTGTTACACATCATTGAACAAGGACATAAGTTAACTAACCCTTCAGGTGTCATGGCTTTGGATGCAGAAAAAGCCTTTCATAAAATTCAATGGCAATTTTTATTTCATACTTCATCGTCCTTTAATTTTAGGGATGCTTTTATCCACATGATTTCAGCTTTATATTTTGCCCCTACTGCTCGTTTGTTCATTAATGGTCAAGTTTCGAATCAATTCTCCCTTTTTAGAGGTACTAAAGGAATTATTGTTAATGATGTTCTTGTTAAGACTTAAGCTTATGCTGATGATGTACTTATATTTATCAGTGATCCTTCATCTTCGTTTCCATCATTAGTATAAATATTAAAACAATATTCTATGGTGTCTGGATACACATTAAACACTAACGAAACTGCATTTTTCCCTTTACATGTCCATTGTACTCCCGATATGATTCCCATGAATGAAATTATTTGGCAAAAAAATAAATTGAAATATCTGGGTATTTTAGTTTCTTCTCCTTTAAAATCAATATTAACTTTAAACAGTAATTTTGTTTTAAATTATATTAAAGACAAAACATGCAAAGGTCTTCATTACATCTTTCCTGGTGGGGTAGAATAGAGTCTATTAAAATGAATGTGGCTCCTTAGATCTTTTACACCCTCTCCATGATTCCTATTCAGTTTCCTTAAAAAAATTTTAAAGACATTGATAACATTCTTTTAAATTTCTTTGGAATAACAAAGCACACCAAATTAGCTATCCTAAGTTAAAAATGTCTAAACGTAATGCTGGTTTTGGTATCCAAGATTTCCTTCTTTATCACAAAGCGTTCATTTTAAAACAGAGTGCCATATGGTTTAATCAATTATTTTTTCGTAACCCACCTTCATGGTTCCTCATTGAAAAATCTATTGTGGCACCTTTTCCATTGCCAACTCTGGTAACAATGTCTAATAAATCTACCTTTTTTCATAAATCTGTTATCCTCAAATCTACTAAAATGATCTTCAATGATGTACATTCATTATTTCAATCCCCCATGTGTAGTACTGATGAATTATCTTTATGGCATAGCAATGTTATTAAACCGAATAGAAATGTTAATTTTGGGTGTTCATGGATAAATGCTGGTATTTTTAATTTAAAGATGTTTATTCTAGTAGTACCTTTGTACCGTTTGAGACTTTACACGCTAGGTTTGGTTTAGCTAATTCTGAGCTTATCAAATAGGAATTTTTATGTAATTCAATTTTAGACTCTTTTTCAGAAGCTCTTCCAACTAATATTCAAGCTGATTTGTCTATTTGTATCCAAACTATATCAATGAATGCTCATTCTATGAATGCTATGATTTCTACGTTTTGGAATGATGAATGGTTGCGTTCCTTGTCTACTGATATTTAGAACAGATATGGCTTAGTAATATATCTGGATGCCTACCTGTTTCCTTATTTCAAACCAGTTTGTATATTTTATTTAACTGCTTATGGACTCCACAGCGTTTATTTAAAGCTAAACTTCTTCAATCTGATCTATGTTGGCACTGTAATTTGCACCCTGGTTCATTACGACATATGCTCTTTAATTGTCCTTTAATCTATAAATTTTAGTCTGAGGTATGAAATATTATTAGGAGGATTTTGAATATTCAGGAAGACTTATCATATCAAATGTTAATATGCAAATCTGTTGTGTTGTCAAAGGATTTAACTGATCTTGAATGTAAACTTTAATTTCTTGATTTCAGCTGCAATAAAATCCATTACTTTTTGTTAGAAAGATGTTTCAAAGTTATCAGTTCATGCATTGTGGTCTTGGGTTATTTTTACATGAAGAGGTGCTCAATTATCTTTATCTGGGGTTTCTCATAATTCTATTTCTTATCATTCATTTTGGATTCCTGTTGACATTTATTTATCTAATTCATGATATATTTATTGCTTATTCACCTTTTTCGGCTCCTTTATTGTAATAATTGTTAATGTAAGGTAGCTCTTTTTTAAACATTTAGTATACTTAGATATGTCTTGATTCCCCTCCCTCCGTCTCCCCTTATGTATTTAATATATGTTAACGTCTAATTTTATCTATACTGAAATGAATTCGACTATATATTTCATTCATAGTGTTCTCTTTTTGAATTTTCATAAGAATATTCTTTTTTGTATGTATTGATTATTGTTTGATAATGATCTTCAATAAAATATCCACTATCTGATTCACAGATCCACACACCCTTCCACTCACTAACCCATACAGCCACTCATACACCTACTCAGTATCGAACACAGCCACTAATATATCGACTTATACACCCATACAGCTACTCACACACTGAGTCAGTCACCCATAGACCTACTCTCACATCTAGTCACTCACCCTTATAGCCAAATACACAGCCACTTATTCACCCATACAGATACACACACATCCACCTACTTACTCATACAATACTAACACATACTCACTCACCTATATAGTCACTGACACAAACACGTACTCCCCTATATAGCCTCTCCCACATTCACTCACTTACCCATACAGGCACTGATATTCCCCATCACTCACCTATACTGTCTTACACATACATAGTTACTCATCCATATACCACTGACATATCCACTTACTCAACCACATGGCCATACACACACTCACTCACCAATACAG
This sequence comes from Lissotriton vulgaris, assembly GCF_964263255.1. Classification (NCBI taxonomy): domain Eukaryota; kingdom Metazoa; phylum Chordata; class Amphibia; order Caudata; family Salamandridae; genus Lissotriton; species Lissotriton vulgaris. Next base: position 472,260,358 of record NC_141694.1, read on the forward strand.
CCCCTCACACATGTGCACTCAATAACACATACAGCCACTGACTCACTGACTCACTCATCCATAAAGGCAGTCACACACACCCTAACCACCCATTCAGACACTGAGCCAATCATACAGGTATTCAAACAACCAGCCACTCACATACCCACTCACACACCCATAGAGCCACGTAGCCACCAACTGACAGACCTATTCTGACATTCACACAACCAGTCGTACACCCATACATTCGCTGAGACACCTAATCACTCACATATACAGGCAATCATTCACCCACTAAATCATCTATAAAGGCAATAATACATCCATTGATATACCAATACACATTGGTATATATGTTTAACATTCATACACTTTTTAAAAAACACTCACAGTCACCGGATGACCTCATTAGTGGTGTCATCAGTGGTGTCATTTGAGATGTCATCAATGACGGGGGGCGCTATTTATAGGTAGCTCAGCCAACTGTAACAGTTGAATTTCACTGGTTTTGTATGAGTGAAACCTGAGCCTAACTGTAGTGTCCTGCAACCTTTGTTTTTTTTTGTGGGAAATAAATATATACATATATACCCACCAGGGGGCAAAAACTATAAATAGAAGCAATCGCCTTGTGTTGTTGTGAATTCAGTTTGATGCTATGGCTTCCCTTTTAGAAAGGTCAAGGTGACCGAAAAGCATCAGGACTGCCAGCACAGTAAATAAATAAATTCTTTAAAGCCACCAAAAGTGAACCGTCTGTGTAGCTCGTGAGAACGTTAAGCAACAGTAGTGCTGAAGACCGAATACTATATGGATTCCTGCAGCCTTAAAATTGGTAATGCAAGGGAATAACGATGAGCGGGAAACAGTGGAAAAGAAAATCATTTTTAAAGGCAGCACCCACTGGAGGGAATAACACACCACAAGTACCAGCATGCTTCAAAAGAAGGCCCACGAAAGGCGCCCACAAGTGGGTAAACATTATACATAGCATTCACCTTGGTTTGGTGTGAATTCAGTTTGATGCTATGGCTTCCCTTTTAGAAAGGTCAAAGTGACCGAAACATGTCAGGACTGTCAGCGCTGTAAATTAATATATTCTTTAATCCCACCGTTGAGAGTGCAGCTCTGGTGCTTTCCACAGAGAGAGTTTGTGAGATGTTTAGCCGCTTGGTTCTGCCATGAGGGATGCACCGCCAGCAAAGAGCTCCATGACTTCCCAAAAGTGAACTGTCTGTGTAGCTCATGAGAACATTAAGGAACAGTAGCGCGCTGCCGAAGACCGACTTTGGTATGGATTGCTTAAGACTTAACATTGGTAATGCGAGGTGTAGGACTTGGCCTTTTTGGGCTAAAGTTTCCTAAACTTTTTGGTTTTCCCCCTAGACCATTTTCCTGAGATTGAGTTGCCAATGTTAATGCTTTGGGTGCTTTGCCACTGCTGATCAGTGTCAAAGTACAAGTGTTCCCTATGTAAAGTGTAATGGTAATTGGTTAGCCATGATTGGTATGTTTGCCTTACTAGTAAAGTCCCCAGTGAAGGGCACTGCGTGTGCCAGGGCAGTTGGCTAAATTATCATGTTTTCCTGACATGTCAGGCCTTACTTTCCCTTTTGCATACACATTGGGCACCCCAGTGGTAGGTCCCAGGTAACCCCTGAGCAGGGTGCAGTGACAGTAAAAGGCAGGAAAAATACTAATGTGTGTTATGTCCTGACAGTGAAAAACACTACATTCCGTTTTTCACTGCTGAAAGGCCATCCTGCCAATATGACAAAATGGGGGTGGCTGGGTGTTGTGTTTGTTTATTAGCCTAGTTTCCTGTAAGTATATAATGGAGAGGTGATGTTTAGTATGTATGAACTCACTCATAGTGTCATAACACATCTTTCTGTGAAGGTGGTTTTGTCACTGTTTGTTCAGAAGCCACTCTTAGAGAAAGTGGCTAAGTTTTATGCTTTAGGCATTTCTGTGTGTCTCTGCTGAAATGTGGATTGACTGAATCTGAGAGGTGAGAGGAGCTGGGAGAGGTCTTGACCCAGGGAGGGGTTGAGATGGCACCAGACTGCACTGCATCTAGAGAGTAGGGGGTGGAGAAGCCATGGAGTTCAAAAGGCCTGGGCTGGGTCTATAAACTAATTGACCCATCTCCTGCTGAGTGATTAAGGATCTAGACCCCCAGTATCAAAGGGAGAAATGTGACACTGGGAGGGAGACACCCTGAACTGATTAAGGGAGGGGTCAGGGATCCCTGAGCACAAAGGAACTTCAAAGACATCAACTATGAGAGCTGAAACCCTTGAACGTAGGAATGAAACAGAAATGGATTGAGACTGAAAAGGCTTGGTCAAGAGGAACCTCTCCTAAAGAAGGAGCAACTGAAGAAACTGCTGTGGAAAGACCAATCTTTGCTTTGTGATCGGGGCTGGTCTGCAGTTTGCTGTTCTAACCAAGGGAGAGGCTGTTGGGACTGTGCTTGGAGGCGCTGGGTCCCCCTGCTTGAAGAAGACTGTGCTTTGTGATGTTAAATGTTACCCCAAGGGATTGAGGTTTGCTGGCTCCCTGTTTGGAACCACAGGAACAAAAAAGATTCCGGAGAGGTTCCAAGCAATGTGGTATGCACATGCTTTTGCAGCTTCAGACACTCAGAAGTGGTACCTTGTCATTATGGGCATGCAGGAGTAAACTGAGTCTCGGACGCGCAGGGTGCATGTCGTGGTGCAGGCCATGGTGTTGGTGAGAAGTGCCTGGTCGTTGTGTGCATCTGGAGATGTGGTGAGACTTGGACACGCAGAGTGCGTGTCATGGTACAGCCAGGGTCTTGGTGAGGAGCACCTAGTCATTGTGTGCACCGAACAAAGAAGTGAGTCTTGGCAGTCGCGTAGCTAGGGGGGAGTGGTCAGCCCCAGGTGGCACTATTTTGAGAGTGGCGGCCACATGCCACTGGTGGCCCATGTCGGCAGCCTTTATAATTTATTTTGGGACAATCACTGACACTACTGTCAGTCGCTACAGTAGTGTCCCAAAATAAATTATAAAGGCCGCCGCCACTGGGGCCCGCGAGGCACCCATGTGAAGAGCAAGCACACCTGCTTGTAAATGCTGCCTGCAGTGCAACATGCGTGACGTACCCTGTTTGTGGTTGTGGGTTCCATCCCATGGCCATCAATCTTGTAGCTCACTAAAGTACTACCAAGGACGTCCCTGGGCATAATGTTTGGCCAGCCCTTATGCTGAAAAGTACCGCAGCAGTGACATGTCACACGCTCCACCAACACACGCTTGCCTCTTTTCCAGCAGAAGCAGCACAAGGAATTTGCTGCAGGCATCCGAAGGATGATTTTCTGCTCACAGTGGTTCATGTCGGGTCCATCAGCCAGAGAGCAGTCGCGTCGCCGCGGTTCGATTCAGAATAGAGTCAACTTGTTTCCGGTGAGCCGTGACTTCCATGCCCACACCCCGGTGTAATTTCCACATTGTGCCTGGCATAATAGAGGGGCCTGCTTTACTTAAGTTGCTCTCTGTTGCACCCTCAAATCTCTGGGCGTTTTTGGTATGTGGTTGTGCTGGGGATATATACTTTGCTGGTTTTTTAACTGAATGGCCTTCAGCAGCACAGCTGGGGCCTGCTGTTTGTCGAAGATAACGTTTGTCTTGTGCTGTTCTCCCGATACACTCTCAAACCGCTGGGCGTTTTTGTATATCGTTGGACTCGGGATATACTTCTCTGGTTTCCGGCTTCACGTGCACAGTATGTAACCGGATGGCTGATGGGACCTTTGGCAGCGCAGCGGGGTTTTGGTTTCCCACACATTAATGCAAGTATTGTCCAATAGGTTCGGTATTTAAGGATGCAGAACCCTCTTAGCTCTTAATCCTGGCCGTCTCCCCAACTGCGCCCAAGCCGCTCCTGGACACACCCATGGACCCTTCTCATGCAACTCCTGCAAATATGACGGCACCAAGACCAACTCCACATCCACGAACACCAAACAGAGATCTGACACCAACCACCTAAAATGTATCCTGCTCAACACCCGCTCGGTCCACAGACACGCCATCGACCTTTGGAATCTACTAGACACCATCTCTCCGGACGTCGCCTTCCTAACAGAAACATGGATGAACGCCTCCTCAGCCCCAGACATCACCATTGCCATCCCGGAAGGATACAAGATCATCCGTAAGGACAGCACCAAGCAAACAGGAGGAGGCATCGCCATCGTCCATAAGAATTCCATCCGCATCTCAACCAGCTCAGACGTCAACCTCGCTAGCGCCGAACACCTTCACTTCCAGATCCACACCGACCCCAAGACCACACTCAGAGGCACCCTCCTCTACAGGCCACCAGGACCCCGTGCACAATTCATTGAAGACATCACTGAATTTATCACCCCACACGCCTTCCCCTCCGAGGCCTACATTCTACTGGGAGACCTCAATTTTCATCTGGAAAAGAGCAACGACAGCAACGCCACCACCCTACTAGACAATCTCGCCAACCTTGGACTCAAACAACTTGTTAACACCCCCACTCACTACGCAGGCCACACACTCGACCCCATCTTCTCCTCCAGCAAACATATCTCCTTCAGTCACACCACAGTTCTCCATTGGACGGACCACAGCTGCGTTCATTTTGTCTACAAAAAGACCACAACCCACAACCACCCTCAACCTACTCTACGAAGAAACTGGAACAAAATCACCATCGACCAGATCTCCTCATCGCTTCTTCAAAACCCCCCTGCCCACTCTTCGAACCCCAACCAAGCAGCCATTAACTTCACTCAATGGCTAACCAACAGCGCCGACAACCTAGCACCTTTGAAAAAACGTCAAATGTAAATGTAAATGTAAATGTAATGTAAATGTAAATGTACAAGTATTTATATAGCGCAAGGAATGAAAGAAGTAGCCGAGTGGATGAAGCACAGCCGTCTGAAACTGAACTCAGACAAAACAGAAGTCCTTATCTAAGGTACCTCTCCCTCCACCTCGGACGACTCTTGGTGGCCAGAGGCCCTTGGAAAAGCACCCATCCCGACGGACCACGCACGGAACGTAGGCGTCATCCTGGACTCATCACTCTCGATGAACAGACAAGTCAACGCCGTTTCATCATCCTGCTTCAACATTTTTCGCATGCTCAAAAAAACATTTCGCTGGATCCCCACCGAAACCAGAAAAACTGTCACCCACGCACTGGTCGCGAGCTGCCTAGACTAAGGGAACACCCTATACGCCGTTACCACCGCAAAACTTCACAAAAAACTCCAACGCATCCAGAACGCATCAGCCAGACTCATACTAGACATCCCGCGTAAAGACCACATTTCCAGCCACCTGAAAAACCTCCACTGGCTCCCTGTCAATAAGAGGATAACATTCCGCCTCCTAACCCACGCACACAAAGCACTTTACGAACTTGGACCCGAATGCCTCAACACTCGACTTTCCTTCTACACCCCCTCCCGCCAGCTACGCTCCTCCAACCAAGCCCTTGCTACTGTACCTCGCATCAACAAAACAAACATGGGAGGAAGATCCTTTTCCTACCTGGCAGCTAAAACATGGAACTCACTTCCCACTCACCTTCGCCTCACTCAGAACCATCTAGCATTCAGAAAGCAACTTAAAACTTGGATATTCGACAAGTAATTCCCCACCCCTCCTCAAGCGCCTTGAGACCCTCTGGGTATGTAGTGCGCTATATAAATTATTTGACTGACATGTTTCAGATGGCCCACATTTTCACTTTTATCCCATGGTGCAGGCAAGTCAATGCAATGTGCTCATTCGCATTTATTTACCTATTGCATTTATAAAATGTATATGGCTTTGTGGCTGTTTTATTTAAAGCGAAATTTCTATTTTATTATCGGAGCAATATGCACTTATTTACTTGCAGCACCCACATGCGCCGGGTGTTCCCATGACCACACTGTGCAGGTGGCGAAGAGGATAGCTGATTGGCACTGACTGGCACACCACAGGCTTGACTAATGCAGACCAGCTGTGGGCCTCTTGCTGCTCATTGAGTTTGCGGATATTTCCCATTCTGTAACTGTGTGAGGGAAGTTTATTTTGTTACAAGGCGTCTAGAGGAAGCACAAGTAAGGGTATTCTGGTGCTAATTCGCATCCATTCCGGAGGTATCGTCGCCACCAGATGACACTTCAGGCCATTTAGATTTGACAAAGGCAGCACTTGAGTGGAATGGGCAACCATAAGTCAATGGTTATATGATTTTGTGGTAGTGACTTGTTGAAGAGGGATGTTTTTCTTATGGTACACGGAGGCTTTCAGGCCACCAGATGGCACTGCCCCACTCTTGTTCAATATATTAGGATGGCACAATAAATATTTGCACGTCATTTTCAGTGTTGTGGCCTAAACATGAGGCACTGCAGGTTTTTCAGGATAACATTCTATCTTTTTTACACCTAATTCGGCCATCTGCTAATGTACTATTGAGCGTCAGGGCAATGCTGTTTTTGGGATTGCTGTTTAATTTATTTATGTGCCAGACTATATCAGGGTGTGGGAGGCCCTACCATATATCTTAATTGCCTCAGGCCTGACTCACGGATTCCAGCCGCAGTGAGCATGTGCGTGATAGCATGATTGCTGGGCAAGCCTTGGGAGAGCCAGTGAGACACACATACCAATCACAGTCAGGCAGGCTGACAAATATGTTTAAAAGTATTTAAAAAAATCACACCAGTATAATTAAGGGAGTGGCCCCTGGGTGCTGTGCACAGCCCTATACAAGTGCAAGTTCAGATATTTAACACTTACTTGCACTAGTTAATAGACCAATGAAAAACTAGCATTCCAATGAAACATGTGAGAAATATTTGGGCCCGAAATTTGACAGTGAGGTGAGATTCCAAATTCGAGTCCAAAACTTAAGCTCACACAATCACAGGGCTGCCGATGCCATGGGCAGCAATGTAAGGGTTTGCACGGGGTGCCACAAGCTCTAGCTACGCCTCTGGGTCTCGGACGTGAAGAGTGCGTGTCTTGGTGCAGCCAGGACATTGGTGAGGAGCACCTGGTCATCCTGTGCATGAGGAGAAGAGGTAAGAACTCAGACACGCACAGTGCGTGTTGTGGTGTAGCCAAGGCGTTGGTGAAGAGCGCCTGGTCATGGTGTACACCGAGTGAAGAAGGGAGTCCCAGACATGCAGGGCGCGTGTCTTGGTGCAGCCAGGGCGTTGGTGAGGAGTGCCTGATCATCGTGTGCACCCAGAGAAGAGGTGAGTCTTGGACGAGCAGGGTGTGTGTCACTGTGCAAGCAGAGGCATTGGTGAAACATGCCTGGTCATCGTGAGCACCAGAGAAGAGGCCAGTCTCGGAAGAGTAGATTGTGTGTCGAGGTGCAACCAGATGTACTGGTGAGGAGTGCCTGGGTAGTGTGTGCAACAAATTCGAAGTAAGTCTCTACAGTGCTGAGGGCGGCTCTCAGTGTTTTCTGAGACCACCAGAAGGAGGGTCAGTCCATTGGGCCCGTGGAGTAAAACCGCAGCGGCCGGGACCAGCAGCCCTGGAGGAGCTGAGCCACCAGCCCGAGCTCGCTGTCCCCATTGACGGAGTTCTGGATCAAGGCTCAACTCGCTGAATGAGGAGAGGAGAGTGGGGTTGTGCCCCCCCCAGGTAATGTGAATCACCACCTGCGGTGGGGCGTGGTGCGGGCCCGGAGGGACACTCTCTCAGCCTCTCACTTTAGTCAGCTGCGCAAACCTGCTGCTTCAGCTCGGATCTAGGCCTGTGCTGACCCAAGAAGGGGCAGTACTGGGGCCGGAGTGAGAAGCGGTACTTTTGTGTCATCATTGATCCATATTTGGGGCACTGGTAACGGAGCACCTAAACTGTCGTATTACACCTTGCATTATTGCTGCTAATTGTTAGATCTGGGGGTCTCTAGTTGGCAATGGTTTTCACCTTTGTCCAAATAGGAACCCTTACTTCTAAGTCAGTATAAGGGGATTACACTCCTTAATTACCCCTGCTCACCTCCTTGGTAGCTTGGCACGAGCAGACAGGCTTATCTCAGAGGCAGTGTGTTAAGCATTGGTGAGTAAACACAGCAATACAGTAAAAACACTACAGATGAACACAACACAGGTTTTATGAAAATAAGTCTTCTTTATATAGACTTAACACAAGACCACGAGAAAAATCCACAATAGTACACTTAAAGTTGACTTAAAGGTGATTAAAGTTGCTTAGTTCAAGTTGATGAGGAATGAGACAAAGTTCTCAACAAAGTACCTGGATGCGTAATGCAAAGTAAACAAAAGGCTCGCAAAAGGGGAGATGCGTAGGTTCCCTGATCCAGGGGAGATGATGCGTCGTGCCTCAATGCTTGCGCAGAGTAGGGGATACGACATGATCCTTACTGGTGCAGAGGTGATGAGTAGATTCTCGGCTTGCGGGCTCGTTGCGGTGTGCAAGATGGCGCCTCGATGCAGTGCGATGATCCAGTTGCGATGCGAGACGATGGCGCCCTTCACAGGCCTTGCAACATGCTTCTCCAGTGATGCGATAGTGACTCTCTCGATGGCGTCACACTTCTCCGGTGATGCGACAGAGGCAGCTTCGATGAACACATGCTTCCGGGGAACTGCGGTGAAGGCTCGCTTCTCGGGCGATGCAACAATTTCAGCTGCAAACGGCAATATGCTTCCTCTCAATGCGTCACACTTTCAGCTCCCAGTGACACGCAAATGTCTGGACTTGAGAATTCCCAGCAAGGAAATTCAGAGGGGAGCTCTATTGTGTGAGCTTAAGGTTTGGACTCGAAACTTGAACTGTGCTTGCCTTCTGCTGAAGTCTCTGGGACAAAAGACTTCATCTCCAGCTCCCCTCTGAATTTCCTTGCTGGGAATTCTCAAGTCCAGACATTGAGATTTGTAATAGGTTGGATCCAGTTGTTATTTAATTTTTTGGTATATGAAAATATAGTATCCAAGACAATAAAGGAATATATCTAATCCTTTAGATTAGAGAAGAAACAATTTCTGTTTTGGTAACGTGATCAGACAGAAAATATATATAGTACCGTGATAAGCTCAAGAAATACAATAGGCATGCAACAGACAAGATATCTCTGTTAAAAATGTGAAGAGCAAGCCAAATGCAATAGAAGATCACAATACATATAGCGAGCTACATTTATAAAACCATGTCGAGCTCATAGATATCACGCCTTCAACTCAAATTAGCATGCTCACACAGAGACATCATAATATAAAACAAGAGACCTCACAGGGAAGACGATATCCAAAAACGGCAACTGTAAGTTGTGAATAACACAAATGAATATAAAAAAGCATATTGTAACCGAGGGCATTGTAGAGCAATCAGAGCTTGTCATTATAAGCCAAAATAACATGCATAATATGTCGACAAATCGTAAATCGAAAAAATATAACTAGCAAAAATATACCTGTGATCATCACGATTAACTTTAATAACTATAAGAAAAAGAAACGAAAAACTCATCGTAAATTCGAGAGAAGGAAGCAATAAAACAGATGTGAACAGCGCGAGCAGAACCACATGTGTGGAGCTATACAGTGGAACTCACTGTGTATGGGCATGGTGGCCAGCAGCAGAAAAAGACGTCTATGCTCGTGGAAAGTTAAACCGAGCAATGCAATCTGCCCCATTATGTAGTACCTATGAAATACACAAATTCCGAACACCTGCGATGTCCCTATGCGTTGAACGTGCAGGGCCATTTTAATAAAGTTTTGTTTGCAGAAAGGTGCCGGCCATATTGAAATGGGAAAACGCTGTGTATAGACACAGATGCACAGATATCAACATTAGAAAATTTTGGACATAAATTTTTACAGAAAATAATGAAACTCATTGTTCTGATTAAGCCCAAATTTTACACTACGAAGACAACAAATCGATTTTGATTCAAGTTGTCTAAGGGCTAACTCTCTATTACCGCCTCTTTCATTAACTTTCACATGATCACTGGCACGGAACTCGATATTCTTGTAATTTGCATCTTCTGTACAGATATGGTTGGCCATAGGATATTTTAAATCACCATTCCTTATTGCCCTCACATGCTCCTGTATACGTAGTTTTAAGCTACGAATATTGCTGCCAACATATGTTTACCCACAGAAACATATAAGAACATAAATGACAAACGTGGTATTACAATTAATAAATTGGTCTACTACAAATTCCTTTGAGCGGTTGTATGAGAAACTGGTAGTTTTGTTCTTTCCAAATTTACAAATGCAGCAGCCGCTACATGTAAAGAACCATCGCGGTTTCTCTGGAAACCATGTTTTGTTTAATGATTTGGACTTGACGTAACTTGGACATAATGTGCCTCTGAGAGTAGGTCCTCTTCTGTAAACTACTTTCAGTTTTATTGAGACAATGTCCTTCAGAATGCTATCTGAGTCTAATAGGTGCCAGTTCTTTCTGAGCACATTGTAAATATGGCTACTATACGAGTTGTACTCTGTGATAAAAGTGACTTGCATAGTGTTGGGAACAGTGTCTTTCTTTTGTTTGCTGGTGGGTCTCATAACCTGGCTCTGTCTAAAGCATGTGCTCTTGTTTCAGCTTTGTTAAGGCAATCGGTATCATAACCTTTGCGTTTGGAATTGAGCTTGATTTGGTTGATATTTTTAAAGTAATCACTATCACGACTACAATTCCTCCTTGCTCGCACCATTTCCCCATAAGGAATTGCTCTGATGGTAGAACTAGGATGTGAGCTTGTAGCGTGTAACACGCTATTACATGCAGTAAGATTTTTTGTAAACCTCACTATGTATCTTCCCTTCATGTTCGCATAATTTCTGTACGAACCATTCTCCATCATGTAAGAAGGCATCGCTCATCAAGATCAGTTCAGCCATATCTGGTAACATCCAAGTGTGCTCAAGTTTGTTAGCATCACGTTTGAATAGAATGTTTCTCAATGCATGTATACCCTGTTCTTGTTGGATACATGTGTAAAGGCTTTCGACGTCCATGGTTACAAATAGTAACTCAGAACAGTTTCATGTAAAATCTATAATTTGCAAAGCAAATCTCTACTGTCTCTCAAATAGGAAGGGAGATTGTATACAATAGGCTTGATGTAAGAGTCCACATACTCTGCAATGTGTTCTGTAGGCCCACCATTCCCAGAAATAATAGATCTACCGGGTGAGAAATTACCCCCCTTATGAATTTTTGGCAAAATGTAGTCATATAGAGTAGCTAACAGATGTGAACTGTGAACATCCTCAATAGAGGGCACATCCTCAATACAGTTTGATACAGAGATATGAGGCAAAGAGGGATGTTCTGCAAAGTGTTTCTTTATTTTTATTTTACGGGTGAATTTAAATAAATCCAAATGAACTTATCAAAATCACATTTGTTTGTGGGGCAAAAGTTGGGACCTTTACATAACACATCTGTTTCATTTTTCGTAAGCTCTCTAGAAGATAAGTTAACAACACTTAAATCGTTCACAGTCAGATTGCCATCTATATCAGTTTCTGTACTGGTACCTATAATAGCTACTTCTTCAGATTGGTTCCTTGTTCCCTTGCTTTTGTTCCTGCTCTTGTATTTCGTGCCACCCCGCTTTGTTCTTCGTTTACATTTCTTTTCCGATTACCCAAATGGTACCTCTGTACATCTTGTAAAAAAAACGACGATGTACTGTCGGTTATCAGATTACTGGGTCCCTCACCTAGATCACTTTCTACTGATGAAAGTGAGGTGCTACTGGACGATACACTAGTGTTATCCTTGCTCTCAGTTGTCTCCTGCACCTTGCTGACAACATCATCATACTTGCGTGCAAAGGTGAAAATGCGACCCTTTTTGTAGTGACCCTCGTCTCTTATAATTTTTTAGTGTTTTTTTCTTTTAGATACAATTGGTAACTATTAAGTTCCTTTTTTAGTATCTCATTATTTTTAAAAAATAATGTCTTTCAAATTAGACTCATTGATCTCTTTTTCAAGTATCATTATTTCTTCTCTGATTTTAACCACTTTCCTTTCTGAGTTGGTGATAAGTGTCACCATCATTGTGTAGGGTGCAGAATGCAAGCCTTCCTCCCAGTCAGTTAAAAGGTCCTGATCAAGATCTTCAAAACTAAGAAAAATCATTATCCTTAGTCCTCGGGGAATACATTTATTCTCAATGTACTTCTTTGATGTGGCCCCATCCCACCACTTAGCTAACTCAGACTTTTTCAGTTTTTCCAGACGTATAAACTTAGATTTTAACCCTTCATTATTACCGATTGTTTTATCCTTTATCCTGTACAGTTGGCCTGCTTTTAGTCATATCGCTAAATAACTCGTCAAACATTTGTTTGTGATTGTCATTAAAGTCCATTTTCCAACGCAAACGTTATTTTTAAATGTTTACAATATGCCAAATAACAGTGCAGAATGACGACAATTTAACCACGCACATACAGAACACGCCCTCCCACATATTAATAATTTCCTGTAACAAAGTTAATCTCTCCGTAACAAAAGTGAACACTGCATGATAAATAAATATTATTCCACATTATATTAAAGAAAGGCCGCAATACGGCGCATTGTTGTTTTCCCGATATAATTTCCACAGCCTACTGCAACCCCCTCCCAACATGAGTGAAGCCCCGGGACTGCGGGGGACACAGCGAGCCCCCGCTATCATCTTATTAACAAATACCCCGAGACCTAATTCCACAGCCTACTAAACACCTTCCCAACATAACTGAAGCCCCAGGACTGCTGGGGCCCCAGCGAGCCCCCGATAATATTTTTTTAGCAAATACCCCCGAGACCTAGCCCACCCAGGGGCCTCATTAAAATAAAATGCAGGAACCCACTAGGCCAATTGCACTGATTGTTTTGTATTCTTTGTTTTGGCCCTTGGGGTCTTTCTGTAACCCCCTGAGCAGGCCTAGGTGGTCAGGGTGTTTCTACCCCACCTACCTTTTCTTGTTTTATACCTTTGTTTCTCAGTTTTCTGGTGACTCGCTTCTACCAAGCCACAAGATGGCTGCCAACACTTCCTGGTTTGGAGTTCTGGCAGCCAATCACAGTGAAGCTCGGGAACGCTACTTATGCTCTGCCCAGATATTGAAACTTTTCTCAGCAACTTCTGAACGGATTTACATAATTTTTAAAAAGGTTGCTTTCTTTCTGCCAAATTTGGAGTAATTCCGTTCAGTAGTTTTGGCTGTAGCCTTGCACAAAGTTTCCTATGGGAAATTGATTTTTTCACTCTAATTTTTAGAATTTCTCGAAAACTACTAAACGGATTTACACCATTTAAAAAAAGGTCACTTTCTGAACCAAGTTCTACCTTTTTGGCAACTTTGGGGTAATTCCGTTCAGCAGTTCGGGCTGTAGCTCGTCACAAAATTTCCTATATAAATTAACATGGGGAGAAACGCGTTTTGGGACCTCCCTTTTCCTCTCAGTCCTGCTTGACGAATCACCCCCCAAATTTTAGGATAGGAGCTGCCCTGGATAGAAATTTTTTTGAGAATTTCAGAAAGATTCGTCAAAGGACGCCAAAGTTATTAACAAATCAAAAAATGCTTTTCCTATGGAGACGAGGTTCTAACTAAAACTATCTACAGGCGATCGCCAGTAGGTAATATTATATATATATATATATATATATATATATATATATATATATATATATATATATATATATATATATATATATATATATATACATATATATATATGAACACCTTCCTCCACAAGAATGAAGCAGGAGCCCGAGGGGTACAAGTAAGACGGGTTTTATTGGCAATTGGGCACCCCCAGTGGCGGAAGATGCATTTCGGTGTGTTGCCTCCCTCAGTACCCAATACCGGGAACCCTCATCTGTGTTGTTTCATTCCCACTGTCTCTGATGTAATTCTGGTGTGATCCGCTCCTCCCCCTGACAGTTACGCACACCTGTCGTAGTCCATTTTGAATTAGAGGACTATAACTCCCAAAAAGCCAATTGTTTGCGGCAATTCGGGTTAGTGGAATGGGAAAGGTGTGCAGGTAATCTTCACTGCGGTCACAAAGTAGGACACAATGACCAAGTCTTTCACTGCCGTAGAGCCAACATGCCAGTCCTCAAGTCCACTTATGACGCCACAGCCTCGCATGCAGAAGATCCAATGTGCAGGGATCAAGTATGCATAGCACAATGTCCAAAATGAGGTAAAATACCTCACAGCTCCGGTTTCTCTGCTAGTGAAGCGGGAACTGGACTATCCCTCCCGGGAAACCATAGATGCCGTGAAGCAAGAGCCAGCAGTTGTTCAGCTCCCCAACATGGCGGTGCTCCTGTATTGTGCAACTGGCAGGCACAAAATATATGAACGAACACCTTCCTCCACAAGAACGAAGCAGGAGCCCGAGGGGTACAAGTACGATGGGTTTTATGGCAATTGGGCAGCCCCAGTGGCAGCAGATGCATTCCGGCGTGGTGCCTTCCTCAGTACCCAACACCGTGAACCCTCATCTGTGTTGTTTCATTCCCACTGCCTCTAATGTAATGCTGGTGTTATCCGCTCCTCCCCCTGACAGTTAAGCACACCTGTCGTAGTCCCATTTTGAATCAGGTTAACGACAGAACCTGTGCTTCTATGGGAATACACAAGGGCATATTATCAAGCCCATTATCGCCGCTTTAGCAGCAGTTTCCTGCTGATAAAAGCGGCGATAATGTATCACCCTTTCTTGATAATATTGCCCTCAGTTTGCAGGCCCAGGCTAGGTTTGTTAATCCAGTGAACTCCCATCTCTGCAATTTGGTCTCATGAACCGACATGCAAGCTTATCAAGTCAGAAAAAACTGTTGCTAGTCCTTGCTCCCACCACTTTAGATGGTAGTGCGACTGGGTGGGAGCAGAGCTGAATGAAATGCTATGCCTTACAAGTAACCCTTGTTACATGCAATTGATGGCGGAGCCCAGGAAAAGTCGGTGACCTACAGTGGCATGGACATAGACCTTGTGCACAATCCACATTCGGCATGGTTAAAGGCTGTACGCATTTGGGGTTGGATGATCGGAGTGTGTTGGTTCCAGAGCCTGGCAGAAGGCCATACCCATCACCCATCTTCTGCCGCACATTTCCAAAATATATCTGCAGCTGGAGTTGGTTACCCATGAGAAGTTGGCATCAGGTTCATTGCCAAATCATTACTGAGCACAAACAAAAGCAGAAAGCCATTTGTAGCTTCAGTTGGTTGATTGTGCCAAGTTTGTCACGGGTTGATTGCCCGTGATGACAATCTCTGATGTGCTTGGCTGCACACCTGAGAATGGTTGTGTGTTGTATTAGTCACCCGCACTGCACAACCAAACACCATGCAGAGTGGAAGTTGTTCACCCAAGGTGGATTGGGCACAAGAGCGTTCTGTTAATTTCAGGACATGTATATATATTCCCTAATTTATGGCCATGTAGCTACTTATTCTGACCATGTCTTTTAAATATGTTATTTTATTTTAAAAAAAGACTTAGGTACACAACCAACTGGGTGCTTAGTCCTTTTCCTAGAATAAAATCAAGTACTTCTATTTCTGACCATTGAAGGTATATCTGATAAACGCCTTATTTATTTGTTTTCATTTTCTTATGCTCTTTTCTTTTTTAAAACAATGTGTGAAAAAACTGCAAGGAGTTATCAATTGGAAGGTGGAGAAACAGAAAGGGATCCAACAGATGAGAAGGGATAACGCAAATTGAAAACTGGTTTATTTTTTCTCCATTTAGAACACTAATAAACCTTCATACTGTGTATTCCTCAGTTTTATCTGCGTCAGAATTCCTACTCATCCTCTTCTCACACCAGAATCATGCTCATATGTGTTAGGTGTATTCCCATTAGATATTGCTGTAGAATCCATTGATGATGTCATGATGTTCCCGGCTGCAAAATGCAATGAAAGCATCAACATATTATGGGCCTTATTTACAAGTCCCTTGCGCCATGGGTGCGTCACTTTTAAAATGAGAAAAAGTGACGTACCGGTGGTGCAAGGGGCTTGTAAATAAGCCCCTATGGATTTATATATTAAGGCTCTTCCAATGCTGAGATAACTCAGTAAGGAGATTTTCTATTAAATTACATTGATTGCAAGCCTTTACCTATGGAAAGCTATGACAACACATTTTCAGTCAATAAAAAAATATGAATAGTTTTTGAAAGCCAGGAGCATTGTATCTGGCTTTCTTGTAAACTCACATGCAAGCCATATAAGGGTTTGTTCTTCAGTTTTTGGGCTTGTTCTTGAAAACTTCCATTGTTATTTCTGTAGTCACATGCATTTCACCTAACATTACTTTGATATCTATAGTCAGTTGCATTTATGATTTGCAATTTTTTATTTAAAACTCATTGTTAAAAGTCTCTGAAAAAGAGCACATACTCTGAAAGAAAAATACCCTATGTAAGAAACTGGGTTGTCGTTTGACTGGGGTGTGGTCAAACAGCAACCACAATCCTTGTCAGGGTGAGGTTACAATCAAACCTCAAAATAACCTTTGTCAAATCATCTTGTTGATTGGAACAGAGCAATCAGGCTTAACTTAAAGGCTCTTTAAAAGGTAACACAGTGAAAATACACAACAAAGGGATCCCACACCAATTTGGAAAAATATTGTAAATTTTAATAAATGAAACAAGGCTTTCAGGCCAATTATGATGGAGTAAAGGTCAGCTACCATCACCAGGTTGGGCCTGCTGATGTTTACCTTCTCCAACCACTGCAAAGAGACCTGTTCATGAGGAAATGAGCAGAAAGGAGCAGAGATAGTTTTGCAGGAGGCTGTTAGCTTGGCGTGAAGAGCAGGCCGGCATCACAGGCGGTCGTCACTGAAGCTTTGTGAAAGTTGTTCCCCTCTAGCAGTGTTAGTGGAGAGGTCCTAGTGCAAACTGGCCTATTTGGAGCCCAGAAGAGGCCGAAAGCTTGAATGCAGTTCCCTTGAGTCACACCAAGGTCCCAGGACCTGAGGGGCACCATTTGGGATCAGGAACTCACTTCAGCTTGGTCCAGGGATTGGTGTAGGATGTTGAAGAGCCTTTTATGTCCCTATGGATTAGATCAGCATGCCAACTGACCAGCAGGCCAGCCCTTGGAGTCGCTCAGGTGTCATCCTGGGATCAAAGGTGAAGTTGCATGTCCAGTCTATTCTCACCCAGGCAAGAAGCAGCAAGTCAGCACAACAGGACAGCAGTCTCTTTAGAACAACGGTCCAACAGAAGACAGGTTCTTGCAGCTACAGCGCAGTTCTTCTTCCTGGCAGAGTGTCCACAGGTCCAGAAGTGTACTGAAGAGTTGGTGGCTGACATCCAGTATTTATAACCTGCCTTTGAATCGTGAAAGAAGCTTCTGGAGTTTTCCTGTGAAGGCCCCAGAAATCTTCTCAAACCCTGTCCTGCCTCCAGACGAACACCAGGGTGTATGCAGCCATTTTCTAGATGCAGTACACAGCCTATTTAGGTTAGTGGGGCTGTGCCCAGCTTGTCTCTACCATCCGGCCAGTGATGGCCTATCCAAGCACACCTACACTCATTATTGTGTGTGGCTGTATAGGAGGAACAAAAAGTTTTCCCGCTGGGAAGTATTATAACCTGTTACTAGATCAGGATTCGAACTCACAACCATAAATCACAACATTCATTTTTGTGGAACTAAAACACTTACCAAGAAGGAACATATACAACAAGTTATAAAAAGTTGCGATTTATTAAAAATAATTGGTTACAAAATTTATCAACAAGGTTATCAATTAAAAACATATATAGCAAAAAAAAATATTTTTTTCAAACCTATACACAATATTAAAACACAATCAGAGCCACCTAACGTGGACGTGGAGACATTTTGGAAAGACACTACTATCTATCTTTTTCATTTCATTTCGGACATCTAGTTTGACAACAATGAAAGGAATGTTGTTCCTTTGGACCAGAATTGTTGTTGGCAACGCCGAATATGAGTTTAAATTATAGCGTCGACGCGTTTCGGAAGCTTCAACTTGATAACGGCTTCCTTCCTCAGGACCAGTTTATATTTTTATTCTCCACAACGTGAACCAGTTAGTCCTAATGCACAAAAATATACAATACAATGCAACTATTATACTGACATGCGGTGTATTATGGATTACAAGTAAATCATATTGCTGTACTTTGTTACTGATTTAACTCCATTCATTTTTTATTCCCCTGTTGTTTTAACAAAATATTTCAAAAGATATATTGAAACTGAACCACTGGCTCTTAACGAGAGGTTACTGATAAAACCATAAAGACATACCCAACCATGATTTGTACATTTTCCTCTATCTTTTTTTGTATAAAAACTGACAGTACCCATTTTTCTCACCACAATGCATAAAAATATTTAAAAAGCCCTATATGTTACACTATGGTCTATTGTTTTTACTATTGCAACAACCCTCAAATGTAGCCTTCTGGTTTGTGTTGTCCACATCTTTTAGTCCCATACATAACCATACACACATCTTTCATACCAAAAAGTTCATATTGAGCACTGACCAGAATGGTTCTGTTGCTCGTAGGGGTCTACCCAGATTGTAGCTCCTTATAGTTTGTGAAGTCATCAAACTTTTTGTACTCCGATCTAGGATTTGGAGGGATATCTTGTTTAGTGAGGCAAACCCAAATCTTACTGTTTTTTTTAAAAAGTTTATAGGTTCGCGTTTTTTTATTTATATATATATTATTACCTTGAATGCTTTTGTTCAGCAACTTCTCCGTTTAAAAAAATATAGTAATAGTAGTAATCCAACGGTAGAACTGGCTCCAACCTGCATAAATTGCAGAGAGTGAATTAATATATTACCCCTTATAGAGTTACTAGGTTCGTAATAAATTGCAGGGAAACCTCCTATGTATTCATATCCAGTTTAGTATCTACCTCTTTTTGACTGTGCCAACCGGCGTGCTTAATTAGGTGGCTCCCCTCCGATTGGAATCGTTTTTTCGAATCGTTTTGTACTGTAAAACATATGTTTTATTGTATGTTATAAAATAAGATAAACTGTACTTATAACCAAGTCTCTATATCTAAGATTCATTATTCATTCTTACCCCAACGACTGGACTTATCTCCGTGGGTGGGATTCTGTTTTTCAGCCAGGTAGTTTTACTCGAGGCTGGGTTAAAAAAATATGCAGTACGTGCTTGTGATTAGATTTCAAGCTTTAGGTAGATTTCGATTTGCAGGCTATATTAATAACACCATAAGAATTTAGAACATACCCCGTTTAAGACCCGTGTCATTCGCAGATATTCTTACCTAGAAAACGGGCTTTGTCTCCGTAAAGGGGGAGTCTGTTAGGCAGTCGGGTACTGTGACACGTGGCTGTATACAAATACAAACAGTGCGTATGCTAGCTTCAGTTTGTTATTTTTACACGGGGAGAAAAGGGTTTTAAAGGAGCAGTCTAAACTATTGCTATCCCTATATTGCCTCGGATCCCTATCTTACCTGTTTAGTGCACACGGCAAGTTTCCCCGGGTCTGCTTCTTCAAAGGCGTCTGGTAGATCACCGCTTGTATTTTTGAGGATATCGACTGTTCACCGTGTAGCGGTCGCTTTTAAAGCTCGTCATCGGGTCACATGGCTAAAGTGCAGCCCCATGTGACTCGTGATAGCGTTGTACGAAGAGCGCCAGTTAGTTTTTTTTATATGTAATAAAGCTTTATTTTCGTTCGTAATGACAACCAATAGGCTGTGTTACTATACTGAAGTTATTTACGAAAATTGCCTAATTCGGACTTAAATAAACGTGTCCCCACGAATGTTAATAGTTGCACGTTTTTATGTGTATATTTCTCAATATGTTTCACCACAAGGTTTTTGGTTGAAATTGACTAAAATATCTTCTTGGTGACACAAGGATAAGCAGCTCATATCTATTTTATATTGATTAGTTTGGAGGACCTAAGATGTATTACTATGCCGCAGGGGCCAGTTGTTACGCTTTTATAATCATTCACTGATAATATTTAAAGTATTGAGTTTGGCTAGTGGTTCTGAAATTTGGAGAGTTGTCTAAAAAAAATTTTCTTATTAATTCTAAAGATCTATGTTACAATTCTCATCCAGTCTTCTTTTGTATTTAGTCCATGGTTGACCGTATCTAGGGTTGAGATATACCACTGTTCCCTATTTTTTCGCTTTATCTCCGGGTTGCCTCCTCTTTTTGAGCCAGTTATCTTTTCAATGACAAACCAGGAGAACTCAGTATGTTTATGTTGCAGTTGGTTAAAGTGCTCCACCAAGGGAGCATTCTCTTTGTTGGTTTTTAGGGCAGATCTATGTTCTAACAAACGCAGTCTTATCTCCCTACCTGTTTCTCCTACATAGGCCAGTTTGCATGGGCACAGGATTATATAAACTAAGTTGCTGCTTCTGCAATTGTTTAAGGTTTTTGAATTCATGGTGTAATTATTGTAAGTTAAGGATTTTCCTACAATGCAATTTTCGCATACAGAACAATTGCTGCACTTGTAGTTTCCCACAGCTTTATTACCGTTCAGTGTCAGTTGGTTATTTAGGTTCTGTTCCCTGTAGGTATGAACCAGGTTTTGACGGATATTTTCATTTCGTCTGAAGGCAAATATGGGTTTAGCCAATTTGACTTCCTTACCATCATTTAAGATATGCCAACTTGAGTGGATCACATTTCTCAGCTTATTACTAATATTAGAAAATTGGCTAACAAAGACTAATTTTTGATCATTAAGTGGCTTTTTCGCTTTGTTAGGATCTGGATGTATCATTGTGTCACGATCATAGAATCGTGCCCTTTTACACGAATTCCTAATTAATTTTTTAGGGTAACCCCTCTCCTGGAGTTTTTCACTTAATTTATTGGCATGTTTTGCGTAATCTTCAATGGTGGAACAATTTCTTCTGAGGCGAAGAAATTGTCCGAAAGGGACATTATCTCTTTGTGAGCGAGGATGATAACTGTTGTAATGTAAAAGGGTGTTTTTGTCTGTAGGCTTAGAGTAAAGTTCTACTTCTAGTCTATTCTCCTTATGTTTTATGGTGATGTCTAGGAAATTCACGGCCTCTCGATCATATGTTGCTGTAAAGCGGAGGTTTTCATCTCCTAAGTTTAACCACTCAAGGAATTGTTCCAGGGTGTCCACTTCTCCTTCCCAAATAAAGAAGATGTCATCAATGAAGCGTCGCCATAATAGGATGTTTTCAAAAAAAGGCGACGCTTCATTGAACACATGTTTCTCCTCGAACTTGGCAACATATAAACATGCCAAGCTCGGCGCGCAGGTGGCTCCCATACTGGTGCCCTTGCGTTGCAGGAACAGCTCATCTTTGAATAGGAAAATATTGCTTTTCAGGACCAGAGTTATGCATTGAAGTATAAACTCCATGTTGGCCCCTCTGAGGTCTGCATTGCTTAGTATATCCTCCACCACATCGATAGTGTCATTTTGCGGGATATTTGTGTACAATGCCTCTATGTCCAGAGTCACCATGATTTGGGTTTGAGGATTGTACACTTGGCCTTCCACTATTGAAATCATGTGGGCTGAGTCTCGTACATAGGAATCCTGATTTAGTACAAGTGGTTTTAAAAAAACATCGGCGTATTGACTCAAGGGTTCAAGGCGTGAGCCTATACAGCTCACGATGGGTCTCATAGGGGGATTTTCCTCGCTTTTGTGAATTTTGGGGAGGCCATATATAGCTGGTGTTCTGGCCCCTCAGGAATATCCCAACACAAGAAGCCAGCGATACCGCCAATAGGGATGAATAACTCCAACAAATTTCCAATAATCAACCTCGCAGACTATTCCCTTAACAAAGCTGAGATAGAAGTTTTAGAAAAGGGCTTTACCTTTGCCCCAACAGCAAATGTAAACAAATTCAACTTAGAAAAAGATCTTAGAGCATTTTTTCGCAAAATTCGATTAAGAGAATTCTTTGAAGAGAGAGACTATAACCCCCCTAACAATGTGTCAGGACTCAAACAAAAATCGACCTTCACACCCGCCATCTCACAGGTGGGTAAAAATGTGGAAGTGTTCGAAAGAGTAGTGGAATCCAAAATTAAAAAGATCTTAGAAAACACATTTCCGGACAAGAACAACATGTCCAAGGAACACAGAATGGCAATGATAGGCTTAAAAAACAATCTACAGCTAACTATCAAACCTGCCGATAAAGGCGGGGTGTAGTTGTGTTCAATACAGAGGACTATAACAGAAAAATGTTAGCTCTTCTAGAAGTTACAGAACACTATCAAAGAGTCCCACTGACCACCCTAGAATCACTGAACAAAAAAGTTTATGAAACAGTAAAAAATGCTTTTGATAACAACTGGATTTGTAAATCAGAGTTTGAATTTCTATATAGCAAGGAGGCCAGAACACCAGCTATATATGGCCTCCCCAAAATTCACAAAAGCGAGGAAAATCCCCCTATGAGACCCATCGTGAGCTGTATAGGCTCACGCCTTGAACCCTTGAGTCAATACGCCGATGTTTTTTTAAAACCACTTGTACTAAATCAGGATTCCTATGTACGAGACTCAGCCCACATGATTTCAATAGTGGAAGGCCAAGTGTACAATCCTCAAACCCAAATCATGGTGACTCTGGACATAGAGGCATTGTACACAAATATCCCGCAAAATGACACTATCGATGTGGTGGAGGATATACTAAGCAATGCAGACCTCAGAGGGGCCAACATGGAGTTTATACTTCAATGCATAACTCTGGTCCTGAAAAGCAATATTTTCCTATTCAAAGATGAGCTGTTCCTGCAACGCAAGGGCACCAGTATGGGAGCCACCTGCGCGCCGAGCTTGGCATGTTTATATGTTGCCAAGTTCGAGGAGAAACATGTGTTCAATGAAGCGTCGCCTTTTTTTGAAAACATCCTATTATGGCGACGCTTCATTGATGACATCTTCTTTATTTGGGAAGGAGAAGTGGACACCCTGGAACAATTCCTTGAGTGGTTAAACTTAGGAGATGAAAACCTCCGCTTTACAGCAACATATGATCGAGAGGCCGTGAATTTCCTAGACATCACCATAAAACATAAGGAGAATAGACTAGAAGTAGAACTTTACTCTAAGCCTACAGACAAAAACACCCTTTTACATTACAACAGTTATCATCCTCGCTCACAAAGAGATAATGTCCCTTTCGGACAATTTCTTCGCCTCAGAAGAAATTGTTCCACCATTGAAGATTACGCAAAACATGCCAATAAATTAAGTGAAAAACTCCAGGAGAGGGGTTACCCTAAAAAATTAATTAGGAATTCGTGTAAAAGGGCACGATTCTATGATCGTGACACAATGATACATCCAGATCCTAACAAAGCGAAAAAGCCACTTAATGATCAAAAATTAGTCTTTGTTAGCCAATTTTCTAATATTAGTAATAAGCTGAGAAATGTGATCCACTCAAGTTGGCATATCTTAAATGATGGTAAGGAAGTCAAATTGGCTAAACCCATATTTGCCTTCAGACGAAATGAAAATATCCGTCAAAACCTGGTTCATACCTACAGGGAACAGAACCTAAATAACCAACTGACACTGAACGGTAATAAAGCTGTGGGAAACTACAAGTGCAGCAATTGTTCTGTATGCGAAAATTGCATTGTAGGAAAATCCTTAACTTACAATAATTACACCATGAATTCAAAAACCTTAAACAATTGCAGAAGCAGCAACTTAGTTTATATAATCCTGTGCCCATGCAAACTGGCCTATGTAGGAGAAACAGGTAGGGAGATAAGACTGCGTTTGTTAGAACATAGATCTGCCCTAAAAACCAACAAAGAGAATGCTCCCTTGGTGGAGCACTTTAACCAACTGCAACATAAACATACTGAGTTCTCCTGGTTTGTCATTGAAAAGATAACTGGCTCAAAAAGAGGAGGCAACCCGGAGATAAAGCGAAAAAATAGGGAACAGTGGTATATCTCAACCCTAGATACGGTCAACCATGGACTAAATACAAAAGAAGACTGGATGAGAATTGTAACATAGATCTTTAGAATTAATAAGAAAATTTTTTTTAGACAACTCTCCAAATTTCAGAACCACTAGCCAAACTCAATACTTTAAATATTATCAGTGAATGATTATAAAAGCGTAACAACTGGCCCCTGCGGCATAGTAATACATCTTAGGTCCTCCAAACTAATCAATATAAAATAGATATGAGCTGCTTATCCTTGTGTCACCAAGAAGATATTTTAGTCAATTTCAATCAAAAACCTTGTGGTGAAACATATTGAGAAATATACACATAAAAACGTGCAACTATTAACATTCGTGGGGACACGTTTATTTAAGTCCGAATTAGGCAATTTTCGTAAATAACTTCAGTATAGTAACACAGCCTATTGGTTGTCATTACGAACGAAAATAAAGCTTTATTACATATAAAAAAAACTAACTGGCGCTCTTCGTACAACGCTATCACGAGTCACATGGGGCTGCACTTTAGCCATGTGACCCGATGACGAGCTTTAAAAGCGACCGCTACACGGTGAACAGTCGATATCCTCAAAAATACAAGCGGTGATCTACCAGACGCCTTTGAAGAAGCAGACCCGGGGAAACTTGCCGTGTGCACTAAACAGGTAAGATAGGGATCCGAGGCAATATAGGGATAGCAATAGTTTAGACTGCTCCTTTAAAACCCTTTTCTCCCCGTGTAAAAATAACAAACTGAAGCTAGCATACGCACTGTTTGTATTTGTATACAGCCACGTGTCACAGTACCCGACTGCCTAACAGACTCCCCCTTTACGGAGACAAAGCCCGTTTTCTAGGTAAGAATATCTGCGAATGACACGGGTCTTAAACGGGGTATGTTCTAAATTCTTATGGTGTTATTAATATAGCCT
Source organism: Lissotriton vulgaris (assembly GCF_964263255.1). Classification (NCBI taxonomy): domain Eukaryota; kingdom Metazoa; phylum Chordata; class Amphibia; order Caudata; family Salamandridae; genus Lissotriton; species Lissotriton vulgaris. The sequence goes on from NC_141694.1 coordinate 472,285,291, forward strand.
GCAAATCGAAATCTACCTAAAGCTTGAAATCTAATCACAAGCACGTACTGCATATTTTTTTAACCCAGCCTCGAGTAAAACTACCTGGCTGAAAAACAGAATCCCACCCACGGAGATAAGTCCAGTCGTTGGGGTAAGAATGAATAATGAATCTTAGATATAGAGACTTGGTTATAAGTACAGTTTATCTTATTTTATAACATACAATAAAACATATGTTTTACAGTACAAAACGATTCGAAAAAACGATTCCAATCGGAGGGGAGCCACCTAATTAAGCACGCCGGTTGGCACAGTCAAAAAGAGGTAGATACTAAACTGGATATGAATACATAGGAGGTTTCCCTGCAATTTATTACGAACCTAGTAACTCTATAAGGGGTAATATATTAATTCACTCTCTGCAATTTATGCAGGTTGGAGCCAGTTCTACCGTTGGATTACTACTATTACTATATTTTTTTAAACGGAGAAGTTGCTGAACAAAAGCATTCAAGGTAATAATATATATATAAATAAAAAAACGCGAACCTATAAACTTTTTAAAAAAACAGTAAGATTTGGGTTTGCCTCACTAAACAAGATATCCCTCCAAATCCTAGATCGGAGTACAAAAAGTTTGATGACTTCACAAACTATAAGGAGCTACAATCTGGGTAGACCCCTACGAGCAACAGAACCATTCTGGTCAGTGCTCAATATGAACTTTTTGGTATGAAAGATGTGTGTATGGTTATGTATGGGACTAAAAGATGTGGACAACACAAACCAGAAGGCTACATTTGAGGGTTGTTGCAATAGTAAAAACAATAGACCATAGTGTAACATATAGGGCTTTTTAAATATTTTTATGCATTGTGGTGAGAAAAATGGGTACTGTCAGTTTTTATACAAAAAAAGATAGAGGAAAATGTACAAATCATGGTTGGGTATGTCTTTATGGTTTTATCAGTAACCTCTCGTTAAGAGCCAGTGGTTCAGTTTCAATATATCTTTTGAAATATTTTGTTAAAACAACAGGGGAATAAAAAATGAATGGAGTTAAATCAGTAACAAAGTACAGCAATATGATTTACTTGTAATCCATAATACACCGCATGTCAGTATAATAGTTGCATTGTATTGTATATTTTTGTGCATTAGGACTAACTGGTTCACGTTGTGGAGAATAAAAATATAAACTGGTCCTGAGGAAGGAAGCCGTTATCAAGTTGAAGCTTCCGAAACGCGTCGACGCTATAATTTAAACTCATATTCGGCGTTGCCAACAACAATTCTGGTCCAAAGGAACAACATTCCTTCCATTGTTGTCAAACTAGATGTCCGAAATGAAATGAAAAAGATAGATAGTAGTGTCTTTCCAAAATTTCTCCACGTCCACGTTAGGTGGCTCTGATTGTGTTTTAATATTGTGTATAGGTTTGAAAAAAATATTTTTTTTTGCTATATATGTTTTTAATTGATAACCTTGTTGATAAATTTTGTAACCAATTATTTTTAATAAATCGCAACTTTTTATAACTTGTTGTATATGTTCCTTCTTGGTAAGTGTTTTAGTTCCACAAAAATGAATGTTGTGATTTATGGTTGTGAGTTCGAATCCTGATCTAGTAACAGGTTATAATACTTCCCAGCGGGAAAACTTCTTGTTTTACTTAACAGTACATTGGCGCTCCATTTCCCTCTGGGTAACATAGAGCCCCTCTCTTCTTGTTTACACTGTATAGGAGGAATACAAAAACCCCAACTGTCCGCTACACCAAGTCATGAGACTACAGACAGGCAACAGGCACAAAATGGCTAAGATAGGAAAGAGCCACCTTTCTAAAAGTGGCATTTTCAAAATTATAATTCAAAATCTGACTTTACTATAAGTTTGAATTTTACATTTGGAATCTAAAGACACCAAAGATGGTCTGGCTACCTTTTCTATTTAGAAATTACACTTATAAAATGCAATACAGTATTTCCACCGTTATCCTATGGGAGGGGTAGGTCTTGTGGTAGTGAAATGTGAATGTAAGAGTGTTTTTACTACTAGAACATGTCAATCTTAAAGGTATAAGTCAACATTGCACTCTGCCTTCTGGGCTGTCCAGCACCTACCCTAGGGGTGGCTTGCATGTATTGTAAAGGAAGGTTTGGGTCTAAAATGGAAGTTTAAACTGATCATACAGGCTGCAATGGCAGGTCTGAGACGTGTTTGAAGGGCTACTCAAGTGAGTGGCATAAAGAGTGCTGCAGGCCCATTAGAAGCATTTAATTTACAGTCCTGGTACATGTAGTTCCACTTTACTTGGGACTTAGAAGTAAATTAAATATGGCAATTTGTTATGAACCAATGTTACCATGTTTTAAGGAGGGAGATAGCAGTGGTAACGTGTGCAGAGTCCTAAATCCAGCAAAAATAGGATTAGCAAAACATGGAAGAGGAAGGCAAAATGTTTGGTGGAAGACCACAGTAATGCTTGCAGGTCTAATGCCTACTTAATTCATTATAATCTTAGACAACACATCCTCTTCTGAGTCCATGGATTTCCACTTCCAGGACAAAATGATGTTAAAAAATATATCCATTATTAATTAGACCTAACATATAAGTGACGCCTTGTATTAAATTGTTTCATACAGAGTGCAATTCTGGTATTCTTCAACTTGTTTCTAATATTATTAGCTTACAGATCCTTAAGGGGAATCCCATGAGCAGGAAGTCCTACCGTAAAACGCCATTCCCTTAGGCAGAATGTCCAATTCTGAGCCCATACCCTTTCTCATCTGGAACTGAAAGTTATAAAAAATATGCAATTTAAGATTTGACTTATTCTTTAGGTGATGCTGGGCTCAAATTTTGAAATATGCTGTGCATTTATTTCTCTTTAATGTTATAGGCTTGCAGGTTGAAAATGGTTGTCCATGAGCTAAATCTGATGTGATGGCAAAGCAGGCAGTAATCCTTATGTACAAGTCAACACATGAGGTCAAATGCATCTGTTCTTGTAGGCCTGCATCCGAAAATACCTGCACCAGAACTGGCTCCGCCACGCAGACTAAAGTATGCAAGATCAGATATCCGCTGTTAAATCTTTTGAGGATGGAGGAGAGATCCAACACACAGTGGCTGGCAGTCAGCAATACAACCACATTGTATAACATTTCTTTGCTTAAAATACATGTATTTTGATGCACAGAATGTCAGAACATAAGAGAAAGGTTCAACATGGAAATAAATGTTCCAACTCATTTATTGTGTTAGTTTATATGTCACAGTCCTAGTAAACATCAACTCACCCACATCTCCTCAACTAGAAGCAGGCCTCACAATGTAATAATCATTCCATCAGACCTGTTGAGGTTCATGGACCATGCCTCTCATCTATCAATTCGGCATATACAGAAATACAATGTGAAACAGTGTACTGCATTAAAGGAACAGACCACACATCCCACAACTCCAGTTCCAATTAGATTATTAATTTCCCTTGCACTTGAGCAGTTCACAGCTGCACAGCTAGCTGTCTTGCTGTATTGTTCAGCAGCAAAGTTTATGGCGCTCATTGAAGTATGGAACACAAACCAACACCTACCATGTCTCACCAATGTGTTTGCATGCAGAATGACTGCATTTGCTGGAATTAATGTCTTTACAAATACCATCAGACATAATGAGCGAACAAAGTCATGGACAAAGGCCTAGTGCCATTCGAACATGTAAAAACTATCACTTGTAAAGAATGCATACATGCAAACATGGCATTCCACAAAACACAGAACTTGTGATGTATGTCCTGCCTACATTGTCACATATACCACATTGTCAGGCGTGGCCCGTGCAGGCAAGGGCAGTGGGCAGTGTGAGAGGGGAATCGACAGACGATGATGGGGGAAGATTACATTTAAAAATACAAAGACTTCTTACCTTGCACTCACCACTTCACAGACTCGGAGATGCGGTGAGCACAAAATAGGTGTTTTTAAAAAATTGTATTTAAGTTTCCCATGTCATTGTCTTTTGACTCCCCCCCACAATAACCCCTGCCACACCACTCTTACCTGCAAAGGCTGCACCTGCACACCATGCCACAGTACATAAAGGACACATATCCCATGCATTGCATGGCAATGCAATGAGGAACAAAGGTTTGTAAAAATACAATATGAGCAGATGACATTGCACACTGAGTAAATAGTCAGAGAAGGTACATTGTGCATTCACCACGCATATTTTTTCAGACATAAAGCAGACTGCAGATGTGTCTGTACCTCAACATCACATGTTGGACTTTGCCTAGTTTAGTGTGAAAATTAATGTCTGTCAGACAATCAATGGTGTCAGTTTGGCCTTAAACCATTCCTATCATATCTGTCCAGTTGATCTGTAAGCTAGATGCCACATACACTGTACACTAGATGAACCAGCCATTCTCTGTGCTTCCCTGAGTGTGTATTGCAACTATAACACATCTTCGGCCATATGTAGGTGACCAAATACTGGTCGGTAAAGTCGAAATTCTATACATTTTGGCTTTAGCGACCGGTATTTAGCCCTGTGCGATGTACGTATTACAGAATGCCATCGTTAATAACGAATCGGTAAATCATTACCGATTCCTTATTTACCGATCGGTGAACACCGAAACTAACAATACCGAATCGGTAAATAACAAATCGGTAAAAAATCAAAAATGCGATGTAGCAAAATTCGGTAATACCGAATTTGACCAAAATCGGTATTAACGAATCGTTATTTACCACTGATCCAGAGCAGGTGGTAATTAGGTGCAGTGCATAAAAACAGCCCCAAAAGGCAACAGTGTGAACACAATGGCGGCCCTCAACGTCATAGCAAGACGGCTATGTTTGAGAGCAGCAGGAGTGAGGATTTGGAGACGGGAAGAGCGTGTGTACAGACTGCGTGTCACACTGTTTCAATTGACTGAGCCAGAAATCCATGAGAGGTACAGGCTACACACACACCTTCCTTGACCTGATACAGGACCTGGAACCATATCTTGAGCATCAGACACTAAGGGCGCACGCAATACCCACCCATGTACAGGTGCTCTGTTGCCTGCACCTCCTGGCATCAGGAAGGTACCAGGGTGTGATAGCCACAGTAGGTGGTGTGTCACAGAGCAGCCTATCCCGTTTTTTCAACACCTTCCTGGATGCCATGATGGACAGAATGCATCATTACATAACCTTGCCCAGCACACAGGCTGAGCTGCAGAAGACCAAGCTGGAATTCTACCAAGTGGCACAGTTCCCACACGTTATAGGCTTCATCGATGGGACCCACAAACCAATCTGCCCACCAGCAGCAACAGAATACATTTACTGCAACCGCAAATCCACTCACTCCTTGAATGTGCAGGTGATATGTGATGCAAACTTTATCATCACTGACATTGTTACAAAATTCCCTGGGAGTACCCACGACTCCTACATATTCAGGAAGAGTGGCATCTACACACGTCTGGCTGCTGGTGAATTCGGAGAAGGATACCTACTAGGTAAATCAATGTCACACACCCTGATGTATACCTTGGATTAACCTATTGGTGACACAAAATAATTGCACTTTCTTTCACATTTAGGTGACAGCGAATATGCCCTCCAGTCTTTCCTACTCACCCCATACCTCAACCCATCCACCCCAAGGGAGAGGTGATAAAATGTGGCACATAAGGGCACACGCAACGTGGTGGAGCGCACCTTTGGACTACTAAAAAACAGGTTCCGTTGCCTCCACAAAAGTGGAAGTGCACGTCAGTACAGCCCCATCAAATGTTGCAAAATAATAGCAACTTGTGCAATGCTACATAACCTTGCCACAAAAAAAAGGAAAAGCAGTGGAACTAACTGATTCTGAGGATGAGGGCGAAGACAATCCCCAGGCAGAGCCCTGCGCAGCTGGTGTGGCAGCAGAACAGGATGGGAGACACAGACGGGCTGAGATAACATGCAACTATTTCTGAGTAAGTAAGGAGACAGAGCCAGTTACTGTATTTGTATGATGGTGTTTAATTAGCACACCACCCAGACCTAAACCAGTGTCCATACAGACATGGGTTACATCACCTATCAAATGAGTCACAAATTCCAGTAGGATCTATTTTCTGTGCCAACGTGCTGCATGTCCACGTTCACTGGCCACACTGTCTGCGCTGCCAGTATGTTCCTGGGCAGTGCTGTGGCGTTCGCTGCCCCTCCTGCCCTCGGTGGTAGAGGGCGTAAGGCTACCACGGCTAGTAGCGTCCTCGCGGTCCCCCCCGCTTCCATAGTGGCCACCTTCACATTCTGCAGCAGTTCCAGTGCAGAGGTCATTCACACCATACCCCTGGCCACATCCCTACTACAATGTGTTATCTCCTCCTGCATGGCTATAGACCTTCTGCACATTAGGGAGGTAGCAGTGGCCAGCCGGTTCACTGCCTTGGTATAGGCATGAAGTCTCTGCCTCTCTCTGCGCCTACAAAGACGGTCCTGCTCCAACTGGCTGCGGAGCTTGTCCACAGATGTCGCAATATCTCTCATGCCCTAAGACATGTTGTCGCCCATTGCACTTGTGCCCTTTTCAGTTCGGTACATGTGCATGTTCATGTGTGACACCTCTCTATGCAATGCCCGCATCTCTCTCCATTGCAGGCGCTGGACTTTAAGCATGTTGCCTTCCAGTCCAGCGAAGACACTTTCACCCCGTTCCGACACTTCAGGACTGGCTGGCCTTGCCCTGTGGCGTCTTGAGGATATGTGGGCACGCTCTGATGGTGTCTCAGCCCTCACCATGTTGCTGTCCTCATCGACTGGAGACTGTTAGCCCCCTGTGGCCTCCTCCTCCTCCTCCTCCTCCATCTGCTGGAGGCGGCCACGGCATGCCTCCTGCCTGATAGTGGTGGTGGTGGTAGTTGTGATTGTGGCAGTGGGGATAGAGTTTGGGGAGATGGCGGCCTTCTCTGGTGCTGTGGTGATGTTGGGGAAGGAGAAGTTGTTGGTGGTAGTGCTGTGCTTGTGTGCCCTTCAGGCAAACTCTCTTCCTTCTGTTGCCTCCCCTCTGGCCTGGGTGCCTTCGCTCTGCTCCCCTCTGCAGCACTGCGAGATGTCTCGCCTGTAATGACAGAATATAGATATACTCAATTCTCTGGCTGCATTTGCATTGCATTAAACGTCATGCCTACAGATCACACTGACTGTCCTCTGCTTTGAAATTTCTTTCACATGCTATTGGGTGTGCTAGGCTTACTGTCCTATACATCTGTTCCCTGAGACTACATCTCCCACAATGCATAGCAGGTAATGTGTAAAACATGGACTGGAGTGGGAGTCCCTATGCCTCTATGGGGATTGGGGTTTGGGAGGGGGAAGCACAGCATGCTGGGCATGCATCTTACCTTGTTTCCAGGCAGCTCTGGCAGAGCTGTCTTTGTCTCCCACGCCACTCACACTCTCCTGCTGGAGGGTGGACTCGACCATGAGTTCCAGTGATGTTGGTCCAGGTGCTGGGTTCTTCCCTCCACCAGTTTTGCCGGCCTGCCTCTGCCTCTCAGCCATCCTTGCCTTCGCCATCTTCCTAAGGTCGTACCACCTTTTCTTGATGTCCTCTATGGAGAAGTGGGTGACCCCACTGGAATTGATTTTGGTCTGGATCCCAAGCCCGATCTATCTCTTCTGAGACTCAGGCACATGGAGGGACTGCTTTCCAAAGAGCTTTTCATGGTCCTTGCTCACGTCCTGGATTAGTACCTCAAGCTTCTTCTCGCTGAACTTTAGCTTCCTTTTTCTTTCTGTTCCCTCCTTCTCTCTCTCCTGGCTTGCCATTTCCAAGGTTTGTTGATTTAGATTTGTTGATGAGAGGCTCTGTTGCTCCTGAATCCTCAGCTCACCTGCCTGCCTCACAGTCAGCTCCAGGGTCAGTGCAGCTGCCTGTGTGTGGCCACTTCCTGTTTGGGAGGTAATTGGGATGTACAGGATTGGCTGATTCATCAAAAACCGAATTTTTGAATTACCGAATCGGTAATTACCGATTCGGTAATGGATTCGGTAATACCGATTCGGTATTGGTGTTTTGGTATTTTTTTTACCAATTGCTTCCGAATCAGTATTTTTTACCAAATTTTAACGAATCAGTAAATTTTAACAAATTTTTACGTACATCGGAGATACCGATTCCTTAATACTGAATCGGTAAAATTTGATATTAAGGAATCAGTATTTCACGATTACCTACATATGGCCCTTAATGTCAGGAATCCCTAACAGATGGTCTGAATGTAGATATTGTGCATAATAGGGAATACAATAATTTTGCTCATAGGCATAGCAAGCTATATATTTGGCAGGAAAATAAACCTACACTGTAGCATCCTACGTTCATCCAAGCATACTAAATAACCAAAGGAGCAAAAACTTGGGAATGTCTCTACACATCACAATATTAATGTGTTTTAAAAATAAATATATAGAGACTGTTTATGTCACTAAGGGGAAGGCAAAAACTCACACATAGGCACAATATGACCACTGAAAATTCCCACTTCATAAAATATTGAACATGTCAGGTAATAAAAGAGGAGCAAGGAAAGTGAGCACAGCATGTGTTTTCCAGAATTGCACTTTTCCCTACAGTGTATCCCAGACAATGTGCCAGTTGTGTGGGTCTCAGAACCCCTGGATTGATCCAGTTGCATGCATCGTAAGCCCTGTATTGACACCAGTGTGCTGAAAAGTTTTCATTGCGGCTAATGCTTTGAGGGTTAGTCACTCATTGGCTATTTCTGTACCGATGCATCAAAAAAGCAACATATTTGTAAAAGTAGGCAGGATGCACCCAGGAAGTGATGCAATGGGTGTGACAGACTGCAAACTAGGATGTTTGAAGTTACTTTTCATTTCACTTACTCTCTGTTAGTCTGTGCTAGGTGTTGGAATTGTTTGGAGAGTGTTTGAGAGTTAATTGAGCGTTGTGGTCTTGTCTGTGTGTGTTTTGTCCAGACTTTGCCTGCTGGAGCAGTGGCATTGCTTTGTCTAAATATTTGGCATTGTACTGTCGGAAGTACATTTTTTTTTGCATTTTTTGGGAGGGTTTGTGACATGTCTGGGAGGATTACAATTTCACTGAGTCCGAGTTGGGAGGGCTGATATGGTTAATCATACACTTTCTTCCAAATATACTGGTGGCTGATGGCATGGACAGCCAGGGCTACCTTGCCCAGGAGGAGGAGGATAGATGAAAGCATGTTCACTGGTACCATGAGCAGAACTTTAGGATAGCCAGAACCACCATCCAGATGAAGAACCAATGGGCGAACGTTATATCACAGGAGGCCAATGTCATCAACTTTCTAGGACTTGAGATCGGTGGACATGTAGGCATGTATGTATGTTCATCTGCATTTTGAAATGTACCATTATCAGAAATGCCAAACATAAACATGAATTGTACTTCTTTTTTTTTCAATATTGCAACGTGCAAATTGTATATCAGGATAATTCAATATAAGGAGATGATGGGTATTTGGCAAAAGGCAGCACACCAAGTCACCTTTCTGTGCTGACCTACTCCAAAGTGTAAGGGCAGGAATGCATCATATTGATCCAGTATGGTACATTCCTGCCTTTTCACCCTGTGCTGGCACTGCTTAGACGGCTTAGCACCAAATGCAGGCAGCCTTGCACCTTGTGCAAGGATGCCTGTGTTGTTGGCAGGATTTTGTTGTGCTGAGAGCAGCTAAATAAAATTATTTCTCCTTGTAGCACCTCCCCTTGGAGCTGTCTGGTTTTAGCACATCCCCAGATATTCATGCTTTTATACATCTGGGGAAGCGCCACAATCCATGGGTGTTGCATGGGAGCAATCACCACAAGGTCCATGGAATGGCTTCCTACCGATGAGTAAGGCAACATCACAATTTGCACTGTCTTGTCTTACTCCATGTCAATGAGGCCATTCGAAGCCATACGAAGTGGCTTTGATTGACCTCGTAAATATGAATTTGCATTTTAAGCTGCTTGAGCATCACTAAAAGTCACACTACGATAATGCAAGGGGCTTATGACTATGCCCCTTAGTTACTCCCAGGGTCAATCATGCCACACATGTGTCATAGTACACTGGAGTCTGCCTTTATGCTGCCCAGCATTGCTAAATCCATCACATCCTTGATGCATGCTTCAGGCATGTCATGATGGATACATCTGAAGTTCAGTATCAAGACAGGGTCAGGCTTGCAAGTGAACTAGATGCGTGCAGCAAGCTAGGCATATTGCCATATGTGTCTTAAGCTGTGGTGTACTACTGGGATATCATAACTTGTATTTAAAAAATGTAAATATGTGTGAAAGCAATAATTACAATTATATGGCCTTATTCATGTCTCCTAGGTGGAAATCTTCCTTTCACAAGAGGAGAGGTGGAATTGTTCCAGGACCCCATTGCTACCAATAAGTGATATAAGTACATGTATGTACCATTTTGAGTGCATGTTTGTACATTGTACCATGTATGTACATTTCCATGCAATTGCCTGGGGGTAAATACTATTTATGTTCCCCAATCATAGTCTACAAGTGGTACATGACAAACCTCTATCTATTTGTTGACCAACTGACACACAGTAAGGGAATGCAGCAACGTGTGGAACCTTGTGATACTTCAGATGGTTATGAAGGCAATGCTACACTGCCTGCAGGTTGAGTGGGGTGTAGCCATAACAAATATAGCAAGCTCCATCAAAATCCTGCATTGCAACAGGTCAAAATTGCAAGTATTTTTTGCCAATTGGAGTTTTTGTGTTGACCAATGCCAACTATGTGGTACTTGGTAAAAACAATGGGGTATATTTACTAAGATTTTACACCATCTTTGCATCACACATGTGTTGCAAAATCTTTTTTACCTATTTAATTTCCAATGCAGAGCCTGTTTTGTGCTGGAAAATCACTTGAAAGTAACGCAAATCAGGTCATAGTGAAACATTGCATTGTTTAGCATCAACAGGGCATTCCATTGGTGGTGCATAGGTGTTCCCATGCAGCCTCCCAAGACTTCTGATGTAAAAGCCTATTTTCTTAAAAAAGTAGATAGGATTTTAGGGCAAAAATCTGCACCCTTTCATATAGGTGCTATGAAGGAGAAATGCTTTCATTTCTTCTTTCTTTTCAGACTTTGCATGTGTGCTGCACTGTACAGCACACACAACATGGGAAAAGGTTTAAAGCTAGTCTGAGAATAGTATTTTGTACTGGAAGGGTTTCTTTCCAGTACAAAACCTATGCTAGACTCATGGAGACACCCATGCACTATGGTGCAAATGTGGGTTTGTGGTGCACAGCAGAATTTTTCTTTACAGGCGTTAGGGAGAGTGTCACATTTCTGTAAATATTAAGCCTGGGCGTAGTACTTCGCTACGCCCACGGAGTGGACGTAGTGTTGCCTACTTCACCATTTGCGAAGTAGGCATAGCAGGCAACACTACGCCCACTTCATGGGCGTAGTGAAGTTGCCCGCCACCCACCTCCCTCCCGCCCTCCCTAAATACTTAAATAATGTTTTTAAAAGGAATAAACACCACTTACCTTGTCGGCTGCGTCTCCAGGGGTCCCTCTGGTAACCGCGCCGCCATGTTGGATACTAATGCGCATGCGCGGCTGCCATGTTTCAGGGTGCTATGCCCCTTCGTCAGGTCCAGGGTCAGATCCCACTGTCACTCACTAATGTTTTACCACAAAAATTCTTAAGGTGTATGTACATAGAAGTGTGATGATATTCTCTCTGGAAGCCACGGACGAAGGAGGAAACACCGACGTGCTGGGGGTTGAATGGACCCCCCATTACCCTTTGTCCAGACTTGGCTCATGGGGCACTGACTCCTACCTTCCTAAGCTTATTACATCAGAATTTCTGATAGAGCTATGGACACGTGTAAATATAAATTATATATACACATTGATAAAGAGAATATCATCACACTTCTTTGTACATACACCTTAAGAATTTTTGTGGTAAAACATTAGTGAGTGACAGGGGGATCTGACCCTGGTCCTGACGAAGGGGCATAGCGCCCCAAAACATGTTGACCCGCACAGGAGAGTAAGCCCATTAACTTGCTGTATCTCTCCGAATCACTTTTTTAACAATACGGGTCAGGCTTGCAAGTGAACTAGATGCGTGCAGCAAGCTAGGCATATTGCCATATGTGTCTTAAGCTGTGGTGTACTACTGGGATATCATAACTTGTATTTAAAAAATGTAAATATGTGTGAAAGCAATAATTACAATTATATGGCCTTATTCATGTCTCCTAGGTGGAAATCTTCCTTTCACAAGAGGAGAGGTGGAATTGTTCCAGGACCCCATTGCTACCAATAAGTGATATAAGTACATGTATGTACCATTTTGAGTGCATGTTTGTACATTGTACCATGTATGTACATTTCCATGCAATTGCCTGGGGGTAAATACTATTTATGTTCCCCAATCATAGTCTACAAGTGGTACATGACAAACCTCTATCTATTTGTTGACCAACTGACACACAGTAAGGGAATGCAGCAACGTGTGGAACCTTGTGATACTTCAGATGGTTATGAAGGCAATGCTACACTGCCTGCAGGTTGAGTGGGGTGTAGCCATAACAAATATAGCAAGCTCCATCAAAATCCTGCATTGCAACAGGTCAAAATTGCAAGTATTTTTTGCCAATTGGAGTTTTTGTGTTGACCAATGCCAACTATGTGGTACTTGGTAAAAACAATGGGGTATATTTACTAAGATTTTACACCATCTTTGCATCACACATGTGTTGCAAAATCTTTTTTACCTATTTAATTTCCAATGCAGAGCCTGTTTTGTGCTGGAAAATCACTTGAAAGTAACGCAAATCAGGTCATAGTGAAACATTGCATTGTTTAGCATCAACAGGGCATTCCATTGGTGGTGCATAGGTGTTCCCATGCAGCCTCCCAAGACTTCTGATGTAAAAGCCTATTTTCTTAAAAAAGTAGATAGGATTTTAGGGCAAAAATCTGCACCCTTTCATATAGGTGCTATGAAGGAGAAATGCTTTCATTTCTTCTTTCTTTTCAGACTTTGCATGTGTGCTGCACTGTACAGCACACACAACATGGGAAAAGGTTTAAAGCTAGTCTGAGAATAGTATTTTGTACTGGAAGGGTTTCTTTCCAGTACAAAACCTATGCTAGACTCATGGAGACACCCATGCACTATGGTGCAAATGTGGGTTTGTGGTGCACAGCAGAATTTTTCTTTACAGGCGTTAGGGAGAGTGTCACATTTCTGTAAATATTAAGCCTGGGCGTAGTACTTCGCTACGCCCACGGAGTGGACGTAGTGTTGCCTACTTCACCATTTGCGAAGTAGGCATAGCAGGCAACACTACGCCCACTTCATGGGCGTAGTGAAGTTGCCCGCCACCCACCTCCCTCCCGCCCTCCCTAAATACTTAAATAATGTTTTTAAAAGGAATAAACACCACTTACCTTGTCGGCTGCGTCTCCAGGGGTCCCTCTGGTAACCGCGCCGCCATGTTGGATACTAATGCGCATGCGCGGCTGCCATGTTTCAGGGTGCTATGCCCCTTCGTCAGGTCCAGGGTCAGATCCCACTGTCACTCACTAATGTTTTACCACAAAAATTCTTAAGGTGTATGTACATAGAAGTGTGATGATATTCTCTCTGGAAGCCACGGACGAAGGAGGAAACACCGACGTGCTGGGGGTTGAATGGACCCCCCATTACCCTTTGTCCAGACTTGGCTCATGGGGCACTGACTCCTACCTTCCTAAGCTTATTACATCAGAATTTCTGATAGAGCTATGGACACGTGTAAATATAAATTATATATACACATTGATAAAGAGAATATCATCACACTTCTTTGTACATACACCTTAAGAATTTTTGTGGTAAAACATTAGTGAGTGACAGGGGGATCTGACCCTGGTCCTGACGAAGGGGCATAGCGCCCCAAAACATGTTGACCCGCACAGGAGAGTAAGCCCATTAACTTGCTGTATCTCTCCGAATCACTTTTTTAACAATACCAGCCAGTGTCTATTAAATCGTTTTTTCTACCACTAGGACAGGTATGTTTTAACACCACTTACTTATATTTCACCACTGACCCTACTGACACTCACTCCTATTCACTCACTTAGCACCCACATAAAAAGGTGCTCCACCTTAGTCTCTTGTCGCAGCACTGCCCCGTCCCGCAGCGGGGCGGGAAGACCCCAATGATAAAGCATGACACCAAGGGCCCTTTTGGTGTGTGAGGGGTATTTTAACACATGAACATCAGGATGCATACCAACTCTACATGAGGTGGACCTTTGTTGATAAACTGTGCCTTCAGTTGTCTCCAGACCCGCGGAGTGCAGGTGTGGCTATAAACCCTCTCTAGCTCAGAAACCTGAGCGCTGAGGTCGCTCTTTTCGCTTTACGGACCCTGGCCTCCGCCGTGGCTATCACGATGAGTGCACCGCGGGCCACTGATTCCAGGGCTCCACACAGAGCCGACACAGACGTCTCCGAGGTATCATTAATGGCTAAATATTCAACGATACATTTATGAAGCTACTTGGTGACATCCGGTCGCTGCAGGAGGGTTTCACGCAGTCGCCAGGACCCACAGGGGCGGGGGGCATAAGGATCCCGAGCGACAGCTCCACCGCGTCGAGATCCGAGAGGGCCGCAGGCACTATGCAAACATCGCAGAGAGTCGCAAGAAGCTCGGAGGAGCCCAAGTAATGGTCTAACCTGGCATATGTGCGGTGCACATGGGAGTAAAAGGTAAATTGTGTCGTGTCAGGGTGCTTGACCCTCCAGAGGTCCGTCAGGCCTCTTTCCCGCAACCACACTGCACCGGTAGCTGTGATAGCACCTGAATCCCCATAGCAATGCCCTGACCTGTCTTTGTTTGTGTCCATAACCAGATTGAGGTCCCCCCATGAGTAAAAGAGAATTAGAGGGTTGAAGTGACTCCGGAACTGCGCCTTTTAAAAAAGCCTCTTGGCCCGCGTTCGGGGCATAGATGGAGCCTATCGCCAAGCGTCGGTCTCCTATTAGGAAGGTGTAAGCCAAGAGACAACCCTTGATCTCCCCGCCTTGTCCCCCACCTTTCCCTGGAAGCGCCTAGAGACTAAAATGGCCACCCCAGCCTTCTTCGTTGGGAGAGAGGAAAAGAACTGTTGGGGGAAGACTCAGAAGGGCATCCTGTGCCAATCCTTGGGCAAAAGGTGGGTTTCTTGTAATAAACAAATCTCGGCCCTAGAGTTCTCCAGGTATGAAATTACAGCCCTTCTCTTGACAGGAATGTTCAACCCTTTCACATTAAGGGTCAGTACCTTCAGACTAGAGTCTGCCAGAGTGAGGAGGGTAAGTGGAATGTTACATGATCGGAATCACGCTTCTGCGGCAAATGGAGATGCAGTAGGCGATTCAGCGCTGTAGGACCTCTCAGCACCCTGGTCCCTGAAGTAATTGTACGTGAAGCTCCGCGCGTGGATAACGATACATCTAAAGGTGGACAAAGAGAAGGCGCTAGCCGAAGAAGTAAGCAAGGCAACAGAAAACAGATGTGAATCTTAACTATTTCAACTCGTCAATCCCTTCTTGGCACACTGGTTCCCACCCGCAGTCCCATCCATTACCCCCCTCTGTGAACCCCCCATCCCACCCTCCTCCCTCAACAAACCCCCATCCCACCCATCTCCCTCAACATTCCCCTCCCTAACCCCAAACTCGAACACCCAGCAAACAGTCATAGTCCCAGGCCTACTCAGACATTGACCAGGCCCGTGGCAAATTCACGAGATAAGGGAATACATGGCACTGGTGGCACCAGCGGCCCCCCGCCCCCCTAGCACTATGCACTGGAAATGCAAAAGAACCCCGCACACTTGCTGGGTCTGGAGGTGAGTTAGTCCGCCGCCGCTGTATCCTTGGACACCGCCTAAATCGCAGACGCTTGTTCATGTGCAACCGTAGCTGGGTCCGGTTTAAGAGACGCTTTGAGGGAGCGTCTGCAGCCCACTCGTTGCCTACCATCTCGTGGTGCATGCGGCCTGCCGTCGCACAGGGAGAGTTGAATTGCATCGTCTTTTGGCATGTCTTTGTCTGGCTCGATGCCCAGCAATGTGCAGGTGTCCCGGAATGATCTGAGCTGCTGCAGGACCCATCCATTTAAAGATTAACATAAAAGGATGTCCTCAGGAGTAAGGGATGCCTTCGTCTCGCAGGAACGTGGTGGCCGGTCTAAAGATCTTCCTCTTTTGCAGGGTGATTACCGGCAGGTCCTAGAACAGCGCCACAGGTGTGCCGTGGTATTGGAAAGGCTGTTTCCGGCGTGCCTCTTTTAGAATCCTCTCTTTTAAGGGGAAGTCCGGCAGAAATGCAAGGATATCGGGGGCGGGTGCCCTGCGTGCAAGGCCCACTCTGTGTGCCCTGTCAATGCGGATTTTGCCATTGTCTGTGACCCCCAGGATCTCCCAAAAAAGGCCTTGTAAGAAGTGAGATATGTTGCTTCCTTCTGCTTGGGAAGGCACACCCCGGACCCGTATGTTATTTATTCGGGAGCTGTTTTCCAGGTCCTCCGTGTGGGCCTGCAGGTCAACCTGTTGTTCGTGGCGACGGACCACTTATTGCTGAAGTTGCTCAATTTCTTTGCTCCTATTCTGGTCTGCAGCGCCCACAACCGCAGCCACGCGTTCCCCTAGCCCGTCACGTTGCGGCGCAACTCTCTGAAGTCTCCCGTCATTTTTTGCTTTAGAGTTTGGAAGTCTTTTCATAGGGAGTTGAAAAGGGTTTTCAGGAACATTTTCGTGATGGGGTCCCCCCACCTTTTGTTAGCTTGTCCGGTATTGTGCGCCCTCCCTTGCGTCCTCCGGTCGCCATGTTGCCTCCAACCTCTGCCCCCCAAGGTATCTGGAGTGGCCGGTTGTCCAAAGAGAGTGGCGCAGCTGGGCAAGTGCTCTTCCTTGCTTGAGTTGGCGACTGAAAACGTCTGGTTGCCCCTCGCTCCGAGGCACCACCCCGATCTAGAGATACCTGAAGCGAGATGGCTTTCAGCTGATGTGTGGGTTTCTATGAGCTCGCAGTCTCTTTGTTGACAGGGCGATTGCACCTCCTCCGGTCCAACACCCCACGACTCACCCCCGCATCCGGCTCCTTCTTAAGGCCGCTCGTCCTTTCAGTGCGCCTATGCAGGTTGGAGCGCTGCCACTGAGGCTAGGATCTGGCCCCAGGCCCGGCCATCACGCCAGGTGCTGTGTGGTCACCCACCCTGCCGCCGTGCGTATCCAGTATATCAGGCCCTTCGCCAACTGACGGTGGTAGGCCCCACGCCGGAGGCTCGAGAGCCTTGCTGCCGGCTCCTTGCTACCTCTTCCACGCACCTGCCTCGCCTCCCCACCTCCCGGCTCTCAGGCTCCTCAGCTGCTTCTCGTGGGTGGTCGCTGTGTTGGTCGGGGCCTCCCGCCACTGTGTGCGCTCTGCCCTTCGCGCCAAGGCACTGGCGCTGCCTGGGGTGGACCGGAGCAGGCCCCGATCCCGGGCCTCGATTACATAGCTCCCCGGTCACGAGCACCGTCACCTCCCACAGCGCGCTCCGCGCACTGCGGGTGCCCTCGTACCTCTTCTTACGCCCGATCCAGGTGGGCCGCACCCGGCAGTGGCTGGCCGATGTCTGTGTCCCAGCAGGGCCTGGCAGAGCGGCTCAGCGCCAACAGTCGGTGGGGATCACCACCATTTTCTTAGGGCTGGACCTCAGATGGACGCGCGTAGGGCTCTCCGGCAGCTGCCGCTCGATGTTTGTCGTCCCGCAGACTCTTGCAGAAGGTCCCCCGGCAGTGGCGGTCTGGGTATGGATCAATCGGGGGGGTCTGTCGGCTAATTTACGGGCTTATTGGGGTTCAGGACGGGGTGCTTCCGGAGCGCACATCCGCTCTGGCCGCCATCCAAGCCACGCCCCCTTGACTTCACTTTTGATAACTCTGGGCATGCAACAACATCCATTAATGTTGCATGGGAATACCCATGCACCACTCAAGAAATGCCTTCCTTGGCAGAGTAAAAAAACACAGTGATTTTCCCTGCGTTGCATTACCCATTAAGTTGGAAGCCATTGGAAGGGGTGCTGAGTCAACAGGGATAATTTTAACCTTTAATGCCCATTAACAAAAACATTTAAAAATTGCTTATTTCTCAAACTACTCCGATTGGGTTTTCATCAAACCCATTATAGTCAGTCCAATTAGTGAAGTTCTGTGACTTCAAGGGCAAGCACTGATGTTTTGACCCTCCCATTGTTTTTCCTTCTAGATTGATCTACACAAAACTTTCTATATCTTTTTTTGTCCTCATTTATGCGGTTAATTAGGTTAGGGTAGACAAGTTCTTTTATCTTTGTGCCATCCCAGAAACTGACCAATGATCAATTTCCAAATCTGGGAAGAACCATGTCTTCGAACCTTCAAATTCTTTACACAAAAAAGCAGTCCAGGAGCCCCCGTACTGCTTTATTGAATTTTAAAGACCGCATAAGATAAAATCATAAGACAAAACCTCCCTGTCCTACCTCAGAAATGTTTGTACTATAATTCCCAAAACCTGGATCTATTCATTTTCCCTAGCAAATTATCTCAAGCTCCAAACTTATTACAGAAGAAACCCATTCAAACAAGTCAGGAGGAATACTACAAACCCATTTAATGCATATCTCACGTCTTGCAAGTAATGTAAGCATAAATAATACACTTTTTTGTTTTTTACTTAGAGCTACAGACAAATTGTTACTAGCCGAAATGCCAAAAATAATAATGAACGGACTTACCTCAATCTTGGCATTTCATACTTCATTGATACTCTTACCAACACCAAGTCGAGGGCACTGGTAGAACATGTATATATCATTCACTTTTGATTCCCTGCATTTTGAACACTTCTTCACCTCTTGCTTATTCATCTTAGATATTTTTTCCGGGGTCCAATATGACCTGTGCAGAGTAAAGTGATGGTTTCTCCTAGGAGGTGCAGAAATTACAGTTTGCCATACAAAGTTACAAGATACTTGCCAATGATGATGTTGAAAGTCTTGAGCTGGAAGGACCTTTACCCATACTTCATCTGGAACTTTAAAATCAGCATCTCCCCATTGGATCAAATGCCAGTACCATCTGGAAATTTACTTTTTCATTGGATTTCATTGTAATTCATTCTCTAGAGTTTCCCTGGACTCTCCTGGCTTTTCTTGATCCTTTGAATAGCTCAGCAGCTGGTAGTATTTAAACCTGGAAATTCTTCTTCCTTGTGTTTCTTTATACAGAGCATCCCAAATTTTTAAAATGCCCAAATCCAACAGCTGTCCCAAACTTGTCACCCTGCTTCTCTCAGTGAAATTGCAAGAGTGTCTTTTAAGCATTCTGGGGTTCCCGGAGATCTCAAAATAAGAGCAAGTTGGATTTAGTACTGGATGCTCCATATTCTCCGTATTTCATACCAAAGCTTATAAGCTGAACTTTGTACAAGCGGTAATCTCTGTCTGTTACACTTTTCCAAAACAGGGGATATTCCACATATGGTCTGAATAGAATTCTTATATTTTTAAATTGAAAAGCCCTTTAGTAGGCAATCAAGTTTGGACTTGCTATGCCCCCTAAATTCATTCTCTGGCACAGATTTCCTCATGCTATTCTTACCCCTCTAAAAGCCAAAATGAAGCTATTAATTTCACCTTGAATATTTTTAAGCCATTGAATTTTAAATTCTAGGGGGATAGCATTAAATAAAAACTTAAACTGAGGCGGATTTTTATCACATTTGATCACCCCCTAAAAGAGAGGAATAAGCCGCTCCATGATTTTAATAACTTCCACGTCTCTTTAATTTTAAGATTCAAATTAACTGGAGCTATTTCATCAATGTTTTTCAGAACCTCCATTCCCAGGTACCTAATTCTATTTTTGTGTCCACTATTACTGACTCTTGATTCCAGCACATTATTTCTGTTTTCTGAACATTCACTTGGTACCCAGAAATTTCCCCAAAATCCATTAGTAACTTTGTATTAATAGGGAAAGATTTATTTACATCACTCGTGTAAACCAATAGGTCGTCAGCATAAAGCGCCACTTTGTTAGACCACCCATTGAAGTGGACAGGTTCAATTTCCTGGGATCTCCTTAAATTGCTAGCCAGAGGCTCAATATAGAAATTAACTAGATGGGGAGACAAGAGGCAACCTTGTTTTGTCCCTCTTGTAATCCTAATTTCTTTTGAAAAGGTGCCATTTATCAACATTTTCACAACTGGAGCTGTATATATATTTTTTATTACTCTCTCAAAGTTCACTCCAAGGCCGAAATGGTTTATTACGTTCTGCGAGAAATAGCCAATTGACACGATCAAACGCTTTAGCAGCGTCAAACGTAAAGACTGCTAGTGGGAGCTTTTTTTGTGTTGCTATGTCGATCGCACCAATAAGCTGATGGGTAAGACTGTGTTATTGTATCCCTTTTATGAATCCTTTTTGATCGCTGTGTATAAGACTACCAGAAAAGACAGCAACCGGGGCAGTCAATATTTGCATAAAGATTTTGTAATCATTATTTAATAATGATATAGGTCGATATGACTCCCATCTGACAGGGTCCTTGCAGGTTTCAGTATTAAACTTATTGTCGCTTCATTCCACGATCTAGGAGGCAGAAACCCCTTCAAATAAATATCGTTGAAGAGCCCCACTAATCTAGGAGTTATTATTTCCTTAAAAACTAGGTACACTTCAATGGATATAGAGTCTGTGCCAACTGCTTTGCCTTTTTTAGATTTATTTAACACCCTCATAACCTCCTCTGAGGTAATTTCTGCATTCAACTTGTCCCTACATTTGTGTCCTAGCTTTGGAATCATTGCCTCCTGTAAGTAAGAATTAACTCGATGGGTCGAAAATGCTAGGTCCTCTCCATATAACGCTTGAAAAAAGGCTTCAAATGCTGCTTCTATTTCTGGCCTCTCCTCTACCTTATCACGTAGCTGATCACTATATTTTTGTTCCTATTTAGATCCATTTTATTTTCCAAGCTATGAGCTTCCCACTGTTCTCCCCATACTCATAATTTGATAAACAACTAACTTCCCATCTCTTTCTTATCCTTCCCTCCAAAAAGTTAGACAGCTCAGATTTTTTTTTTGTATTTTTAGTAAGTTCCTCTTTCACACGTTCTAGATCTTGTTCAGGAGTTGCTGCTTCCAAGAATGTATTGTGGTCAGCGATATCTGACTCTAATTGTTGTATTGTATAGCTGGTTTCTCTGTTTCTCTTTGCAGCTAAACTGATCAAAGTTCCTCTAATGACTGCTTTATAAGCTTCCAATAAGCGGCACTTCCCTCAGGAGTGACGTCCCTACGAACCACTCATGCACTAATGTTCATCTCATTCGTTCAATAAAGTTCTTTCGACAAATGTAATCGATGTTTCAGTTCTATTTATTTCTTGTATTCTTTGATGCGTGTTATTCATTCATAAGACGTTTCAAAGGTTGCATTACGATTATGCCCAATGCATTTTGGGCATGTGCCCGTCATCAATTTTAACGCACTGTTTGTTAAACAAATCTACACCTCTCTTGTATTATTTCACAGGACTAATAGGACCCCTGATGAAGGGCACATGCCCAAAATGCATTGGGCATAATCGTAATGAAACCTTTGAAACGTCTTATGAATGAATAAAACGCATCAAAGAATACAAGAAATAAATAGACCTGAAGCATCGATTACATTTGTCGAAATAACTTTATTGAACGAATGAGATGAACATTAGTCCATGAGTGCTTCGAAGGGATGTCACTCCTGAGGGAAGTGCCGCTTATTGGGATCATAGTCAGCCGAGAGAACAGTGGGCCATACCTCGATAGCACCACCAACAAGTACGAACAAACTTAGATAGTAGCATACCCGAGTGCGATTACGACTACTTCATATGCTTTATAAGCTTCCCATACTATCTGCAAAGAGACTTCTCTGTTCATATTTTTTATTAGAATAGTCCTCTGTAGTTTCTTTAAGTTTTCTACCACTTGATTATTCAACAAAAGTGTACGATCTAGCGTCCATCTGAACTCGCCCTGCAGCATGCCTTGTATTAATTCTAATTGCACTAACAAGTGATCGGACAAATGGGCAGGTGTATGTTCTACTGTACTTACATATTTGCTTAATGTATTATCTACCAGAAAAAAGTGTATTCTTGATGCATGACCATATTTTTGATTAATGTATGAAATCTATTTTTTCCATCTTCCTTACTCTTCCATACATCCACTAGGCCTAAATCTTCTTTAAACCTCGTCATCCTATCCTTCGTTCTAGGAAGATTTAGCACATTCCCTGGTGGATGTCTACCCTTTTCAGGATCAAGTAGTAAATACAAGTCTCCCCCTAAAACTATCAGGGTGGAGATATCAATCAAGTGTGTATATAAAGCTTTCAGGGGAGCTGAGGCGTCAATATTTGGACCATAATATCCAACCACATAAAGCAGATTCCCCTCCATTTTAATCTTGCTTTTGTCCATCAGCCTCTTAAATTGGTGCATTCTTCTAAGATACAGATGTTCGATTTTTTAAAAATAATTATTGACACTCCTTTAATACAGCAAGTCTGGATCTTGCAAACATATGATTCCACCCACTTTTCATGTTTAATAATATCCCACCATTCTGACATCACAGTTAATTATTGCTGATTGGGAACACATGGCGGCTGGCTAAAAGTGTAGTCGGGAGCTCCGCTGCTAGAGGCATGAAAATGGGTTGCAAATGAGCCAAAGATCACAATTTGATAAACCCGTACAAACTTTTTAGTGGAATGGAAAACGATACCTGCTTTTTGGTGAGAAACATCCCCTCGAGGAAAAGACTCTTGCAGTGAGGACGCGGCTTGTTTGGAGCGGCTTCCGCATAGATGCAGATGTAAGGTGGAGGCAGGTCCCAGGGGGAAGCAGCGCCCCGTCTCGCGGGAGGCGCAGGGGAAAAGCGGTGTTTGGGCCGCTGCAGGTTGGTGCTTCCAAGCAGTCGGAGAGCGTAAGCAAAAACAAGCATTGGGAGCCCAGGCGGTATTGGAAGTGTTTTTGCCTGCAGCTACAGGCTCAAGCTCCATGGCGAAGACGAGTGGGAACGCCACAAGAAAACATAATTTTGTTTTTAAGAGTCCGGTATGGAGAAGAGGAAGGGATAAAGCAGATGGTCTGTCTGTCTCAAAGATTGTGGTTATTCCTTTTCAAGATGATTCAGCCCAAGCGCCCCAAGCACCTCAGGTGACAGCCTTTTCTTCCCCCTCATTTGGTTCCAAAAGAAGAGTCTAAGACACCATGCTTATCTACATCAGAAGTTATAAGTGGTATTTATGCCTTGAGAAATAGGTGTTTGATCACTGGCTTATTGGCAGGTGTCTTAAAGGCGGTTGATGAAGGTAAAGGTGAAACGGAGGAAGTTCTGACGTCTGTTTCTGGAAAATAAAAAATAAAAGGGTCTAATAAGTAGAAAGGGGGCAAAAAAACACAGGCAAGGCAGCAGCAGTGGCATCAACCAGAGCTATCAAAGCGGCAAAGAGGGAGCAACTTAAGAAGGGAACCAATTTAAAAATAACACCTTCTCTCTGCACCTTTTTTAAGGTGCAGGAGAAACCCGGCTCAAACACTGCTCCGTAAAAAGAAGAGAATCTGCTTAGTAATGTACAGAAATGCCAGAATCAGATATCCTCATTCAAGGTGGGAATATAGGAATCCCTAACCGTTTTCAGGTTTTTACGGTAACAGACAACGTAGAGGGAAGCATGCCAGATGGGGTAGAAACCTTGGAAGTGGTGGAAGACATGCCCATTAATAATCAAGGAGGAAAGGTGGAGCCCACTATGCAAAAGATTTATGAAATATGATAACCTCTTTAATGAAGGAAACAAAATCAGGCTTCACAAAATCAGAAAAAAATCTGGAAAAAATTCAAGCCACGTGCGAGATGTTAGAACATGAAGTAAATTCCTTAATAGATTGGGTTTCGGAAGTAGAAAATAAGGTTGAGTAAATCAGAGTAGATGTCTCTAGCTGCCAAAGCGACATAAACGATCTGAAATTAAGCGAGAAAGAGCTTCGGGATAAGATCAAAGTCTTAGAGAATAATTCAAGGAGAAACAATATTTGCATACTAAATATTCCAGAAGGTTCGAAGGGCAAAATATAAAAAGCTCTGTTGTAAATTTGCTTACAGAATGTTTTTCGGTCTTAGATGTAAAGAGTCTAGAAAATGACATTCAAAGATGTCCTTTCAGATGTAACATCTCAAAGAAAACTCCTCGGAAAATACTTGTATGTTTTAAAATGTATAGTTTGAAGGAAAACATATTAAATATGGCTTTAAAATCAGGCACTCTCTCGATCAGATATATTCAAAGCTATACTCAACAAACAGAGGGCATTGGGGGGCTTTATGCAGGAATTAAGGTCTTTTGGTGCCACAGTCCAGTTAAAGTTCCCGGCCCTACTGAAGATTATGTGGGATAACAAAACCTGCAATATTAGAGATCCAAAAGAAGTAGAGGCACTATTAGATCAAATCAAAGCAAAAAATAAGGGCTAGATTATTAAGTCACTACGCTTCAGGTCAGCAGACTTCAAATGGCACAACCAGAATTGTCAAAGAGAAAAGGGAGGGTTCGCCGGGGTGGTGGGGGAGGAAGGGGGTTGGGGGGGGGTGTAGGGGATGTGGAGTTTAAGGTTTATGTTGTGCACTAATTTTTGTTTTTGTTTTGGTGGGGAGCATTTGGGGGGGGGGGGGGAAATGTACGATACGTAAAAAGGGAAACCAAGGTCATGGAAATGGTTTTGCATATTTAAGGTCATCAAAGTTAGGAGGAAAATAAAATAAAGGATGTCTTCAGAGGGAAAAATAAAAATCATAACTTGGAATGTTAATAGGTTGAGAGTAAAAAGAAGAAAACTTTCTATATCAAAAAATGTTTGTTTTGGGAAGATTCACGCTGATACCTTAAACCACACCAAAGTCATTGGCAACGAAACTGAACTAAGGATAATTAGAACTTAGGGAGCTAAATGTTTAATTTTGCAATATCCCAAATCAATAGCCCTATTCCATTCTGCGTTCCCTCTCAGTACCAGTGTGACATCCATCTTCCCAGCATGTCACTTGCACAGTCGCTCAGTTGGTTGGCAGACATATGCAGCGAGGGCAACAGCAAGGACCGAAGACAGAGCAATCGTATTATCCTTTCCCTGCTCAGGATGGTTGACTTGTCTGATAAATGTCTTTAAGTTATCTGTAATTGAAAGGGAGATAACCTTCCACAAGCTTTAATGAGGAATAATCTTCCAGCTCAGACTGTTCAATTTCGATTTTGGTGCTGTGTAAACTCCAAAATCATTCATTTATAATTGATGCATATAGCTTGCCACCTCCACTACGTTTTCCACATTTGAAATTAACAGTGCAGAAGCTGTGAACACTACAACTTTGAACATTTTGAACTGCGCGCCGTTTTTCAACTCATCCTTTTGATGGAAGCGAATAATTGTTTTTTTGATCGTTTATATATTGGAGCAGGTCTCTGCTGGAGGGATTAGAAAGCATGTCTTAGCACACTATTTACCTACAAGATTGTTTTACAAAAAAAGAATCGTGTGTAAAATAACCTCTTCACGTACATGCTCTTGGTGATAAAAGAGGATGCATAAAACGACAACATTTGCTTGAATTTACAAATGGTAAAGGTGTGAATTAGTCGACATTAATTTTTGTTTTTAGTGGAATGTTTTATAATATTTTTTTCCAAAATATTGCATTCTTAAATCATTAACTCATATTGGTTTTGTAATTTTGTGCTGTGTAAATATGGAATGTTTCACTTCAAATCTAATGATTAAATAAAACAAATGTCTGCTTTTTACCAGTGCGGGTAAGTGCCACTTACAAAGATTTTGTTTGCATGCAGCCGTAGGGGCTGAACATCCTTTGTAACCTCAGCCCCAATCATTTTATCACCTTCTCGGACTTATGGGTAGAATTACGATACTATCAAGCAAGGCAACGTAGCAAGCCAACTTACTGCCTACCATTGTGTGAAACGGAGAGAGTAGGAATGTGCATTTTTTACAAAGAAAAGGCCCATTTCTTCTGGTTCCTAGCCCTTGCACACTTGTGGTTGCCTAGTGCCAACGCAGGCTCCCTTGCGCAAGTGTGCCTATGTTATGGGCAGCATTGATTGTTTAGTGCACAGGAAGGTACACCTTCCTGCACAAAATCAATTCTTAAATGCTTTTTACTTGCTGCATGCGTGCTGCAGAATGCAGCATGCATACAAAAAAGTAGTAACAACAGGGGCGGCTCCTCCTCAATGCCGGAGGAGCGTGTCCCCACTGTCTCAGAACAAGCACCTGAAAAATAAAACAATATATTAACATAGTTTTATTTTTCAGTTGGTGTCTGAGATAGTGTGCAGTAGGGAGGGGTGGGGCTGGGTCCTTCAGAGGGAATAGGAGGAGAGGGCATGTGTGTCTGGCAGGCCGTCTCAGGACAGCCAAACACACATGCACAATTAGCTTTCTCCAACCCAGCTGCATTGAACAGCTGGGCTGGAGAAACCCCTGCAACACCTCCCCCCGCCCAACTATTTTTTCTGTGGCAGCCACCACTGAGAAACAAGGGGAAATAAAGATATTTCTCCACATTTCTCCTAGATCGTGGAGGAAAATAATTTTGGTGGAACTCGATTTTCAGACCTTAATAAATCTGGGATTGCATAAAAAAACATTGGTGTATGTGTAGGAATATCCATACACCAGCACTTGAGCACCTCCTTACCACAAGGTAACACCAGGCAATGATATGCGCTGCCTTGCATTTCTTTGGATTTACTAAACCAAGCAAGGTAACTTTGCGTGGATTAGTAATATCTACTAAAGGACTTGTGTTGCCTTGCAATGACTTGCATCATGCAAGGGCAGTGCAAGTCCTTAGTAAATTTTGCCCAAAATGTCTGTCAACCACATTGCTATATACAGAATGCCACCGATTCCCAATTAGGTTTGTGCAACAATAATCAAATACCATAGGTGGCATTTTGCCATTAGTTTGAGATGAGAAAAGGTATGTGGGGAATAATGAGTCAGAATTGCTCCAACCCTTATCCCTTCCTTCCCCATAGTTTAGAGAGGTTGGAAAGGCATAGGTAGTCCCATCATTGGTCACATTTCTTGGGTTCCAAAGTATGTATTCCACTGTACTGTGCAGCACTAAGTAGCCCGTCCTGTGCCAAAGCAGCTCATCCTTGAAGGTGCAAATGTCATGAGCGAGGACCAGGGTCAACATGGATGTAATTTTTTGTATCTATAGTTGTACAGTTACACCAGTCCTTGTACGTGGGAGACAGTTTAGTCATCATAGGTGTTTTATAAGTTTGGACATGTGTCATGCAAGCTTCTCCCTCTTCACTTTCTCACTCACCTTTAAAGAGGGTGGTGCCAATGATGAAATCATTGACAGTACTTTCTATGTTCCAAACTACATTTCCCAGGGTATTGTAGGGAGTCTCAGTAACTTTTACTCTAGAGATGCAGCTTAAGGACTGTAAAGCAGGCGCAAAAGAGGAAGGGCCTGGCCCAAGCACACATCAGTGGTTAGAAGTGTTTTTGAATGATTGCTCTTTTCAAGGAACAATTACATGTTTGCTTCAAAAATAATGCATGTGGTTACATTCACAATGGGTGGGAATGGGTGTGTGGCTCAGAGAAGTAGGCCCATAAAAATAGAACCTATGAGCATGCTATGAGTCAAGGGGCAATATGTCTGTCTTGGAGACGTTGCTACAGTCAGTTTAGGTACGTCCAGTTTTCAATATTCCATACATGCATTTACCTGTTGGAGGCTACAGGGACAATTGTGACTTCAATATGAAGCTCGAATTAGAACGGGGGACCCAATTTATTCATTCACTAATGTTAACCACATTTTTGGCATCGATAGCTAACAGTGATAGAATATCCTGTTTTGGACAATAAATATGTTATATATATTTACATATATCTTTTCTAAAGCTAAATAGCAGGTGGAGACTTTAAAGTGATCTCACGATTAGGCCTGTCTTTCCCCCAAAATACAAGATTTTTTCCTTGTCAGTTTGGGTGTCAGTACCAGAACCCTTTGGATCCCATGACAAAGCCAGCTTTTCCAACTACTACCTGCTTGCATGCAGATTTCATAATTTAAATAGGCCCTGCTGCAAATCTTTGGTAAACTCCCCTCAGGTTCACATTTTTGGGCATATCTAATGCTAGTCGGAAAGACACTGAACTTTGTGATGTTGCCAGGTTGGTCCCAATCTTCACGACTACCTCAACAAGGATTTCTTTGGTGTCTATGTCAGAAGTCAGTACCAACGCTGTCAGTTGTGGGGCCAGTTCTTTTGCTCTTGCAAATCAGCACTATTAGATACTGCAAATGATTGCTAGTGATTATTCACTGTTCATACTTTTCTTCACCTCTCCATACGGCCACAATAATAACAAATAATAATAATAATAATAATAATAATAATATTAATAATAATAATAATAATAATAATACTAATAACAATAATAATAAAAGCATCTTGTATAGCACCTGGTTACACTTGGAACAGTGTGTCCCCGCGCATCTTGATAAAGGAAGTGAAACATGTATTGATGAAAGGTGCCATAGAGTTGGATGTTTGTTGGGAGAAAGAATTTGGTTATGATTACTTTTTTCCTTTCTCTTCCTAACCCCCAAAAATGTGATACATTTAAGACTATTTTTAGATCTGGAATTAGTCAACATGTTTCACAAGCATTAGAGGTTTCTCATGGTTATGTTGCAACGCATATTGCTGGCTCTTCTACATCAAGATTGGTTAATATAATTCGACATGCAAGATACTTTATTTCTTGTTGAGTATAGATGTATCATTCTTAATTTCACATCATCTGTAATTGTCTTTTATTAGGTCATAGAAAATACAATTTAAGAATAATCCCTTCTACCAAACTCAGGATTTGGGTGTCGTTTTGTTGGCATACGACTAATATTCATTTAAGATAGTTTTTTAAATAATATCTAGTACTGCAGCCACGGCCCATGGAGGGAGTTTCGGAGGGACGGAGAGGTAGGGCGGGGGGTGCTAAAAACTCCTCCTGGCTACAGCGCTGCCGTCTCCAGGCGCTGTCACGTGACCTGACCCACCTCACCCGCCATCTTGAGGGAGGTAAGGGTTGCGGTCTAGTACTTCAATCCCCCCGCCCTCCCCGCCCCTCTACATGTATAAAAACACAGGATCTTCCGGTCCGCGCAGCGGGCACGCCGGCGGCACGCCGGACGAGCGCCTTCTGCACCCGTCCGCACCGGGACCGGGCCCAGGGCCACAACCCCTGCTCGACTGGCGCCAAACATTACCCGGACCTATATCCAACACTGCCTTTTTACACTCCGGCCACCACCTAACACTTGTTGTGCCAGGATAGACCCCTCTAAAATCCCCAGCGACCTTGCCACATATATTCCCCATTGTACCTGCACAATACCTGTAAGATTACCCCTCGCCAATACTAAACAAGCAAGGAACAAAAAAGAGGACGTTACAACAATCGCCTTGATTAATGCCCGCTCACTTTGTAAGCACAGGCAGAAGATTGCAGACCTCATAACTGATTTCAAATTGGATATACTGTTTGTTACAGAAACATGGACAGATGATTCATCAGAGCCAGATTTAGCAATTGCAGTACCTGAGGGATATAAAGCATACCGTCAGGATAGATTCAGACAAAAAGGGGGTGGACTGGCCATAATAGCCAGAGATCAATTTCCTGTTAGAACGAACCCTGTTCCATCAACCTCCTGTGAAGCCATGCAGTTTGCCATTGAGTTATCACCCCTTTTTAACTTTAAAGGAATACTGATATATCGCCCACCTGGAACGAAAACAGCATTCCTAACCAATATTAATACCACGACGGAATCAGTTGCCACCGAAAGTGCGTTTATGGTCCTAGGTGACCTGAACTTTCATTTGGACCAAGGTCACCTAACAGAGACTGCTACCCTAATTTCTGAAATGGAAACGTTGGGGTTAAAACAATGGGTTACTTCCCCCACCCACTCAGCTGGCCACACCTTGGATGCCATATTTTCTAATGTAGAAGGTTTACAAATAACCAATATCCTACCCATGCCGTGGACAGACCATCACGCAATATTTGCTAAACTTACCATCAATGCCCTTCCTAATAAAAAATCGACCTCAACACCTCAAAAACATTTTAAAGATTGAAAAATATAAATCAGGACGACCTAAGATCTAATCTGGACTGTACTCGTCCAATGTTGTCTACCAAACCCAACTCGCACTACTTCAATTTCAAACCTGGTTTGGCCAGGCTACGAATCAACTAGCTCCCACTAAAGTATTATCTATAAATAGAGCTAAACCCACTGCCCCATGGTACAACGAGGAATTAAGGGCACAAAAACAAATTAACCGGAACAAGAAAAGGCTCTGGAGGAAAACCTATGACACAGCCAGCAAAATAAGCTACAAGGAATCACTGGCACTCTATAAAGCCATGATTACAAAGGCGAAGAAAGCTTTTTATTCCGACCAAATCCAAAAAGCTAAAAACTCAAGCAGACGACTTTACCAAATCACTAAATCATTGTCAGGCAATACGCCGAATATCACTCCCCCCCCCTTCGCAGGCTCTATGTGACTCTCTAGCCTCCTTTTCTTCACTAAAGTTGATGATATCTATCAGGCCTTCTCGGCCAAATCCCCCCCAAGGAAAGATAATTCCTTCACACTATCCCCTGCGAACACGTTTTCTAGTTTTCAACCAGTCACAACGAACCACATAAGAACTATAGTGTCAACAATTAACACCTTGGCTGCTAATGGTTTTCCCCTCCTGTGCTGAGTGGCTTTGAAAGCCACTGTTCATGACGAGCTCAGCTCGTCATAAGCACAGCTCCACTGTGCCTCATGACGAGCTGAGCTCGTCATGAGCATGGAAGGGGTTAAATCTGGATCGGCCCTGGATCCTTGTCCTTTTTCAGTCCTCCCGCCTGTAATGGAGTCTATTATCCCATTACTTACTCAAGTCTGTAACTCCATTCTACTCCCAGGCACATATCCAGACCCGCTAAAAAAAACCCTACTAAAACCCCTGCTAAAAAACCCTTCCCTTGACAAAAACGAGCTAAAAAACTACAGACCCATTGCGAGTCTCCTGTTCGTAGCCAAAGTAATTGAAAAAGCCATGAACACCCAGATATCTGAATACATTGAAAAACACCACCACGGGACAGAAACAGCCTTAATTAAGGCGGCTGATGATATCAGGGCAATCAGGGATTAGGGGGGGACAGCGATCCTGGTAATGCTGGATCTATCCGCGGCCTTCGACACGGTCGACCACAAGATCTTGGTCGACCGTGTCGAGGGGTTCGGTATCTGTCACTCAGCTAGAGACCTACTTGCATCTTTTCTGGCCAGAAGAACGCAGGCCGTCACCTTGGGACCTTTTCAATCGGCACTACTTTCATCACCATGTGGAGTTCCCCAAGGCTCATCCCTTAGTCCGACACTATTTAACATCTATGTGTCGGACCTTGCTAATACCATCAAAGCACACGGGATGAGCCTAACCTCCTATGCCGACGATACCCAGTTGGTATTAGCTATCAAAGGCGACGGAGATCAAGTGGCAGAAAAATTCAAAAAGGGACTGTTGGATATAGGAGAATGGATGGCCACCAATTGTCTGAAATTGAACTCAGAAAAAACTGAGGTGGTCATCTTTGGACCTCTTCTCCCAGCCTGGCCATCAAGTTGGTGGCCAGAAGCTTTTGGCATCCCTCCAAGCCCGACAGCTAAAGTCAGGAATTTGGGAATCATCTTCGTCGAAGGTCTAAACTTCATGGACCATGCTAATAAAACAGTATCCACTGCTCATCTTAGGTTGAAGATGATTAGGAAGATTCTCCCCTTCAACCCGGAGTCAGCAATTAAAACTTTGATCAGCTCCTTAGTGCTATCAACTCTGGATTACTGCAACGGTCTTTTCCTTAATGCACAAACCAGAGTCATAAGCAAATTACAATCTATCCAGAACGCAGCAGCACGTCTGCTCCCTGGTAAGACAAAACATGAGCCAATATCAAAAACTATAAAGGAATACCACTGGCTTACTATTCCTAACAGAATACACTTCAAGTCCTTATGCATAGTATATAAGGCACTCAAAAACCAAGGACCACATTTCCTGAAAGAGCAGCTGCAACTGTACAAACCAAGCAGACTGTTACAATCAGCTACCCTCAACCAACTTGTTATTCCTCGCTCCAAGACGGTGTCATGGGGCGATCGCCGCTTTTTGGTAACAGCCCCGAGGCTATGGAATACTCTTCCTCAAAACATTAGGCTGAGCCCTTCCCTCCTTCACTTCCGCAAACTCCTAAAAACATGGTTGTTTGATCAGTGACTTCCCTCTTCCCGCACTTTCCTTTTCACAAGTAACTGTTTTATCAGCGCCGAGACGCCTGAGGGTATTTGCCGCGCTTTAGAAATGTCAAAAATAAATAAATAAAAACTCGAGTATGGATAATTGAAGGTAAGTAAACAATTTAATTAATGAAACAAATTTCGTAGCGCGCCCTGCCTGAACTGCTGGATGGAATTCTACCAAATTTGGCAGAATGATAGCTCTTCTTTGCACGGCCTACGTGAAGCTGCACAAACCTAAGCAACTGGAGCACTGCTGCGACTGGAAAGTTGCAGCTGTCATTTTATGAACCGGTACACAGTACTGGATGATGGAAAACAGGTTGGAAAGTTTAGAAGGGGTCAGGATAAGTGTACCTTGACCCCATGCGTGCATTGTAGTGACCTATGAGTAACCCCTTATGAGTTTCAAAATGCCCCAGTTTTTTTCCACATGGTTAGAGTCGTAGAAGTGTGATGCTCAGTGTAACCCCATGTAATTTTGTGGCAGAGTCACAAACCTAAAAAATATATATATATGTATATACCTTCACAACTCACTCACGCACTAATACATGCACTCACAGACCCACATAGTCATCCATCCAGTCAGAGACCCTCTCAGAGACACATATACCTTCTTACAGACCCAGTCAGAGATTTATGTATCCACTCACAGATCCATTTATACACTTACAAACGTACTCTCTCACCCACTCAGAATCTCATGTGCCCACTCACACACCTACTCACTTACTCAGAAGCTCATGCACCCACTCAGAACTCACGCATCCACTCACACCCTCACTCAATGACTCAAATACCCACTCACAGACCTACTCTGACACTCATGCAGCCAATCACTCACCCACTCAGTGGCTCATCCACCCACTTCCAGACCCACTCAGACACTCATGGACCCACTCGCAAACCCACTCAGACACTTGTGCACCCTTTCACAGATCCACTGAGACACTCACACACCCACTCACATACCCACTCAGACACTCACACACCCATTCACAGACCCACTCATTCTCATGCAACCATTCACAGACCCACTCAGAGACTTGCGCACCCTCTCACAGACCCACTGAGATACTCACACATCCACTCACATACCCACTCAGACACTCACGCACCCATTCACAGACCCACTCATTCTCATGCAACCATTCACAGACCCACTCAGAGACTTGCACACCCTGACAGACCCAGTCTGACATTCATTCACCCACTCACTCGCAAACTCAGAAGCTCATGTACCCATTCATAGTCCAGTTTGACACTCCCATTCACAGATCCACTCAGACACTAATGCATTCACTCACACAGTGAGATGATCATTCAGCGACTCACAAACCCACTCATTCACCCACCCAACTCACAGACCCACTCAGAGACTCATGCACTCACACACAGACTCAGGAAGATTCACACACCCACTCACAGACCTATTCAGAAAGTCAGGCACCCACTCACAGACCCAGTCATACACTCATGCACCTACTCACTCACACTCAGAGGCTCATGCACCCAGTCACAGACCCATTCAGACACTTGCATATCCACTGACAGACCCAGTCAAACACTTATGCTCCCAGTCAAGAACTCATGCACCCACTCACACATCCACTCAAACACTGATATACACTTCACAGACCCACAGTGATATCTATGCAACCACTCACACACTAAGCTAGAATATGATGTATTCACTCAGAGA
Organism: Lissotriton vulgaris; assembly: GCF_964263255.1. Lineage (NCBI taxonomy): Eukaryota > Metazoa > Chordata > Amphibia > Caudata > Salamandridae > Lissotriton > Lissotriton vulgaris. The sequence goes on from NC_141694.1 coordinate 472,319,589, forward strand.
CCCACTGAGAGACTTTTTCAGCCACTTACACGCACACATTTAGATACTCACAAAACTACTCACTAAGCAATTGCCACAAGCACAGAGTCAAACTGAGAGTCAGAAATTTCTAATGTGCTTTTGTGCATTGAATTTATGCTTTTGATTTGTGTATCCTCAAATGAGTCATGACTCCAGAATTCTATTTTTAATAAAGGATTTAAAACAAAAAATGATTTTGTGTTTGATAGTTGGCTTTTAGAAGAGCGTTTGGGTTCATTGTGTGTTGATGTTAACCGCACCTAAAACAGGATGCAGTCTTCCAAGTTGTTAAAGTTGAAGTTGAAGTTGGGGAAATTTGTAGAGCGCACGTATACCAAAAGGTTTCATGGCGCTAAGCAGACGGCAACAATGCGGGTTGACAATCAGACAGCAAATGCTCTAGTAAACAACCAGGTCTTCAGACCCTTACGGAACTCCAAATAAGATTGAGAAGCTCGGATATGATCAGGGAGGGAGTTCCAAAAATGGGGAGCCTGGAAGGATAAGCTCCACCCCCCATGTTTCTTTCTAACAAAACAAGGAATAACCAGGAGATTCTTGGAAGAGGACCATAAATGCCTAGAGGGATTGTAGGTTGATAGCCTAGAAGCTACATAGAGGGGAGCTGAACCAACTAATGATTTAAAGATAAGTCAACCTAGTTTAAAAAGGCATCTATGAGCAACTGGCAACCAGTGTAGTTGCCAGTTGCTCCTCCGAGACGTCATCAACTGCTCCTTCAACTCCGCCACCTTCCCAGAAGACTGGAAACACGCTGAACTCACCGCTCTTCTGAAAAAACCAACAGCGGACCCCACCGAACTCAAAAATTACCGCCCCATCTCGCTTCTTCCATTCCCGGCCAAAGTCATCGAGAAAGCCGTCAACAACCAACTCGCCGCTTTCCTCGAAGCCAACAAATCCCTCGACCCCTCACAATCTGGCTTCCGAGCAAAACATAGCACTGAGACCGCCCTCATCGCAGCAACAGACGACATTCGAACTCTACTGGACAACGGAGACACAGTCGCCCTCATCCTCCTCGACCTCTCTGCAGCATTCGATACAGTCTGCCACAGCACCCTCCTACAACGCCTCAATAACATCGGAATCCAAGGAAAAGCACTTGAATGGATCACCTCGTTCCTCACCGGAAGAACCCAGAGAGTCCGCCTTCCTCCATTCAAGTCCGAGGCCTCTGAAGTCATCTGCGGCGTACCTCAAGGATCCTCACTCAGTCCCACCCTCTTCAACGTATACATGAGCCCCCTCGCGGCCATCGCACGCCAACACAACCTCAACATCATCTCCTACGCGGACGACACTCAACTAATCCTCTCTCTCACCAATGACCCCAGCACCGCCAAAACTAACCTACACGAAGGAATGAAAGAAGTTGCCGAATGGATGAAACAAAGCCGTCTGAAACTGAACTCAGACAAAACAGAAGTCCTCATCTTAGGTACTTCCCCCTCTTCATGGGACGACTCCTGGTGGCCGGAAGCCCTTGGAAAAGCACCCATCCCGACAGACCACGCACGGAACCTGGGCGTCATCCTGGAGTCCTCACTTTCGATGAACAGACAAGTCAACGCCGTATCCTCTTCATGCTTCAACATTCTTCGCATGCTCAGAAAAACATTTCGCTGGATCCCCTCCGAAACAAGGAAAACAGTCACCCACGCTCTGGTCACGAGCCGACTGGACTACGGAAACACCCTCTACGCAGGTACTACCGCAAAACTCCAGAAAAAACTCCAACGAATCCAAAACGCATCAGCCAGGCTCATATTAGACATCCCACGCAACGAACACATCTCTGATCACCTTAAAGACCTCCACTGGCTACCCGTCAATAAGAGGATCACTTTCCGACTGCTTACCCACGCACACAAATCACTCTACGACATCGGACCAGATTGCCTCAACTCTCGACTGTCCTTCTACACCCCCCCCCCCCGCCATCTACGGTCTTCCAGCCAAGCCCTCGCCACTGTACCTCGCATCAACAAGACCACCATGGGAGGTAGATCCTTCTCATACCTGGCTGCTAAAACATGGAACTCACTACCCGCTTACCTGCGCCTCACCCAAAACCACCTAGCGTTCAGAAAACAGCTTAAAACGTGGATATTTGACAAATAATCCTCCTCCCCTTCCTAAGCGCCTTGAAACCCTCTGGGTATGTAGTGCGCTATACAAATTTTATGACTTGACTTGACTCAGCAACGGAAGGGCATGATGGAATCTGGGTTGATTATAAATCAGCCTAGCCGCCTGGTTTTGAATAAGCTGGAGTCGGCATAATTCATAGGCCGGAATGCCAATATAAAGGGAATTGGCATCATCGACTCGAGAAATAACTAGGGCACAGAGGATAGCCTTGAGAGCATCAGTAGTAAAAAACCAAGAAACCTTGCGAATAGTCCGGAGACATAGAAAGCAGAAAGAGACGATCATACTAATCTGGGTATGCATTTCAAATCGTCGCTGATTTTGATGCCTAGACTCTTCACCGACTTAACAGGAGAAGGGGCGGATCCAAAGGAAGAAGGTCAAAAATTGAAGGACCAGGGATTAGAAGAGCCTCCGAACAAGACTAACTCCGTTTTGTCGGGGTTTAACTTTAAATGGCTTAAGTTCATCCAGTCCTGGATGAAAATCATAGTATTCTGGAAGTGGGAGATGGAGTCAGAAGAAGAGGTGAAAGTAAAAATAAGTTGAAGGTCATCAGTGTAATTAAACACTGAGACCTCCTGATTGTGTAAGGCAAAAATTAAAGGAAGAATATAGTGATTGAAAAGAAGAGGGGAGAGAGCAGAGCCTTGGGGAACACCACAAGATACTGTGCGCAGGGCAGAGGAATAAGGGGAAAGCTGAACCGCCTGTTGGCGGCTCTCCAGGAATGAGGAGACCCAACTCAGGACCATGTCAGAAATGCCAGCCGCCCTGACATGGTCGACCCAAAGGGAGTGGTCGACCGTGTCAAAGGCAGCCGACAGATCGAGAAGAACGAGTGCCTGAGTGGATCCACGGTCAGCACTAACTATCAGTTCATCTAGCACTGCCAGAGTGACCGTTTCCATAGAATGAGAAGTACGAAAGCCGGCCTGATAAGGATTAAAATAATCAGAGGCCTCTATGAAGGTGCTAAGGCATTGGGTGACATGTCTCTCCAAGACCTTACCCAAAAAGGGAAGAAGGGAGATGGGACGAAAGTTGGAGGAAATAGTTGGACCTTTTTCAACACTGGAACATTCAGGGCTGACTTGAAAAGGTTAGGAACCACACCCAAGGACAATAATTTATTGAGGAGGGTGAGCGGAGGCTTGACACAGATCGAAAAAGTTTCACGGAGGATATGAGAAGGACAACTATCGTGGGGGAGCCAGATTTGGTGGAGCTCACCATGCTAAGAAAATTCTCTGTGCACTAGGGGGTGGTAAAGGAGGGGCAAAAGAGGGGGACGGAGGAGGAATGTGAGACTTAATAGTAGAAATTTTTGTGAAAAAATAATCATGAAGGGAACCACACAGGTCCTGAGAGGGAAGGGGTTTGACGGTTACTCGGTCAAGTTTGGAGAGACTATTAAGGACAGAAAAAATTTCCTTAGACTTATTGGGAGATGAAAGTATCATTGCAGAAAAATATTGGGTTTCAGCGGCAAGAATGTCATTTTTATATTCCCTAAGAATGGCAGAGTAAATTATCTTATCAGAGGGATCGTAATGCCGACGCCACTTACGTTCTGCCTGCCTAAGCTGAAGTTTCTTAGCTTGTAAGGAAGGAGAGAACCATCTCTGTGCATCATGTGGGCATTTAAGACGAACCACTCTCCAAGGGATCAGTTCATCACAGGATGAGGTAAGCCAAGAATTAATGGCCAAGGCCTGGTCATGAAGGGAAGGGTCTGGATTATCAGCATTAGTCGGGCTGGAGGCGGAAAGCGAGGTACAGAGGGAGTTATTATTGACTCGTCCCCAGTTTCTCACTTTAACGTTGGCGGGTAAGGGGGTTTTAGGCATCAGTTTTAGCAGCAAAGAAAATGATACTATAAAGTGGTCAGACCACAAACAGGGAGAGACTGAAAGTAAAGAAATATCCAAATTGGCCGACCAAATTTGGTCTAAAATTTGACCAAACTTGTGGGTGGGTGAGTGTACCAAGTTCAAATCAGTGAGCAAACCAGAAAACTTCTTAGAGTGGGAGTCCTCCATGGGATAACCAGGCCAGTAATTAAAGTCGCCTAAAATTATACGCAAGTTGTTAACTGTCAAGTTGGCCAGGATGTCACTCACTAGAGAAGGAAAGGCAGGCATAGGTTGAGGGGGATGATAGAACAAGACACAAACTAATGGGGAAGAGACAGAAAGGGTTTTCATAACTAAATATTCTACAACAGGGATCTCCGGATAAGGCATTAAAGAAAAAGACCATCTAGAATGAATAATGGCAGCCACCCCACCCCCAACTTTACCTGTAGCACAATCAGAGCGTAGGAGATAGTAATTTTCAGGGAGGACTACTAAGATATCAGCAGAGGATGCCGGGGAGAGCCAAGTTTTGGTAAGAAATAGGCAATCAGGCTGGACTTGATCAAGAAAGCTGAAAGTCTCTAGCTGGTGCTTGACTAATGACCAAGTGTTCAGCAGACATGCCGAAAATGCCACGGGAGGACAGACAGAGGAGGACACTGTAGACAGGTTGACGCCATCTTTGTGGTCAACGGATTCCCCAGCTACAGGGAATCTAAAAGGGAGAGTCAAAGGGACAAAAAAGACCCAACGCGACTAACTTGGCCTGTATACGTCCAGAGATAGGCCATCTACCCTGACATGTCATTAACTCTGAAGGAGTGTAGCATCCCAGGCCCTTAGCCCCGGTTGGGCGCGGACGGGCGCAGATGGGCTTGCCTTTGGCGGGCCTTTGGCGCGTGCCGGCGCACCCGCTGCGCGCGTCCTCTGAACAGCCAGAATGACATGTGGACTTTGTAGTCCACCAACATGACGCCTTAGGTGAAGGTGTAGCAAGGTCAGGTGATTCGTATCCCCACATGCCCTCCGCTCAAACGAGAAACCCGACGTCAGATCAGGCTGTGGTGATGAGGCATTGACAATGAGGGGGAGGCTGCACACAGCGACAGAAAGTAAGGTAAGACAAACTATTTTAAAAACAAAACACAGGGGCTGCTGAGCAAGAGACTCGAAGCTCAGACCAAAGCCCTCGAACTAAAACAATCGAGCAGGGCAGCTGGGTAAATGAGAAGAGCCCCAGACTTGTGCACTGCGTCCAACGAAAGCCAGAGTTAAAATGCCACACAACTAATATTAAAAACACAGCCAGACCGCTTGGTCAAGGAATTCAAGAAATGCCAAGCCTTAAGTGTGGTAGCAGCGCTAATAATCACCCATGGACTGCGCGCATCCGCTGTGCGGCCAGAATGACATGTGGGCTTTGTAGTCCACCAACGTGACGCCTTAGGTGAAGCTCCGCCCCCCAGGACCAGGTGTAGCAAGGTCAGGTGATTCGTATCCCCAGAGGCCCTCCGCTCGATCGGGAAAACCCGGCGTCCGATCAGGCAGTGGTGATAAAGCCGTCAATGAGGGGGAGGCTGCACATAGCGAGAGAGAGGAAGGTAAGACAAACTATTTTCTATTTTAAAAACAAAACACAGGGGCTGCTGAGCAAGAGACTCGAAGCTCAGACCAAAGCCCTCGAACTAAAACAAACGAGCAGGGCAGCTGGGTAAATGAGAAGAGCCCCAGACTTGTGCACTGCGTCCAACGAAAGCCAGAGTTAAAATGCCACACAACTAATATTAAAAAGACAGCCACACTGCTTGGTCAAGGAATTCCAGAAATGCCAAGCCTTAAGTGTAGTAGCAGCGCTAATAATCACCCAAGAACTGCGCGCGTCCACTGCACGGCAAGAATGACATGTGGGCTTTGTAGTCCACCAACGTGACGCCTTAGGTGAAGCTCCGCCCCCCAGGACCAGGTGTAGCAAGGTCAGGTGATTCGTATCCCCACAGGCCCTCTGCTCGAACAGGAAAACCCGGCATTGGATAAGGCTGTGGTGATGAGGCACCGACAATAAGGGGGAGGCTGCACACAGCGAGAGAAAGGAAGGTAAGACAAACTATTTTAAAAACAAAAGACATGGGCTGCTGAGCAAGAGACTCGAAGCTCAGACCAAAGCCCTCGAACTAAACCAAATGAGCAGGGCAGCTGGGTGAATGAGAAGAGTCCCAGACTTGTGCACTGCGTCCGACGAAAGGCAGAGTAAAATGCCACAGAACTAATATTATAAAGACAGCCACACCGCTTGGTCAAGGAATTCCAGAAATGCCAAGCCTTAAGTGTAATAGCAGTGCTAATAATCACCCAAGGACTGCGCGCGTCCACTGCACGGCAAGAATGACATGTGGGCTTTGTAGTCCACCAACGTGACGCCTTAGGTGAAGCTCCGCCCCCCAGGACCAGGTGTAGCAAGGTCAGGTGATTAATCCTCACAGGCCCTCGGCTCGAACGGGAAAACCCGGCGTCGGATCAGGCTGTGGTGAATAGACACCGACAATGAGGGGGAGGCTGCACACAGCGAGAGAAAGGAAGGTAAGACAAACTATTTTAAAAACAAAACTCAGGGGCTGCTGAGCAAAAGACTCGAAGCTCAGACCAAAACCCTCAAACTAAAACAAACGAGCAGGGCAGCTGGGTGAATGAGAAGAGCCCCAGACTTGTGCACTGCGTCCGACGAAAGCCAGAGTTAAAATGCCACACAACTAATATTAAAAAGACAGCCACACCGCTTGGTCAAGGAATTCCAGAAATGCCAAGCCTTAAGTGTAGTAGCAGCGCTAATAATCACCCATTGACTGCACGCGTTAAGGTATATACTGTTGTCTTTTTCAGAGAAATGTATTCTATCGCTCCTACATATATGACCCATGTCAAAGCAGAAATTGTTGTGTAGATTGAGCCCATGTTGTAATCTCTAAGGAATGCAGACATTGTTTTACTAACATGTTTCCTGGCTTGGTCTATTTGTGGACAGAATTTCTCTTACTATTTTAATTTCTGAATTTGGCAAATTTTAGAGTACCAAACGAAAAAAGGGGGGAAGAGGGGGATATGGCTAGGTTTGTCCTCCTGGGTATATGTATGACAAAAACAGATGCTTGATTAGTGGATCAGAGAACATAGATAGTTGAAAAAGGGGTCTACTGAATGAGTAAGACACACCTTGGTTACAAAGAAAAGAGAAGTATTTTCTTGAGTACTCTCACTCACCAAAGGTTTCCCCTAGGTGACATGCTTTATCATTGGGGCCATCCCAAGCATCTACTGCTTGGCAGCCACGGACGATAGTAGGAGTTTCTGCAGGGCGGTGACGTGGGTAGGGGGAGGGGCAGGGTGGGGGGTAGTAATGTATGGATTACAGAGTTTTAACAGGTAAGTAAACATATAATATAAGATATTATATTGCATGTAATATAATATAATGCATATAATGCATCACATTTGGTGATGCAGTGCGCGCCACAAAATTCGTTTTATTTATTTATATGTTTACTTACCTGTTAAACTCTGTAATCCATACATTACTACCCCCCACCCTGCCCCTCCCCCTCCCCATGTCACCACCCTGCAGAAACTCCTACTACCGACTGCGGCTGCTGCTTAGGATGTGCTGTGACTTGCAAAAGTTACATAGGAGCACTTAATTTTAGTGACTATGTGTAGTGCAGTGAAGGGGAGTGGTGTAAGTGGTGTTTAAAAATTACCTAACAAGATGCAGTCCGCCTAAGGCAATGAGTAGGTCACATTGAGGGAGCCAGCCAAGTCAAGGTGTGGATGGAAGCTCGTTCCATGGAGAATGCTGTTGGTCGACGTTTTTTAATGAAAGACTGTTGTGTGTATCTTATTAGATTTTATGTACACTTTAGTGTCCAGAAAGTCAATCTTCCTCCGTTGTATCATGAATGTAAACTTGAGGCCAATATCATTTTGATTGAGCACTGCTATGTACTTCACCAGTTTTTCTTCTGACCCCTTCCATAGTAAGAAGAGGTTGTCGATGAAGCGCAGCCATAGTGCCACATCGGCAGTGTTAGGTTAGTTTTCCTCTCTCCAAGCTATGTGTTTCTACCACCATCCCATGGTGAGATTAGCATAGCTAGGAGAGAAGGAAACTCCCATAGCAGTGCCACACTTCTGGGAGTAAATTCGCTTATTGAACAGAAACACATTGTTGGTCAGACACAGTTTGATCATTTCCAGTAGCATGTTCATATGTTGTAACTCCCCAATTGGCCTCTGTTTGAGGAAATATGCTATGGCTGCCAGACCTATGTTATGTTCGATTGATGTATACAACAAGACAACATCAATCCTTGCTAGTAAGCAATCTGATTGCCATTCACTTTCCATTAACATTCTCAAAAGTCTCCTGTATCTATAGTGAAGGAACTTAACGTTGAAACAATTGGTACCAGAAAGTAATTAACATAAGAGGCTATGTTTTCAAAGAGGGAGCCACAACTGGAAATAATAGAACGTGCCGGGGGTTTGTGTCAAGTTTTATGAATCTTTAGCAAGAAATGTATTTTATTGTACCATTCAGATATTCGACCATGAATATATCTGATCATTCCTAGAATGGGATTGGAAGTTAGCAACGTGTAGTTGGTTTCGTCATTCAGTTGGCAATATGCCTCCTCGATATAATCTTGTTTATCAAGGATGACAATATTGCTACCCTTGTCTGCTGCCTTGATTTCTATTTCACTGTTGGCTCTCAATGCTTGCATTGCTTGGCATTCTTTCAGTGATAGATTTTCTTTTTTGCCAGTTTTGGTGTTGTCCATGACTTCTAGCTCTGCCACAACTAGGTCATGGAATGTGTCAAACCGATTCCCAGGATGGAGTGCTGGACAGAATTTTGATTTATTCTTCAGGTTGGTTCGTGGACGATTATCAGTTTGTATACCCATCTCTTCTAGTACTTGTGTATTAGTTAGATCTGTCTCATCAATTTCATGTACCAGTTCGAATGCTGTTTTAGACTGGTTGTTTCTGCAATGGTATACGTTTCCATTGGTGCTTCAGAATTGGATGTTTCCCTTGTTGCAACCTGTGTTGATTTTGGGGTATTTTCGCAAAGAATTTTTAAAGTTTTAATTTGCGAATATACTTGTACATGTCTATCCTTGTTTCAACTGAATCTTTTTCAGGACAGAATGTCAGTTCTTTATTAAACAGGGTACACTCAGCTTGAGATAGGTTTTGGTGAGACAAGTTTACTATCAAATTGGATACTACATGGTTGTCCATGACGTCAATTACTTTCTCATCACTGTTCGATTTTATAGATGGTATCTTTGTTTTTCTGTCTCTTTGTGTTTTTCACCGCGGTCTTGGTTTCCAAATTGACCTCTTCCTCTGCACCTTGTTCATTCTCTGCCCCATCTTCTTCCTCTCGTTTTTGGGTTCTGTTGGTCCTGGTATAAGAGTTTCATTTCCTCTAAAAAAGAAAACTTTTTTGTTGTTGTTGTGCATGGTCGATGTTCACTTTGGCTTAGATCTGATTCTGATTCGCTGGGCGTGGTATATGGAGTCTCTCATACAGTTGGTTGTTTGCTATCTAATTGTTGTTTGAGAATCTCAAATCTCTTTGCAAAGGTGAAAATTGTTCAATTTTCATAAACAGTCTCTCTTGAATTTGCGTTCTTTTCTTTCTTGGACCTCGCTCTCATGTTTGCCAAGGTTTTGTCCATGGCTACCCGTAGTTTGCCTAATGTTTCTTCATCTTGAACTGATGATTTGATTTTTGGCTCTGTTTCCTCTATTTTCATATGTAGTTCTTCCACATTCTTTTTCACATATTTAATAATGATGAGCATCATCGTACGGGAGCAGTCCATGTTATCTTTCTCCCATTCATCAAGCATTTCAGGGCTCATGTCAGGGGGATTTGGTATATTGAATATCCGCAAACCTCTGGGTACGAGTCCATATTCAACATACTTTTCCAGTTTAATAATCTCCCAGCTATGTGATATTTCTTTCCGAAGCAGTTGTTCCAGTTGTATAAATAGTTGTTTTAAAATGGTTTTTACTGGATTAGACAAAATTGTCCTCAAAGTGGATGTTAATACATTGGGCATTGATTTAGAAAACATGCTTTCAGCTTTTTCCATTCGTTTGGCCACTCTTTGTTCCCTTATGTTCCTCTTGATTAGTGAAAAGTTGGAAGCGAATCTAATGATTATTTGTGATTTTATTAGGTTCTCTAGAATCTAATAATGGTGTGACTTTTGTTCCTAATGCGGAGAGATGGCGATAATTAGCTTTGTTAGTGGTATTTATGACACCTCCGGTCACTGAGTTATGTCCAAGACAGTGTATGACGACATGATTTGTCTTCTCTTGCTCCTCAATTAGGTAATCTTCTAGAAAAGTTTGCACTCGCTACAGCACAACAATACGCTATACTCAGATAAGCGATCGTTCACTTACCTGGGAGACTCCCATGCGTAGTGGTGTCCTCCGACACCTCACGTAGATGCTCAACCAGGTTTCGCTCATATTATCCTTTTCTTGTCGTTGTTATATGCGATCTGTTCCTGGAAGCACTTTCACATCTAATATGTGACATCATCAGCAGTGCATTGCGGGCGCAGGAGTTATAGTTAGCAGAACTAACTATAACAGAGGAATTTCTATGGTTTTGTACGAGTGAAATGTCCAGCTAACTATAACACCCCTGAAACCTATGTTTTTTTAGTGAATTTCTAAGATTTTTAAAATGCTAATTTCTAACTTTAATATGACTGAAACCTGTTTTTTTTAGTGAATATATATATATGCGGTGAGGTGGTTACGGCGCAAACATCCTTTTTGCCATGAGGTCGCCCCCAACCCTGAGGTGATGTCTGATTATATTTACATCCTTGCTGCCAGGTATTTAACTTTGCCCCAGTGTCATTCTTATATTTAGCAGCCCGATTCAGCTATATTAACACTTGTTGACCCGCACCTGCAAGCAGTAACAGGCCAATGTGTGGCATTATGGGACCGGTAATTCCAAGGAGATTGTTGCACAAGTTCGACATTTGGCATTGATTCCGAAATACAATTGTTGTAGGAACATGTGACCCCGAGGTGGAAACCCTTTGACTCCTGTCACTACAAATCATGGCAGTTTGGCTGGCAATCTTTCCGACAAGTGTATTATATGCATCTGAGGGCCTAAGACGCAATGAACTGCAATAACATTATCGGCTCATCTGAGCCTGCGTGGACACAGATGCCTAACATTTTCGAACTATCAGTTCCGCTCGGCAGCGTGGATTTTTAACACTTCTTAACACATTTTAAGTGTACAGACTTTACAGGACTAGTATTTGGTTGCAGATTTTATTTGCTTTCATTTTTCCCACTGTGACGCAATCCCATGCATAAACTGTTTTTCTAAACTGTCTGTTCTTACTAGACAAGCTCTCAGTCAAGTGTATATATTTCGTGATTTTTGCATTACGTTATTTTTTGTCTGACATTTTGCAATCATACAGCTGTATTGTACTGCCATACACACTTGCATTTTGTTGGGCTATGGGACGATTGGTCACACTTAAATGTGTTTTCTATGTCCATTGCAAGGTCCAGTGGGAGGTCCAGTGGGAAGGGCTATTTAACATACACAATCTATGGCGCCAAACTAGATTGAGAAAGGCCTCTGTGAAGGCCGAAACGTTTTTCTGTACCTGGGATTGAGGGCGACATGATGTAATAAAGTGATGCCGAATCCTGAAACCACTTTGTGCTGTGCCTTCTTCCACTGAGTTTTGCTTCACGGGAGCTGGATTTTCTGTTCATATATATATATATATATATATATATATATATATATATATATATATATATATATATATGTATATATTCATGAGCAAACGTCCCAAGCGGGGGGAGCGTCCTTTAGCTGGCGCTGGCGGGGATCGGGACAACTGTGACCAGGGACTTGTATAGTCCTAAACGCGTAGGTGGGAGAAACCTACAGGAAATTAAACATAACTAACCACCTTTGAAGTGGTGTGCGGCGGCTTCTTTGATGACGAAAACTTGTTGTAACAATATATATATATATATATATATTTATGCCCAGAACTTCGTTGTCCGCTCCAAGGAAACTGGAACCAGAATAACGAAACGGACCCAAACAGGTAGATTTCAGCGCTTATTTATTTGTGTGCACCCTCTTGTCCGCCATGACGCGTTTCGGGCCCTGGAGCCCTTGATCACATGACATGGTCAAAATTCACCTCGTGATTTGTAGTGCAGAAAAGGTCACATGTTCCCAAGCCTATAGAAATAAACAAAATACTTCAGCCTAATCCGAACTTTTTGGCAATGACTTTGTCAGAATTATTTTACATTTCTGTTTTCATTTTTAGACATACCCTCTATGTTTGCCACTCCACAATTGTGTACAAAAAATTCACAATAAATAGAATAAATATCTAAAATACATATGTAAATCCGTGCAAATTAGCAAAACATACTGTATTAAATATTTGACAATATATCCGTTTTAACACATGTAAACTCCTCCACATTGAATTTCATATTTTATTGAATATTTACACATACCCTTCAACTTTATTACAAAATTAATTTTATAAAAGGATAAGTTTTGTGCACAGTTGGCAAATTAAAGTGCATATTGTGTAACTGATCTCACTTCTATGTGTATTTTGGCACTCTAAGAGGGATTAGACATACTGCCCCAGTGGGCATTATCATTTTACGGATTACTGCTTCTAAACTGCTTGGGAATTCCTTTTGTTGTTCCTGCACAATGAAAAGAATTTATGTGGTTTCCCCCTTTAAAATGTGTGATTAAACTGTTAAATCTTAAAAACCTGGCAGTGCTAGATGTTTTAGTTAGTTTGATGATTTTTGTACCCCAAAATCTCTATTTTTGGGTATGTGCAACTCCTGAATGATTTATACCTCTTGTCTTATGATGTTATTCCATTTGCAGACAAGTGTATAAATCCTCCGTCGCGTTTAGGCCATTTGGTGTCTTGGTGTCGAGCTCCAGAATGTACCGGGTTTCCAGTAGTCTTAAACGGGCTTCTCTATTGCCCCCTCTTCGTAAAGGCTGTGCCATATCTATTGCAAAATACTTCAGGCAGTTTACATCCCCCTTGTGGCATGAATTTACTTATCTTGCCACAGGGTAGGCTTTGTCCTTGTTAGTTACTGCCCTCATATGTTGCAATATGCGCTTGTGAACTTGTAGCTTAGTGCTACCAACGTAACACAGTCCACAAACGCATTCCAAAACATAGATAACATGATCTGACTTACAAGTTATCTTCTTGGTAATAGGAATCTCAGCCCCACTGAATGGAGAGCTGTATGTTGTTTTGTTCTTCCCTATGGTACACGCCTTGCATACGGCACACTTTAGGAAACCCTTGCTTTTTCCTAACCAGTTGTCCCTGGTTAGTACTTCCGGACTGCTCTTGACCAGCATGTCGCTCATGGAACGGGCGCGACTATATGTTATTGCTGGGTAATTAGCCACCGTTTTTCCAATCACAGGGTCCCCTGTGATTAAATGCCAGTTTTTCTTGACAATTTTTTGTAATTGCCTATGTTGGCAACTATATTCCATGATTAGTCTCGGCTGGCTACCAGCATTGTTTGCCGCTACCTGCTCTGCCCCCCCATCTTCTTCCACAGGCGGGACTGATCCTGCTTTGTTAGCCCTTTCCATTGCTTTTAGTACCAGACTTTCCGTATAGCCTCTTTGTATGAATCTTGTTTTGCTCTCAACTTGTGCTGTTAGACAAGCGGCATCTGTGCTGCAGATTCTTCTAATCCTTAGCATTTCCCTATAGGGGATGCTTCGGATTAAATGGTTGGGGTGTTGGCTAGAGGCATGGAGGATTGTATTACCCGCAGTCTCCTTATATATATATATATATATATAAAAAAATTAAATATGTATATAATAAATGAAAATATTGATCTGTTTTCATTTTTTTACAATTACATTTAACACTACATTAACTGCAACAGTAGGGAAAATTTTTCTTTTTTACGGCCGGACCAGCAGATCCTATGCACATTCCGCTTGTTTAAAAAAAAAATGAAAAATTATGTTTTTTGACCCTGGGGGTCCTTGTGGGACCCCCTAAGCAGGCCTAGGGTGTCAGGGTGTTTCTAACCTGCCCCCTTTTCTTTTTTTTAATGTTTGTTTTACGGATTTCTTGTGCTTCGGTTCTACCGAGGCACAAGATGGCTGCCAACACTCCCTGGTTTGGGGTGTTGACAGTCAATTAGCATGAAGTTCGTGATCGGGAGGGTGCGCGGATCCTGCTCGCCTCTAGATATTTATATTTTTTTAATTTAGATTTCTTCAGCAACTACTGAACTGATTTACACCATTTTACAAAAAGAGTTCTTTCTGAACCAAGGGCTACATTTTGCCAAATTTGGTGTAATTCTGTTCAGCAGTTCGGGTTGTAGCCGCAAATAAAGTTTCCTATGGGAAATTGCAAGGGGAAAACACGTTTTGGGACCCCCATTTTTTCTCAGCCCCTGCTTGCCAAATCATCCCGACACTAGGTCCTAACTATAACTACCTACTGGCGATTGCCAGTAGGTAATATATATTTATATGTATTTATAATTTGTAATATAATTCTATCATTTTATAATTTATTAAGTCAATTTATATATTATATTTTATATATATGTATGTACTTATAATTTGAATATTCTTCTAATAATTTCAACTATCTGTTTTTTTGTAATATGTATTATTTAGTTTTTTTAACATTAGTTTTTATTCTTAAAAAAACCCGATATTTTTAACAACAATATTTTTGGGGGACATTTTTGTACTTACCATTATGAAGATAGGAATTCGATATTTTTGTCAACAATATTTTTGTCACAATATTTTTGTTGGCCGACTTTTTATGTTGTTGATATTCTGTCAGTGATTCAAATGTAATAAAGTTTACATATTAGTTACATATCATATAACATACTTGAACAGTGAAGTGCTTATGGAATCAGTCAACCATTTGATTAGTAACTGATATATACATGTAAACAGTCTGACATATTGGCATTTAGATAATGGAACAGTAACTAACAATTAAAGTTATGTACTGAGTCATGTATTTTGGATTAGGTGACTGACATCTTTGTTAGTAGGTAAGTGAATATTTTGCTGTCCTACATATAATTGTGTTACCTTATCCACAATCAGTACATTTGATTTATTTTTAAGGCTGTAGAGTCAGTGCTTTAGGTGTGCTAGGATGTGTAAAATATATACCAGTAGACATATCGTATGTCTGATTGTGCAACACAGAGAAGAACCATTTGCAAATATGTTTATTCTGCTATGTTGAATTGACATTTAGAATGCCTTTCAAAGACTTAAACTTCCCATTTATTAAATGTTGATCATCCCTAACATAAATTGTAGGTAGGTAATAGAATAGGAAGGTATGTGTTTGCATGGCAAAATATTTACCTTAAATTTTTTATAAATTAGAAAGATTCTTACAGAGCAAAATACCTAGCCATACATCTACTTATCTATCTATGCACTCAATGAGACACCCATTTAGAGAACTACACTGTCATTCATACATGTAGTCATTCAATGACAGAGGCACTTAAACATTCCCTCACAGACTGTCATAGATAGTACTTATGTTTCAAGCAGTAACAGAGCCACTTGCATACACAGTAATAAACCCAATAAGTCACTAACATAGTTAGTAAGCAATTCATACAGCTACTTATAGACCTTTAGACATGCAAATAGTTTCTAAACCAGCAAGTCATATAGTGACACAGTTACTTACATATTCATTGAGACATGCACAAAGGAAATAGTATACTCACTGTAATATGCACTCAAATAGTGGCAGAAGCAAGTGACCCATGCCAACAAGTTGCTGTTTAAATATGTCTCAGGCTTGCTACTGCACAGCCTGTGCACAAATTAACTGCTATGTAAAATTGGCATTTTGAAGTGCCTGCCAAGCTTCAAATTTGCTTTCTACTTAATATAAATGACACCTAAGTTGGTCTGTAAGTGTCCTATAGGGCAGAGTGCATTGTGCTTAGAAGATAAAAGATGTACTTTGAACTTTTAGTGTCAGAATCCCTAGGGGGATTCCCACTAAAACAATAGCCTTCATATCCTGTGCGAAAACTAAATGGAGACAGAAACTAGCTTCTGGGAGTATGATTGGAGAACGAGCTGGCAGTGCTGGAAACTCAAGATGACTGCCAGCCCCCTCTCTTCTGAAACGCTCTAGTTCTTTGGCAAACACATTGGAATGTGAAGCTCACTCTGCCATACAACTGTGCACTTCACCTGAATTTAATTCTGAGGAAGCAGTCTTTTCTGAGGCACTAGCTAGTTTGGGTAGTGGCATCTGTCATTGTTTAGTTTCTTTGGATATTTCCTGTTAGCGTCTTTCAGAATAATGAATTATCATTATTGAGCAGGTGCGTCTCTTGGTAGTGTTTCTCCAGGCATTCTGTCTACTGCAAGTCCAATTGAAGTAGTTTCTTTTCAGAGATTTGTTCAGCAATAGCTCCATTGCCGTTGGACATGTGAATAGTAACTCTTGCTTGTTTACTGCGCATCCTCAAAGAAGATGTATTCCTGAAAGTGCCGTACAAAGACTTACCTGAGTTTTCCTATGAAGAATTTACTTGAACTGTCAGAGATAGCATCCTGAAGAATTTTTCGTCTTACCTGAGTTGATACCGATCCAGAGACACGTCGTCAAATTTTCTGACACACAAGTAGACTCTAAAACAAAGAAAAGAAAATACAAAAGTTATTGATGTTATAAAATGTACAACAGTCAAGCAAATTGAAAGTTTAATTAAGAAAAATGAGAACAAGTGCATGGATAACACATAGAAGAGGAGCCATAGCCCAAGTAGTTTTGGGTATGATAAAGATAATTAAGAAAGAATAAGAATAATGTGCTAGAATGTAACCATAAAGTAGAAAATAATGTTTGTTTCTCTCTACAGCTATTCCAATATCACAGAAGGGTACTGAGAGTGACAAAAGGTAGAAGTGAAGTGGAAGTAACTTTTCAGGAGAAGAACCAAGACTATCTATCTCTCTCTTCTTATCTCCCCAGCCCCTTTCCCCCAGGGAACTCCCCTAACTCAAGGATAGAATTGAGTGGTAAGAGTTCCTGGAGGGGCATTCGAACATGGCATCTTTCTGCTCCTGAGCAGGTCTGTCCAAGAAAGTATCTGACATTTAGTAAGTCATATGTGCACTCTCAAATCGATGTTTGTTGATTAATATTCAGCATACTCTCCCATACTGCAAGTTAGAAACTAATTCACAAATGTATTGAGCCATTCACACGTCCAGTATCACAAAGACAAAGCCATCTATACACCCACGTACACATCTATAGAGCACTTATACATCTAGTGGTAATAAAGCTCTTTGTACATATAGTTAAACATTCCAAACGTCATTAACAGAGCCAGTAGGCAATCCATATAGTCACAGTTTTCCTGCTAGGCCGACTTGACATTCAAAATATATTGCTAAACCTTAAAAACCTCTTTTACTGCATATAAGTCATTCCTGGGATAGATTTTAGGTAGACCGCAGGGTAGGGAGCCATCAAAGATAAGACATATTGTTTCAAGCTAAGACATGTTGTTTCATGTTGGTTTATCCGTCCACACAAGTAGGCATTTAAAAATGAGCAAGGTCTGTACAGTACAGCATGTACATGCAATTTTCCTTCAAGGCTGAGTTGAAATTTAATACATATTGGTAAGCCTTAAACTCCTATTCTACTACACATGTAACTCATGAGGGAGCTATTAGCTTAAGAGATAAGACATGCTGTTTCCAGTTTGATTGAGTTACATGCACACTTGCAGACCCATACATTTTCACTCACAAACATACACCTCCTATGTAACCAGCAGTAATGAAGACTATTACAAATACAGTTAAATACACCAATACACACTACCACAGCCAGCAAGCAATCAATGAAACTACTTTAATACAGATTAAGAGTCCTGTAGTGTGACTAAAACACTAAAGTATATATATCAACACACTTACTTACATATCCAATGACACACCCACATAGTCACTGAGACACTCATTAAGCTTTGTATTGAATAACTGACGCTAACAAGTCACCCATCCACACAAGTCGGCATTTAAAAAATATGCAAGGCCTGCTACTGTAGAGCATGTACATGCAGTTTTCTTTCAAGGCTGTGTTGACATTCATTACATGTTGGTAAGCCTTACACTCCTCTTCTACTACACATAAGGCACTTCCGAGATAGGCTGCAGGTAGGGCATGGGGCATGAAGCTATTAGCTTAAAAGATAGACATGTTGTTTCAGGTTTTATTGAGTTACATGTACATGCAGACCCATATGTCCAATTATAGATTTAGTCTCCTACCCGTACTGGAACTCACATACCTATGTTAAAAGAATAATCACACTAATATACACAGTCAGACAGTGACAGAGGCACTTAAACATTCACTCACACACACACACATATACCTCTTATGTATCCAACATTAATGGGGGCAATTGCACACACAGTTAAATAAACCAATACTCACTAAAACAGCCAGTAAGTAATCCATGCAGCTCCTTACTTACAGAGTGAGAGTCCCATAGAGTAACTAAGAGATCCAGACATATATCAACACACTTACTTACGTATTCAATGACGCACCCACATAGGCACTGAGACACTCATTTGCATATTTACTGAACAACTGACAGTAACAAGTAATCCATCCACACAAGTAGGCCTTTAAACAAGTGTTGGGCCTGCTACTGTGAATATGTATATGCAGTTTTCCTTCAAGGCTGAGTTGACATTCAATACATATTGGCAAGCCTTAAATTCTTCTTCTACTACATATAAGTCACTCCTGAGATCAGCTGTAGGTAGGCCATAGGGCAGGGAGCTATCAGTTTAAAAGATAAGACTTGTGGTTGAGTTACATGCACACTTGCAGACCCATATGTCCAATTATAGATCTTGTCCCAAACCAATACTGGAACTCACATAACAATGTATAAAGAGATATATAGCCACTAATACACCTAGTCACACAGTGGCAGAGGCTCCAAAACATTCACTTACGCACACATATACCTTTCATGTATTCAGCAGTCATGAAGACAGTTGCAAACACAGTTAAATATACCAAACCTCACTAACACATCCAGTAAGCAATCAATGCACTTGTTATATACACATTGAGAGATCCAAGGAGTAACTAAGAGACTCAGACATATACCAACGTACTTATTTACATGTCCAATGACACATCCACATAGCAACTGGGACAATCATTCGGATATGTACTGAAGAAACTGACAAAACAAGTCATCCATCCAGACAACCAGCCCTTTCACATTTCTTAGCCCCGTTACTGCAGAGCATGTGTGTGCAGTTTTTTTTTTGATAATCAAATTTTTATTGGTGTTTTCAGAACAAAAATACATCGGTAGCCAATAATAATGCCAATCAAGCACATTATTGAGATGAATTACATTCGAGAAAAGCCGCCAGGAACTCACGAGGCACAGGTTGGACGTAAATGGCATATGCTTATAGCAATACATGGACACAACACATTCGAACCCTTCAAGCGGGTAATAGGTTGAACCATTTACCCCACACCTTGCTGAATAGTTCGGGACAGCCCTGGGCCTCAAAGAGGGGCTCCTCCTGGGCCCCACACCAGTCCACTCCGCACCTCCATTTCCTAGTAGGTGACTTGGCCTGGGACCAGAGCGCTGCTCTGTCCTGCTTTGCCACCACCAACGCCATTCTCAGGAAGTGCTTGTTCGGCCCTGGATCCACGGAGGCCATCAAACTCCCCCAAGAGCAAGCATAATGGGTCGTGGGTTACCTCCCACCCAAGGGCCAGTGTGATCTCAAGCTCCACCCCTCTCCAGAACGATGCCAGAGCAGGACACTGCCAAACCACATGATAAAATCTGCATTACATGAGTGCACCTTACATGTCAGAGGGCTGTACGCCAGGCCATAAGCACCGTCCTAGTGATTGAAGGCAGAGCCTGCGGCACAGGACCTCCGTACAGGTACGCTTGGATCTGCACAAAGTCCATTGCCCTGAGTTCCACCCGGTACGCCGGGTTGGACCAGCCGCCCGCGAACTAGTCGTGGATCACGATGAGCCTCGTGGCCAGGTTGTAGAGGTGGAGATTAGTCACCCTCATGCCCCTGTCAAAGCGGGGAATGCGGCAATGTGCTAAAAATATTCGGGGCCTCCCGTTACCCCATAAAAACTGGGTGACAATGCCATTTAATTCTCGAAACCAGTTGCCTGGGAGGTGGGTGACAATATTTTGTATTATATAAAGGAAGCAGGGGAGGACCATCATTTTAAAGAGGGCACTTCTGGCCAGGGGGTTGAGAGGGAGGGATGGCAATTTCCTGAGGTCCACCTTAGCCCTAGCGACCAGCGGTGCAATATTCAGAGCCTACTCGAGATCCGGAAGGAGGGCGACCCACACTCCCAAGTGCTTGAAAGATTGCCTGCGGAGAGGAATGGTTGATTGCCAGTCAAAGCACGCCTGGGATGGATGTAGGGGGACCTGTGTGGATTTTATCTGGTTAAGTCGGAGGCCGGAGACGCACTAAAAGGCAGAAAGGATTTCCAGGCATCTGGGAGCGGAGCTCTCTGGGTCTGCCAAAAAAAGGAGGACGTCATCTGCGTACAGGACTGTCTTGTCTGATCCCAGGCCCAACCACGGATGAGGGGGTCTTGACGGATGAAGGAAGCCAGGGGTTTCATCGCCAATGCCAATAGATGCGACTAGAGCGGGCAGCCATGACGGGTGCCCTGTCATGAATCGGCCTACCCCTTCATGTTCCTACTCAGGTCCTAGAAGAATCATGCTACACATGCCCTCTAGACACATGTAGTGTTCTCCCTATTAAAACCCACCCCTGTCCCGTGCGCCCTGCACGTCTCATAAGTCAGTGTGATTGTGTGTACTTTTGTGCTTTGTGCCTTTTCACATTTGCATTTTTGGATAATTATGCCTGTTTAGAATTTAAGCATTACACTGGGTTGTGATCTGATCCGAGTTTAAGATCTTGTGCCAGCTTAAGTTTGAGACCGTCTGCCCTGAAGGTCTTTCAATCTCTCCTTGCATCCCTCACACGCACATTTCGGTGCGCATCCGAGTTTGATTGAAGACTCCGTCTTTACGCACGTTTCCGTGCGTAGCAGGGAGCGGCTGGGTGCGGTCCAGTATTTAAACCGCACCGAGCCTTCTGGAAGGCGCTTTGCCTTCAGATTTCTTCCAGAGGAGGACGCGTCTTTTGGCAGCTCAGTCCGGAACTAAACCTGATGGCATCTCGGTTCCAGCTGAGTTCAAATCTGTTCATCTTCAAGGCGGATCTTATTTAATTCCGGAACAAGACTTCAGAAAGATAAAGACTTTGAAAGCTAAGTACTTTTAATCTTTAAAAGGCGCCCTTCGCAAGAAAGGTCAACGATAATTTTTGGAACTTTGAAGTAGCAGAAAACGATGCTAAGAAGATAATTGGACATCACTGATTTATTTCGGCTAAATGCATTTCTAGTTTTAAGGAACATTTGTTTTCAAGAGAAAAGTATGTAACAAGTTGTGAAATAATTTAGATTTCTAGGAAAAGAGCTAATCCAGTTTTTTGTGCTTATTACAAGGGTGATGTGAAGAAAGATGCTTTAGGATGTAGTGATTTTGTGAGTGATATTTTATTTAGATTATAAGAAGATACAAGAACCCCCAAGACAGAGTGACAAGAAGTGATTTTCAAGTAAGTGATAGGAATAGGTTGGGATAGTTTTGAGGAGAGATAGAGGGATACAAAAGATGTGAAAAGTACCCATCAGCCCACTCAGTAGTGGAGGCTCGTCATTTGGGATTTTCAAATGTAGAGAGTTGGTGTCCAACCAGCACTACCTTCAGTGAATACTGAGGCTAGCATAGGACCCAAAGGTTGAGCCTTCAACCTGAACAAATGACAGCACAAGTGGCTGAAAAGGGCTTAGTTGCAGTGCTCAAAGATGTGAAAAAAGGAAGATGATCCAAGTGATTGTAAAAATACCTAGCTTGACGTCAACAAGAAAACTTTATTGGGTGTGCCCGTCAAGATGGTATGGTTAAAAACACAATAGCAAGAAAGATGATTAGCTATTTACCCGAGATGTTATCTGGTCAACATGTTTCAGCCTGTAAAGGCTTTCGTCAGGACCTACGTATCACTACTGCAACACTTACTTTGTAACGTGTGGAAAAAGAAAGAATAATCTTTTCAAGGGTGGTGTATCCCCTCCTGTTAGAAAAAAGAAACATAAGACAATATTGCATAAAACAAAATGCAAAGCGTAACTGAAGTCCCATACAGTGTCAATCACACACGTATGGAACATTCACACTATTCATAGTGTGTTCACTTACCCAACTTTGTGGGATCAGGAGCCTCACCTCACCTGGCGACAGCTCAGGCTAAAGGAGGCCACGCACTGAAAGAAATATATACAAGATAAAAGTAAAATTATGTTCATCATACATGCAGTCTATTTACCAGAACACCATCAGACTAAGGCAGTTGTTGGCCATGACCATTCTCTGGTAGTGAGAATGTGTTGACCTTGGGTACTCAAACGCCATACTAATTGCAATAGCGAGGGAGTAATTTATCTAATTACCTGCCCGTGTAATTTAAGATACATAGGCATGACTACGAGGAAGGTCAAGCTACGGATACAAGAGCATAAAAGCACGATCAGGCGTAACAAGCAGGCGACACGTCTGACCTCACATTTCCTTGCAGCTAGACACCAACCTGATGACCTCCAATGGGTAGTGTTAGAACAACCTTACATACCCCAGCATGTCACGGACAGGTCCCAGTTTCTATTGAGGAAAGAGCAAAGATGGGTCCATAAACTGATGTGCGACTCTGAAGGATTGAACGACGATGTTCCGTGGTTACAGTTGTAGTGGCAGCAAACTGTGCTACACAGAGAATATGGTGTTCTAAAAAACTTCCATAAACTTGGTGTTACCCTTACACAGGATAGAAGCTTTTGGTAGAGGGGCATGTTATAAGCTGTTAAAGCCTCTTGAACCAGGACCTGGGTGAACACAGTTTTATGTAAATCACACCTGACTGTGTCACCGCTATAAGTTTGTCACTTTAGGCATGCCTCTTTTGGCTGTAGGCCCACACATATACTGTGAAATGCGGAATGATTATTTTCAGCGAACATATTCTGCCAGTACTGACAGGATCTGTAACCAATCGTGGGAGGAAGCCATAATTTGAAGTAAAATTGACATGAGGAGAGTACAGGATGTTACTCACGTCCACACGCTATGGGCACCTCAGTGGACTCGGTTACATATAAACATTATGAATGGTCGGTAAACATGCAAACTATTTTATATGTCTGGTTGTATACTTATATGTGTTGGTCTGATGCATTTGACCTCTGGTATTCTTTTCTAGGCAGCGCATTGATTTTCTAGTCAGCGCGTGCACTGTCCTAGGCAGCGTTTGTATTTGTCCACTCAAGCGGGACGAGAACCAATCGGAATGCTCCATCCAGTGAGGAGGCAGCCCGCCAAGTTAGCGGAGTAGTGTTAACTTTTTACAGCGTCATCTAGAACACATCCGGTTAAATCGGCCTGGACCAATCAGGGTCGGCCTAGGGTTTGGAGGTGTGTTTCTGCGCGCAGGAAACGTGTATACTACCACTCACTGTTTCCTGTGGTAGACTAGGAACCAATGGGCGGATTTGGTTGTAAGTTCTCTACATGGTCCGCTCTGACAAAAAGCATGTTTCTACATCGCGTACGGTGTAGCAGCCGGCGGGTGCGGTGATCTGATTTGATTGGTCGAATTAATATGCGGTAACGATCCAATAGGAGAGGAGACAGCAAGTGTATCTCTTTCAGGTCCGCCACGTATCTTTATGTGCTTGCAGGCTCTGCTGACACACCACCTCCCCCTCGGCTCAGTTTAAGCCAGAGGCAACGACGGAGAGGTAGGTGGGCAGACAGGGTTGCTGTGGGTGAGATTGTCTTCCTTTCTTTAGGGGTTTAAAGCGCTGCAGTGACCTTTGGTAAAACGTTTAGAAAGTAAATGCTTTCTTCGTGTGTAAGGAGTCTGAGATCCAGGAGTACACTCTCTCCTTAAGCATACCAGATTTTTGTACACAGTTTTTTTCATACTCTCTACCCTAGAAAGGACCAATTGAGGATAACCATGAGCTTGTGGTGAGATACGTGACGGCTTGCTCAGTTGCTTATTTTTGTAACAAATTGAGACTAACCTTGAGCTTGTGGTGAGATACATGACTGCTTGCTAAGTGGTTAGTTTATGCGACAGATGACACAGATTTGACACCTTTGGCTATGTATGTCACCTACAAGAAACAAAACAGTTCTTTGAATAAGCATCAAGGATACACACCGCCATTTAGATTGTATATAATCCCAATGGGTGTAAGAAAACTCTCAGATATATATTAGGTCAACACATTCTCACTACCAGAGAATGGTCATGGCCAACAACTGCCTTAGTCTGATGGTGTTCTGGTAAATAGACTGCATGTATGATGAACATAATTTTACTTTTATCTTGTATATATTTCTTTCAGTGCGTGGCCTCCTTTAGCCTGAGCTGTCGCCAGGTGAGGTGAGGCTCCTGATCCCACAAAGTTGGGTAAGTGAACACACTATGAATAGTGTGAATGTTCCATACGTGTGTGATTGACACTGTATGGGACTTCAGTTACGCTTTGCATTTTGTTTTATGCAATATTGTCTTATGTTTCTTTTTTCTAACAGGAGGGGATACACCACCCTTGAAAAGATTATTCTTTCTTTTTCCACACGTTACAAAGTAAGTGTTGCAGTAGTGATACGTAGGTCCTGACGAAAGCCTTTACAGGCTGAAACATGTTGACCAGATAACATCTCGGGTAAATAGCTAATCATCTTTCTTGCTATTGTCACTCTGTTTTTAACCATACCATCTTGACGGGCACACCCAATAAAGTTTTCTTGTTGACGTCAAGCTAGGTATTTTTACAATCACTTGGATCATCTTCCTTTTTTCACATCTTTGAGCACTGCAACTAAGCCCTTTTCAGCCACTTGTGCTGTCATTTGTTCAGGTTGAAGGCTCAACCTTTGGGTCCTATGCTAGCCTCAGTATTCACTGAAGGTAGTGCTGGTTGGACACCAACTCTCTACATTTGAAAATCCCAAATGACGAGCCTCCACTACTGAGTGGGCTGATGGGTCCTTTTCACATCTTTTGTATCCCTCTATCTATCCTGTTACTCCAGCCTTGGTTGTGGAATACTTTTGAGATTCCCCTAATGTGTCTGGACTGCATGAAAGACCTATAACACCTTCTGTGTATTGAATATGTATAGTTGGGGGACAAGGTGCATGTAGGTCTATAACAATAATTCCCCTTGGGCCCTACTCTACTCTGTAGTTTTGTGTAGTTTTGAGGAGAGTCTTTTTAAGTTTTGAAAGTAATCCTTCCTTTTATTTTTTAGGTATAACAACTTAACTTTGCAAGCTGACCAACCATCCCAAAGGACGTCTGACGACTTCATAATCACAAACTTCAAAAGAAATACTGGACGATAGCCAACTCATCACTGTTCGCAGGTAGGGGAATATCTGAACACCCTGTCTGACTTTTGCTTCTCAAAAGAAGTTAGTTAGAATAGCAAAATAGGCCACAGCTTAGTTAGGAGAATTTCTCTTTGATTTGATAATTAAGTCTTTTGTGCTTGTTGCTTCGCAGGTCGACAGCAAGAACAAAATTCTACACTTCATCGTCCTGTACCGGCCCTCCTCCCTAATTCCTAGTTTAATCCTTGCTGTTAACTATTAGGATCAGTAGGGTTTAGTTAGTGATTTGGGAAGTTGGTCCCTTGCGTCTCTGCGAAATCATCTGCGTCATCCAAGAGGGCTTCGACCAAGGACAAGGTAAGGGACGACGTGGATTGGTTTGACAGCCCCTCTGGATGAGGAGCGTCTCAGACAGCTCTCCGTTAATGAGGACACATGCTATAGGATTACAGTAAAGGACCCGATTGAGGCGACGGAAAGAGGGGCCAAACCCCATCTTCTCCAGCATATCTTCGAGATAACCCCAGTCCACTGTATCAAATGCTTTTTCAAAATCTATGAAAATTAAAGCCAGGTACAGGGAGAGGTGATGACGGTGGGCAAGGGCCAGGTAGAGGCGGCGTATGCAATGTCGGGTGCCCGGGGCAGGCATGAAACCGCATTGGTTTGGATGGACCAAGTCTTGCAGGTGGAGACGGAGCTTCTGGGCCACCGCAGTGGCGAAGATTTTCAAGTCTGTATTGATAAGAGAGATAGGGCGGTAGTCCGCACAGTCAGGGGAGGATGGCTGTGTCTTTGGGATGACCACAATAGTAGCCAGATCAGTTTCGGGCAGGAAGGACCCTTCGTCTACCACATGCCTGAACAGCTCAGTTAAGTGGGGAACTAATTCATATTGATAGGTCACGTAATACTCTTGGTGGTAACCGCCGGGCCCAGGCGTCTTGCCGGAGTGCAACAGTGAGATGGCCCCATGTATCTCTTCTGGGGTGAAAGGACAGTCCAGAGTCTCTGAGACCGTTTGGGGAAGGCAGGGCAGCTGGGTTCCGGTCTCAGCCAACAGATCCACCAGGGAGGTCTGAGGAGGGCGGGCTGCATAGAGGGCCACGTAATATCAAGCGAAAGTTTGGGCAATGGCAGGACACATCACGTGGTGAGTCCCGGTTTCATCCCGAATCTTGGGGATGATGCGGTTAGCCTTGGGATAAGACACTAAGTTATGAAGCAATTTGCCATTTTTGTCACCCCATCCATAGACGCATGCCACCGAGGATCGCCAGAGCATTTAGCGGATTCTAATAGGATCCAGCGGATCTCTTCACAGATCAGGGATAGCTGCCAAGTGGAGTTGTTGCTGTCGTCTGTAGTTTGGATTCCCTCCAGCTGCGCTGCCTGGGCTTCCAGCTGCACGAGTTGAGCAGATTTCTCCATGCGTTTCACGTGGACCAAGCCTCTGGCCACAAGCTGGACCACGGCCTTACCGGCCTCCCATATCGCTCCCGGTGAAGGAACCGAATCTGCATTGGCTGAGAAATAAAGACACAGTTCTCATCTGAGAGATTCGGCAAATGTGGCATCCTGCAGGAACCAAGTGTTCATCTGCGACGTCGCACGGATGCCAACAGGGGATGTCCAGAGATGGAGGGAGACGGTGGAATGGTCCGAGATATCCATGGGCAGTATGGAGGCCCGGACAACAATTGACAGTCCATTGCGGGCAGCATAAACAGATCGATGCGTGAGTGGGTGTGATGGGCAACCGAAATGTGGGTGTATTGTTCCTTATGGGGGTTCCACACCCTCCAGGCATCACAGAGGACCAGTCAGATAGGCGTTTTGCAGAGGCAAGGTGGGGGGCCGACGGAATGCCAGTCGCATCACGCAATGGTTGCAGGACAGCGTTAAAGTCTCCTCCAACAACTGTGAGGCCTTGTGGGAAGGAGGAAATCACCGGCGTGAGGCGGCAAAGGTTCGAGGCCATGGTGGAGGGGGAATGTATGTGCACAGGAGACTAATAGGGTGACCTTCGATCGTACCCGTCAGAGCCACGTAGAGGCCTTGTGTGTCTGTCTCAACCTTTGTAAAGCCAGAGTGCCAGACCCTGTCAAACCCATAGCGGGCAAGGAAGTTGCATTGTGAGCCCAGGAGATGTGTTTCCTGTAGAAACAGGATGTCAGGCGCGTGTCGGTGGGTGCTGCGAAGGACAGCAGCTTGTTTGATAAGGTCAGGTAGTCCAATAACATTCTAGGAGAGGACGTGGAGGGTCATATTGAAGGTGGAGGCCATGCCGTTGGGCGGTGTGTGGAAGAGCAGACGCAAGCTCGGAGGTGCCTGGGTCCCCAGGGAAACAAGTCCTGAGGCCCGAGACGATGGGTGGAAAGTGTGTGAACTGGTGAGCCTTGTGTCATCGACGAAGGCATACATGTGGATGCGGCTACCAATAAGAACAAGAAATAGCAGCCCGTAGGCGGCTAAAAACAACAAACTGTTGGAAGACAACAGTCTTCCACCCTCCCTCGCCCCCCAACCCCGCCACCCTACACTTCTGAAGAGGAAGCATCTGTCACCCGGAAATAGAAAACAAATCAAACCAACAACCCCACAGTGAGGCTAAATGCTAAGCTAAAACGGTTAGCGAAATAGGAACATGGCAGAGATGGACCCCCTCCATATAGCCGGATAAGAGATACATCGACAGCTGTAATCATGGTAAGACAACGTTGCAACCAGTGCTGTAGGCAGTTCCTGGTATTGAGTTAGAAATTAGTTCACCAAACTCAGGGGAACAGTAAAGTCAGATCGCCCGCATCGCAGGGATTTCAAGGGCAGTCCAGTCAAGGGAGTTCCTGCCGTGTGGCTCAGCTCAGGGATTTCCCTTCCTCATCAGATCCATGGATCACAGGGCTTCTAGACAACTCCGAGTCTGACACAGCCTGTCAAAGGGTTGCGGAGGAACCCAGGATAGTTCCCAGGTCGATCAGGGAGGTAGTCGGGTCAGGGAGGCGGACAGCCGTGGCAGAGTGGGATTCCTCCCTCTGGTGGTCATTCTTCTTGCGGGACCTGGTCCGGCGCTGCTGCAGCTTAGGCATGGTTGGGTGTGACTGCAGGGGGGGTCCGCCGGGCAGGAGAGGGAGCCAGTCCAGGCAGAAGGGGCCGCTCCTCTGTGAGCCAGGTCCAGGCCGCCTGGGGGGTGTCAAAGAAGAATGCCTTGTCTTGGAAGATAACTTGGAGCCGGGCGGGGAAAAGAAGGCCATAGCAAAGGCCCTTGGCACAGAGTTTTTGTTTGAATTCATCGTTTGATCGGCGTTGAGTCTTTACCTCCCTGGAGTAGTCCGGGAAAACCATAATTCTGGAGTTCTGAAACTTCAGTGGACCATGATCCCTGGCCGCCCCCAGGATAGCATCCTGTCCCGGAAGATTTATAGTCTCAGGATAATGGGCCGAGCAGGGGCTCCAGGTGGGGGCTTGGAAGCCAAAGAGCGGTGGACTTGCCCCAAGGCAAACCAGGGCGAAAGTCTCTCTTTAGGCATTCAGGAGCGCACCCAGGTTTTTACAAACGTGTCGGCATGGCCCTGCTCCACTCCCTCAGGAATCCCCAGAAGGCGCAGGTTGTTCCTCTGTGTCCTATTTTTGGCATTTTCTGCCCTTCGATGGAGTTCCGAGGTCTGGGTCTGGAGGAGGGCCACCTGAGTTTTATTCTGGTTCATGTTGTCTTCTGCCATGGAGATATGGGATTCCGTCTCCGTGATGCGTGCCGTAGCATTGCGCAGGTCTTGGCAGATGAGGCCCACATCCATCCTGACCTCGCCAATCTTGTTCTCCACCGAAGCTTTGTGACATGCTTATTGCCTGAAGGATGGTGGATAGCTCACCCCCAGTGACTCCAGGTGCGACGGGTGTCTCCCCGCCAGGATCCTGATATGAGGTAGTAAAGAGGTCCATTTTTGTTTGGGTTTGGGGGACCGGGTTCTGTGGGGTGCGAGTTCTGCCCATCGCCTCCAGGGGTAGAGGTCAATCTGGCCCAAGCAGATGTGGGAACCGGTCTCACCAAGTAGGGGAAGGTGGAGGGGGGAGGAAGGCCTCCGACCCTAGACCGTCAATGCTCAGGTCCGGGCACCTGAGATCCCCCCCCAAGGTCCCAGCAGTAGCCGGAGAAAAGGATGTTCCAGGCCCAGGCCCAGGCCTAGGGTTGGGTGGAGCGGCCCTCCCAGGGGACGACCGGGTCAGTCTGTGCGCCGGGTCTAATGACAATCCCCCAGCTCTGAGCCCCCGCTTAGGAAGATGAAGAAAAGGGAGGGGGGGAGGTCCCAGAGTTAGTCCACCGCCCTTCAACCTGACGCGATGGCCGATCCTCCCTTCTGGACCCCACTCACCAGATAATCACTGAGGAGGCGGAAGGGGGTCTCATCGGACCCAGGGTCTCAGTGGCCCAATGGAAGCAGGTAGACCGCCGCGCCCACGCAGGACCACCACAATGGTCAGGGCCAAGTCGGGGGCTGCCCAATCAAGTGTGCCAGGGAAGCACCATAGGGAACACCAAGCGGTTCAGAGGGCAGGCCACACCGCAGAGGAGTTGGTCCAGGATCAGAGGAGGGAGAATGTGGGGCAACAATGGAGGAGGGGAGGGGTGGGCACTAAATCACCTCTGCATCTCCCACCAAACAATATGGTGGCCAGTCCACAGCCCCTAAGTCCTGCTCACCATTGACAGAGAGATCAAGGGGGCACCTTCATGGGTACACCAGCAGGGTGTCAGTTCTCCCTCCACATCGGGCAGGGCCCCCGGGTGAGCCCTGCTCGTGATCTCTGCCATCCGATCCGGTAGCCAGGAGTAGGTCGTAACAGATCGCCGGGACTCCCGGCCTCAGACCGGTGCAGGACGTTGAGGGAAGTGAAGCTAGGTCATGGAGGGGGTTCTACTCCCCCACTGAAGCCCCAGGTAGCTCAGAGGTTCCCCTCCTCCCATGTAGCAAAGGAGAGGGCCTGGGATCTGCATGACATCGCTGGTGAAGGCGGGAACCCAACTCAAGAAAGGACTCCGGAGCGGGCAGCCTCAAGGGCCAAGGGCAGGCTGGGTCTGTGAGGCGCTACAGGCAGCAACAGGAACAGCAAAGGGAGCAGGCATTAGAGACAGCGCAGCCAGCCGTCGTGATAAGCAGTCTTAAAAGAAGCACAGGAAAGAGCAGGGTCCCAGACCAGGGTCAAAGGCAAACAGCCCGGGAACCTCAAGTGCAGATCTGATCTGGCGTGTAGGCCGCAAGAGCTGAGGCGGTGCACTGGAGGAATGGAGAAGAGGAGGGGGTGGCAGAGGTCCCCTCCGGCAACTCGCTGCCAGAGTGGGGGGCCAAGTTCAAAGATGGGCCGGGTTGGTGCATGGGCTGCGGCCGCCGGACCCAGCAGCAGAGGCATTCAGAGCCCACGGGCGTGTCCAGGCCGTCACAGAAGCCGCCTGCCATTCGTACTGACAGACAATCCTGCGGGGGTTGTCGCAGCTCAAGCCTCAGGTCATGCCCGGCATCGCCAGATCACCAAGTCCCCGGCAGGGAGGCAAAGGGCAGTGCCGGAAGGAGGCTACAGGCTGCTATCTCAAGGTCTCTCCATCTCCTGGGAACGCTGCGGCACCTCTTGCACCCACGGTGATCAGAGCTGGTCGCAAGCTGTCATTCAAGGCCCGGCAACACAGGGACTGAGCACCGCCATTATGGGTGAGGTGAGGTGGGAGAGCAGGCCACAAGATGCTGTAATGGGCCGATCGCCTCAGATGATGGCTCGAACAGGTAAGGCAAGCTGCCAGGAATTGATGGTTTTAGATCTGGGGATCAGAAGGTTCCAGATGTTGATGGCTCATGGCACGGATGACGAAGGGGTCCAGAGCACTCCTAGAGTGTGACAGCAATCTTAACATGCTAAGCCAGGCCCCCATGTGTGCAGTTTTACTGCCATGATAACTATGATTTCAATCCCTTGTTAGGCCTATGTTCTATGTTACAAAATCAAAGAAGGCACTGATGAAGGAGATGTGGAAGGAGATTTCTGCAGAAAAGACTCTTACCAAGAAATGGTACAGCTTTAGCTTGAAAAATGTTTCCCATATGAGTGCTCAGATCGGTTGAACTCAACCAGTATGTTCTTGAAGTCAACAGGAATTGGATGTGCAAGTCTTGGCCATGTAAGCAAATGAATCAGATTATTGACGTTTTTCCCAGAAACTCAATATCTAGCAGGGTTTGATCTGGAAAGTAAAGATATGTGAAGTCAAATATGTTGGATTTGTACTATCCAAGAAGGAATCAACACCTAGAGAACATGAGTCTTTATGAAGTACTCCAAGACTACAGATATAAAAATAAGGTAACAGAAAACAAAGAAGAAGGTTAATTTGCAGTAGTTGTATGTGATGGTTGTTGGTAAAACATAGCAAGGGGAATCTAATTAACCACAGACAACTGAGTTTCCAAACTGCAGACAGAAGAGAGTCTTTCTATTTGGGACTTCTCTAACTGTTCATGCCTTGGCATGTTGAATCAGAACCACTTGGAGACCACAATTGCTACATAGACTCTTTCAATGCTGTAAAAGTCAGCATCAGTGTCCAGTTTTTTCAAACTACTTGCAAATGTTGAATGATGAGATTACACAGGAACAAACCATCACTGCGGAGGTAGCCAAGTAGATTTCCAAAGCAGACAAAGTTCTGGACCACTGAGTCAAGAACAACTTTGACAACCAGTTCCTCAAAATGAATCAGCCATATCCATGAGGTGGAGACTGGAATGTAGCAAAAAGAGAGGAAAGTGTTGATTTCAAGCACTTACTAGCACAATTGAATGACAATATTGAAGTAAAAGATAAAAAAAAACATGAGAATAAAGAATGTGAATGTTTTTGTTTAAGCCAATACTGCACTATATCAGTGGTCCACCTGGCACTGGGATAAACTTTTGAACTACATTTTCACTGCTTATCTATAGAGGGCTATAGAATCAAATTTATCACCAACTGGATTAGCTGAACACAACATTAAAGGAATTACTTTACACTGACTACTTATGCTACTGGTTTAATGGTAAGGAAGTCCAGGCAGCTGTATTATAGGTTACATTAGTAAGACTTAGCAGGGCTTTGTAACAGGTTATTAAGATGGTAATATTTGGTAAGTAGTTCATAAGTACTTAGAAGATAGCATATAGCTTAGAGCGGATAGCCTCACCACGAGTAGCCTCCTTGCTGTTAAGCCTGCACACTCCATTTGTCACTATACACCTCACCAGATACTCAGGCATTCCAACACATCACCAGCACTCTAGTATTCCAGTACATCACTAAGCAGTTCCTGCACTCATCCTGGCTGAGCAGCAGAGAAGGTGCAACTACGGAAAGGGTGCATAGCAACAACTCAAGTCACAACAGCTACCTGTTGAACAAGGCAATAAAGTGGAATACTAGATGTTATCGGGTGAAGCTTGTCATGAGGTGTCAGGAGTATAGAATAAACCAAAACTTTTAATCATCCATGAGGTGAGCCTGGTTACGAACTTAATACTTGCCTTCGTACACTTAAGAATTATATTTATTTTAAAAACAGAGTATGATGAGCTGTTTGGAGGAAAGCATATAATTATCTTTAGTGACCTACTACAACTTACTCCCATTAAAGGTCATCCTGTTTTCAAGACACTTCTCCATAATGAAACACAAAATTATATATTACATTCTTAATATGGAGATATCCTGAAGGACATTAGAGTAGGAGTTCTCATAAAAAAGGGTGAAAGTGCTTTGGAAAGTCAAATTACCCCAAAAATCTTTTAATGTGATAGCACAGCAGCACATCTAATGTACAATTTCATTAAAAAAAAGACAAATCAGTAGTCTGTTTAATGCCTAGAGTGCTCCAACTTCAATGAGCAATTACCAAAGCTGAGGAAGGAAGATATTTTGGAAAATACAGCTAGTGATATACAGAAACACCATGAGGTAACAATACTCATAACAAAGATACTACACGCAAAATTTAAATTTTTGTAGAAGTCTGTGTCGAGGACTCCAGGATTAGAAAGTGTGCAAAAAGTGTTGACTCTTTTTGGGGTATAATTTAAATGTGGAGGGAGGTTAGTAAATGGTGAAATAGGTAAAATTATTGATTTAATACATTTCCCAAACAGGGATGAGGTTGAGTACTTAGCCGTAACGTTTGATCAGGTTGATGGCACAATGCAATTTAGTCAATGATTGTATTGTACACTTTTTGCTTGTAAAGGAATTACATGTGTGGCAGTTTCCAGTGTCTCTAGCATATGCTGAAACTATCCATTAATCTCAATGTTTAAGCAAATAGGCAGCTTTTCTCAATATTGGAAGTACAGTATTTAAAGAAGGTATGTTGTATGTAGCATGAGCCGGAGATATAACGTTGTCCGCTTTTGTTTTCAGCTGAATTAGAAGATAGGAAGGTTAGTGCTGATGCAAGCTATGTAAGAGAGTATGACCAGTTAAGAAGTCTATACGCTCCTCATTCGGGTCAGTATTTTATTTTTGTGAAATGGGTAATCTGTACAAAACGGAAGCTTACAAAAGAGTTGACTGATGTTCAAAAAAAGAAAGGAAACCAAGACAAACTAGAAGGTGTTAAAAAGATAAACTAGAAAATGGAGGAGATTTTGAAGGATACCGGTTGGAAAACAGCTCAGGTGTCAACTGCCATGCAAATGTTGTTCTCAGTGTACTATTTCATTTAGAAAATCTTTGAAATCAAATTTAATAAAAACTAGATAAGGGATTCTGTTCTGCACTGTATCATTTGCACCAACGTTTACTCAAAGACAGAACTGCAATACATTCTACTTCAGGCATTCAAGACCTTTCATAAATGTAGAGGTTCGCTAATATTTATTGTTGACACTCAACAAGATCAATAATCATTTATAATGGTCATGCTTAGAGTTCTAGAAGAAGAAGAAGTAGATATTGATTACTTATTTAGACTGACTTAGAAATGGAACCATAACTGTGAAGATTGCTTATTTACATACACAAATCCATAAATTCTGAGCAGTATCTCTTCTTAACACTACCAGATTGCAAAACAGTGCCTTTTGACGGATTGATTAAAAACACTAACCAAAATATGTCCTGCCCAAATTGCAGATAAGATGTTATGCCTATGTTGCATCTACAAAGAGCTGGGAAACATTTTTTATTACAGTTACAATGGTGCATAGCAGATGGATCTAAACTGGAAGCCAACATTACAAACTTCAGAGCTAGACAAAAAAACTATTTTTGTAAGAACTTATAATAATATAGCTATTACCTTCAACAAAGGAGTTAATGTAACATCTGGACACTACACTGTGTATTTAAAGAGTGAAACTGGATGGATGGAATGCAATGACAGCAAACTTAAATTCAAACCAAAACTACATTACAAAGTACAAAATGTTGCCCTAGTGTTTTTTCAGCAATGTTCTAAACAGCATTTCTGGAAAGAAAGTAATGAACGCTGTTTCTTATGTGAGGATTGTCCGTGTTTTAGACATAAATTGACCTGTCAGGGGTGATGTCTTTAAAATGTTCTCCAAAATTCAAGAGTCCTTCTATCCTCCACAAAGGAGTTATTATAATATCTGGATACAACACTGCCTAATTAAAGATTTAAACATGATGAATACAACGCAATCACAGCAACCTTAAATCGAAACCAAAACTGCTTTTCAAACTATAAAATTGCCACCTTTTGTTTCTCCAACCAAATTTCTACGTACTATTTCTAAAAAAAAAATTATTTTGGGATTTCATCTACATGAGTCATTAGTGTAATACACATCATTTGACCTACTAGAGATGATGTTTTGAAAAGGATCTACAAAAATTAAAGAGTGGTTTACATTTATTCATAGTAGTGTACCAGGTATAATAATAATGGGAAAAGCACTAACATTTTTTGTTTACATAGTAAGTGTGGGTAAAACAACTGATCAGCGAATTGTAGTGAGTGCAATGCATAGTGTCACTTATTTACGGTGATATACTGTGCAGGTTTTGTATCTTTCTGCAATCCATACGATTGTGTTTTCCCTACTGTTCAAGGATGAAGCTTCAAAAGCACATCATTTATGGTGAAGAAGTATGAAAGCTGAGCACAGTAAAAAAGGGAAAGTAAATATTTGACTGTTTTGTGATATACTGTTGCAGCATAAGGAATGTGTACTGTTATGTTTATGGAACTTAATAAAGCAAATACTAAGATATTTCTATTTGTTTTCTATTACAGCAGTGTTTGTACTAATAGAACTTTATATGTGTCAACCCACTTGTAGTGTCACAGAAATACTTGTATGACATACTCGTGGAGAGAATCTTCATGCATGAAGAGCACTTGATATACATTGCCACTGGTTTCTTTTGCCAGTAGCTGAAAAACTCCCAATCAATAGATTGCTGCTTTGCTGTCACAGCTGATCCTAACTCACTCATACAGCTACTTAGAAATCAACACAGCTACTCACATACCCACTCACGCATCCTCTCACTCACACATACAGTCACTCAGTAAAATAGTAAAGTAACTGAGCTTATAAAGCACCTGGTTACACTTAGCAGTGTGTCCCCGCACAGTACCGCTGAGGAACCCATCCTGGCCTGTTCCTGTGAGGCACCCACTCCTGGACGCCTCAAGATAAAGCCAGGCATCCATAGCGATTAGGGCCGGTGTGGAGATTAAGCAAGCTATTGCCCAGAGTTGCAGAGTGGGACCCATGATTAGAGTAGGCACCGTGGCGAGAATTATCGGGTCCGCGGACATTGAGCCCAAGACCCTGCCGTGACGGGAATTTAACCCTGGTCTCGGGTCAGATCTCTGCAACAGGGTCTGCTGCTCTAACCAGTGAGCCACATTTCATACAGTCACTCCTACATGCACTCACTCACCCATACAGACATTTACACATTCTATCACTCACTCTTAAATTAATTTACTCACACACACAGTCACTCATAGAGTGACTCACACACCCACAGGCCTATCTACATAGCCACTCACAATCCCACTTATTCATCCATACAGCTATTGACACACACACACTTACATATAGTCTACCCACTCAGTCTGTCACTCACTCATACAGACACTCACACAGCAACTCACCCAGGTACACATCCCTTATGCTACTATTCCAAAGCTGACGAAGGAGAGCCATTCACAGAAGCCAAGGGGTTAGAGAGGTATTATAGGGAAGTGGGTACACCCTCCTGAGTTAACTGTAGCAAACTTGGGGGTATTTTCACAAGAACGTGTGATAACTACTGCAAGAGTATCGTAACGCAACTTTCAACATCCTAGCCTATCGCAGGAAAACAACGCTGTGGCAATGTGAAATTCACAAAACGGCGGTAGCATGCAATAGTTTGCCGAAACTACGGCCAATGCCCGTGATACAACCACCTCGATGGAAATTAAAACACAAACCCCAACGTGAAAAAACCTGCGAGGGGCTAAAGCACGATAAGAAAACAGTGATAGCCAGCGCTAGGGCAGCAATACTCGTGCGCAATTCGGGAAAAAGCAAAAGAACAGCATACAGAAAATGCCACAGAACAAAATTCATCAACAGCGGAGTACCGGGATGCACCCTGGGCAACTGCAGAGAACAACATGTACACCACAACATCCAAGCACCGTGGAAGAACAGAACCAACAGTCACACCACATGAAAGAGACCAGTGGCAGACAAATCAGAGCCGCAGGAGCGACACACCCACTGTGCTGCATAAGCACATAAGCAGAAGTGCACCTCGACATTGACAAACAATCAGGTACAAACAGCAACAATTCCACAATTGAACACAGGACACAACTGGTTAAGCAAATGTGCACAACCTGGCAAATCACATCTAAAACCGCATGGAAATGTAACATGACAATGTACAAGTACAACCTGTAACCTGCAAAAATGTTTTAATCACACATGCAGTGCAGTTGGACATCTTCTACTGTCGCATGATTGCCATGGACGGTCACAATGTGACATGCTCATGAGAAGTATGTGTCAATGATGGTATTCGTACGGGCCATTCCTGCCGCAGCTGCAGTGGGATGTGGGCCACCTGCCCCATCACCCCCATCATCGTCCGGTACCTCTGGAACTGGGATCCATGGGACCCTGGTGCGAACATAGATGTTGTGCAACACACTACATACAACAATCATCTTGCACACAATGTTCGAGCTATACAGGAGCTTTCCACCTGTGCTGTCAAAGCACCTGAAACATGACTTCAACACGCCAAATGTGCATTCAACAATGCCCCTGGTGTGAATGTTGGTCGCATTGTCCTGCCTCTGGGCGGTGTGGCCGGGTGTCAGATGGGTGTCATCCTCCAAGGGCAGAGTGCATATCCTTGATCACCTGTGACAGTGCAGGGAGAAAAAAGTCAATACTTGGTTCGGCAGGAAGTGATGGCAGGTCCACCAATCCAGTGACGCCTGTGCTGGCTGTGTGTAGGGTGAGTGTAAGCCAGCGCTGTAAAGTTGCAACACACAGAGCTCTCCTAAGCCCCAATGTGATTGATTTGGGTTTTACACTGAACATTCAATACGGGCAATGGCAGTGGTTGAAGACCTCCAAAATCTGACGGATTTCCCTGAAAAACATTGATGTTGAATTCCCCGGCGAGCAGGCAATCAGCATGAGGAAAGTCCACAGCCAAGTCACGCAGAGTTTTAAGTAGATGGTTTAAGTGAGCCCTTTTTGTTTGTGCACTTGGATTAATATTAACATTAGGAAGCAGAATGGATCTCTGTTGTCTCCACAAGCTGATTTTAACTCCAAGCAACCAGTCCTCATCAAAGTTTAGTAAGTCTGTTGAATCCCTTTAGACTGCATGAGATGTAGATGGACAAGCCCCCCTTCGGGTATCCATAATTAATAATTTCCAATGGCTGGTTTCCAATATTTGATAAATCCTACAATGGGGGAGTTGTGGGTGGCCCATGTTTCCTGGAGGGCAATTAGATCATGACTATGAAAACAATTTCGGGTCTCCGATGAGGTCATCTTATGATGAAGGCCACTAATGTTCCACGAAGACAGAGATAGACAAGACTGCAGCTGGAGATTTGTGGGGCTTGTAGGTTGGAGCTGAGGAACGCTAGTTGGACAGCCTCCAGTGGATTGAATTTTGGTAAGTGTTGGCCAGATGGTCAGGCTGAGTTTTTACAGGACATAGCGGCTGGAAGCCACCCCCAGTCTTGAACTTTAGTGAGATTCAAAGGTATGGACCTGTTAAAGATCTGTCACCAACTGCATTTTTTTAGATTGAGTTTGGCTGTTTTCAATCACCATTCAGTGTCCGACAAACACTTGTCTGGGTTGCTTGACTATCACTGTGGGATAGCCTGGATTAAGGTGTGGGTAGATTTTTATTCCCCATGACAGAAAAATGTCTTTATGGGCTAGAAAGGCTCGAGCCCATGTAGTGGTTAAGAATGTCACTGAAGTTACTTCAGAGGGCCGCAACCCTCTTGGCAGGAGAAATTCTTTGTATTGGATGTCTTCAGATGCCAGTGTATCAGTAGGTTGTTGACATTTGCTCTATTAAGGACGTCATGATGGCCTTTCGATTAATATTCAGGAGCAAGAAGAGTTTTGGAGTACTGTAGATTACTGCAGCACTTTCTTGACTAGGACCCGAGTCAGGTAAGACATTTCTTTCAGTTAGGAAGCCAGGAACTATTCCTAATTTAGGCAGAGGATTATCTAGGGATACTTGCAGATTTGTCAAGGTGTCCTCAGGTGGCTTTGGTGCGTGCTTGAATGTTACTTTTGAGTGGTTATCTCCAGCACTTGATGGAACAGTCTGAAGACAACAATGAGGAGAAAAAAAGTTTGAGTAGTCATTTCTGTGGGCAAGTTTGTTTTCCCTACTTGTGATTGACCAGTTGCTTTGTCCGTGCCAATTGAAGACTTTTTTGTTTTTTAGCATCCGCAACTTTGTGAGGATTTAGTGGGGGACCTCTTAAGCAAGAAGGAGAAGCATATTGAACCTGCTGGTGTACAGGAGTGGGCTGCTATGCATTTGGTATTGGGAGAGCAGTAATGGTCTGTTGATCCTGTTTAGTGGAGTAAAACTTGAAACTTGTTTATTGCCCGAGGTTTTAAACAATGGGAACAATTTAAGGGGTTCAGCTGTAGATTTTATTGTTAGCTTGTTTCTTTGTTTACGTTGGCAATTTCTCTCTCTCTTACTAAGAGGATGGAGTGGTTAAGGATTTGTCTTTGAGTAAGGTGGGGCCGGTGTGGATGGCTTGGGGTCCAACTCTGCATAAGCACAGTCCTGAAGTTGTTGAGCCACTCAAAGTTTGGAGGCTCAACGGCAGGGGTGGAATAAACTTGGCTGGCGTTGTCAACCCTTGATCCTAATGATGCAAATTTGATGCTACAGAAGTTTTTGCCTCTATACTCTCTGGAATGCCGTCGACCACTGATGTCTGAGTGTTGTCGTTTTTTTTACCGGACTTGAATCTGTACTCTTTAAGTGGTCCTAATCCTGGCGCTTGCTGACACTGCCTCCTGAAAGTTGTTAAACTTCATATAAGACACAGTTTAAGAAATCTGAAAGTGCTGAGAGGCTGTCAATGATGGGTGAACAACAGAAAACTGACTGGACCAAGTTTGAAGATAATTGAGCCCTTATTATTAGGTTATTTAGATTTACTAACTTGTTGTCAATACCTGCTGTAAACAGGGCAAAGGTGTTCAAAAGATCAACTTGCATGTCCAATTTGTTTGAATGGTAGTTTAATGCTGTGACTGTAGTTTGAAAGGTTTGCAGCAGTTGTGAGAAAACATTCAAAATACATATGGGGGGTCGGCCTGTGAGTCGGGGTCCGATTTCAGATTAGGTTGTTTGTCTGAGTCTTTGAGAAAGACAGAAAGATCCAGTAGTGATTGGTCATGTAGGTCTGTTCCTTGTTGATGGTTTGTGAGATCTGTAGCTGTTACTGTGACTGAGTTTGAAGGCGTTTGAGGCAGAAGTTGTTTAATGTTCCCCTTCACTGGTCTATCCCATTCAGCTGCAAGAGGGCTAAATACCTCAAATCTTGGTGTTTGATTTTTTTGTGTAATTAAAGGACTTGGAGACGGGTTTTGTGGTTTCCTAGTCATTGGGATGTCTGTTTGTTGTGGTGAAACATTAAGTTTTGGCTCAATGATTTTGGTGCCTCCAAAACTTGAGAAAGGTGGGAAGGTTTACCCCCTCCAAGTTACTTTTTTGAAGTAGTCCAAGATAGAGATGGTTTGCAAAGTCTCACGGCTCGAAAAAGGATGGCGATCCCTCTTACTGTCAGTGAGTGCGGCGGGGACATAGGCACCAATTGTTTGGGAATATTCGCTGCGGCTCCTTCTACCACTACTGTCAGCCATTTAAAATGTTTTTTGCTTCTGTGATGGGACCACCTTCCTTATTCTCCCAGATCTCACCACTCTGCTCTATTATGCTGCGTTGCCGATAAGGAGCTGCTTCTGCTTCTGCTGAGTCCTGGATTCACACTAGGTTCACACTGGTGACTACAGGCTCTGCGGCTTGGACACTCCCGTTCTATTCCCCTCCTCCTCCCTGCCCAAAATAACCTGCCTTAAGACCATTGAGACCCTGCCACCTCAACCAGGTCTAAAGTGGAGCCGGGGCAGAGTATGGCATACTGCGTGAGGTATGTGCAAGGGCCTCAACAAGAGGTCAGTATGGTCATTGTAAAAGTGTGGGTAGGGATAACGGAGGGGTAGTGATGGTGGGGGAAGGGTGGGGCAGGGCAGGTCAATGCTAGAGCAGAGAAGAGCTGAACTAGGGTAACTAGAGCTTGAGCCACACCTGGCCAGGCCAGCAAGTAGAGCAGCTGCAGTCTGCAGTTCGATACAAGCTTGTGCAGCCAAGACTAACCTCAGATCGGTCAGGTCTGAGCGACACAGTCAAGAGGAGGCAGGCAGAACATGCACTGTAGGACTACAGCACTATAGCACTCTATAGCACAATCGGGTGAGGATGAGAGGAGGAGGGTGGTATTGTGCTGTGGAGTTGGAGTTGGAATTAGAAACACCATAGACCAGGGGAGGAGGAGCGGGGGACAATTCGTGCAGAAGAAAAAGTTACTGGGGGATCCGAGGGCCATGACTCACCTCGGCAGACTTTGCCAACTGCCCACAGAGATCCACAGGATTCACAGGAGCCCCGCGACGTTCCTGCTGCATCTCTAATCTGCACTATTCCTCCACACCTCATAGTGCAACAACCTCCGTGGACTATGATCGCCGATGGCACCACCACCGGCAGCTGCAATCGGCAACTGGCCAGACCGCTGCTGGTGCTGCTGCTATCTGATGCTCTGCCCCAACGCACCACTATGCAACTCGTTCGCTCTGCTCTCGCTGCACATTCAGCTCTCTGCTGTCTCAGGTCTCAGGATTTGGAATCAGGAATCAGGAAATAGCCAGTAACGAGTGTGTTGATTTGGTACTTACCAACAAGCAGTCCCGTTCCATATGTGCCATCCTGGAAGCGTTGGTTGATGATGGACTGCCGGAAGATGAAGGAATCATGCACACTGCCTGAGTATTTGGCGACAACATTGGTGAAGAGTCCCCGGTGGTCCACTATTGCCTGCACATTGATGGAATGCGTGTGCTTTCTGTTGCAGTAGTGGTGTGCTGTATCCACAGGGGGCACAAGTGGGACATGTGTGCAATTGAATGCCCCCAACACGGCCGGGAATCCGTTTATGGCATGGAAGCCTTGCTTGGTCTCCTGCTGTTCCTGCTCAGTGTTGAGGAAGTGAAGGCACTGGGGTATGAAGCTAAGGAAGGCATCCAGGACAGGTGTAATAAACTTTGATAGGGCTGGCTGCTAGACCCCTCCGACTCTGGCAGTTCGTGGTTGGAAGGTACCAGAGGCCAACAGGTGCAGCACAGCCAGCAGCTTTGTCTGGGGAAGGATGTTGGTTCTCCGTTGTGTTGGGACCATCAGCCTGTGGACGATGTGGGTCATGAATCAGATGCAGAGAATTGTTGTCCTTTTGAGCCTTTAGTGGGGATTGACTTCCTCGGTCGTTTGGTCTTTGAGAGTGGTGCTTTTTCGGTAGGTCCGCTGTCTTACTCTGAGCTGCCTCTGAGGTGGTCCGGGGGGCTGCTGGTTCGGATTCCGGGGGGTGGCGGTGGGTGTTGTGGCCCTGTTGGGGCTCCGAGCTCCATGATGAGTAGCTTCATGGCATTGTTTGTTTTTCAGGTATGGCTGTGTGCGGGGCACCATTGCCTACTGCAGGTAGTCGT
Source organism: Lissotriton vulgaris (assembly GCF_964263255.1). Lineage (NCBI taxonomy): Eukaryota > Metazoa > Chordata > Amphibia > Caudata > Salamandridae > Lissotriton > Lissotriton vulgaris. Next base: position 472,362,685 of record NC_141694.1, read on the forward strand.
CCGTCTTTCCACCTGCTTGAGGCAGGTGTTAAATACCTGCGGCTGCTGCAGCTTATAGTCTGTTTTTGGATCGCTTCCTGGATCTGTCAGTTATTTGTGAAAGTGGTGGTGGTGTTTTTTTGTGGGTTTTTGCACGAGAACGCCAACTCTGCATCTCATTTGGGTTAGTTATTGGTGTCCGTCGTGGTGTTAGAGTTAAGGGAAGTTATCGCAGGAATACTGACGATGTCTGCTGTTTGCACCAGCTTGTGAATGGGGTGTTATTTCTATCTCCACTTTTTATGTGTTAAGGTGGAGATAAACTGGAGGTAAGTCCTTGTGAATATGCCCCATAAAGTATCCAAAACCATCAGGCTCAAATTTAGACTTACATGGTGTACCCTGCTTGAACACGAGAAATGAGGCAACTCCTTTTTGTTAGTTAACCCTCACACACCCTATTTGTGTCATGCTTCATCATAGGGTTCACCCTGACTCGTAAAGGTCAGGGAAGGCTCAACTGTATTTCAGGGTGCGCTTAGAAGATGCAGCCCAGGGGGTGTAGAGGTATAAAATCCTACTGCGTTCCCGAGGTATCCCTTTATTTGCAGGGACGTAGTGCATAATAAAATAAATATATACAAGGGGTCATTTGGAGGTAATGGTCCTATGACCCTAAAGATGTGCCAACTTGTTTCTGCCCTTAGTTAATGGCCTGTTAGATCCCGGGCTTTCTTCAGGGTAAAATGAGATTCCCTCACAGAAATTTAATAGTGGGTATTCCTATATATTTTTTTAATTATGAAATTTCAATCGATTATGGTGGAATACTCGTTTCTCATGGGGATTTGGAAAAGGGTAGCCTTATAGTCAAACACACTCCACAAGATACTGCCCCTCATGCCACCTATTAGGGTCCCACGTCTCCTTGAATTCCCTAATGCTGGGAGCCTAAGTTATCATCAATGCCTGTTTAGATTCGAACCATAATTCAATAACTAATATGGAATACTCAAATATGCACCATAGCTTTCTAATTCCTTTTGTCTGTCAAGTGTTGAGCTAGCAATCTAGAATCTTTAGTGCATATTCACATTAGCACCACCACTCTGAGAATTTGCATTCTCAAAAATTAATCCTCGATTTGCAAAACTTATTAATCCTAAATGCTAGTTAAGATTTCCACTCAGTAATCCTTAGGGCATAACCAGATTTATTGAAGCACTCGTTATCCCATCACGCATAGTTTCTACATGCATGTGAATATCTGCACAATTACACAGAAATATTGAATGCCGGCTCTGATTTGCACCTCACTCTGAAATCTTGACATGACATTACTTACTCTCTGTTGTTCTGCCAAAGACACATGCCACTTGCTCTCTACTCCTTCACTCCAATTATGTATTTCCAAATAGGTAATGAGGTATAAATTCAGAATCAGTTTTAAGCACATCGAATACTGCACGTCCTGTATTTTACTGTGCCCTTTCCCTTTGAAAAATGTGGGCATCTGTGACCTACCAAATTCTATCAACTTTACTCATTATATTAAAGCACATAACTCATAATACTGACCTCTTCTCAAACCCGTTTGTAAAGATTGTATTTAGTTCTTGAACAGGGAACACGTATTTTACATGTTGAACTAATTGTCATCAATTTCAAGGAGCCAAATTATACAAATAAATGTGATTTACTATCATACATTCTGTCCCAGAAATGAACCAGCACAATAGTCCCATTTGGAAATAACAAGAATCGTGTATAATACTGCCAAAAAAGTTAACTTTGAAAGAGTCAATGATGCTGTTTATCTGACCAACATCATGCCCAGATTCCATGAGAAGAAAGAGAGACGGACCATCAGGAGAAAGGACACAGAGAAGAGGAGACGAATGAAGTTAAGTATAGGGGGAAAAGGCATCGACAAACATAGGGCACAAAGGAGTTATCAAGTGAAAATGATAAATTCAAACTTTTTGACACTCACCATAACCCACAGGAAAAGTTCTCAAATACCCATACTTGGGACTAGGGGCCCGATGTAGGTAAAATTGATTTACCGATTTTTAATTACCGAATTTTACCGATTCGGTAATTGAAAATCGGTAAATCAATGTGGTGGACATGTAGGTATTTCCAGATGTGGAAATACCAATTCTGTAACATTCGGTATTTACCGATTCTGTAAATACAGAATCGGAATTTCCCATTGATTCCTATGGGCTTCAAAGCCCATAGGAATCAATGGGAAATACCGATTCTGTATTTACAGAATCGGTAAATACCGAATTTTGCAAGGGTGCAGGGGGTGTCACTTTGACACCCTCTGGCACCCCACAAATAGGCATGTGCGCCATGTGGCACACAGACATGCCCTAAGGGCATGTCTGTCTGTCACATGGCTAGGTGTGCATGCACACATGTGCATGCACACCTGAAATCGGTATTTTACCACACAATAGGATTGTGTGGTAAAATACCGATTTTGTAGGGCCTTTGTAACTCAGAAGAGTCCCACCTACATCAGAGATTTACCGAATCGGTAAAAATACCGATTCGGTATTTTACAGAATCGGTAACTTTACCGAATCGGTAAAGTTACCGATTCTGTAAAATTGTGCCCCTACATGCCAAATCATGTATACCGGTCGATAACGGCCGAAAATACCGATTTTCGGCCGTTACCGACTGACCTACATCTGGCCCTAGATGAATTCAAGCAGTGTGGTTGCTCTGGAGGCTCTGACATCAGTTCTCCTTATAGCATGCCATGTCCGACCCAGTAGCCGCCTTGATAAGCTTCCCCAGGAATGATCACACCACCCCAGTAAGGACAAAGCTAGATAATATACCCTATAGCTCTATCTTTTGCCGGCTAGATACCACACCATAGCAGTGCCTCCCTTATCTAGAAGTTCTTAACGCACAAGTTAAAGCTCGTTTCATCAACCCTGCCCAACCAAGCTGAGATCTTTTCTTCATTTTTCATATTTGTGATCTCACTTCCTTCAAAGGAGTCAATATGGCAATTACTTTGCCTTTTAGACACCTCAAGAGAATGACACCACTGATGATGCTTTCCTCATTTTATCCAGCTTGTCGACTTCACAGGCATTTTGTTTTTTATCGGTGAGACTGAAAAAAGCTGTTCTTGTCCCTCTTTTGTTGTTTTTGAATGATATTGAGGCATTCCCAAGACCTTATCCCTAAATATCAATATGCACTAGAAATCCACCCATATTGATCCCTATCTCAGTGGGGCTTACCCAACACTGTAATCAGACACCAACTATTTGGGGACTTCAAAACAGTGTAAACCCACTTTCTCTGTGAGCACTTGAAACCCACTTCCATTGCAAACTATCCCTGTGGGCGCTTGGAAACCACATTCATTTCACACTAGGGGGGATATTCTCAAGAACGTGCGATAATCATTGCCAAAATAGGTTAATGCAAATTTTCATATCGCTGTCTATCACAGGAAAGTAACTCTGTGTTAACATCGTATTCACAACACAGCGGTAACATACAATAGATCGCCGGTAACGTGTCAAATGTCTGTGATAAAATTACCGGAACGGGTTAAAATTCTAAACCTGAACGTGAAAAAAGTTGCGATGGACCCAACCACAATAGAAAATTCAGCAATAAGCAGTGCCACGCCTACAAGTCCGACAAGTCAGGTGGGAAAAATCCCTATTAAAGCAGCAACAAAAAACACAAACAACTGCGAAGCTCCATGGAGGTAGCCGACAAGTAAGGAGGACAACCAGAACACCACACGTCCCACGGAAGACCTGTCTGGGACTATCATTGGGGAGACGGTGGCACAGGACCAGAAACAGCACAACATTACATGAGCCAACAGCAACAGGTTGAGTAACAACCAGGGTGGTAGACCAAGGGCGGGGGGCCTGGGGTGATGGTGGTGGGTGTTGTAGCTCTCTTGGGTCTCCAAGCTGCATGAACAGTCGCTCCATGACATGTGTTGGTCTTCAGATGTGGCTCTGGGCTGGGCTCCCTTTCATTCTGCAGGTTGTCGTCCTGCTTAACACCAGTGAAAGGCAGGTGTTAAAGCTCTGCTGCTAATGCGCCTTATCGCCTGTTTTTGGATCGCATGGTATATCTGGCTGGTTGTTGAGAATGTTGCAAAGTGGTGTTTCCATGTGTTTTTGCACCGGAACGCCTACTTTGCATATCATTAGCGTTAGTTGTCGCTCTCATCTGTGGCGATGTTTTATGCAACAGCTATTGCTGGAAAAGAAGCGATGTCTGTAGTTTGCACCAGCTTGAGAATAGCGCAATAAATCTATTGCCATTTTTGCGGCACTAAAATACTGATAAATCAGCGATAGGTCCTTGAGAATATGCCCCTATGTCTATGTGGACATGAAGCCAACTTTCTTTGCACATAATCTGTGTCAAGACCTTAAAACACTGTAATTACACACCAACTCAGTGGGGAAGTGAACAGTATGAATTACTTACTATCTTTACGGTAACTTGAAAAACACTCTGTTGGGACGTAAAATCCTCTTTGATTGCACAAACGACTTTAGTAATTCAAAAAGGGCATTTTCGAGTACTTTCTTTATATCCGCACTAATTCAGACATAAAGATAGTATTCATAAATTCACTTTGTGAACTCCCGATGTCATACATTTTGGACATTTGGTCTAAGTTTAGCCCAAACATCTAGGTTCACCCATGTGAATCAGGCCCTATCTTTGTGCCTAAATGAACAACACCCTAATCGCACAACATCTCAGTACTGTGTTATCATGTACAATCACAAATGGGACTTAAACGTCTGAGGTAAAGATTGTATCATGATTTTATTTTGGCACTTTTGTATTACTAGCATATTTTTTAAATCTCAAGGACGCTTAGTCCCCATAAGGTAGGTTTCTACACATGTGTGTGTGTGTGTGTGCGCACGTGTGCATGCTTCATATACTATGTGGCATGATAATACAATCAGTAATAGAGTCTTCCTTTCCTTCTCAGTTACAGACCATGCTAAATTACATAAATTGTGATTGGTACAGACACTATTCTTAGTCAATGAATGTACTTAGATCTACGTCTAACCGTCCCTCTTTGACAAGCATAACCAGGAGCCACAATGTGAATTGGGTACACAGTCCTGTTTCCACTGTGGCGCACTTTTAACCAGATGCACAAGCACGAACAGGGACGACATGAACAGGTCAGCCATTAACCCATTCCACGTGGGGCTAAATTCCCCGCAGTGCAGAGGGGTGGCGCGCACGGCGCCGCGGTACTCATGACGAGTCCAGCTCGTCATGTTGCACAGTGGAGATGTGCTCATGACGAACTGGACTCGTCATGACTCCGCCTACTCCTTTAGAACGCCCGCACAGGCGGGGAATTCACCGCCCGTGGAAGGCGCCACTGCAGCATGACGAGTCCAGCTCGTCATGAGCCCATGACCACAATGCAGCATGATGAGCTGGACTCATCATGAGCCGGAAAGGGTTAACCCGCAGCTGCTTTTGGAAAGGGGCGACCATTCGGTCCCCCCGAACGTATGGCGGAGTACCACGATCCCCCCGGGAAGCCATCTTGGGCGGGAGACTAGTCTCAGCTGGTATGCCAAAAGCGGCGTAGCCGGGGCGCGCCTTTTTCCCGCCCTGGAGTGGGCTGGCCTAGACACTGACGCGGCCGGCCACGCCCTTGGGGCAGGCAGGGGCGGGTTTACGCCCGCCCTGAAGACGGATAAAAGGAGCAACAAGCCAAGAAAGCATCCTCTTGTTCCTGTGCTCTGAAGCTGCACCTCCTCGCTGCACGTGAGCTCGAGACGGAACGAAGAGCCAATTTTGAGCGTTGTAATCTTTCTTGTTTGTTTTACAGATACTCTGTTGGAGAATGCCCAAGAAAGCGGGAAAGCGAATGACTACCGACCAGATGCTGCGTGTTCTTATGAAAGAGGTGACCGAGCTAAAGAGGCGAATGGCAGATAAAGACGAGGAAGGGGGACCGAAACGTCCGTTGGCAGGAGCAGCTCCGGGAGGGAAAGGCAAGAGGCCCAGAAGGGGAGCAGCTGGGGGAGACATCCCGGGTCCCTGTACCCCACTCGAAGAACCAACTCCGGTGCCGGAAGAGGGGAATCCGATTCCCGTGGTGGTCACCCCCGTGTCCGGGGAGGATATGCCGCCCGAGCTGGCAGCACAGTTAGCAGCGTAATTGGGTAAAGGTAGCAAGGGCGCCACGGCTGACGACGCGCGGGTTTTGATGAAGCAACTGCGTGAAACAAGGGAAGCGGCGAAGGCACCATCGCCGGCTGCGGCAGTAGAGAAGCCACCTGGGACAGGTCCAGTCGCAGATACAGCTTCCGGTTCAGGTAAGCGGCCATTGCCGATTGCGAGGGATGAGTCTGCACCCTCACGAAGGGAAAAGTTGGGTCAACATGTCCCTCTGGCTATTAAAGAGAAGATATGGGCAGAGGAGTATATAAACATCTTCTCGTTGCTTACCGATCATTATGAGATGGAGCATGTTAAGAGCCAGAAGGAGCTCATGCATCCGAGTGTTTGGCGCGCAAAGATGGCCGCCTTTAAGGTAAATGAAAACATTGGCACTTGGGGCAGAGCGTGGGGGATTTTTACATCCATCATGGGTGAACGTAGGCCCGAATTGCTGTCCGAATTGCCGATTTATCAGTCACGGATCATGGGGTATTCTGTATCACACAAGGGCAATCAATGGTTCTGTTACGATAATATTTTCAGAAAAGCGAAAGAACATGATAAAAACTTAACTTGGGATTGTTATGATTCTGTGTCTTGGTCCAAAATGGAAGATACTGGTATGTTGAAGTTGCCATTGGTAGGGAGTAGCGTGGGTGAATCCTCCCGCCAATATGCTGGGACGCCCTTTCGATCGAGTACGAGTAACGACAACCACTCGAGGCCGATCGGCAACGCAGGTAAAAGGGGGATTTGTTGGAACTTTAACAGGGGTAAATGTACGAGGCCCCAGGGGTCATGCAAATTTAGGCACGAATGTGGAGGGTGTGGGCAATCATCCCATCCTGAGTCCATGTGCAGAGCCAAAACGGGTGATAACGGGGGTAGAGGAGGCGCCAAACAGGTCTGATATAGTCCGAGGGGCGCCTTTACCTACTCCGATTGATACCATGGCAATGATTCCCTGGCTCAGCGAATACCCGGATCACGCTTCCGCTGGGGTGTTGCGGAACGGGTTTTCATATGGTTTCCGCATCCCAGTGGGGGAGTTTCAGGGTATAGCGAAATGTAAAAACCAAATAGCGGTCTTGCAACATACGACCGTGGTACAGGAAAAGATCGTGAAAGAGGTTACTCGAGGTCGAGTCGCCGGTCCATTTAATGTGCCACCAGTTGCTGACTTTGTTTGTTCCCCTTTAGGGGTGGTCCCCAAGAAGGACCCGGGTGAGTTTCGGCTGATACATAATTTATCAGCCCCACGTGGTCTTTCCGTAAACGATGCGATAGACCCGGAAGTGTGTTCGGTGCGGTACGCATCCTTCGATGAGGCCGTAGCCATATTGAATCGCCTGGGGCCCGGTGCGCTGATGGCAAAATCTGATATCGAGTCAGCGTTCCGGTTGCTCCCGGTACATCCAGACGACCAGCGTCTCCTTGGTTTCATGTTTCAGGGTCACTATTACATGGATAGGTGTATGCCAATGGGGTGCTCTATATCTTGTGCCTATTTTGAAAAGTTCAGTTGTTTCCTGCAATGGGTCTTCACAAAGAAGACGGGGTTTCAACATGTTATGCATTATCTCGATGATTTTTTGTTTCTGGGGGCAGCCGGGGATCCGGAATGTGGACAAGCTTTGACTAAATTTTGTGTCTTGATGAATCAGTTTGGCGTGCCATTGGCACCAGGTAAGACTGTGGGTCCCTCGACTTGCCTCGAGTTTCTGGGGATCGAGCTCGACTCTGAAGAAGGTTGTTTTCGTTTACCAGGAGACAAAGTGTTAAGATTCAGGGCATGCCTGCAAACGTGTATAAGTGAGTCTAAGGTTAAGCTGCATCAATTACAGCAATTGGTGGGACAGTTGAATTTTGCCCTAAGAGTAATACCGATGGCCCGCCCCTTTTCCCGCTCGATCGCTCAAGCCATGGTCGGCCTGAAGGAGGGTCATCATCGCACGAGGCTCTCGGCAGAGGTTCGCCAGGACATGTGCATTTGGTTGGCATTTCTGGCGGATTTCAATGGTCGAATAGTCTGGAACAAACCGGCGGTGTCCTCTGAGGAGCTGGGGCTGGGGACAGATTCGGCAGGGAGCATTGGTTTTGGTGCCATATTCGGCACTCAGTGGTCGGCACAAAAATGGCCGTCATGGTGGCATGATAGTGGACTGACAAGTAACATTGCTTTTCTGGAACTTTTCCCCATTCTGGTCGCCCTGAGAACTTGGCCCGAAGGGTTCAGAGATCACTCTGTGGTATTCTGGTCTGATAACATGACCGTGGTTGAGTGTATCAATAGCCAGGCAGCACGATGCAAATGGATTCTGAGATTGCTCAAGGAAATTGTATTACTGTGTATGCAATTGAATGTGCTATTTAGGGCAAGACATGTGCCGGGGGTGAAGAACCAGGCGGCTGATGCGCTTTCTCGTTTTCGTATGCAGGCCTTCTGGGGTTTTCTGCCCACAGCGGACCCGGTGGCGGCACCCTTTCCCGAAGCTCTCTGGTCTCTCGGTGCCCCGAACTTCGTAACCTCGTGGGAGAGAGTTTAGCACCCAGGACGAGGAAGGCATATGAAGGGGCGTTCCGTTCTTATTGGGCCTTTTTGGGGGCTGCTAGAGGGGAGCTTTGGGGCCAGGAGGAGTTGGTAGTGAAATTCCTGCTGTCTTTACATCAGGCAGGCAAATCAGTGGCTACGGCCCAGAGGCATCGGGCCGCCATTTCCTTTGTGGCTAGGGCTCATGGGATCCAGGACCCGACAGCGTCTTTCGTGGTGCAAAAAGCGCTACGTGGGTGGCAACGCCTTGAGGGTCGCAGAGTAGATGATAGGCGCCCGATAGGTTTGGATAGGTTGGCCCTGTTATTATCCATACTCCCTGCAACGTGTTCATCTCAGTATGAGACAGTGTTATTCCGAGCCGCTTTTACGCTGGCATTCCATGGGGCTATGCGGGTAAGCGAACTGGTGGCAAGGAACAAGCAGGATGTGATGGGGGGACTGTGCCGAGAGCACGTTCAGGTTAGAGGGGGGACAATGACTGTCTCGTTTGTCAGGTCCAAGACCGATCAGGGTGCGATGGGTGACTGCATAATCATACAAAGGATTCCCGGGTCCTCCATGTGCCCGGTGAGTTGTGTAGAGGAATATTTAGCACAAAGGGTGGCATCATGGGGGGGGACCTTGTTGAGACACGCTGACGCCACCCCACTGACGAGGTTTCAGTTTCAGCGGGTGCTTGCGATGTCGATTGCCGCTGCGGGCTTGAACCCGGGCGAGTTTGGGACCCATTCCTTTCGGATAGGGGCTGCTACAGAGGCTACAGCCAGGGGTCTGAATGTCGAACAAGTTAAACGTGTGGGGCGTTGGTCCTCCAACTGTTATAAAAGGTATGTGCGGTTGCACATGTTGTGAAGCTGTAATGATGTACTCACGCTTCTTGTTTTTGTTTGGTTTCAGTTGCGCGAGCCTACGAGGCGGGGCGGACTATGCAGTCGACCCAACACCGGGCCAGCGGTCAGACATCACCGGCTGTGAAAAAGGAGGTGTGGGTCGTGGGCCACTCATACGTGAGGCGTGCCGCGGACGTATTCAAAGCAGGTGACATGATTCACGTGGCTGGGGAATACGGGTACAGTGTGTCCTTCTACGGAAGGGGCGGACTCTGTATTGACCAGTTTCAATCATTTTTCGAGGGTTTGCTAGGGCGGACGAGGTCACCGCCGTCTATAGTCATAGTACATCTTGGGGGCAATGATTTGGTCACCACTGGTAGACGACTTCTTCTTGAGGGGATGCTTTCCACTGTAAGTTGGTTAGCGAGGAGAGTTCCAGGGTGCACAATTGCATGGTCCCATATGGTCCCACGGAAAGTATGGCGGGGGGCTATTTCTGTTTCTGCTCTGAATCATTCAGTAAGAAAAATTAATAACAAAGTGAGTAGATTGTTCCGTTCCAATACACTGCATTCTATTTCGCATGGTTGTATTACTGGTGACAGTATGTATTTGGGGGATGGTGTTCATTTGTCCCGGGTGGGGAACGAGTTACTCATAGGAGACTTGATAGCTTGATTAAAGACTTTAAGACATGACCTTTAGGTAGGAGTGTTGTGGGGGGTCCGGATAGCCGGTCAACTATCCGGCCTGTGGCGGTAAGGTCATGATCGGTGAGCACTAATTGGAAGATCCCTATGAGTGGGCGTCACCCATTACGGATGGGAGCGCTCGAGGGAGGTGGCCATTGGCCCCTCAACGGGGAGGCGGTCCCTTCTAAGGATGGGCCGCCGAAAGGAAAGGAAAGGCGGTCAAGGCCCCTTCCTGGGTAGGAGGGGCTACAGCCCCCTCCTGTGGAATTTCCCGGGGCCAGGACATCTGCGACGGCAGATGTGGTAAGTGTGTGGGGTTTGGGGGGGGGTCTACGCTACCTTCTAGATACCTCACACGAGTCCTCGGACGACCTTTAAGTGGCGTCGAGTTTATTGGGGCCCCCGTCAAGTCAAGGGAAATTGGTAGTTGCACTTGAGGTACACCTCTGTGCGGTCGCCCCTCACAAGTGAGGGGGATATTTCTGGTTTAGGGATCTTGACACCGGTTACGATCTTGCCGTTGGCCCTTAAACGTTAGGATGTACAATTTCAAAATTTCAAGTTAATGTTTTGTAGGATGTTAGTTCGGCTAGGAGAACCTTTGTATTAGAGAATATGTTAAGGTTAGCCAAACATCGCAATGTGGTAATGAAATTGTACATAATATGAAACTGTTATTTTAATGTTTTAATTTTGTTTCATATTTTAATAAATACGGCCGGGAGGGTCACTCCCTCCCGTCTTCCAAAAGTTCAGAACTGTTTCCGGTTTCCCATCCTTGGGGATTGTGTTGAGAGGGGGTGGCGGGTATCTCAGCCATAGGGGGCAGCACATTAGTAAAATTCAGAGCAGCTGTTTGAAGAAGGAACTTCATCTTTCACAGTGAAAGGATCACCCTGCCTTATTTACAAAGGGCGATAAAGACCTCCCTGCCAGTGAATACAGTGAGTTACTGCACTCACCTGCAGAGGGATGTCTGAGGGGGTCTATATAGAATACCTTATCTCCCTCCTGGGGGGAGACACTGACTGCAGACAACCGCTTTGTGGCACACAGTCAGTGTACCTGCTAACAGTCTCTTTGCCTCTGCACCCATGTCCATAATACAGTATGGTCTCATTTGTATGTGGCTATGCCCCATGCAGATACAGGAGCACTCCTTTAGGATTGTGCCAGCCCTGTATGTAAACTGACACTATCTGTATTACACACATTTGTCTGTAGCCCCTTTTAAAATACCTAAGTGCCCTGGTTGTCAGAAAGCAGACACACACCTATTGCACCCTTTGTACTTTTTGTAAGATTTCCCAGAAGGCCATACAGATATTGACTTAGGAGAGGTAAAGCCCTTACTGCATAATTTAAGCTTAAAGGTGTAACACCTTGTCCTCCCTTACTGCTCTAGCTAAGGCTTTGGAGGAATTTTGCTGGTTTATGAGACATTCTGGCATGTTATTGGCAAAAATATAGAAACACTTTGTGGCTGGTTTGGGGCTGATATCATCTTTAAAAGAGTTATTTTTCCTTATGCAGTGAAACAAATGCAGAATGTACCAAGTACTAATATCTAAAGAATAACGATGGTCAATATTATGAATACCTCCTCCACTATTATAGCAGATGCTTAAAGGTGTTTTTTTGTCTTTGAATCCAAGCCATACTTTGTAAATGTATTGCAGTATATCAAAGTAGTTGATGTCTGTCTTCTTTCATCAACATAAAAATGTTTTATTGGCCAATAAATATTTATTTTGCAGTATGTTTCTGAATCACTAGATCCTTCACGCAGGACAGCCCTGAACATGCAGACATAAGGCCTTTTAAAATAGCGCATTTTAGAATTATAGCTTACTGCTCACATTTGTTTACATACTAACTTTCTATAAATCAAACTTAATATTTGAACAGCAGCTTCTGTGGAAATTTGCTCGAGTCGGCAAATAATGCAAGATATGAAACATAATTTTAAAAGTAAAACATCAAATTAAATATAATAGGCTAAGAATAAAAATAGTGATTGAATTCCTAGTGAAAGTTAAACTGACAATACAAAGAATAGCTGTGTTTAAATATGCCCATCTTTTAAAAAAAATTCACAAAGACAATGTAAACTAGGTGGGACATTTGTAAGTGGAAAACATCGAGTGCATACTTAAATAACCAAAGTAATAAAATGCATAATTATGATGCAAACTTTGCTGCCAACTACAATCTTTCGATTTTCCTGATTACACAATGTTTCTGGGGTGAGGGTTTAAAAAATGGCATGTAGAGGTGTCTGAAGTAACAAGAGATATTAGGCTTTTTTAAACTTAGCTCACTAGATTATTTTTTAATGTTCTCAGAGTTTTGAAAAGTATAAATATCTCGAGAAAAAGTACTCTCACAATAAACAAGTGCAATAAAAAGATGTTTTAAAAAACATTTTGCTGAAAAAATCGGCTGATAAATGGTTTTATGTGTGTAAGTATGCGAAGTAAGAGCAAAGTTGTGAAAAACACAGGGACATATTTACGAACCCCTATTGCTATCACAACGTCACTTTTCACGACGTTGTGGTGGCTATAGGGGCTTCGCCTTATTTACAAGGCAACGTTAAGCCATTTAAATAAGGCAACCTTTTACGCTATACATAGCGTGAAAGGAGAGGGCAATGGGTTTTGCGGTGGGCGTTCCACTGCAACACACAATGATTTTGATGCTGCCCCATATATACAAGGTTGACGTAAATATGGGGCAGCACTAAAATCAAGACCAGGGAAAACCTGGTCTTATTGTGGCGCAATGAGGAGAAATGTTTATTTTCTCCTTGTTTTTGCTGTTTCCATGTGTGCTGCATTGCGCATCACACATGGAAACAGCAAAACGCCATTGATTGTTTATTTGCAGGAAGGAGTCCCTTTCCGCACATAACAATCATACAACAATTTTGATATCGTCCCTCACAACCGTCTTCTTTTAAGACTCCAGGAGATTGGTTTGAGAGGGACGGTACTTAGCTGGTTCGAGTCCTTTTTATCTGGCCGCCAACAATCAATCTGGGCTCCTCCTTTTACAGCTTCAGTTCCACCTCTGGAGGTGGGAGTTCCAAAGGGATCGATTTTGAGTCCATCTCTTTTTAACATATACATGTCCCCCCTGGCTATCTTGGTTGAGTCACATTTAGCACAAATTGTATCTTACGCCGACGATATGACGATACGGAGCTTCTATTTATTTGTGATAAGAACACATATTTCATCGGTGTTAACATCATGAGCTGCCTCGAGGCTGTCTTTTCATGGTTCCAATTGAATCAACTGAAGTGCAACTCTGACAAATCAGAGGCCCTTTTTTTTGGCTGTCCCCCTGATGCCAATTGGAAATCCTGGTGGCCCACCGATATGTTTCCTCCATCATCCGCTACTCCCATGGCGAAAAATGTGGGTGTTAAAGTGGACAATGGACTGACCCTCAAACCCCAGATTCTCAGCGTAGTCAGCCAATGCTTAGGCCTTCTTAAAATTCTAAGGAAATGTCTTCCCTTTCTGTCACATGCCCAAATGAGGACTACGGTACAGGCCTTGATTAGATCAGGGTTGGACTAAGCCAACATACTCTACCTAGGCCTCCCGGACTATCTTCTCACCCGTCTTCAATCTGTTCAAAACTCGGCTGCAAGGGCCATTTTTGGCCTCAGCCGAAGGTCCAACACCTCTGCTCTTTTAAATTCGCTCCACTGGTTGCCGGTGCGCAAACGCATTGTCTTTAAGAATCTTATCACGGCGTTTAAATCTCTTCACGGCACCGGCACCTTCTATCTAAGGAGAAGAGTGCGCTTTTACTATCCTTCCAGATCCTTGTAATCCACTTCTCAAGCGTTGGGTATTGTTCCTGCAATTAAACTAGCTCGTATGGGGGGACGTTCATACAGACTTTTGGCACCTCAACTGTGGAACAAATTGACACTCTCCCTCAGGAAGCTAGATAATTTGCTCTCCTTTAGGAAGGAGCTCAAGACTTGGCTGTTTGGACAGTAGACCTATGCGATTCTCGGCCCAGCCCCTGCCGGTCTGTATAGCGCTGGGACACTCTGCCCGAGTAACTGAGCGCTCTATAAGACAACCCTTAACATAACATAACAATCATTAAAAACACTTCTATATGTGCTGCTTTAAGCAGCACACATTGAAGTTACAAAACTCAATTTACACATTGTTTATGTGCAAGAAAGGACACCTTCCTGCACATAAACAATCTTCCCCTGCAACTCAGACACCCTAGCCCTGTGGCTAGGATGCCAGCATTGGTGTTAGGCAGCTAAATTCAGTTCCAGCACAGGGGGAAACACAGGGCTGCACCATATTGTTGTCAATATGGTGCAGCCCTGCATTTCAGAAGTGAGGACTGCAGCTTTAAGCCAGGGAGGCTAACACCATGCTTTGCCACTTCTATTGTACATATGCCCCACAGTTTTGTGAATTTTGAAAATATGTAATTTCTGAACAGCAAGATCTGCATGTATCATGATGACGAATGCATGTATTGCAAGTCCTTCAAAATGTAAGGACCTTAACATATTCAACGTAAAGTTTGATAATGATGGAGTGGAGGACAGATTGAAAATTGGGGCGTCATTGTCAAACTTTTTTAGCTTCGTAATATGGGCCAGATGCATTAAGAATACATTCTTAAAAGGGACCATAATGTGAGCACACTTTTTCCAAATGTATTGAATTTTGTGAACTGAACTATGTACTAATATGTCCGGTCATGAAATTCCAAACTGTAGTGGGCCGCAATTCAAATGACATGAATATTAACGAATAGATTGCAAATTGCATCTCACCAACATTTTCTGCCATCACAGGAATGGTGGCCTGCAGGGGTCAGCAGACTACCATGTCTGTGATTGCTTTTAAATACAGTAATATGTATTTTTAAATCCAGCATGTTGTCCTTCAGAAAAAAGCTGATGCGTTTAACCCCTTGCATGCTTATGACGAGCTCAGCTCATCATGAGGCACCGTGGAGCTGTGCTCATGACGAGTTGAGCTCGTCATAACGGCCGCAGACGGCCCACGCAGTGCTAATTCCATGGGAGTGGGCGAAGTCGTGATGAGCTCAGCTCGTCATGAGCACAGCTTCACTGTGCAGCATGACAAGCTGGGCTCGTCAAGAGCACCGCAGCACTGCACGCGGCCCCTCCCCCCTGTACAACGGGGGAATTAGCCCACGTGGAAGGGGTTAAAAAATGTAAAGTGAAAAAAGCTTTTTTTGATGGAACTGTGGTCACCTTGAGGACCCTTTCCTGTTCATGAACGGGTGACCACTTCCTTTGAAGTGACAGTAAAATATTGATGGTTTTTTGCACAGAAATCAGTAGCAGAACATTAATACATGCCGTAAGGAATCAGTATTTGGAAGTGTAGATCTAAACAAACCCCTTCCAAATGCTGATTCAATTTGATTTTCTAAACCGATTTAACAACTCAGAAAATGTTTCCTATTTGTTAAATGGACTTAGTACATTTGAATAAGAGTTTTAGCATCATCAAAAACTTTAATTAACCAAATCAGAGGGACTGCAAATACTAAAACCCTTTAGACATTTGGCCCTGTTTCTCTCAAATGTAAGCAAAACTATTCCAGGAGGGCAGGGTCTAATGCTGCAGCTGACAAGGGTCCTCCTCTGTACAGGCGTCCAAAGAACTATGCGACAACTTCGCCAATCTCTTCAGCGATAAGATCACAAAAATCTTACTCTCACTAGACGTCAACAACACGCATCTCTCGAAGAGCATCGCGGCAGAGTCGCTTGATCTTTCTCCTGGTTACTCTCCCAATTCTTGGCTAAGTTTCTGTCCCATTCAAGAAACTGAGATTTTCATGTTGATCTCCACCTCCAAACCCTCAGCTCATGCCCTAGACCCCATTCCTCCCCTACTGACCAAATAAATTAAGCACGCTCATAAATAGATCCTGAAAAACAGAGTGGTTCCAGACTGCTGTTGAAAGAATCCGGCCTTGATGCGACAGATCTGAACAAATTTAGACCTGTGTCAAACTTCCCACTTCTCTCGAAAACACTAGAAAGATGCGTACTACATCAACTAACCCAGCACCTGAACAACATCAACCTCCTGGACCCCCACCAGTCTGGCTTCAGAAAAGGCTGTAGCACAGAAACCGCGATTCTCAACATCATCGAGGATATACATGGATCACTAGACTCTCACCAATGCTGCCTCCTTATTCTCCTTGACCTCTCAGCAACATTCGATACTGTAGATCACAAACTCCTCAAAAGGGCTCTCCAAGAAACAGCTGGTCTTGGCGAGGTAGTCCTCAAATGGTTCTCCTCCTTTCTTCACAATCGCACAAAAAAATAAAACTAAAAAAACGTTACTTCCGACCTCCAGCAAGTCAACAAGGGCGTCCCTCAAGGCTTGGTGCTTTCACAGCAACTCTTTAACATCTACATGGAACCTCTCTCCAATCTACTCAGAAAAGCCAACATCCGCTTCCATCTCTACAGTGATGATACTCAGATCTAATCTGGAAACTACCTCTCTCAAAGACATACAAAGACTTAATGATGTTCTGAAAGATGTCCAACACTGGTTGACAACCAACCACCTGAAACTAAATCCTGATAAGACTGAGACACTCCTCATCTCGAATAAGGAAGATAGCCCCCAAATTGCTGAATGGTAAAAGGCCATCAATGCTCTCAACGGGAATCTCACTCTAGCAGACTCTGCCAAATCTCTAGGCATCATTCTAGACCCAAAACTGAACATGACGAGACACATTAAGAATTCAGCCAAAAGTGCTTCCCTTAACCTCAGACTACTGAACAAAATAAAACCCTACATTCCGCCCAATGGTCTCAAACAGGCAACCCAATCTCTAGTACTGTCAAGACTGGACTATGGGAACGCAATCCTCTCAGGTATTTCAAAATCACATCTGACTCCAATCAAAACAGCATTACATGCCGCCACCAGAATGATCACTGGTATCAAGAAATTCAACCATATCTACCCTGCACTCAAGGAATTTAAGTGGCTTCCAGTCAAAATGCAAATTAGCTTCAGAACAGCCTGCCTCACCCGTAAAGCCCTTCACACCGGCAAATCTGAGTATCTGGAGAAAAAACTCATAGAAGCCGACCAGTCCAGGAACCTGAGAAACTCAAACTCCTTCCTACTCATCCCACCTAAAACTAGAAGAAAAAAAACTGCAGATCGATCTTTCTCCGGAAGTGCTCCCAAAATTTGGTACTCCATTCCCCCTCACATCAGAACCATTCCCTCCTTTGTAGAATTCATAAGCCAACTCAAAACCCTGCTCCTTAACTGCTCCCTAGGAAGTGGATAGCGTGGGGCAGATAGCAAACATCGAGCTCTGCTCCATCTCTAAGACTCCGAAGAACCCTGAAGGCAAAGGCAGATACATATTCATCAAGTTCCTGATAAAGCCACTGGTTTGGGTGCCAGAAGCTTGAATAAGGAGGAACCTGGATTTCATATCCCTGATGTTGCTGCACAGGTCTGATATATTTGCCACAACATCTAGGTCCAAGGTTTTATCATTAAACATAGTAAAGTTTTGCAAGTCAACATCCTCCAGCTCACAAGGCTGTAGGCTATAGTTGGTCAGAAATACACAGGACTACTTAGCTTCATTATGCGGTCTTGATGAACGAGCTTAAAACATGGCATGAAGCTGGGATGAGCCTGGTTTTCTGACCCACCTTCGGTGTAGCCACCCCTGGCAATCCTCAACAACTTTCCGCGGTCCTCCGAAGGTAAAAAGAATGGCTACATCCAAATTTTTTTAAAGTGTGCAACAAGTTTCTTCCGAGCAGTCCCCTAGCCTCCAGATTATCTGCAGGCTTCTAGGCACCAGGACTCTCTCTTGAGCCAGGCCTACATCAGAGTCCAATCATAAACTGAGCCTTCTTCAAATCAGGAGTCCTTATACTTTTTGAGTCCCTGAATTAGGAAACAGCAGACGACCCTCTTGACCCTTGAAGAGCACTTCCAGTCCCTGGATTGCAGCAGGTGTAAGGAGTACTTAAATGTTGTGTATTTCCTCTTTTTCCGGCAGGAGTCAGAATTATTTGCCTTCAGGGTATTCGTCTTCTGCTGGATTTTCCCAGGTCAAGAAATGTTCTGAGAAGGTTGTGTTTGAGGTGCTACATATGCCATGTGCACTAGCCAGTGTCTAGGGAAATTCTACCACATAAGTTGCACTATTTTCTTGCAGTCTCCCAGCTGCTTTTCAGTACTTTCTCTGTGCCTTACTGTAAAGTTAACCAAGAGCCTATTTAAGATGGCAAATCCTAGCTGCCACCACACATAACTGTCTTCAACTCCGTTGTCACTCCCCTATTTAGCTCAGCTCCCATTCCATATGTTTTGGAAAGTACTGCACTGAATTTGCCAAAACGTTTAAATATAAAGTCAGGATTAGGCAGCAGACATGGTAGGCAAATGATGAGTGGTTCTTTCCCTCCAGAATACAAATCCAAAATCGCTGGAAGGAGTCAGGAAGTAGACAGGGACAGTTGTTGAAACAAGTTGGTGCTAGTAACACTACATCTTTTGACTTGGAGATGCCAATGAGGGCTCCTCCTGTACATTCTTAGTACCCTCCCAGACAGCCAGCTTCAAGTCACAGTAAGGATGAGAACCAGTTTAACCCTTTTACCACATGGTCAAGAGAGGACTACCGGAAGATGAACAGGAAAAACTAGACGGGTAGTACTCATGGAGGCAAAACCATGGCCTGAGATCCAAGACCACATTATACATTTCTGCAGAAAGAAAATAGAGCAGGAAAAGAGTAGACAGCTAGCTATAAAGAATGCAGCTACAAAATTGGTACAACAAAAATTAATAGGAAAAAAGACACCCTAGACACAGTCATGTTGGCAGCGCCTGTCAGTCAGATGACAGCAGTCACCAAATTCCCCCAGAATGCCCTAAACGCACTAACAACTAATACACAGCCTGCCCCCCAGCAGGTGCTGACACAGCCGGCCATACAATATGTGCAGGCTCAGCCCCAGCAGCAAACACAGCCAGCCATACAATACATGCAGACCCCACCCCAGCAGGCCGTGCAGTATGTACAGGCCCAACCACAGCCTGCCATGCAGTATGTGCAACAGCAGCCCCTTGTACAATACTTAGCAGCGCAACCTGCCTATAGTAATGACCAACAACAGTATTACAACAATAACAGAAACAACACCAACAGAAATACAGGCATGCAGGAAAGAGGTAATGAAATGGGACAGCAAAGTGTCCAAATGCAGTTAGGGCAACGCACTTGTTTTCATTGTCACAAGGTGGGTCACATGCAGAGAGAGTGCCGTATTAGACTTTGAGACTAAAGCCAACAATCTATGGGTCCCAACCAATAAGCACCACCACGATTCCAACAACAGCAACAAATATACCCACAGCAACCTCAGATTTTGTATGCCTATCCCCAACCTGCCCCTCAGCAAAACATGCAGAAAGTACAGCTCCAAGCACCCATGATTGCCCAAACTCCATAGTCACCTCAACAGATGCAAGCTCCCATGCAACAGCAGCAGCTGACAACCACCACAAAATGCTTCACCCCAAGGTGGTGTGGTGATTACCCCCAACAATCCGTTCGCACAAGGCACCATCCAGCAAAACCAAGCAGGAGCATACACTTGCTAGAACAGCCCACAGACAACTCTTGTGTGCCCAGTTTTGTCATGTACCATGAGCGGTGAAGATGACCCCACCGTCCAGGTCACGATAAATAACAGAACATATAGCTTTCTCATTGACAGAGGCGCCACGTATTCCTGTATTACAGGCGGACCTCTGCCCATTTCATATCAGATAGCAGACACACAGGGATTCTCTTGGGCAATAGCAAGGGTCCCTTTCACCAAGTCAATACCGATACAAATAGGAGACCGGGTGCTGAAACAACAACTACTTTACTCCCCACATACTCCAGTAAATCTTTTAGGACGAGACCTCATAGCAAAATTGAACATGACCATTCACTTCCATGAGAATGGAACAATGATTTGCTCTATACCAGGCACACTCTTGGCAAGGATGATGGCACTCACTGTTGACCCCTCCTTGAAAGATCAAATAAGAGCTCGACCTGTGGATGAGCAAGCGTTCTCCACTGCAGGACATATCATTGTAGCTAACACACCAGAACTGCACAACCACACTGTCCAGCGCCCAAAAGAGTTCCTCTCCCATCCACAGTCCCCGGACCCCCAGATACCAGACAAAAACATGATCCTAGGCATACATGGTCTTGAAACAACACATACATACAGGGCATTCCTAGCAGGTGACGACAATATGTGCACCTGGGCCTGTGTAATTTTTATTGAGCCTGGACAGCTAATGAGAAGCATTTCAGATGAACAACTCTTTGGCGATCCTAATGAATATTCCAAAACAGAGATCATCTATGAGCATGAGGTACCCCTCTCAGTGACAGTGGAAAAGAAAACTCCCACTGCCATACCAAAATATGATTCTGTGCGCGAGGCAGATTTGGCTCAAGTCCCGCCCCAGTTATTGACCACCGGCCCAAATGATGTAGGCCTTATTCATTCTGCCCCCATTTAGAAAAACACTGAAACCAGGCGCAATCTTACCCAGAATAAAACAGTATCAACTCTCTAAGGAAGCAGAGGAGGGTATTGCCCCTACCATACAGGACTTGCTGGATCAGGGAGTCATATACCCCTGTGTATCTTCCTGCAACACCTGTCTTTTCCTGGTGCGTAAGGCTAAGACCAATCAATGGCGTCTAGTACACGACCTCCACTCGATGAACAACATAGTGGTACCAGAATTTCCCATTTCCCAGACCCTTCTGTCATCCTCACAAATGTTCCCCCGGAAGCACAGTACTTTCCCATCATCGAACTGAAAAATGCGTTTTTCAGCGTTCCCCTTCACCCAGACAGTCAATACTTATCCGAGGGGTGCAAATGACTAATACAAGGTTAGCACAGGGGTACTGTGAGTCCCCCAGCATCTTTAACAGAGTTGTCAAAGAAGACTTATCAAAGTTCCCATGTGACAGCACCTTGCTGCAATATGTCGATGACATTTTGCTCTGGAGCTCCACAGAACAACAGTGCAGACAAGATACTATCTCTCTACTTACTACATTAGCACACAGAGGTTACAACGTAGAAAAAAATAAACTACAGTCCTGCCAAACAGAGGTACACTATCTAGGCCAATTACTGTCAGCATCAGGGAGACGGGTCATGCCAGATAGAGTTGTGGCCATAAAAGGTACACCTGAGCCCCAAAACGTCAAAGACCTGCAAAAGTTCCTAGGATTAGTGAACTATGTCCGCCAGTGGGTCTTTGATTTCTCAACAATAACTACCCCTTTGTTGAAAGCAGTTAAAGCAGCTAAAGACAGATGCAACAAAATAGACTGGACACATGAAATAACAGCATCCTTCAAACAGCTCAAAGATGAAATAACAAACACACAAGTGTTAGGCTCACCTGATTACACCAAAGAATTCTACCTGTTCACTCACTGCAATGGTCAGGTCATGACTGCTGCACTTACGCAAAAATACCCCATGGGCCACAAGCCCATCGCTTACTTCAGCGGCATGCTAGACTCTGTCATGAAAGGTCAATACCCCTGCAAACAAGCTCTTGCCGCCGCCGCTTTCGCTGTAGAAAAAAGCACTCCCATTGTCATGGGATCCCCGTTGACACTGTACAATGAGCACGCCATCTTTGCTATAATTCAGAAAGCCAAGAAAACACTAACAACACAAAGAGTGCCAGGTTACGATGTCATACTGTCATTGCCCTCTCTGAAAGTTGTCAAATGTCACACAGTCAATCCTGCCACGTTCTTTGCCCATCCCATTGCAGCCTCAGACGATGACACCCATGACTGTGCCAAATACTCTACAGATGAGTCAGGAGCAGCAAAAGAAGACCCCCTGCCAGACAGCAGTGTATATTTTGTTGATGGGTCCTCCACCATTGACCAGAAGACAGGGATCAGGTACACAGGAGCGGCAGTGGTTAGGGCGCAACAGCATGACTCCTCCGATTCCCTAGACATTGTGCAGCAAATTGCATTGCCTCCACACTACTCAGCCCAAGCTGCTGAATTAGTGGCACTAACTGCCGCTCTGAACCACGACGCTGATGACCGCATCACAGTGTACTCAGACTCTGCATATGTCACAACAACCACACACTCAAGCATCCTCTGCTGGAAGAGATGCGGATTTCTCAAATCTGATGGAACACTTGTATGTCACAAACAATTGTTGGATTAATCGAGGCCCTTGCACTTCTGACTGAGGTAGCTGTTGTCAAATGTGCAGCGCACACTAATGGACAGGACTTTGTCTCCAGAGGTAACGCTCTGGCAGATTGGGCAGCCAAAGCTGCAGCCATAGGCCCCCTACCTCTGACCATGCCAGATCCTCAAAACACCCCTCTCCTACTGGCCCAAGCTGTAGCTCCAGCAGAGCAATCAAACACGCATAAAGATAGTGTAGCCCCAGCGCATCACACAGACATGACCGATAAAACTCTTGACACAAATACTTCCTACTCTATCGACAACACGCAACAATATGATCACATTGCCCAACTGCATCTAAACAGGATGAATAAAATGGTACTTCAGTAGTTACAGTGGGAAATGTTATACACCAATCAAATCTTTTTTTTAGGTTACATGGGATCCGTGCACCCTGCGCTCATGAAGAATATAAGTCTATTATAAGTACAAATATATTATTTTTATAAATATCTTAGATAATCTCTTGCCCTAATATGTATATTAAAGACATATACATATCATTTTAGAACATACATTTTTTTTGCTGGATTCGCGCACCCAGCGAGCTTCTGCACATATATGACATCACCGGGACCCGCCACAGCGCAAGCATTGCGTACCATAATGGACGTGTGTCGCAAATTACTCAGGAGCAGGAGTCACGGTCCGGTCGCATATCAATCGCGCACATCTTGTAATATTAAATGTATATGATGTAACTGAAAAACACGCAGCTGTCGCACACCGTCCGTGGATCCTTCACAACTTTTCTAAAATGGAATTTTTTTTTAAAAGAAAATAATATATATGTATTACAATAAAAAAATTAAACAAACAAATTCAACAATATTTCAGTTTACATTTAAAATAAAAATGTTTTTTTGCAATTTTTAGAAAAAATACATAATGTTATTTAATTAATAAAATATTTATAAATAAACTGTTAAAAAACTGTGGAAAATGAGTACAAAAAATAGTTATTACTAATAATACACTTAGAAATTAGCATTTGAAAAACCTTTGAAATTCACTGAAAAATCAAAGGGTTCAGAGACTTTAGAGTTAGAAATTAGCATTTAAAAAACCTTTGAAATTCAATTAAAAAAACAGGTTTCAGAGACGTGATAGTTAGAAATTAGCATTTAAAAAACCTTAGAAATTCACTGAAAAACAACAATAGGTTTTAGGCATGTTAGTTAGCTGGACTTTTCACTCGTACAAAACCAAAGAACTTCCTCCGTTATAGTTAGCTCTGCTAACTATAACTCGCACGCCTGCAATGTACTGCTGATGATGTCATATATTACACCAATCATGACATGTTCATTGACATCACTGATGACATCACTGATGACATCTCAAATGACATCACTGATGACCTCACTGATGGCGTCATCCAATTGACAATCTGATACACCTCATCACACACTAGTATAACCTTTTTTTTTGTTTAGTAAATTTTTATTACGTTTTCAAAAAAGAGAAAAACAACAAAGAAGTACAAGGATAAAAGCCATTATAAATCATACATAACATAAGGGATATATAAAAATCAGGCAAATAGCAATTTAAGCAAATATGTTTATGAGAGTTAAAAGAGAAAAGAAAAGAAAGAAAAGAAAACCAGTGAAGAGAACAAAAGAACAAAGAAGGAAAAGAAAAAAAGAGAAAGAAGAAATAAGAAGAAATAAGAAGGAGAATCATGTTGTACAATAGTAAAAAGAAAAGAGTAGAAAAGTATTAATGTTTAGGAGAACGTGAAGAAATTTAAGTGGTAAAAGGAAGCCAAAGAAGATCTGATTTAATTGTTTGAGAAGGAGACCTAAGCCTAATACTTGGGAGGGAGTAAGTAAGTAGCAGTTTAGTTAAGTTGGTTTTGCCAAGGTTTGCTTCAAGAATTCTCTCTAAGGGTTTAGTCAACACGATACCTCTGGAATAGAATGTTGGAGGTCTTGTATCTCCTTCCAGGACTCGATATCCCAGTCACTCGCAAGAGTAGGCTGGAAACGCCGGAGCTGGATTTTCTCGGCAGGAGAAAAGACAGCGTCTCTCTCAGCGCGTGGAAGAGGAGGAGGAGGGGCAGCGTCCGTGGGCAGCTTGCATTTGCTGGGCTCTGCAGGGGACAGCTGTTCTGCTCCTATGTTCACCACACCATTGTTCGCTGATGCCGTTGAGGCAGCGATAGCATCAGTATCAGCGAGGCAGCGTTTGCTTAAGGCAACGTTGGTAATATTTATACCTGAAAGGTGCCTTGTTTGACATAAGTTTTTGGACATAAGACGTCAATAAAGATGTCACTAGGAAGTGATCGTCTCTCAGTGCTCATTAGAGTTCTATTACTAATCAAAACATAGCAAGCGGGGATTTCCCAGGTTGCTGAATTTTATCTTGTTGAAGAACTCGGAGTGTAATCTAGGAATCTTAGATAGTGGCTTCTGCTGTGTCATTTGCACTAATGAGCTGCAGAGGAAGCTGCAGAGGAAGAGATTCTGAAATGTGGCTCTGATCGTGTGAGGCCAGAGACGAGTTTCTGAATATTGCATTTGATCGGTTATGCCAATATAGGGGAACAAATGGATTATAGCCGTATAGGGGCATAAGATCACAGTATTGATCGGGGTCCTAGATTAGAACGCGACAATACAATACCTCCATTGCAATGCATTAGAAATAAATTGGCGTATTTACAATCCTGTTGTGTCCCTTTTGTGTCAGTAACGCAGTAGACTCTTCCATATAGACACCACTTGAACGCGGGACTATAACAGAAGTGAAATGTACTAGGCACACTGCACACATAAAATTGTAGTGATACCTTCACTTGTAATGCTTCACCTTATTTAGTCACATCTACATAACTTTAAACTTTTTCTTTTCTTTTTTGTTTTGCAGATTACCTACCCAACGTCTTTTGGAGTCCACATCACAATTTGTTTATAATACTGTTTTATTTATTTTTCCAGTTGTTTATTATGTTATATTTAAGTTACGTTTACAGTTATTATTGTTTTAATAAATGTTAATTAAAAAAAACTATAGACTTGTTTTTTTTGGGGTGGCGGAACGGGCCACAACAAAAATAATATTTATAATTTGAAGTACTATAGTAAAATGTTTGACAGTAGGTTTGAAAAGTACTGGCTGTACAATAATACGTTATATTTTCCCTGGATGGACTACAACATAGAAAGGAAATCAAAGTAACACAAAACAATGTGTACCACATTTACAAACCTCTTGCGACATTTTTGCTTGCAAACCTACCCCCCTACAAAATTAACTGTGTGGGCCTCAATGACACCCTTCAAACGATGAAAACGACCACCCCCCGGAAATTTCTATATTGTGTGAGGGAGGCTGCATGGCCCACCGCCTGATGCTCTGGAGTCCGCCAGGCCCAGACTCGGTTCCTGCAGTGTCCTGGAGGGAAACAGCCATTACATCGCTGTGATAACCACGCGTGACCGTCACCACACATTTATTAGCACGCATATGGCTTTACCACGCATGCTTTTACAACTACTATACATTTACCACGCATGATAAAGGCATAAGCATGCTAATGGCTTTGTGGTTTGCCGCCTCAGCAATATGTTTCAAATAAATATAGATAGAATATGATTATTAATATATTACAAAAGTATAGCAGCAGACCCTGTAGAAGAAAGCGTAAAATTTAATACCCGAAATGAGGAGAGGTTTGCTTGGTGAACTTGAATAAAAAGAAATAAGCGTGGGCTTGGAAACGAGGTTGTGCATGCGTAGAGAGTACAACTGGTGCAGAAAAAGAACCAGAAAGTTTTACCTACTATCATAGAAATATAGCTCTTTTTTTGACCAGTAAAGTTAGTTCTGAAAAGAACAGTTTTTTATGAGCCCCAAAGCCCCCATGGTCCAAGCTGGCTTCCCGCGTTCCTCGGGAGCCGGCATTGCTTTTTGTCACCCCGGGGCACTGCAGAAGGTGGTACTGTAGGCACCCCGGGACACTGTAGAAGCCGTCCCTGAAAGGTGGTGGTCCCCAGGGCCAGCAAAGGCTCCAGGAAGGGGACCGCGCGGCCCCTCTCCCAACATTCAAAAGCCTCGAGGGGTGGCAGTCCCCCTGAAAGGGTGGTCCGTCCCCCCTATTTTCTATATTAGAGCCCCGGGGAGGTGGCCATCCCTGGGGCGTGTGTGGGGGCTTGAAACCGCCCACACAGTTTTTTTAAATAAAAAGAGGCCTCAGGAACTGGCGATCCCCGGGGCAGAGGGACCCCTCTGGGCCCTCCATTATGAAAAAAATTGTCCCTGACATTTTCCCCCCGGGGGCTAATTAACAATAAAGCAGTCTTTTTTACCCAAAACACATCCCATACGCGTACCACGTGATTTAAAAAAAAATCCATATAGGACCCCCTAAGCAGGCCTAGAGGATCAGGATGTTTCTACCCTTCCCCCTTTCCTTATTTTTTTGAGACACAAGATGGCTGCCAACACACATGCAGCTCGTGCTCGTAATTGTACAAATTTCTGTACGCATACAGTACTTCGTCTCTAGATATCACTATGATTTTACTTTTGATTTTCTCAGGAACTACTGAACGGACTTACACCATTTAACAAAAAGCACAATCTGTGAATCGAACTCTACCCCTCTGCCAAATTTGGCAAAAATTCAGTTCAGCCGTTCGGGCTGTAGCCCTGGCTAAAGGTCCCTATAGAAAATTGCATGGGGAAAACATAATTTCGGACCCCCCTTTTTTTCTTTGCCCCCACTTGACAAATCACCCCCAAACTATCAAGGAAGGAGCGGAGCAGAGCAGGCCATTTTCTTGGAGAAATTTGCGAAGATTCGTTCTCCGGCGCCAAAGTTATTCCAAATAGAATGTTGTGGATTTCCTATGGAAAGTAGGTCCTAACTATAACTACCTACTGGCGACCGCCAGTAGGTAATATATATATATATATATATATATATATATATATATATGTATATTACCTACTGGCGGTCGCCAGTAGGTATATATAGTTAGGATTTTTTCTCTATGGGATTTTTGAAAATTCTATGTCTAATAACTTTGGCGTTTGTGGACGGAATTGGCTGAAATTTTCAGGAAAATGGAACATTTTGTTTCTGAGCAGCCCCTGACAATTTGGGGGGGTTTCATCAAGGGGGGGCCGAGAAAAAAGGGGGGTCCCAAAACGCATTTTTCCCATGTTAATTTCCATAGGGCGGTTGGCCTCACTTTTAGCTCGAACGGCTGAATGGATTTGCACGAAACTTGGCAAAATTATAGGGACTGTTAGCCTGATGTGCCTTTGCTAGGTCTCAATATATGTGCTCCAGTGGATTTTGAGTAATTTAGGTTCAAAAAAATATATATATCTGGGCGGAGCCTAACCACACATCTGATCTGATTGGCTGTCAGCACTTCATCCAAGAAGTGTTGGCAGCCATCTTGGGACCAATATACATGATAGCACCTCATTAAAAAGCATTGTAGTTAATAGAGGGTTTTAGGACTTTAGTTACATTATAAATCATTTGTTGATGGTACCATACTCGTTTTAGGAATTGTGGTGGGTTCTAAGGTGATTTTACCATGTGAAAAAACCTTCTGCTGTGATATCATGAATATTGTTTGAAAGAAAACTAATATCTCATGATTTTCCCACAGTGGTTTGGAAGGGGATCTATAAGCTAAACTGAAAGCATATTTTCTGTAAATTCACATTATCTTTCTCAGTCATGTGAAAATGAAGTCTGACATTCTCAGTAAAACATGTACATCCAACAAGGACAGAGACTGTCAGTTGATTCCTTTGTGTTCTACTGCAGCCTCCTAGAGTGTTCTAAAGAACAACTAGAGCGCTAACAGTCCTACTTATTACAAAGGTATGGCACACCTGAAGCCATCTTGATTGGAATAAAGTGGTAACTCTTAAAACATTTAATTTAAAAAGAAACAACATGAAGGGGTATATTTTGCCATAGAAAGTATGATTAGTGCTGCAGAATGAAAAATTAGGGCACATTTTGAGTGACTTCTCAAATCCTTTTCTATTTCATTAAAACATTCTGACATGCAGTCTCCCAAAATGGCCACCAGAGACAAAAGAGCCCAAATGTAGCCCAAATATCACCCAGATGTAGCCCAAGTATAGCCCAATGACAGAATGTCCCAGAGTGTTCTAAAGAACAACTAGAGCGCTAACAGTCCTACTTATTACAAAGGTATGGCACACCTGAAGCCATCTTGATTGGAATAAAGTGGTAACTCTTAAAACATTTAATTTAAAAAGAAACAACATGAGGGGGTATATTTTGCCATAGAAAGTATGATTAGTGCTGCAGAATGAAAAATTAGGGCACATTTTGAGTGACTTCTCAAATCCTTTTCTATTTCATTAAAACATTCTGACATGCAGTCTCCCAAAATGGCCACCAGAGACAAAAGAGCCCAAATGTAGCCCAAATATCACCCAGATGTAGCCCAAGTATAGCCCAATGACAGAATGTCCCAGAGTGTTCTAAAGAACAACTAGAGCGCTAACAGTCCTACTTATTACAAAGGTATAGCACACCTGGAGCCATCGTGATGGGAATAAAGTGGTAACTCTTAAGACATTTAATTTAAAAAGGAACAAAATGAGGGGGTATATTATGCAATAGAAGGTATTATTAGTGCTGCAGAAAGAAAAATTAGGGCACATTTTGAGTGACTTTTCAAATCCTCTTCTATTTCATTAAAAAATTCTGACATGCAGTCTCCCAAAATGGCCACCAGAGACAAAAGAGCCCAAATGTAGCCCAAATATCACCCACCCAGATGTAGCCCAAGTATAGCCCAATGACAGAATGTCCCAGAGTGTTCTAAAGAACAACTAGAGCGCTAACAGTCCTACTTATTACAAAGGTATGGCACACCTGAAGCCATCTTGATTGGAATAAAGTGGTAACTCTTAAAACATTTAATTTAAAAAGGAACAAAATGAGGGGGTATATTTTGCCATATGAATTATGATTAGTGCTGCAGAAAGAAAAATTAGGGCACATTTTGAGTGACTTCTCAAACCCTCTTCAATTTCATTAAAAAATTCTGACATAGTCTCGCAAGATGGCCACCAGAGACAAAAGAGCCTAAATGTAGCCCAAATATCACCCAGATGTACCCCAAGTATAGCCCAATGACAGAATGTATCAGAGTGTTCTAAAGAACAACTAGAGCGCTAACAGTCTTACTTATGACAAAAGTATGGCACACCAGAAGCCATCTTGATTGGAATGAAGTGGTAAGTCTGAAAACACTCAATTTAAAAAGGAACAACATGAGGGGGTTAATTTTGCCATAGAAAGTATGATTAGTGCTTCAGAAAGAAAAATTAGGGATCATTTTGAGTGACTTCTCAAATCCTCTTCTATTTCATTAAAAAAATTCTGACATGCAGACTGAAACATGCACTTTGAATACCAGCAGCAGACGTCCCTGGTGAGCAGTAGCTTTACTACAGTGATCTAATGTGCAACTAGAGTGCTAACATTCAGAATTTATGGCAAATGTGTGACACATCTGAATGCCTTCTTGATGGAACCAAAGTAAACAAGCATTGAAAATGCAATAGATCTCGCCCTCATTTAAGTTAAAGCCATTCTGTTTGTAATGAGGTGGCTTTTTAGCTTTGCTTTTATTAGTGTTTTTTCAACTTTCATGTAAATAACGCACCGTTTTCACCAAATCGACTTTGCCCAAGCACACCCTTCCCTTCGGCCAACAAATCCCAAAAATTCGGCACACCTGCCGATCCACTCTCCCTACAGCTCACCCAAGCCCCGTCCCTCTAGCGCAACTGGAACATCCCAAATTCACCTTCTCCATGCGCACCAAAAACTCCCATTGAATAACATGACAATTCGCTACTCCGCACAAAAATTGCTCTTTAAAGCACTTCCACTGCTCCGATCCGCTTCAAACTTGGCTGGACACTAGTTCCAGCGATTCCCTAACATCTCACCAAAAATCAGCTCAATCCATCCACTGGAACGGGGACGAATTTGAACCCGAATACGCGCCCCCCGCAAACACAAAAAAAAGCCATAAAACGGCCAAATCTCGACCAAAAACCGCCAAAATCCCTCAAAACCTTGCCAACACCAATACGCACGAAACTGAACCGGCCCCTCAGCCCTAGGCTCCGGGAACCCTACTTAATTGACCCAAAAGCCCTAAAAAAGCAACATAATACACACGAAAACGCCCTAACAACCCTAAAATGCATATAAGTATATGTATGCATGCATTTATGTTTGTATTTATATGTAGATATACAGATGATATATGTTTATATATGTATGTATATATATATATTCACTGAAAAAACCATAGGCTATAGACCATATATAGTTAGGAATTAGCATTTACAAAACCTTGAAAATTCACTGAAAAAACCGTAGGTTATAGACCATATATAGTTAGGAATTAGCATTTACAAAACCTTGAAAATTCACTGAAAAAACCATAGGTTATAGACCATATATAGTTAGGAATTCGCATTTACAAAACCTTATTTTACTCACACAAAACCATTGAAATTCCATATATAGTTAGTTGCACTAACTATATATCGCGCACCCGCAATCCACTGCTGATGATGTCACATATTACATCATTCATGACATGGTCAGTGACATCACTGATGACATCACTGATGACATCTCAAATGACATCACTGATGACATCACTGATGACAACATCCAGTGACTGTATGTTTCTGTAAAGTTAAAATATGTCTTACATATTGAAGAATGAGTGGATGTATAAGTGTCTGGATGAAGGATTTAGTAGGTGCATGACTGACTGTATGAGTGAGTGATTAAATGTGTCTCACTGAGTGCATGGGTTAGTGACTAAACTGTCTTAATTTGTGCATCATTATGTCTGTTGTTCTGTAAACTGTTGCATGTGTTGATAAGTAGCTATATGAGTAACTATATGGGTTATTGATTGGTTGCCCAAGTATTTGTATGGGATACTGAGTGTGTGTGTGGGTGGCTGGGAGGTGTATGACTCTGTGCATAGATGTGTGAGCAGTTGATTCACTAGATGTATGGTTTCAAAAGTGCATGTGGAAACAGCTGTATGGGCGGTTGACTGTGTGCATGAGTGTATTGGTGAGTGAATGGATATCTCAGTGCTACATGTCAAAGTAAGTACATATGTAAAACACAGTACATGTGAGAGTTGACATATATAAATAACTGTGCATAAGAGCCAGTGAATGTGTGAGTGGCTGTATGGATCATTGTGAACTTGTATCAGGGATTGTATAAGAGAGTTAATATGTGTTAGTATATGTTTGAATAAGTAAAGTTTGTATAACTGTATAGTTGAGGAAATGGAGGTGTGATTGATTCTTTGATTGACTGACTAGGTGTGTGAGTAACTCCATGGATGAGTGACAGTCTGTGAGTGTCTGTTTACACTGATTGTATCTAAGGTTATATTAGAGTCTGAAGAGGTTCATCGTATTATCACATGAATGATATCATCAGTGATGTGATCAGTAATGTCAAATGAGATGTCATCAGTGATGTCATTTGAGATGTCATCAGTGATGTCATTTGAGATGTCATCAGTGATGTCATCAGTGATGTCACTGACCATGTCATGAATGATGTAATATGTGACATCATCAGCAGTGGATTGCGGGTGCGCGATATATAGTTAGTGCAACTAACTATATATGGAATTTCAATGGTTTTGTGTGAGTAAAATAAGGTTTTGTAAATGCGAATTCCTAACTATATATGGTCTATAACCTATGGTTTTTTCAGTGAATATATATATATATATATATATATATATATATATATTTTATACAAAAGCAATATTCTACTTATCCCAGTCATCACTTTATAACTTATACCCAAACCTACAAGACCTTTGTCCTTAATATTTCAAAATACTGTGTGTGTGTGTGTGTTTCTATGGAAGGAACCTGTTC
Source organism: Lissotriton vulgaris (assembly GCF_964263255.1). NCBI lineage: Eukaryota > Metazoa > Chordata > Amphibia > Caudata > Salamandridae > Lissotriton > Lissotriton vulgaris. The sequence goes on from NC_141694.1 coordinate 472,395,282, forward strand.
TGGGTTGCTTGTATTCAGGCTCAGGGAGGACCTGGCCTGGCAGTTTGGGTTGGACTGTACTTTGGAACATGCAAAGAAAAATGTCCATATGGCTAGGTCGAAACAGGTAGCAAGGTATGTAAAATAACAGTGTACTGAGATACAGCTCAAGCAATTACAGCAGCTGAGATTAATTCAAGTATTTTATCCATCATTTTTCTGTATTCTTCAGTCAACAACATCTTGGGTCAGAATTCTACAGGTTAGATTAGTATTTTTTTAATATGTTTTAATATTGTTTTTTAGTGTGTTTTGTGTATTTTTTATTTGAATTTATTCTGCTCATTTTTATATTTTTCATATTATTTGGTACAACCTTATAGGATTGGGATGGTGTCTTTATATGGGATTTCTGTTACAAGTGTCATGGCCCGAGGTCCCAATCGAGGCGCCTGGTGTTCCTTTAAACGCTGGTGGCCTTGGTTTCTATTTAAGGCACACCGATTCACCAGAACGCTGCTTTGCGTACTAGCGTTTGGCTCACTTCCTGTTCTTCCGTCCCTGTGGCGTTTGCCTGACTTCCGGTTTTGTTTGTGGTGTTTCCGACCCTGAGCTTTCCATCCTACGTGCCGGTGATCTGCTCCACCATTTCCCGTACAATCTCTGGCAGTTCAAATTTACCGCGTTTTGTTTGGGGCACTTAGTGATTCCTTCGAGGCTTCCTTAGAACACGTTTGTTGTAATTCGTGTTCGTTCGCATCATTTATTTTTTCCACTATCCTGGTGCTCCGCCCGCGGCCGGGTCTTTCCCCGTCGCTCGGCCGGGTGCTGCTTCCTCCACACTTCCCTATCCTGGTACTCCACCCGGCGGCCGGGTTTTTCCCCGTCGCCCGGCCGGGTGCTGCTTACTGCACATTTGTATCAGCTTCACTGGTCGGAGCTGTCTCCCGTTGGGTAAACCACCCTCTTCAGCCTTCCGTTTGGCAGTTTGCTATAATCGTTTCTTTGGGGCACTGGCGTGGACCAGTGTTTGGTGTGTTTTGCTTCTCAGCTACCAGAATCACGGTAACAGCACGTAGCGCTGCCTCTCTTATATTCTTGTTTGTGGTTATTGATGGATGTAACAAGGTTGTGACACTTTTGGCAGATTAGACTTTGTACATACGTCAGACGAAAGACTCGTGCAAGCACATTATAACTTGGAATTGGGTGATGTACAAGCTAAGCATTCCTCAAATCCTCGTGGTGAGATTTACAGAATATCTTCTTATGCAAACTAACATAAGTTTGGGGTAGAATGTTATAATCTATGTCTTTTTATTGCACAGGGAGTCAACACCAGAATTACCCACCATTGGTATTCCAAAGCTCTGACTATTACTGTGGTAGGTGACACATATGTATTGGAGATATACACAAGCTTGTAGTAGAGTATAGGTTGTAACCTTATCCTTCCCTTACAGCCTGCCTCCTCATCCAGAATCCACGCTGAGGTGCCACATTCAGGATCTGCTATCTTCTTCCCCAACCTTTCCTTGTTTTGTTTCCCTGTTTTCCCCTGGCGTGCCATCCGATACTCTAGAGTCTGATAGAGTCGGAGGGCCAAAGGGGACGACTGAGGACTACTCTCCAAGTTCCTGATGCTCCTGCGGAAGAAGCCTGAAACCATTACAACAAGTAATTCAAACATGTTAAATGTTATGTTGAAAATTAATGTTATGTTTCATTTTTAAATATTTTAAATACAAATCACTTTTTATGAAATTATATGATTTTTTAACTTTTTTGAATTTTAAATATATAACATATATATTTATATGCAATATTTGAAACAAGTCAACTTAAAATTCAGACTAAATACAGCAAAATGCTGTAATATTTTTAATGGATTTATTTTTGTTTTATAGTTTGATCAAATCGTTTTGCTTACTTCCTAATGTACTTTTTCAATTCTTATTTATAAATAATTGTATTTGATTAATTTAACATGTTTACAAGAATTTATTTGGCAGAATAAATTGTCCCACACCAAAATCGAAAACATTTTCGAATGTGGTTGCATTTGAAGTAGGAACTGTTGGGGTCTGAATAGTTCATTGTATCGGCCTCCCAAGTCTAATATTTCTACAATGGGGCCCGATTCATAAAAGTAGACAAAATCCTAACTTTAAGACTTTCAGTATCCACAAATCACACTTAGGAGTAGTAAAGTTTGGATTTTGTCTCAGTTAAACTTAAGCTTTGGTCTTAACTTTAAATTAAGACCTGAAATCTTAAACAAGGCAATTGAGATTCAGTGCTTTGTGATTCATATGTTTGATAATGGGTGCATAGGCAGCAACAAAAAACAGAAAGACTAATTATTGCTGCTGTATATATGCCCAATCCAGTCAGGAATAAGATTATTCAGAGAGATTCATCAAAAGAGGGAAATCTTATAACAGAGGACTATAAATGATTTGAAAATAGGTTAAAAGTAGCACAACTCACATTTTGAAACTTCAAAGACAAATAACTTTACCAGGGTCTTCACCAGGCCCACCTGGCTGAGTTATGGTGTCAACATTGTATTTGTAGAGTAGTTTTTATGGGGGGAGGGAGGTTAATAGCTTATATAGCACTTTACCTGAGTAAAATATTACATTACTGTTAGAAATGGGGCTCTCTAGTTGACAGAGGTATGCACTTTTTATCCAAGTAGGGACCCTTGCTTCGAGTCAGGATAAGGGGATTACACACTTTAGATAACTACCCCCCATGGTGGCTTGGCATGAGCAGAGACGCTTATCTGATTCCCGAAGGCAATGTGCAAAGTATTTGTACCCAGTCTCACAGTAACACAGTGGAAATACTGCAAATGGACATCACAACAGTTTAGAGAAATAAAGTATCTTTAGCTGAATCAAACAAGACCAAAATGGCAGAAATCCTACACAAGTGTATTAGGAAATCCCTTTTAAAACAGTTACTTCAAAAATAGCACTTGTAGAGACAGATAGCTCCACCTGGGGCTATTATGATGTTATGACATGCATAAATCCAAAGGAGTAACATGGACCTCCAAACAACAGTACCTTGAAAACGAAGTCAACAGACGGGGAATGGAGTTGTGGAGGTGAGGTATCAGTGCCGAGGTGAGGCCGGTTCCTTTATGCCACACGGGCGGCGAGGCGTTGAGTTCAAGGGGATGTGAGGCATTGAATCCTGGACAGGTGAAATTAGGTGGCAGAGGCAGTGATGCATTTATTCTGGTGAGGTTGTGCAATGTCAAAGAGTTTGTGATGTCACCCTAATCGATAATCTGCTCCGCAATAACATGAGGCTGGTGCTGGCAGTGACGCTGTTGGTGCAAGTGCTGTTGTCGGGAAGGCCATTCATTGCAGGCATCGAAGTGCATTGAAGGATGTTGTAGCTGCGGTGTAGGCTGAGTGCTGCATCATGCACTTCACGAGTAGTGCCAAAGACCTCGGTGCAGGTCACAGCATCACTGACGGCATTGTTTGTTTTGCTTTGCAGCACCAAACACACAATTTTAGGGGCCCAGGACCAGAAATTGGCACCCTTTTGAATAAAGGAGTCCACAGAGGAGTCCAGGTGCTGGTCAGAGGATGCAGGTGAAGTCATTGTGTCCCTGAGACTTCAGAAAAGGAGGGGCAGCACAGCTTGTTTCTAAAAGTAGCATTTTCAAAAACATAATTTAAAAACCATCTCCCTAAAAAGATGTGTTATTAAGGTCTTAGTTCAGGGAGCCTAAACTCCATTTCTCTATCTTGTCCCAATGGAACGTTATACTTGCAAGATGTTACAAAGCAACTCTCAGGTTAACCATTGGGACAGATAGCCTTTCAATAGTGAAACACGAAATAGGCAGTATTTCACTATCAGGACATGTAAAACACAACAGCACCTGTCCTACCTTTCACAAACACTGCACCCTGCCCTTTGGGGTATCTTGGGTGTTCCTGAGCAGTGCCTTACAAGTACGTAAAGTGAAAGGGGGTGTCTTGCAAGTGGGTGCACTTGCCAGGTCAACATGGCAGTTTAAAACTATGCGCATATACAGTGCAGTGGCAAATCTGAGTTACATTTACAGGGCTACTCATGTCGGTGGCACAATCAATGCTGCAGGCCCACTAGTAGCACTTGATTTACAGGCCCTGGGCACACACAGTGCACTGTTCTAGGGACTTAACAGTAAATCAAGTATGCCAATCATGGATAACCCATCATAATAACAATTTTTATAGGGAGCACTTGCACTTTGAAACAGAGCAGTGGCAAAGTGCCCAAAGCATCTAAGCCAGCATAAACTAAATCCAGCATACCATAAAAATACAGGATGTAGACCCAAAAAGTCAAGGGAAACCACATCAAGTTTTGTGTAGTTCCTATAATACGATACAGTATCTGCATGTTTGGACAGCATACACTGTCGAGTATGTTGGCCTTCTGTATCAGTTAGCTCACAGTGCCACTATATTCTCCTCTTACCAAGGAGAGGATAGTTCTTGGCAACCGTCGAACATGACAAACCTGATCCCTTAGTATCATGGAAACAGTGCACTACTTTTCACTCAGTCACTCGTGCGCACTTAGGGGGTCATTAGGATCGCGATCCCTAAGTAGGAGGGAACGTCCGCATGGGCTGTGGCGTTCCCACTGTGCAGATTAGGATGTGATCGCCAGGGTGGCGGTCACATCCTCTTTTTTTAACATTGCGGCGGGTGGAGCTTCAAGATGCACCCGCAGCAATGATAAAAATGCACGCATTGCATTTGTATGTAGAAAGTGGCAGGCACCGCGCAGTGCCTGCCGATTAATGCATACGAATGCAGGGGGGTACCATAGGTACCCCCCATGTGCACCCCCCACCCCCCTTCACCTAGGGGGCCCGCAACGGGCCTCCGCAGTGAGGTTACACATGCTTTTCCACGGAGGAAAAGCCGCCACGGAAAAGCATGTTTCCGAGCACATCCTAATCTGGCTGACGGCGTCTGAGAGACACCGTCACCATATTAGTGCTTTTCCGCCGCGGTTGTAAGCCAACCGCGTAGGAAAAGCTGCTGACGGAAACCAGGACCCAGCCATCCTTATGTGGCGGTGGCTCTTGGTGGGTCCGCAGAGGATTTTCCGCATCCTCCAGGCCGGCGGTGGCTTCCGCCGAGCCGGAGGATGCGGAAAATCCTCCATCCTAATCAGCCCCATAGTCTGTCTTATAGAGATGCACAGAATAAACAGGTTGGGCGCTTTCAATAAGTATTTATTGAACAGTTGTTATTCTGGTGTAAAATTGATGAGCTGCAACAACCGTTAGACAATGAAAGATATAAATGATTAGAAGCACTATGAAAGTAAATGGATCATAAAGCTCTACCATCTTGCAGTAATCATGATTACATACAAGTATATAAAATACACGATAAAAAGATGCAATGCCTCCCTAACTAGATGTACCTAGGTGTACCTATCATGTGTGCCGATGTTAAGCTAAAAAATCCCTCTAGGATAAAGTCAACCCAATTATCTGAAGTGAGAGACTGTGGGACCCCTTCCTGGCCTTGGGTTGGACACCCCGCAGGGTATGTTAGACCACTGTGAGCTGGAGTACCTGCATGCAGGAACCTCAGCATCTCTGGTCAGTGTGTCGGCTAGGAAGGCCTAGTCTCCTCTGCCTATCTTAATGAGATGTGACGTATATATACCCATAGGTCTCCCCAGTGGTCCTACCTCACTGTATTACTGTGTCGTGTTTAGGAGGATGTCCGTCATGAACTTTATACATAGATGCTAAAAAGGAGATGTAGTGCTCCTGTGATTCCAAGAATACTCATGCATAATATATGAGATTTCGAACTAGGGAAATGGGCTTTCTGAATGCAGTATCCTATCTAGGTAAATAGTCAGTCCCTGTAAACTGTTATAAGTGTAATCTTGGGAAGAATATAGGTGAAGAGTTACGAAATTACCTTGGCCTAAATCAGGGTACGTATGTGGAATATAACACCCACCCCTCTTCCGTATTCTGAACATACTACTAGGTTGACTAGATACTGGAGAGCAAATAGTTTAAAAAAAACAGGATTTTATTGTTTTGCTAGAAACACTGTTTAAAGGGTCTAAACAGTCTATTAAAAAATAAAATGGAAATTGTCACTCAAGCCATAGCTCTAATGTGTCCGTAGGTATAGATTGAACTACTACAAGCATTTTGAAAGCCTTACATGCTCAAAAAGAATGCCAATGTTGTCTTTTTTTTAAAGAAAAAAAAATCTTCCAGCACTCAACGAGTAAAATGAGACAAATGTTTATGTGTCCCTGCTGGTACTTGCAACATTATCATTGCCTGCATCCGCAGACAACGGTCCCTGTAACACCTCGCAGATTATGTTAATTGAGCACAGATGATCTTTTGTACTATCCACAATCAATGCTGGGGCACCCTGTGTACCATCCAAGGCATGGGTGTCAGAGGAGGAGCCGATGTCTATACCAGCAGGAGCCGATTCTACCTGTGGTGGCTCTAGGAATGTCTCCATCAACATTGGAATACGCTGGGGACAATGCAGAACATAGGCCGTTATCGGGTCCAGTAAAGCATCAACATCCATTTGTGCACATGATGGGAGTATTAGACAGAGATCCAACATGCATTTTTCTCTGCAAAACAGGCATCGGAAGACAGGCAAGATGCCGTCCATCCAGACTGGTCTAAATGACAGGAACCAAGACGCACTTAGTTCTCTTAGGCGAGGTGTGCCTAGATGTTGTACCATGAGATCACTGTATTTTCACTCCAAGAGTACTGTTTCCATTTCCTTGGTGACTTGGACATCCATTGCATAGCAGAAAAATAACAATCAGCATACCTGCTATAAGAAACAGGATCAGCGGCAGTCCTCCAAAAATGCACCAATACTGAGCATATAAAATTTGGTATAACTCTGAGGATGAAAGGTGCTTAATAGTCCAGAACCTATGGTCTTGAATAGGTGGACGATGCCTGTCATATCAGACATGTTAAATATACGATTTACGATTTCTGGGAAATGAAAGGGGCAGTTTGTATGTATGAGTGCCTGTATCTCTGCTAAAGACCTTGTGATCTGGAGATAAAAAGTCTCTTGAGCGGAGGTTAAGGGCACAGACTTCTGTAAAAGCATGGTTTTCATTCTGCTCAAAGCATCATACCGTTTTAATGAAGCATTTAGCGAAGGCCATCATGGCGCCACCCTGACTGTATGTGTTGGTGGAAACAATATTTGCATACAGCAAGTAAACCTGGAACTGACGGTCACCTGATATGTGATGCCTGGAAGCATCCTACAACAACCTTGATCGTTCATCATCAAGTAACTTCTATTTGAAAGTAGCATGAAAAAGGGAGTGATCATGGCAGATGGGGAACCCCTCAAGTGACAGGATAAGTTTGCTACTGAACTGTTACATGCCCCATGTAGCATTATATCCTGTCATATGAGTGATCCACTTAAAGTGTTCTCACAGTTGTATCGCTTACAAACACTTCTCCATCCCCACTCTGGCATCAAAATCTGTATAGTAATTCCCAAGATTCCTTGAAGAATTCCTTACCCAGTTTTTCATATCTGCCCGCCTGCTTTTGTTCAAGGCAATATTGAAATTGAAAAGTAGTGACCAGTAGAATTATGTGGCCATGGAATAACCATTCTGTGGACGGTGACTCTGCCACTGTAAAAGCTAATCTATCCAGCTTTTCAAAGTACAGCATTCTATTCTGTGCTCCCCTTTGTGCCATTCCATCTATTTTTCTGTTAGATTGTATGCAGAAAACAGAGACATGCTGTTGATGAAATTTCAAGGCACATAGCCTGGGCGCAAAGATTTCAGCATCCAGCTTAACAACATAATAGAACTGTTGGACTTGGCCCTTATGGGAGGTTCACCCCTGAATTTTTTGCCTTGAGCTCTGACATAGTGGTAGTGATTTTAGGTCTCTGCGCACTTTAGCACTGTGGTCCAGTGTGAAGTGAGTGTGCTCTCTGTTTATGGTGAGATGGGCTTTTCCTCTCATAGGAATGCATGGGGGACATGTGTGCCCATAGTAATTCCTGGAATGAGAGGAGTGCAGGGCGACTTTAGTATGTGTGAACTTGTGAGAATAATTGCTGTGCAATAGTGTGTGCAGATTTATGGTGACTGGTGGAGAAATGCCACTTTTAGAAGTTGGCATTTCTGTGTGCTGTGTGTCTGCCTGCCTGATGTGAATTGCATGTCTGTCTTGTGATTGACATGACATGACATGAGCTGAGAGGTGTGGGTGGCTCCAGGAGACATGGGGAGTCTGCCCAGTGGTGAATAGAGATATGCATGCAGATGGGAGGGAGGAGTTGCACCTGGGACCTGAATAGGACTGTGCGTCCCTCCACAATGCTGGCACCGCCACCTGTGGTGCCCTGATCCCTGAGCCCCCACCTGACAAAGGAGAGAGGAGCTGAGCAAAACAAAGTGCTCCAAAGCTCCCCTATACCAGTTCTAACTGGTATCCCTAAACCCTGTGCTGTGACACAAAGGGAAATGATGTATAAAAGTAGGGGCTGTGACCCCATAAGGTAGCTCAGTCTTGGCGTGCTGTTCCTGCTGGAGTTGTGCTGCTGCTGGGGCCCATGAGGGGCTACCATGAGGGTTTGACACCCTGGGCCCTGCATTGCGACATAGACCTGAAGGCATTGTTGGGACCTTTTACGCCCCTGTGAGCGCTCTGATTTGTGCATACCAGGACCTTCAGGACTTCTTGTTGCATTTTTCACTCTGGAAGTGCTGTGCTCGTTTTTATTTTATTTGCACAGATGAGGGGCGAGCCGGCTTTGCTGGGCCATGCTGTCTGGAGGGAGAGAGAGGTAACCCCCAGCGTGGGGATTCCCCTGTGTTACCTGCATAGCAGGAGCCCACCCTGCATTGGTGTACGTCACGAATAGGGAGCACACCCCGTGTTATTCCGACATTTTTGGTGCCTAAACATGGCGGGTGCCCACCCCCCATTGCCATGACTTCAGCTTGCGTGAGCCTACCCCGCATGTGGTGTCTGACGGGTGCCCACCCCTCTGCTGTGTGGCTGTCAAGGGGACCCCCGGCGTGGGGATCCCCCAGGTGTGCAGAAGAGAAGCAGGAGCCAACCCTTGTTTATCGGGGAATTGAGGAGATTGTCGAGAGCAGCCGCCACTCTGCCCGGGGCGACCCGGAAGTCAGGCAGGAGCCACCTGACTGGGGACCGAGCTACCCGCCCTCTGGGGTGGAAGCTGTAGTGTGGGACCGACATGGCTCCAATGGCCATGGGAGAGCCCGCGTCATCTGCTGAAGGAGATAGGTGCCGGAATTGGGAGGCACGGTGCCAGAGTGAAGGAGGAGAACCCCTCGTGGCCGAGGGAAGAGCCGGCGAGAGAAGGAAGACGGAGCCTGAGCCAAGCCCCGGTGAGTGAGGCTAAGGCCATTCCTTTTTTGTTTATGATGGGTGCTCCCGAGCCACGTAGGCAGCCATGCGGGTTGGTCTGAATGATCCTGCTGTTGTGGGCCGCTCCAACATTAGGCCTGTTTACTTTGTGAGCCCGTGTGGCTCCAACAAGATGCACAGTAGTCTTGGGGCCACAGTGGGGGTCATGAGGGCCGAAGGTGCCCATGCCTCATTTCTGCTAGGATAATATCACAGCTGCGCAGCCGTAGCGGACAGCTGCAACGGAGGTATATTTTGTGCTTGAGCCCCCATGGGGGTCCAGAAGGCACCGAGGTGCCCATGCCTGGGTTTTTTTTGGTTTCTCACAGCTGTCCAGCCTGTCAGGAGACAGCTGCAACATTTGATATACTTTTACTGAAGTCCCAGAATGGGGTATGGGGGCATTTTCTGTTTTTTCGAGTCTGGATGACTCCTACGAGGGGCACAGTAGTTGTAGGGCCCCAGAGGGGGATCCCAAGGGCCAGTGGTGCCTGTGCCTAATATCTATGTGGTGCTGTTTTTAAAGCTGCCCCACCTGAGAATGGATAGCTGCAATGCTGAGGGCACAGTGGCACCAGTGATGTTCACAGCTGCCCAGCAAGCAGTGGCCAGCTGCTACGTTTAGGCCAGCATTCCTTTGGGGGCATGGTTGAAGGAGGTAGGAGTGATAGTCACTCCTCTGCCACAGCGCAATTGCACAAAATGTGAATTCTGCTGCAGTGGCCGCCACCCTGACATCGGGACTTAGGGCTTTCAAGCCATTTGAGAGGGCCAGTTGGACTGGGGGCAGTTTGGGGACTATGGTAGAGCACCAGGCTCTACCGGATTGAGTAATGTTACCAGGTGTGTTGCCAAAAGAATGAGTTAGGCCCATGATATCAACGATAATGTGTTTATGGTGGTTTGGTCCCTTGCGTAATGTGATTATGCATAGGAAGGTTTTGGCTTAATGTGCTAATGCCTAATGTCCTGTTGTGATGTTTTGAGGTAGTACATATTGGAGTAATGTGTTTATGTTAATGGGGTAAGTGCATAATGTGTTTATGCTGGTGAGGCCCATTGCATAATGTCTTTATGCTGATGAGGTTTGGGCCTAATGTGGGTTTATGTCTAATGCTAATATAATAATGCTTAGGTCATTATGGTACCAGTAGTTACTGGTTGTATTTTAGATTTGCATTTATTTACCTGATGGTACTGACCGTGGCCCGATTGGCCTGGCCCTGTATGTAATTCCCTGTGAATATAACCTGTGCCATTTGGCACAGTGTATATTACGTGATTATGTTACTAATGTGTTTATGACAATAGAAAGGCAACTTTTTATATAACCTTGTGTGGAGTTACTTTTGTAGTGTGCCCCAGATGTTGTTGCTGTGTGGGTGTGCAAATGCTTTATACATGGCCTCCGGGATAAGTCTGACTTCTCGTGCCAAGCTACCAAGGGGATGAGCAGGGGTTATCTTTGGTGTGAAACTCCCTTGCCCTGACTAGAGTGGTGATCTCTGTCTGGCTTTGGCGCAAGCCTTAGCCAACCAGAGATCCCATTTCTAACAAGAACACAATTGTGATTGCCTGTGTTGTAATATGGACAAATCCTGTTCTAGTGCATCAATAGCAGAAGATACAATGTTGCCCAGTAAATATATCCTGGATGTTAATGTAGTTTGATCCATTGTCAAACACTGCCAGAGCTTTCACTAGGTTTATACAATCTATTTCTCGAAATCTCTCTGCCGCCTCTTTTTGTGATACTTTCCAAATCTCATTATAAGCAGCATAATAGAAACGTTTATGACATGGCTTTTGTAGGATCTAATACAAAATCATGTAGGTCCACATCCTCTGTAAGCAAGGATAAGTGTTGTTTTACCTGTGTAAGTATTGAGGCATAACTTCCCAACACTGTATGATGTCACTACCCCTGGATTTTCTCTCTGTACATAGCGTGGATCCGGCCTGTGGATATTAAACCCGTTGGTTTTACCCAAGAATCTTTCCTGACATCTATTGGTGTCTGTGAGCGAAATCAACCATCCTTTTCCAATCGGGGACTGATCTATTGTATTGTATGATCTCATCTAACGTAATCCCTTTTTGTGATGTTATGTTACCCTTTGTGTGGAATGGTGCGGGCATCGGAGGTGTATTCAAGTCTTTCTTTTTAGCTATTCCAAGACAGGATGTTTGTTGCAAGGTGTCATTTAAAACCTGATTTGCTGAGAAATGAGGCATTCTCTGAATAGCGCTTCTGTTTCCTGGACCTGCCAGTCTCTAGTACCCCCGACAGATTTTAAGTCTATAGTGTATTTCCATAAGTAGAAACCTTGTTCAGACAACTGGGTAATAGAAAAAGGATAGTAAATATGTAAGGTGTTTGTCAAAATATTTTTCTGTGCTAGTATTTGTGCAACCCTATAAATAATATGACGCTGGGTCTGACTTGTTGAACCAAGAAAAATATGGAAATTTCCGTACAAATGTCTTTGAACTGCTTTTCTGCTGTGTTGGGCAATGTTACCATTGGTGGTATGTGAAAACATTTTTGGTATTAGCAGATTTATGCAAAAAGTGATGACCATAATGTTGATAGCAATCTGATGTGTCTTCCAACATTTCACTATTAGAAAAGGCAGTTGATTTTTGTATATCAGAAAACATATTATTTACAGTTTCATAGTCTGAATCATCGGAAAATGTCCTGGAGGTAATGATATCACTCAATGAGATTTTAAATAAATGTGGAACTTTAAAAGTTTGGTCAGACCAAATATATCGTAATCAACCTTGCCCCACACTATACCATCAGGTGTAGGAACTGCTGTAATGTTCACTGATGACAAGTCTCTTTGTTCATGATATGATGATAGGTGAGGTTTCAAAATCAGATTCACTTTTTGAGCTTAAGAGCTTTGTCAAATATAAGTTCTGTTAAAAAGCATACTAAAACAGTTACTAAACCTATCCAGAAAAGAAAGAAAGGTATCCCAGTAGTTACCCAGAGTTCTATCCAAGGTGATACCAGGTATGTCTTTTTAAGAAGGTTCAGAAAATCTTTAATTTGCTGGTTGCGTGTTTCTTGGGCTGGCATAATTTCAGTTCACTTGGATCCAAAGAAAATGTATCAACGTCAATGAAATAGCCAAATGCAGTTCAATCTAATTTTGGTATTTCCGCAGGTCTTGTGGAAACCGTAGCTTTCTCATGTTGTGGCAAGTTGATGTAGATATCGGTGTTTAGTCGAATTGAAATTTGTCTTTCATTTTGGTTTTGATTTTGAACTTCAGTTTCAAGAGGAACGAGTTCCATGGCATTGGTGCATAGTTCATCATTCCGTGCAGGTGGCTCTTCAAAAAAAAAAGTCTTTCTGTTTGAACTTCTTGTATGGTAGTGAGAGGAGGGCATCGGTTACTCTGGAGTCCGCGCGTCCTACTACTCAGTATTGGCCACATAGTGTGGTTTGATTAAATTGATTGAGACAAATCTGTTCTCCTTTATACAAGCAAGAGCAGCAGAAGTACAGTTCTTGTTCCTTCAACTGCCTGGACAGGTACATGCTTTCTGTATGTTGGCCCAAATTCCTTTTTGTCTGAACTTTACTCTCTGACCAGAACCTCAACTTTCGGGGCCGATAAAGGTCTTGCCGTGACTGACTTGGCCTCTCCATTGGCGGTCTGCTTTACCTGGACATTGCTTTGTAGTGCTATGGAATCATTTAGCTCCTGTAAAATAGCCAAACATTTATGGTTGTCAAAAGGTTTCTTACCCGCCACTGTGTCTTCACAATCAAGATCAGGTACCCACATTCTCATCCCAAATAGGACCTCATAAGGAGTGACACCCCCTACAGAATGTCTTGGCATGTTATTCAATGTTCATTGAACTCCATACAAATGTTTTGCCCAACTCTCCCGGGCCTAATACTCTAGCTGTTAAAGACTGCTTTAAGTCCCAGTTTTCCCTCTCCATAACCACATTTCCCTCTGGATGGTATGTAGAGGAGTACTGCAATACTACGCCCAAACGTCCCATGGCTTCCTTGTAAGCACTATAGCTAAACTCAGGGTTACAGTCAGAATGTAATGTGCCAATTGCGTATGTCTCTATAAAGACTGGCAAATCTTTTATAACAGTACGAGCATCAGCCGAGCGCTGGGGCCAAACCCATAGGAATCTAGAGCAGGAATCCACTGCAACCATGATATACCTATAAGCCCCATCTGTTTGTAAGGGGCCGCAGTGGTCCAAATAAACACATGCGAGCAGCTTGTCTTATATTAACACCTTGGCTGCTATGGGTTTTCCCGCTGGGTGCTGCAATATCAAGATTTCCATTATTCATGACAAAGCCAGCTCGTCATAAGCACAGGGCAGGTAACACCCATGACGAGCTGGCTTTGTCATCAGCACTGAAGGGGTTAACAAAGGTGTCTGCCTTGGACGTGTTATGTTGGAGCCTTTCATCTGCAGAAATATGTCGCATTTCAAGACATAATCTTTAGTCTGCTTTGTTAATTCTGACCACCAGTAGCATTGTTTCAGTAGGGAAACAGTTGCCGTAACTCCTACGTGAGCAGAACCTAGCCCCTCCTGTGCTGATAGAATTAACCCTAACCTGCCATCCATATTTGGTATTACTCTATCCCCCACTCCAGGAAACTGAGCAAATGGAACATTGTTTGCATCTAACTTGTAGGAGTAGTTGAGTGGATTTTTTTTTCAGTGGTGCTGATTTATCTTGTGTAGCAATAATTGCAACTATAATCTCAGTCTATTCTTATTTTTGAACAAGTGATTGCAGCTACGGAAGATGTGCGTACAGCCCCTTCACGGCCTCATCAGCCAATGAATTCCCTTCAAAGAGAACACCATCATGTTGATGACTCAGTGTGTGTATCACAAGAGCCCTTGGTAGTTAGTTTTTCAATTCTACTACCTATTCCCATAGCGTTCTGTGCTTAATTGTACCACTTTTTGCATTCTTGAACCCATTTTGCCCCCAGTGGGGTAAGTATTCATTATATAACTGTACACAGTAAAATTAATCACACACAATTAGTGTGGCAAATTCTCGATCTGTATTTACCAGTGAGAGTAACAGGGCTTTTAATTTTGCTAGCTTTGCTGTGCAGTGTTCTAGAGACTGAGTTTTTGTACAACTCAGATGAAATTTTACATCCTGCACGTGCCCTTTAATGATTGCACATGCAGCGCTGTATTGCTGTTTACTCCCAATGGCCGGCTCAGCAGATCCGTCAGTGTAAATGTTATATCCATACTTATCTAGAGGTATTATTTAATTAGGGAGATGAAATGTGTGTTTATATTGCAGGAATGCTTGTGTTTTTAAGTTTGTGTCGTACCTTTATTCTACATTTGTTGCAGTAAGAGAATTGGCCCATTGTAACCATCTCAGATGCAAGGCTTCAGCTTTAGGAACTCTAGCCTTTGTTGCTGCCTCTAAGGCTGGCACAGGGATTACGGCAATTATTCGCTTCCCCTGTGCCAGTGCTCTTTCTCTCACTACAGCAGTCTGTACTGCTGTAAGACTCTTTTCTGTTGATGCAAAGCACATTTCAGCATTTGTGTACAAATGCGATTTGTATTCGATCAGTACTGTTTCACCTTCATTTTATGTTAAGTAGGCGAATCCTGATTGACCCGCAACTATATGGATCACTAAGTTGCGTACATGTACGCATGTCTGTAAGTGTTTTAAAGCTATCATATCAGGGAATTAAGAATAACTGTGTGTTTCTGTGTTCATTGTCTAACTGAAAGGTCAGGTCTTATCAAATCGTAGAAAGTTTAACTCTTTCTGCACATTCCAAAATGTATGTTCAGCCAAAGTTCAGGAATCCCAGTATTGATTGTCAGTTCTTTAATGATTTTGGAGGTTATAGTAGTGCACACTTTTCTAAAAAGTTAGTTGCTAAGCTTTTTCCATCACTTGAAAGCTCATATCCCAGAAAAATTACATTGAGGTGGGCATCTTTGAGTTTTTTAAATTACATTTGTAGCCTTCAGAAGCAAACCCCAATTTTATGGTATTAACTCTGTTCAATTGTGTAGGAGAGTAGGATCTGCTTACAATGGTTACCCCCACTTTTGGCTGCTGTTTCACTGTTTTTGGACTTTAGTCTGGCTATCCAGGACCCCAACCTAGCTGCTTCCCTCTCTAAATTGATTGAATGTTCATTAGGTACAATCCAGATTGGTTACTGGATTACCCTTGTGAGTCCCTAGTATATGGTACATAAGGTACTCAGGGCATAGGTACCACAGGGGCCACCAGGGGCTAAAGCATGTATTATACCACCCCGGGTAAGCATTCCAAAATGGCACCACAGGACTGCTACTGCAGCCTGGGTAAGGTGGAGCATGCACCCCTTACTTGATATAGGTTACCTCTATCTATCTTTAATCATTGACACATATAAGCCTATCAGTCAGTCCTATGGCAGGCCTTCTCAATCCTGAAGACAGAGTGCTTGGTTTTGTGTGAGAGGGTGCCCATGCATAAGCAGAGCCCCTCTGCAGCTTTCGGAACCTATTCTCTGAGGCTGTTATGTGATGCAGCCAGACCATATACTCTTAAGTGCATTATAACCTCGCGGTAAATGCTAACATTGGAATGGTTGCATAGAAACATGTCGTGTTTGATGTCAAAGACTTTGGAATCCTACCCGTCCACCAGTCCTGGCGGCGGGGGTAGAAATCCACCCGTCTAGAGGGAGAGACATGTACACACTGGTCTGCCCGGTAATAGTTTAAAAGAGCCCCAGCATCACAAAATGGATGCTGCACCCACAGACACGAGTCTGGACTCCTGATGCTGACCAAAACTCTAGCAGGGGAGGCCTGGACAATAGGTTTCCTGTCACAGGGAGGTGTAACCACCTCCCAGACAGGCTTTAGTGTATTGGGGCTGTGTGGGTACACTCTGAGAGTGCATTGATATCTGCACTGGGGGCACATTTGGTGTCAGGAAAAGAACTAAGGGAGTTAGAGGGTTAATAGCTTGGCTCGCCCTCCAGTCATTAAAGTCAGAAAAAAGGTTTCTGTTTCCAGATACCTGAGAGCCTAGCTAGAGGAAAGGACAGCCACTGCTCAATGTGGTTGGCTGTTGGAAGTAGTGTCTAATGTGTAACAAAGGAAAAATTGTTCCTTTTTTAGGTGTCCCCTCACTCACCGGGGTTGCCCCACGGTGACATGCTTCATCATTGGGGCCATCCCAGTCCTCTACGGGCTGGGGCGTGCTACGACTTGCGGAGTTACGTAGGAGCACTTAAATGGACTATGTGTGGTGCATGTGTATTTGTGGGGAGTGGACTATGTGATGAAATTAAAAGTTACCTGCCCAGTAGGTTACTAATAAACTTTATTCTGGCCTCTAGGTGGTAGTATTAAAAACGGGGTAGGGAGATAGGCTATCCTAAACTTAATGTGTCCAGATGTTCCTATCAACTCCTAAGTCGACATGTTTCGTGCATACCCCAAGCACTTCTTCGGGACTACACAGGGACCAGCCCTGTGTTCGCCACTCCTTACTCTATCAATGAGATATTTGTAAAAAACTCCTTACTCTATCAATGAGATATTTGTAAAAAACTGCAGCAAACTCTGTTAAGTGCATGCATTTATACCTACGTATTTTGTTCCCAAAAACACGTGGTTCCTGAAAGATAGAAAACAACTTTAAAATTCAAGGGGTGGTTGGCCCCATTAGTTATCACACACAGTTTTTTCCAGAAGTGATGTATTCTGTGAATTTTGAACGCAAACTCATTGGCCGTGTTTTCATGCACAAAAAACGTGATGGATTTCGTGCATTTTCGAACGTGGTTTTTAACATAACAACTATCATAGTGTCACACCCATACATTCAACAATCATACACACTATGTATGTATGAGTGTGTATGATTGGAAAAAACTGTGTGTGATAACTAATGGGGCCAACCACCCCTTGAATTTTAAAGTTGTTTTCTATCTTTCAGGAACCACGTGTTTTTGGGAACAAAATACGTAGGTATAAATGCATGCACTTAACAGAGTTTGCTGCAGTTTAAAACCTTTTTACAAATATCTCATTGATAGAGTAAGGAGTGGCGAACACAGGGCTGGTCCCTGTGTAGTCCCGAAGAAGTGCTTGGGGTATGCACGAAACATGTCGACTTAGGAGTTGATAGGAACATCTGGACACATTAAGTTTAGGATAGCCTATCTCCCTACCCCGTTTTTAATACTACCACCTAGAGGCCAGAATAAAGTTTATTAGTAACCTACTGGGCAGGTAACTTTTAATTTCATCACATAGTCCACTCCCCACAAATACACATGCACCACACATAGTCCATTTAAGTGCTCCTACGTAACTCCGCAAGTCGTAGCACGCCCCAGCCCGTAGAGGACTGGGATGGCCCCAATGATGAAGCATGTCACCGTGGGGCAACCCCGGTGAGTGAGGGGACACCTAAAAAAGGAACAATTTTTCCTTTGTTACACATTAGACACTACTTCCAACAGCCAACCACATTGAGCAGTGGCTGTCCTTTCCTCTAGCTAGGCTCTCAGGTATCTGGAAACAGAAACCTTTTTTCTGGCACATTTGGTGTCCCTGTGCATAGTCCAGTCCAAACCGGTTGCAGGGGCTATCAGCCCATGCTCTGGAACAAAACTGGACAAAGGAAATGGGTATAGCCACCCCTCTTTCTAAACCCTTCCATAGGTGTGTCCCCAGTGTACGCCTAACCCCTTTTCTCAGTATAAGTAAGGGAACCCTGGCAAAAGGACTTTAGATTACACCTGGATAAAACTCTGAAACTGAATCCTGGAACTTCAGCGCTCTACTAATGATTAGGGGACAGACAAATCTCCCTTGGGGGTTTAGGAGTAACTCCCCTATTCAAACAGGTATCAACAAAGCATTTGCCCGTCTGCATCTCTGAAGCTCCCGCCGGACTCTGAAGTAATTGCAGCCCAGGAAGAGGAATTCCAGACTTCTTGAAAGCCGACCTGAGTCCCACAGACCTCACGAGTGACGTAGGACTAGAACCCCTGGATACCGTGCACATTTGCTATTGCAGCAACTTCCTGAGATTTTCCGAAGTTGTGCATTGGTTTACTTGAAGCCCAATTCCTGAGCACCATCTGCACCTAAGATTGTGGGCCTACACTCCACAAGTGTTCAGTAAGCCCGCTTCTTGCATATTCACTCTAGTCTCCTTTTCAATCCATGGTCCATCGACTGGTGGGTCCCCACAAAGGTAACTCTTCTTTTCCTTGGGCTTCCCTGGTTGCTCAAGACGTGCCCCGACTCCCTACCAAGTGGTGAGTCCCTCGGACCTTGCTGGTCTGCACTAGAGGCAATCTCTTCTTTCTGCATGGGTTGCTGTTGCCAAGGCTTGTGGGGTCTAATCCGGAAACCGACACTGCAGCACTCGACATCGTTTGTGGGACAGCTCAATTGCAGAACCTGGTCATCGTCGACACCTCCTGGTCTTCATGGCTGAAAAGGCAAGCTACTCCTTCTTCACGAGCAAGCACCCAAAATCAGTGGGCATCCACTTATCATCTTCCTGGTCACTGGCAAGTGACCCAGACTCTGTCCCCTCTGCTTTCAGGTTCTTCTCATCTTCGATCCAGGCTTGGATCAGACCGGACACTTTCCACTTGGACGGCAGCAGCACTTTGCAGCAGATCATCATTGAAAACAATGACGAAACCCGACACGAAAAGACACCTATGCACCTGGCTTCCCTGGGTGAGGTAACTCAAGTGCTCCGGTGCTCCCGTGGGTGTTGGCTCTAGAACCCTTTAAGTATAAAGGGGTATGCTCAAAGTCCTCTCCTAAGTTTCCTTTATCTTTTTAAAAATTTCAACCGCGACTTTCCCCTTAGAAGTTAATGGTGATTTGCGGCTGTGTTCTAACACTGCACGCCTCCTCCGTTGGTCCCCTGTGTCACTACCTTGGGTGGTGTATGGTGGCCCCAGTGGTTCTACAGGCTCTAGGCCTTGTGTCTATGCAAGTTGTGGTTCTTATACCAATTTCTTAATTTATTGTTTTGTACGCCCCTAGGGCTTAACGTATATTGTGCTAATTTACAGTATGCTTTTAAGTTTACTGAATGTAATTTTGCCTCTAGCCTCATAAAGAGGCTAAAGGGATGTGTTTAGAATAAATACATATATTTTATATATATACCTGGTGTGGTACTCCTTTCATTTGATCAATCACAGGCTTATAGACTGGTAAAACAAGCTGCTTTACATTCCTCCATGGCTTAGCCTGAAGGCTGCTCTCCACCGCTACCACTAGGGTAGCTTTCTATAAAGGTTGTCTTTAACCTACCATCAAGAAGGGTCATTTCGACTGGGGCAAGGTGCCCACTAGAATAGTGAGCAGCATATGCCAGGCCAACTACTCACAAATTATTCCTCCAGGTCATCATGTGTTACATAAATATCATCCATGTATGGCAATGCCTCTTTATCTAGATTTTGAAGTAATACCGTTACTCTGGCCAGAAACAGCCCCAGGCTGTTCTTAAAGCCCTGGGGGAGTCGACAAAATTAACGCTGGGAGCCTAACGTGGAGAATGCGGTTAAATACCTGCTTTCAGGCACTATATTTTGGCAAAAAAGTCCATTTGAGATATCTATTGTTGTTGTTTTTTTTTCAAATGCATACTTTTTTTGCTCACCATGCGATTCCAGTTTGGACCCAGCCATATACAAATCAGTCTTGACCCTGCGCCCAATGGGAACAGTCCATCCCGAACTGCCAGGCCAGGTCCTCCCTGAACTGGAAACAAGCATCCCAGGACCGGTTTTTGACTTTCACCCCTCATCAGCAAGGATAGCTTGATTCCAGTAGCATGGAGAGCATGGGACCTACGTCTAGTCATACCCACCCCACTAGGGATGACAAATGCAAAAAGAGCAATTGATGGACAGAATGCAGAACAATTTCATACATTCACCCCATTATAGAGATTTGGGCCTAAATCCATAGTTTTTTTGCTCACCATGCCATTTCAGTTTGGAGCCCAGCCATATGCAAAACAGTCTTGACCCTGCGCCCAATGGAAACAGTCCAGCCCAAACTGGGATGGGTATGCCCAGACGTGGGTCCCTTGCTCACTGTGCCACTGGATTCAAGCTAGCCTGCTAAAGAAGGGTGACATACCCTGAAACTGGTCCCAGGATGCTTGTTTTGGGTCTGGGGAGGACCTTGCTTGGCATTTCATTCTGGACTGTTCCCATGAGGCACAGGGTCTAGACTGATTTACATATGACTGAGTCCTAACTGGGGAGGCATAGTGGGCAAAAGAATGATGGATTTAACCCAGATCATTTGACTGGGGGAGAAGGTTTGCATTGTCAGCTTTCAGTCCATAATTTGTTTGCTGTAACACTGGTATATATAAGGCAGCAAAAACTGCGTGTCTTGGTGCAGAATAAAGTGAAGAGTTGACATGGCATCAAGGCTAATGGCGGAGAGGACAAGGGCATTTACCTGTTTGAGCCTGTTCGAGACTGGTCGGGAATAGGGCCAGAAATGCTGCAGCTACCCCACACCATCCACAAACATAGTAACACATGCTCACTAAATGTATACCACACACAACCCTATGAACAGACCAATATGCCAGCATGCACTACAAACCTAACCAAACCACATCTATACACTCTTCTATCCCAACTACCACACATACCCACCATCACCTACAAACAGTACACAACTCTATCCTATACCACTAACCAACCCACTCATCACAAACACAACCCCATTCAACATCATATATAGCTACATACCATTCAGACACACGTCCCCTGCTCTAATTACACCTAACAGACCACCTTTAATCACTAACAAATATATAGTCATCCGTCTATCATTAGTCCAAACAACACCCTCCTCTCCCTACCACCATAATAGCCTAACACACACACTGCACACCACCACACGTGTTAGCAAATGCAACAAACCAGTCGAAGACAAACCCTCTTACCTCTACTATATTCCCTCCTAAACACAACATACACTCTACTCACAAACACATCACCACCCCCTCTACCTCACAACCTCTTCTCACAAACAACACTATTCAACCAAATCCATTGCATGAAACAAATACACCAGCACCCCTTTCCACTGCTCCTCAAAAACAAAACATTTCACACACACCAGAAAAACATGATCTTCGAAGCGCAACACATCAAAATACTTACCATCAGAAAAATAAATACACCCACATTCTAAACCACACAAAGGAGCAAACTCCAATGCCAAGCTCTCTCTCTTCCACCACACCTAACACAGATACAGCAGCACAGCAACTCTCTTCTAGCCACCTCTCATCCATTGGACAATTTAGAACCTTACTACATGACCCACATTCTGCACAACCACCCCTGACTCATAACCTTTTGCCATAAACACACGCAAACAACATAAGAGAAGTGCCACACCTCACAAGTTTGCTTCCCCCTGTCTATTGCACAACAATGTTACACCACAAAAATAGCACAGCACACCAAATCACTCTCAAACACCATCTCCACCACATACACACGCAGACCCATCAAAATGCCTTCTTAGCATTCTGGGTGAGGAACATGATACAGAACAGCTACACAGTTGCTATCCTAATACAGCTAAGGCTAGCACTAAAAACACACCTGCTACAAACACATACAATACTGTTCACTCTACTACTAAACAAAGTTTTACTATCAACAAAGGCCATTCTCTAAACTGTATACTATAAATGCTCGATCCCTCTCTAAAAACAAATGTCACATCTACCACCTTCTCACTGATGCAAAACAAGACATACTATTCAGAACTGAATCATTGTTGGGAGATGATATAGCTCCAGTAATGCTTGAAGCTATTCCTTTAGGCTATCAAACGATCACTCAAAATTGTAAAGGCAAAAAAAGGAGGTGGTCTAGTTGTTGTGTTCAGGCAAACATTACATATCACTAAAGTTGATGACATCTCCATAAAGAATTGTGAGGCTCTTCGAACAAGATGCACTACCACACCGTCTTCATCCTGTAACTTCCTGCTCCTTTACAGACCTCCACCTAGCAAGGCGACATTCCCAGATGCACTTCTAGACACAGTTTCAAACCTGATAACAATACACTCGAATGTATGCATTCTGGGTGAGCTCAACATTTGGTTTTACAAACACAATATGACCCATCCCAAAACAAAAATCACTGGCCTAGATGCACTGAACCTACTTCAGATTGTCCACAAACCCACAAACATTGCTGGACATATGCTAGATGTCATTTTTGCGAATACTGAACTAGATACCTTGCAAACTAAAACTCCAGTCACATGGTCATACCACCACTTGCTTGCTTTCCAACATAAAACAACACTGAGGGACTTACCTAAAACTAGCCTACATCTATCCACCTTTTGGCTGTGGAACAAACTCAATTTGGCACACTTAGAAACAAAACTAACATCAAGTACAAATCTGGAAACAATAACGTTGGTTCAAAATCTATATGAGTGGTTACAGGAAGCTTTAGACATCCTGACACCACTAACAACCACACAACAGCACAAAAAAATGAAAAGCGCCTTGGAGAAACGTAGAAATAAAAGACATAAAACAACAAATTAGAAAGCTGCAGCGTACCTGGCTCAAAACAAACACAAAACAACACAAACTTCACCTACAAAAAATTAACAGATTATACAAGTCAGCTATTGAAAAAGCTAAGAAAAGGTACTACTCAGACAGAATTCTAAATGCTAAATGTGCAAGTAAAGAATTCTACAAAATACTCAATGAATTTTGCAAACCAAATTGCCTAGAAGGAACTCATCGTGTAACTCAAGATTTCACTGACAAACTAGCAAATCATTACACAGACAAAGCAGACACATTGGACTCGTACTTAAAACAGAAACAAAGCACCAGCACTAACCCCTGTGCAAACCAACAATCCAAGAATACTCTAACCCAGCCTTTCCGTTTCTTCCAACACATCTCACACAATGAATTTATGGACCTGGTCAAAGCAAGTAGGTCTGCCGGCAGCCCTTTTAACCCCTGTCCACCATAAACATTCAAGACAATTCTTTTAACAACCTCTGCTGCCACTCCAGTTAGAAGAATCATCAACGATTCTTAACTCCCGGAAAATTTCTAGAAGTACTCAAAAAATCACAATTACGCCCTTTACTGAAGTAAACAAACTTGGACCCGCTGAACCCTGATAACTACAGACCCATTAAAAATGGACCTTTCCTGGGCAAACTGATAGAAAGAGCAGCGTTCGCCCAGATGTCACAATTCATTGAAGAGAATGACATACTCACAGACTTTTAAACAGGACTCAGTCCGGGAAGAGGCACTGAATCTGCCCTCCTTGCCACCTTGCCATCTGGGATGACCTGAAGAATACAGTTGTCCGCAGCGGGGTTGCTACGCTACTGCTCTTTGACCTCTCGGCTGCCTTTGACTTAGTTGACCATGACACTCTGAAACAAAGAATCTATGAAGCCGGGTTAGAGGGAACTGCTCTAGACTGGATTGCGACCTACCTTCAAAACAGAACTAATGTCATCCATACCCCACCTTTGTAGTCCAAACCATACTCCACAAAAGCAGGGGTCCCTCAAGGTTCTATCATGTACCCCATGCTTTCCAACATCAGCATGAAGTCATTTCCGGTGCTGATCAATCAATTTCACCTCACGTGCTATAACTAAACAGATAACACGCAAATACTCCTTCAACTGGAATGCCCCAAAGACATTGTAAAAGCCCCAATTTTCAGTTGTCTCAGAGCTGTGGATCAGTGGATGACTTGGATCCATCTCAAATTGAATGCTTCAAAAACGGAAATACTCACGAGTGGCTATTGGAAACATTATGACCCACTTGCCGCCTGGCCGGATGAACTGGGGTCACCACCTAAAGTATCGAAGGAAGTAAGAAACCTCAGAATGACCATGGACTCCGAGCTGTCGATGAATGCCCAAGTGCACAAACTAGCAAGTTCAAGCCGTGTCACTATAAAAATGCCGCAACAAATTTTCCCTCATTTGGGATTTCCGCACAAGGTCCAAGCTACCATCTCCTTTGTTCTGTCCAAACTGGTTTACGCCAATAGCCTCTACCATGGATCACCTTTAATGACCATGAAAAGACTTCAACGGATTCAGATCCCGGCTTCCAGACTGCTCTTGCATTTCAAACCGTGAGGCCACATCTCACCTGCATTGAAAGCCCTGCATTGGTTACCGGTTGCCAGATGATCCACGCTCAAGCTACAGTGTATCACCTGCAAAGCAATACATGGAATGGGACCATCCTTCATCAGGAATAAAATCACCAAACACATTCAACTAAGGAACCTACGCACAAAAGGGGCATCTCGCCTCAAAATCCCAAGCAAACAACCATTGATGGCACATCCTTCTCTCTTCAAGTAGCCAAACTATGGCACTCTTTACCCCCCAACATAAGATCCACTGACAACCAACTTATCTTCAGAAAAATACTCAAGAATCGGGTCTTCCCCACATAAGCACCATAAGCAAACAGACGTTTACAGCATATTCCTCTGTATATAAGCATTCATTTTCACTATAGCTATCTATTTATCTTTCTGTATTGCTTTGTATAAACATGTAGAATAATTATGTTGCTGTAAATAAATAAATAAATAAATAAATATAAATCATCTTTGGTATACATGTAGTTACTTCCACTGTGCATCTATGTGCCTTCCATGTACTTGGATCTGTTTGTCTGTTACCTTTCTCCTGGAAAAGCATATCCAATCCACTACCCTATTTCTCATCCTGTACCTCTATCAATATTTTTAATCTATATATATTCTTACCCTGCTCCATATACTTTTAATGTACTTATAGATCTGTATATTTATCACGTTTTTCTAATTTAGCATTTCAAATGCACTACCCTACTTCTCAGCCTATACTTTTTTCAATATATCCTCTGGCCCAACCTTCCGACTCATCTCAAACTTCTTTCTACTACTATTTCCAAAGCACTAGTCTATCTTTCATCCTTTACATATATCAATATATCCTCTACACCCACTCTCTCATTTATCCCAAACCCCATACAACTATTATGATCCCCAAACTAACACTTTCTAGACTCTCTCCTACTCTGCCCCTCCTTGCAACATCTGACACCTCTTTTTACTATACGGATCCCCCAAAACAAACCTTTATAAACTCTTCCTTCTGACTCTTCACCTCAAAAAACCCTTTTACATATCCAAAAGCCTCCTCCTACTGCTATGACCTCCCAAAAAAAAGAAAACGAAAAAAAGAAAAAATCTCACTCGTCTGTCCCTCCACTATCCTTTACAATCAAAATAACAGATTAACACGTTCACTTCTCAAGTTTCATATTCCACTATACTAATTAACCACTAATCCTTTATGGGTTCCAGAGTAGAGTGCTACTCGGCAATCAAGCGCCTCAAAACCCCATCAAGAGGTTGCAAGCACTGTATAAATACAAGCCTCTTTCCCTCTTCTATCCCGCAACCTACCCTTCTCTTTCCAAATAACTGCATAACATATCCACCACTCAAATTGCTTCATACTTCAGTGTACAATTTTTTTCAACACTATTCCTTTATGGGTTCCAGAGTAGCGTCCTACTCGCCAGAAAAGCGCTCCAACACCCATCAGGGGTAACAGGTGCTACATGAATGCAAACCTTTCTTCCCTTTTATCCTTTCACTACCCTTCTCACTTCAAATAACTGACTAATATCCACCACTCAAATTACTTTCATATTTCACCATACTAATGCACCCCTTATTCTTTATGGGTTTTCGGAGTAGTGTGCTTCAAGATTCTGCTATCTTTCCGAATCCAAATCTCAAAAACTGACTAACCTATCCACCACTTAAAATGTACTTGCATGTTTCACTATACTAAGTCAACACTAATCCTCTATTGTTTCCGGAGCAGAGTACTACCTGCCGAAAAAGCCCTTAGATGCCTTGTCAGGGGTAGTAAGCACTATACAAATGCAATTACAAAACAATACAATACCCCAAGAGGTGCAATTCTCTATTTGTGGTGTTATCCTCATGGGCAAGCATATTGTCAGCATTCTGTGTTTTTCATAATGGCTAGTATTTGGGAATACTGCTTCTAGGTGTATTATTTTGTGAGCTACCCAGAATGGCATTTTACCCATTACTTCGTGTAAAGTTTGTGGTGTAATTTAGTTACTGTTTTTTGAACTGGAGTTGTGTTTGTTGTAGGCATTGCTGGCTGGATTGTGAGTGTCCTCATGACAAACTGTGTGATGTTTCTGTAAGATTTTTATTAACTCTTTGTGAAGTATAAGTAACTTTCCTCCTGGCATTGTTTCAATGTCAGGATGTGATGTAAAGGCCCCTAGTATCGGCCATGTCGCTCCTTCGCTTCTTAGTAGACAGAGTATTACTCTATTCCTTGTATGGGGGAAGGCGCCTTTATACCAGTATGAATGTTCCAGGTAAATTAGTGAAAGTTTAATGTCCTCATTAGCATAATATTCATCCAGCATTTCACCTTCTGTGTAGTAGTGAAATGTCTTTGTACTTGCATTTGCAACTGGGAATGTAACACATGAATTGAATACCTCTGTTCTATATGATTCTTGCACCTCAATCACAAAAGTTACTGGTCCACCCCTGGACGTTAGTCCGCGAGTGCCTAGTTTTAGAGTAAAGGCATTCTTAACCTTTTCATGCAATCTGAATTGATCTGTATCTTCTTCATCTGAGAGGTGCAAATTCTGCACAACTCTATCCCCGTTATCTGTTTCTTCAGTCATTGTTTTAAGAAAAGAGCTTTTAAAGGGAAGTGAGATAAGGTATTTGCATATTTTAGGAACACAGTGCCCTTCATTCTTGATTAGCCACCAACCCATAAATAGGATTTTCGCCTACTCAGCTGTGGTGGAATTTGTACCTACCCAATCTAGATGTCTCTGAGGAATTATGAGTAGTGGCCTCTGAGACTAGCACCACTGAACTACTCAGATTCAACTGTTAAATAAGTTCCCAACCAACGTTGGCAGTGCCATGTCGTGTAGTTCCTATAAAACTATACAGGATCTGCAAGTTCAGACAGCATACACTGTAGGATTGTTTTCAGACTGATTCTTAAAACCCCCACTGAGTATGTTGGCCTTCTGTATCAGCTAGCTCACAGTGCCACTATAATCTCTTCTTACGAAGGAGAGGATAGTTCTTGGCAACCATCGAATCTGACAACCCTGATCCCTCAGGACCATGAAAACAGTGTACTACTTTTTATTCAGTCACTCGTGCTCACTTAGTCTGTTTTAGAGAGATACACAGAATAAACAGGCTGGGCATTTTCAATATGTATTTATTGAACAGTTATTAATCTGTTGTAAAATAGATGAGCTGCATCAACCATTAGATAATGAAAGATATAAATGATTAGAAGCACTATGAAAGTAAATGGATGGTAAAGCTCTACCATTTTGCAGTAATCAAGAATACATACAAGTATATTAAATACATGATAAAAAGGTGCATACTCCTACGATGCCTCCCTAACTAGATGTACCTAGGTGGACCTAGCTTGTGAGTAGGTGTTAAGCCAAGAATCCCTATAGGACAAAGTCAACCCCATTACCTGGAGTGGGAGACTGTGGGAAACCATCCTGGTCTTAAGTTGGACACCCCGCTTGGGATGTGAGGCCACTGCGAGCTGGAGTATCTGCATGCAGGAACCTCAGCATCTCTGGTCATTGCGTCGGCCAGGAAGTCCTGGTCTCCTCTGTCTATCTTAGCAAGATGTGATGTATATATACCCATAGGTCTCCCCAGGGGTCCTACTTTGCTGTATTACTGTATCAGACTTGGGATGACATCGGGCATGAACTTTATACATAGATATTATACAGGAGATGGTAGTCCTGCTGCACTTCCAAGAATCCTCATGCATAATGTATGAGATTTCAATCTAGGGAAATTCCATGTTCTGAATGCAGTGTCGTATCTAGGTAAAAGTTCAGTCCCTGTAAATCGTTATAAGTGTAATATAGGGAAGACTATCGGTGAAGGGTTACAAAGTTACCTTGTACTATATCAGGGTACCTATAGGGAATACAACACAAGGATGTCAAGTCTAACACATGTCCCCTCCAGCTTTAAAGTGGGGAGAACTATGCACCCTATTGGGAGTTCTCATCACTAAGATGGAAGATCTGGATAGACCATTAGCATTTTCATGTTCTTTAACAGGGAAATGTTCCACCGTAAAGTCCATTCCCTGTAAGGAGATGGACCACCTCAACAGTTTTGGGTTCTCATCCCTCCTCTGCATTAACCATCTGAAGGGTCTGTGGTTTGTCTGAACTCGGAGGTAAGTTCCAAACAAGTAGGGCCTTAGCTTCTGCAGTGCCCAAACCACAGCAATAGCTTCTGGCTTTATTGAATTCCAGCTAGGTTCCCTGGGAAGTAGCCTCCTACTGATGAAACACACAGGTTGGTCCAAGCCCTTGTCATTCAATTATGAGAGAACTGCTGCCACACCATGCTCTGAAGCATCTGTCTGCACAACATATTCTTGCAAGAAATTGGGTGCATGGAGCATAGGTGCAGTGCACATGGCAGATTTCATGGCATTATTAGCAGTCTGACAGGCATCAGTCCAGATAACTTTCCATGGCTGCTTTCTTGAAGTCAGCTTTGTCGAGGGGGCAGCAATGGTGCCATACCCCTCCACAAACCGTCTGTAGTAGCTGGTGAGACCTAAGAAGGTTTTCACCTCTCTCTGGGTCTTGGGGGGCTCCCAAGCCATAATGGTGTTAAGTTTTAAGTTGCAGGGGTGCAAATGGCCACTTCCTATCTCGTACCCTAAATGCACCACAGACTGCTGCCCTATCTGGAATTTACTGGTGTTCATAGTGAGGTCTGACTTCTGCAGAGCCTTCTGTGCAACGACAACAATAGCAAGATTCTAAATACAAAAAGGGCTCATATATTGTAGGTGTAGTCACAAAAAAATCTTAATCAATCTTAAAAAATTGTGCAAATCACCCACTACAACTGTAGAAAAATATTTTCATTTTATTGGTTTTGTACTTTTTAAATCGATTCATAAATGAATTAATCATTCATAAAATACTTTTTTTCATATGTTTTTTTAGTACACAGAAAATATTATATTTCTATACATGTAGACTCATAACTAATAACAGAGACAGCTATATGGCTTTCCAATCAGGGTATGCAATGATGGTAACTGGTATGTGCTAACATATCTGGAAGATGATGGCTTGATGATGGCAAGCGGCAGAATAAAAAACTACGTGCGTTTCGGCACTGGTGCCTTCATCAGGAACACCGTCTTTGCACATACACTAAATAAAAAGATACAAGCAACCATTATTTCTAACTAAAAACTTAATTAACACACATAGAATAATTATAAAAAAGTTTAATATATACAATGACTATAAACCCGACAGGAAAAACTCTCATTTGTTGATAGAATGCTCAACCCATGATTTTAACATTTATCTCATTTATAACATTATTTGATACATAATTCAGATGTATAAGTCGACTTCTTGAGTTCCAATTTCATTGATATTTTATAGCCTGATCAAGAACATCAGAATATACATAATATATACTTTTTTGGGATGATTTTATCAGTGGGAGTGTTATAAAACAAAAAAAGTGAAACAGATAAATGAAAAGCAAAAAATAAACAAATTAATTATATACAGCAGCACAGTCTAAAAATAAGAATAAACAGAGAAAAGCATTATGTGTATAGCCCTTATGAATGTAGTTCCACCATTTGTTCTCAAAATGCTCTGTAACAATATTTGTAATGTTGCCAGCTTTGGGCCGTTTACTCTTTTGACATAGTACTGGTTTCATTTAAAAGGCTACAATTTTCTATGCCTTACATGATTGAATTTAACACAAAGGCATCATATTTTCTTTCTTTCTCTTATTACCTGTAAACATGGAGCCCTTTTAGCAGGTATTAATATTGAAGATGCAACCCACACCTATGTAAATATATACTAGTGATTATAATCAGAATAGCAACACTTATCTCTGGGAAGAATAATTAATTTTGGCCCCATGGCTTATATGAACAAATGCTGCTAGTTAACATGCTAGTTACCGATATCACACTCGCTCCAGTATTACATTAACCTAAACATTTTTATGTCTAATGCAGTTATAGAAATATGCCTGGCACTTACAGGAAAATATGAAGCTTGGTAGAAATAACAGAACTTTACTTGATGTTAAAATGTGATAAGGCAAGGATCACCTAGAGAAACAGTGAGTTGAAATGGTATGATTGAACTGGGTATGTAAGTAATATTACTTTTTAATATACTTTTTTTTACCTCAAAACAACCAGAGAACTCAAGTGCTCACTTGGTGTAACACATCTTAGGCTGTCCTATTGTTAGTCCTGTCTTCATAACTCATGGTTTGAGTCCATGTGGTTCTCATACATAAAAAAGGAACTTTTTGCTCCCAAACGCTCTGTGTTTAAAGAACACAAAAAATTCTGAGGCAAACAAATAGTGTCCACACAATGTCACCCGCTCTCACATAATTGTTATAGACAGAAAACCTAATTAGGTATCTGTATGTTGGGCAGTCTCCCATATTATCAGGTCCACCGCAGATTTGTTTGTTTTCATTATACCCAAAACCTTTTATATGTTAGAAAGTTACTCGCTCAGATCACATGATTATAGGAACTAATATCCTACACTAATCGACTGAAAGCCTTCCTCTAGTACTCTGTATATAACAATACAAGCAGAGCCTTCAACATTTCACATAGGTGTCACAAGTGTTCCTCTCAGCTTGAGCTGAACAGAGCAATATCATACAGGTTGACAGCACTGAGTGACTCAAGCCCAGACAGTACCTGTTTGACCAGTCTCTGAAACGTGGTGGGGGCAACAGTTCAACCCATCTGGCATGACCTGGAACTGGTAGTGCTCATCTGGCATTGTGAACGCACACCTCTCTTTAGCTCCATCAGTTAAAGCAATCTGCCAGTATCCAGACGGTAAATCAAACGTGCTAAGGAACTGGGCAGCTCCCAACCAATCAATGAGTTCATCAGCTCTGGGGATGAGTTGTGAGTCAGCCCTGGTGAAGGCATTGAGCCTGCGGTAGAACACACAGAACAGCAGTTCAGAAGTGGCACAGGGTGCAGAAGGTTTTAGAACCAAGACCACTGGCTAGTCCGGAGGCTGCTGAAGGGCTCTATTACCGTTAGAGCCAACATCTTGGAAACTTCTTTCTTGATGCTAGCGTTGACCCTGTCCGTCAATCTGGTGATTTCTGGGGTCAGGGAGAATAGGGAGGAGAACTGCACCCGCACCTGGTGACAGTATCTCTGCAGCTATGGGGTCAGGGTTGGAGAGAGGTTTACAACACCCTCTGAACCATAATGCTATTGGGCATACAGAAGGTCAGGAATATGCTCACTCTGCTCTTACACACCACCATCTGTAGCCAGGAGCATAGTACCTTCAGACCTCTCAAAGTGAGGTTTGAGGCAGTTCACATGCAGGACCCTCAGAGGGTTCCTAGGGCCCTGCAAGAACACCAGGTAGGTGAATTCACGCTTGCGCTCCATCACCTCAAATGACCCAGTCCACTTGTCTTCGAGTGCACAAGGCTTCACTAGTGCCATCACCCACACTTTCTGGCCAGGTGGCTGAAACTCTTCCAGAGTGCCATTCTGGTCATACCAATGTTTCATCTCTTCCTGTCTGGCTTCTAAGTTTCCTAAGTGAGTTTCCTGAAGTGATGAGTCTGATTTCAGAAGGCCAGCATGTAGCTAAATACATCCTGGGGTATCATATTGGGAGTTTTCTCCCTGTCTTCCTTCACCAGACTGAGAGTCCCTCTCACAGAATTCCCATACAGCCAATCAAAGGGAGTTACCCCATTTCTGCAATACCTCCTTGTAAGCAAACAACAGGTATGATAAGAAGACATCCCCCTTATACTTCATGGGCTCTGTAAGACCCTTATTCATGCATTTTAGGCTTCGGTTGAATCTCTCAACCAACCCATTTCCTTGGGGGATGGTAAGGAGTGGTAAATTTAAAAATTACACCACACTTCTCCCATAAAGACATCATATACCTAGATGTGAAGTTGGTACCTTGGTCAGACACCACTAGGAGGACTCTCTCATGGGATATGATCCCCATCAATGCACAACTAACCACAGGGGCCTTAGTTGTCCTGAAGGAGACAGCTTCCAAGTGTCATGGTCCACCAAGACCAAGATATCCTTGTTGCCTAAGGCTGTCCTGGGTTCCAGTTGCCCACATTATCAATTTCCACCTACTCAAACGAGATGCTCACTACAGGGAATGGTTGGAGGAGAGCTTTATACTTTCCCTCACTACTGCCACCTGTCTGGCAGATCTGATAAGACCTACAATGAGATTCAGTGAGCCTTTGCATCTGGGGCCCAATGAAGTGGGTTACAAGCCTGTGAAAGGTCTTGTCATTCCCCAAATGTCCTGCCAAAGGAACATCATGAGCTATACCCAGTAGGAAGGTCCTGAAGCACTTGGGTACCACCAGCACACAGGTCGATACCGGCTCAGCAACTTTAAGCTCACTGCATAGGAGGTAATTTCCCCAATAAATCCAATGTTATCCAGACTGTTCACAAAATGACTGGTCTGCAGCCTGCTGCTGCAAACCAACAAGAGTAGGGCAATCCATCTGTGCCTTGCAGAACTCCTCCCTGTTGTGACCCCCTTCCTGCTGCCAATTGGCCAGCTCAGGTATATCTCCCCGCTTTGCCATTTTCTCTCCTGTAGGTTCCAGGGCATCCCCCACTAAATCTGCCTCCTCCTAGATTGTTGGAACGTCTGAGGTGGGTTTCCCATGCACCCTGCCTCTCCTCTTTCTGGCACCAGGGCCACTTTTCCTGGCTTCAGGTCCTTTTGATCACCCTCCTGGCTGCCATTAGCCGAGTGGTCACACACACCTACTCAGGCAGACCTAACATATCCAACTGAGCCCAGCATTCCACTTCCTTCCAGAGGGAACTCTCCAGGTCATTGCCAAGCAGACAGTCAACAGGTATGGATGGACTCACATTGGCCTTCAAGGGACCTGTGACCCTCCATCGTTCAAAGAGAATCAGTGCCATCCTACACAGGTGCTCAGAGTTGTCTTCAGTAACTACGGAGTGAAGTACTTTGGGATTACCTGCTCTTCAGACACCCATTGACACCTCAGAGATGTTGCACTGGCTCCAGTGTCTCTTAGAACTTCTTCCCTCTTCCCATTGATGGTCAACAACTGCAGGTACTTTTTAGTGTTATCCCAGAGACAGCTTTCCAGGAATATCTCACTATCCCCCAGCGAGATAAGGGTCATCACAGCTGCTCCCCCCTTCACTAGTAATCAACTCCTCTCCAGCATTATACTAACTAACCCTGGTGAAAGGCACCAGTAAGTGCTGGTGTGGCCTTCTCATGTGGCCATCCTGATCACATAAATAAAATCTGCTGGATCCCCTATCGCCTGGCTTGCCTCTAGAGGGACATGGCTTATTACCACTGGGAGGCTGGGAATCTTTACCCTGGGAACTATTTTAAGGACCGTTAGAGAATATCTTTTGGTTCCTTTGTCCCCCCCACTCTTCTGCTGGAGACCCTGCCCACCCATGGGCGGGTTTGCCACATTCCTCTGTGGACCCTGGCACTTGTCCAGTGCTCTGCTTCCTGAGCAAGATTCCTGGGGTCAGTCAGCTTACTATTCATCAGATGCTGGTGCAGCTCTGGACCACAAAGACTATAAAAGTGCTCCCATGCAATTAAATCATACAACCCCAGATAGTCAGTTACCTTGATGAACATTATCCAATTTTCCAGTGCTCAGCAAAATAAATTCACACATTTCACCGAAGTGTTAGACTCAAGCTTCTTAAAAGATCTAAATGTTTTCCTGTACTGTTCAGGTGTGAGCATAACGCCTCCTTCATATTAGGTTAAGAGAGAGTATCCACCTCCTCCAAAGGTGTCTGAGAGTTCCTCTCATTGGCGTCAAAGTATTTCCACAGACCCACACCACAATCTTTCTCTGGGATCTCATTCATGCGAAGTTCAGCCTCATGCAATGCAAACCAAGCATAAATATCCTCCCCCTTCTGGAAATTCTGCACTAAAAGCCAGATGTACGACCCTACAATATTGTCACAAACTGTGTTGTTTTGCAACTCGCAAATTGGAATGTTTGCAATTCTTAAAGGGGTTGCAAATTGCATGACTCATTAATATTCATGAGGAAGGTGCAACTTGCAACCCCAGGGGGCCTGCTGGGGTCAGCAAACCACCATGTCTGTATCTGCTTATTAAATAAAGCAGTTGTTTAGGTCTCGGCCTGACCCAGCGCATGCGCTGACCTAGCAGAGAAATTTAGTAGCTGGCTTTTGAAAGTGCTGCCAAAGGCCACCAGCGTGCAGTTACGCGCGTTTGCACGCGCTGCCATCTGTCTTTCCTTTGTCGTCACGGGCCATTAAAACACGGTGCTCTCACTTTCGCTGCGGCGATCTCTGGCTTGATCTTTGAAGAGTTTCTTTGGCAAGTAAATTGCCTCTGGTTCTCCTCCAGTGCTAAATGCTTCCGCTGTTGGTCACTGGCAGGCGCACAACGCCCAATGGAACATTCCGCCCCCGCCCCACATGTGTGGCAGCCCGTGATGAGACAGCTTCCCGGGCACACACACAGCCGCACCCGAGCACTTCACAGGTCTTTAAAAGACCATTTGTTCATTTATGTTAGATTCTAGTTTGAATCTTTCAAGTAGTGCGTAGGTGTTTCTTGCTTAGTCGAACTTCATGAAAAATGTATACGTCTTTTGTCAGTACACTGTCAAATAACATTGATGCATGATAGTCGTGAGCATCCGCAC
The DNA here is from genome assembly GCF_964263255.1 of Lissotriton vulgaris. Classification (NCBI taxonomy): domain Eukaryota; kingdom Metazoa; phylum Chordata; class Amphibia; order Caudata; family Salamandridae; genus Lissotriton; species Lissotriton vulgaris. The sequence goes on from NC_141694.1 coordinate 472,430,724, forward strand.
ATGGAGGCATTCTATAAATGTATCAGCGAGGTGACAGAATCGCAACTAGTGAACATGCCGTCAAAACGGCTTGCCAGTATATATTCTTTTACATTTTTTTAAAGCGGTCACTTATTTAGTTTTCATTTTTACATAGTTCAACTTAAAACGTTAAGCGAACGGAAGCTTTACGATTTAACAAAACATTTATTCATATCTGTTCAGTTGCCTCTCATACTCGCTTTGACATTGTGAGCCAATGTGTTTCATTTCGAATATTCTTCCAAGTAAGTATGAATATGTATTTACTTTGCTATGGTAACAGGGAAAAAGGGCTGATAATTATTTAAGAATTTAAAGTCATAGTAACACGTGAAATATTTCTGCGTTCAATAAACAACTTTCCTCTCAACTAGAGAAGGTTATTTCTCAGGACTGACCCCGGACAGCTACAGAATTCCATTTTGTAGCATGATTTGAGTGTCTCAAACATTTTCACATTCCTCATGCTGATCATCGTGGTAGCTAAAAGGAGCAGACCTTTCTTTAATATATATATATTTTCTTCAAACAAAAGAAGAGTACCCCGTAGTACACAAAGAACTACAATAGGAGCCGAGTGCCTCTGTAGTGTGCTATGACGCCAGGTCTACTGTGGAGCAGGTTATTTGTGAGTTCAGGCGTGCAGTGAAACTATTTTAGTGGTGGTGAAGGAATTATAGTAAAAATGTCTTAAGTGTATCAAAAAATGTTTTTTAATTTTATTACTTGATCACTAGGACATGAATAAAAATTGAGTGTTGGAAACTGGTCCAAAATTAATTGATTGGTTATTTCCAAATGATTTAAATATCAGTGGGGCCCGATGATAAAGCATGTCACCAACCCGGTTGGTGAGTTAGTGCTTTCCAAACTGACCTAAATGAGATCAGTTTCTATTTTCCATTTTTGCTCCTATTGTGTTTCTTTGTGTACTACGGGGCACTCTTCTTTTGTTTGAAAAAACCTAACCGGGGACTAAGTGTGGCTCTTGACTCTCCCTACCTCTCTCATTGTTGTCTCTTTCTTTAATATAGTCATTGCATTATGTAGGATCACAGCTTGTGAGTGGATGAAGTGTTGTTTGTACAATGACAAGTGATGGCCTTATGGCTGCTGCAGAAGTAAACAAATATTCATACCAACCAAGATAATCAAACACTGCTAGGTTTCAATAGTTTTCTTATATTTATGGCAAAAAGCAGTATATGTGCCTATTCTTTTCTTTAAATTTGGGCGTACAGGGTTTATTCCTTGCCTCCAAATGGCATTAGCAAATAATTTTTAGAGATACACCGGAATATTAGGCAGGTTAAAAAAGGCCCATGTTTGTGAGCTACAAACATATTTAAAATAAAGAACAGTTAAAAGTTGGGTACAAAGCCGTCCCTCTCACAGACTCCCTCTCACAGACTCCCTCTCACAGACTCCCTCTCACAGACCCCCTCTCACAGACTCCCTCTCCCACTCTCTGTCAATGATTGACTCACTCTCATTGACTCACTCTCTCTCACTCTCTCTCACTGATTGACTCACTCTCTCTCACTGACTGACTCACTTTCACTGACTGACGCCCTCTCACTGACTGACTCTCTCTCACTGACTGACTCTCTCTCACTGACTGCCTGACTCTCACTAAAAGACTGACTCTTGCTAAAAGACTGACTCTCGCTAAAAGACTATCTCACTGACTCACTCTCTTTCACTCACTGACTAACTGACTTTCTCTCATTCACTCTCACTGACTGACTCTCACTTTCACTGACTGACTGACTCTCACTTTCACTGACTGACTGACTCTCTCACTCACTCTCGCTAACTCACCTCCTGGTATTTATGCCCCATAACAACACAAACAAAACAACAAGCAACCATTGGGAAAGGCAGATACAAGTTGCCAGCATTGAAAGGACAAAAAACCTCAAGACATTATTTTTAATACCTTTTTTAAATGGTTGTTTAGTTGTACATAATGCTTTTTTGGTCATATATAAGGTAACACAAATGCTTCTGCCACTTCTTTATTATAACTTTTCAGCATGCTGCAACCGTCTGTACAGCACAGCTTAAAGACATAGGTAAAGTCAAAATCTCTGGCTAAACACTTATAAGTTCCCAACTGCGAGACCTATTGGCTATGCCAATGCTTATTTTAAATGCAGCCCGCTTTCCTTACAAGAAAAATGGGATGCATTTAAAAAAGAAAAATGAAATGTTTCAGTTTTATTTTTTAAGGGCAGGGAGAGGGACCACTGCCTGCTCCTAAAAAGTATTTTTGCACCCATTCACAAAGGGGAAAGGATCCCCTGGGGACTCCTTCCTGTTTGTGAGTGGCTTACCACCTATTTGAAGTAGATTGTAAACTACAAGTGTTTGGGGCCACAAATGCGGTTGCAAAACAATAGAACTTTCCATTGTGACTCGCTATTAAGCAAGGACGACCCTTCCTAATAGCGAGAGTCGCAAACACTATTTTGTGAGTCACCTACTCGCAAAATAACGTTTGTACATGCCAGGACCCTTTTTTGTGGTTGAAAACAGCCTAATTTATCATGTGCAACAGCAAAAACTAGTCGTACATTTGGCCCTAGATCTGTAGGATCTTTTCCCCAGACTGCACTGGCTGTACGCTGCCACCATTTGAACTGGACTCTGCCTGCTTGGCATTGATGTCCATCTCCCTCATGCTCAGATTATGTGCAAAGATGAATGTCTTCTCATCAAAGGCACAAGCCTTCTCATTCTCCATTGCAGTTTTCTGGTTCTCCATTTCCATTTGCTTCATCTGGAGCCTCATAATCTCCAACTCATGATCCCTGGCTCTCTGTCTCTCCCTCAAATCCTCTGGGGACGTATTCCTATAAGACACACTGCTTCCAGACCTGAAGGGCAACTTATCCTACAGGACTATCCTGAGACCTAAAGCTCCCCTGTTGGTCTGAGATATAAAAATTAACATTTGCACCCACAGCCTCCTCAGTGTCCCCAGCCTCCCTAGCCTCCCCAGCCTCAAGGCCTTCTGCAGCTCCTATATCCTGATGAAGCTCCTCCGTTTTTGCACAATTGTTTCATTTAATCCACTTTGTATGTATACAACATTCTAATATCAAACTCCAATTCTACAACCTCACTTGCTGGTTTAGGTACATGGTGTGTGGATATGACAAAGGTTAACACAATGAGAAGCAAAAAAACACAGTATATGGTTGCGTAGTGGTCTGCAATACACTAGAGATGTACACCAGTTACTGTGGGTCAAATACAAATACATTTTCAATCATCGCTGCTGACCACCATTGTTAGAGATGGGGGTCTCTGGTTGGCACCTTAGTCCAAGTAGGGGCCCTTGCTTCTAGTCAGCATAAGGGGATTACACACTGTAGTATATTTCTTTAAGATGTCATTATGTTGGAGTCTATATTGCATTGTCACAATCTAGAATGGTAGAATTATTAGTACTGTGTATTCTTTTCTGTGACGTTATACTTAAAGAAGCTGAACATGCAGTGTGCTGTTCTCTTGTGTAGGGGGTTGAAATAAAGGACTCAACTTAAATCAACCATCTTCTGATGGATTTATATGAAGATACTACACACACTTTAGATAACCCCTATACAACCCCTTAGTAACTTGGCACGAGCAGACAGGCTTATCCTGAAGGCAATCTGTGAAGTATTTGTCCCCAACCTCTCAGTAACACAGTGAAAACACCACAAATGGAAACCACACCAATTTATAAAGCATCTTTATCTAAACCAAACAAGACCAAAATGACAAAAATCCAACATATATGTATTAAGAAATCCCCTTTAAAACAGTTACTTCAAAAATAGCACTTGTAGAAACATATGCATTCTGATGGCTCATCCTGGGCAGGATAGAAACATAAAGCTGGCACACCTGAATAGGCAGTGTCCTGCCCCCACACAACGTCTTGATTCTCCCCCTGTAGTGAGTCTGAAGCCAGAGCTGAGAAGAAAGATCTTCTGTGCACTTCAAAGACCCTTCTTTGAAGTAACTTCTACTTCAAAGGCATAACTGGGAATAAGTACTGGGTCTCTGATTCAATCAAATCAGGCACTTCTAAACCTGTAAAGAACTTCTTTTAAAAGGACCACAGTGGATGATCACTCTGCTGGACTGCTGCCCTGGAAGGATTGCTTCTCTGCTGTGGTGCTCTGCATGAGGGAGAGCTGAACTCAGCCTTGAACCCAGAGTGATCTCCAAGGACATGTTGACTTGCCTCCTGTTTTCTTACACTCAAGCATATCAAAGTTTCATCAGGTGCTCCTGTGTCTGGTCCATTGAAAGTTGATTCTTGTGCTTGCTCCAGTGCAAATGACGCATCCTCTGCATGTGTGAAGTAGAACCAATGTATTACCCTGTTGTGGGAATGGATCTACTCCAGCTCACTGGAACCAATGCCTCTCAACTTCGATGCTTTGTTTTCGGAGCCGATGCATTGCTGCCACTGCTTTGAAAAATGGACGCGTAACCTTGAATGCTGGATCAACACTGATGCAAAAACAACAATTGATGGACAGAATGCAGAACAATGTCATACATTCACCCCAGTACATAGATCAGGGCCTTTTGACTGGGTGTGAATGTTTGATTGATTCAGATGCTCCGTCCATCACCACCCCCTTTTGTACCGCTTTTGGCCGCCATAAGTGTGGCAGGGTATGCTCAGACGTGAGTCCCTTGCTCACTTTGCCACTGGATTCAAGCAAGCCGGGCTGAAGATGGCTGGAATGCCAGAAACCGGTCCTCGGAAGCTTGTTTCCGGTCCAGGGAAGACATGGCTTGGCAGTTCGGGCTGTACTGTTCCCATGAGGCACAGGGTCAGACTGATTTGCGTATAGCCATGTCTGAACTGGGGTGGCAGAGTGGGCTAAAGAACGGTGATGGATTAAACCCATATCTTTTGACTGGGTGTGAGTGTTTGATTGATTCAGATGCACCATCCATCACCACCCCCTTTTGTACCGCTTTTGGCCACCATACGTGTGGCAGGGTATGCTCAGACGTGAGTCCCTTGCTCACTTTGCCACTGGATTCAAGCAAGACGGGCTGAAGACGGCTGGAATGCCAGAAACCGGTCCTCGGAAGCTTGTTTCCGGTCCAGGGAAGACATGGCTTGGCAGTTCGGGCTGGACTGTTCCCATGAGGCACAGGGTCAGACTGATTTGCATATAGCCATGTCTGAACTAGGGTGGCAGAGTGGGCTAAAGAAAGGTGATGGATAAAACCCAGATCTTTTGACTGGATGTGAGTGTTTGATTGATTCAGATGCTCCGTCCATCACCACCCCCTTTTGTACCGCTTTTGGCCGCCATAAGTGTGGCAGGGTATGCTCAGACGTGAGTCCCTTGCTCACTTTGCCACTGGATTCAAGCAAGCCGGGCTGAAGACGGCTGGAATGCCAGAAACCGGTCCTCGGAAGCTTGTTTCCGGTCCAGGGAAGACATGGCTTGGCAGTTCGGGCTGGACTGTTCCTGCACATTTGTTACTTTAACTAGATATTCAGGAAAGCCTGAAAGAAGTGTACCAGACACATATCTTGACACACTTATTGTCTTCCCTTCTCTACTATCTCTGGCAGGGCACTGTTTCTCCATATAGATAATTTCCAGTTCATTTTTGCCATATTGCAATATACTTGTGGGTTTTGTGACTAACAGATCTTCATCAACATCTTTAAGTAACTTATCTATGTAAGTTATCCAAGGGATTTTACTATAATATTTCGATGGCTAGACAATCTTTAATTATTTCCCTAGTGAACTTTGTTCCCTTCTTGCACCAGAATTTATAACACACACTTATTGCTCTCACTTGTATTGTGTCAACAACGTACGGTGCATTTGTTTCTTTATGTAAGATGTGCACTGATGTAGACCTAGGTACAGCCAAAAGATGACAAAGTAATGCATTTTCACAGGTTTGTAATGTGGATACGTTAGCGTTACACTGACACTATAGCACCGTATGTTGTATGTTGGAACAGGGATACACTTACTACTATATAATTTGAGCATGTCACATTTGGGTCTATTACCTATATTGCTGGAAAATCTAAAAGTGACCTCAACAATTCAAATTAGATTTAGTTTTGTCTGTTCTATGTACGGGTCCCAATTGCTGCGATACGAGAACAATATACCTAAATAAGGGAATCTTTGAACTTCAGCCAGCTTAAAGTCCCTCACAAAGTTATTCTTTTTCTTGGCCCTCCCCCATCTGCAGACCATTACAAACGTCTTAGTCAAATTTAATTTTAAGTCCCACTGCTCCATCAAAAGCATCGATCAGCTGTTGTAGGCCGTCTGCAGTTCTGGATCTTAGGACTGCATCATCTGCATACAGGAGCAGAGGGGTTGAGCGAGGGCTTTTATTCAGGGCATTGGTGTTCAGTCCTTTAAGGGTTTTGTCTATCTCAGTAACATAACAATGACAAGAGGAAAGGTGCAAGGACACTACCTTGTCTAGTACCCAGGTAAACCTTAAAACTTGAGCTGCACTCGCCTTCCCTCACAAACCTTACTCTTGCAGTCAAGGTTGAATATAGTTGTGCCAAGTTTGATATTATGCCAGCTCGAGTTTCCCATTTCGGTCGTTGTTTCCAGTAATTTAGCATAAAGTCAGCAAAACAGAGGTGGGTGTGTTCTTCCTTGGCTAGCGTGTAATTTGCTGATAGGTTCAAATTAGTACACTGTTCCACCGCCCTTATATTACCACTGACGCTAAATTGGGAGTTTGAATGCATGTTATTGTCTCCGACCCATACCTCCAATCTCTAAAGTACTATTCTCCCCATTATCTTAACAGAAAAATCCAGAAGGGATTGGAAAGGGGCGACCACTCGGTCCCCCCGAACGTATGGTAGGGTGCCCGAATCCCCCCGGGAAACCATTTTGGGCGGGGGGCATGTCTCGGCTGGTATGCCCGAAGCGGCGTAGCCGGGGCGCGCCTTTTCCCGCCCAAGAAAAGGTTGTCCTAGCACCGTTGGTCACGCCCCGTAGGCGTACCAGAGGAGGGTACACGCCCTCCCGAAGAGGAATAAAAGGAGCAACAATCCAGAGAAGCATCCTCTTGTTCCTGTGCTTGGAAGCTGCACCCTCTCGTTGCACGTGAGCCCTAGACGGAACAAGGAGCAATTTTGAGAACTTGTAATTTTTGTGTTTCTCTTCCAGGAGCCTTCTCCACCGGATCCAGGACTTTGTCGGGCAACTAAGCAGCAAGGGTCGAATCTCCGACAACGATGCCTGGCAAGAAGGTTGGAAAGAAGGCAGGGACGGAGCAGATGCTTCGCAAGCTGATGAAAGAAATGGCGGACATGAAAAAGCAAATGGCGGCAATGAATAATACGGGCAGACCGAAGAAGGTCATCGGACCAGCATTGCCGGGAGTAGTTCCCGCAGGGAGAGGTAAAAGGGCCAGGAATAGGGTGGCAGGGGGGGAGTCCCCAGTTCCCGAGTCACCCCCGGTAAGCCCAGTTAGGCCAGTCGAGGCCCCGGTGCCTGTACCGATCCCGGATGCGGGTCAGCCAATTCCGGTAGTTGTTACGCCCACTAGCGAGGAGGAAATGCCTCCGGAGTTGGCCGCCCAGTTGGCCGCATGGCTTGGAAAGAATACCGAGGGTGCAGCGGCGCCCGGAGACACGGCCAAAGAGGCTAGGTTGCTAATGAAGCGGTTGCGGCAATCGCGAGATGCCGCGAATGTCCCTCTTGTCCCCTCACAGATTCACTCGGAAGAACCAGCGGCTAGCGGTGCAAAATCGGCAGGACCGGCCGTGGAGTCTGGTAAGCAGCCATTGCCAATGGCAAATGGGGGGTCTTTGCCCTCAAGGAGGGAGAAAGTGGTTCAGCATATTCCTCTGGCCACGAAAGAGATGATTTGGGCTGATAAATATGTCAATATGTTTTCGCTCCTGACTGATCACCACGAGATTGAGTATGTTAAGGCCCAGAAGGATTTGTTGCATCCGAGTGTATGGCGCGCAAAAATGGCGGGCTTCAGGGTGGATGAGACGATTTCGAATTGGGCCAAGGCCTTTGGGATGTTTACTGCTATTATGGGTGAGCGTAAGCCAGAGATTATGACTGAATTAGCCTGTTATCAGACTCGTATAATGGATTTCTATGAAACATATGAGGGCGATCTATGGAGGGGTTATGATAGTAAGTTTCGTAAGGCCAAGGAGCACGATTCGTCTCTGACGTGGGACTGTCTCGACTCCGTCTCTTGGCAGAAGCAGCTCTTGCCGGGCACGACGAAGTCGTCTTCGCTCGGCGAGTATGGGTTGGCGCCTTCCCGCCATCAATCGGCGGCGCCCTTTCGATCAAACCCCGCTGGTGATCACCAACCCAGGAGTAGTGGGAATGGAGGTAGAAAAGGGGTTTGTTGGAATTTTAACAGAGGCAAGTGCACGAGGCCACAGGGCTCATGTAAGTTCAGGCATGAGTGTGCAGGGTGCGGACATTCTTCACACCCGGAGAGTTCGTGCAGAGCCAGGAATGGGGATACCGGGGGTAGAGGAGGTACCAAACAGGTCTAATACCGGCCGAGGGGTACCACTACCTACCCCCGTAGATATCATGGCGATGATCCCCTGGCTAAACGAATACCCTGATCATGTCTCCGTTGGGGTGTTGCGAGACGGCTTTTCATATGGCTTCCGCATCCCGGCGGGGGATTTTCAGGGGGACTCAATGTGCAGAAACCAACTGTCCGTTCAGCAGCACCCGATGGTGGTGGAAAACAAGATTGCGAAGGAAGTGGTCCGGGGCCGGGTTGCCGGCCCATATAAACACCCGCCTGTCCCTAATTTCATTTGTTCACCGTTGGGAGTTGTCCCCAAGAAGGACCCAGGTGAGTTTAGGTTAATTCATAACTTGTCGGCTCCTAGGGGTCTTTCGGTGAACGATGCGATTGATCCTGGAGCCTGTTCGGTGCGGTATGCATCCTTTGATGAGGCCGTCGCCATGTTGAATCGCCTAGGGCCCGGAGCGCTGATGGCTAAATCAGATATTGAGTCAGCATTCCGGTTGCTCCCGGTACATCCTCAAGATCAACGTCTGTTAGGTTTTGTGTTTCAGCGACGCTATTACATGAACAGATGTATGCCTATGGGCTGCTCCATCTCTTGTGCTTATTTTGAGAAGTTCAGCTGTTTTCTGCAATGGGCGTTCACAAAAGCTACGGGCTATACACAGGTTATGCACTACCTAGATGATTTTTTGTTCTTGGGGCCAGCCGGTGACACGGAATGTGCACAGGCTTTACTGGAATTTTGCAATCTCATGAGACGGTTTGGTGTGCCATTGGCACCGGGGAAAACGGTGGGGCCATCTACTTCACTCGAGTTTCTTGGAATTGAGCTCGATTCAGTGGAGGGATGCTTCCGTTTGCCCAGGGACAAGGTATTGAAATTTAGGGCCTCGCTAGAATTGTGCATTAGCAAGGAGAAGGTAACTCTCCATAAGTTGCAGCAAGCGGTGGGCCAACTTAACTTTGCCCTCAGAGTGATACCAATGGCCCGCCCCTTTTCCCGCTCTATTGCACAAGCCATGGTCGGTCTCAAAGAAGGACACCACCGCACGAGACTGTCTGCAGAGGTTCGCCAGGAGATGCGCATATGGTTGGCATTTCTGTCGGATTTCAATGGTCGAGTGGTATGGAACAAACCACCAGCATCCTCGGAAGAGCTGGGCTTATGGACCGACTCGACAGGGAGCGTGAGATTTGGCGCCATCTTTGGTAATCGATGGTCGGCGCAAACATGGCCGACGTGGTGGCACACCAGTGGGCTAACAGGTAACATTGGGTTTCTTGAGCTGTTCCCCATTTTGGTGGCCCTGAAGGCATGGCCGGACAATTTCCGTGATCGCTCAGTGGTATTTTGGTCCGATAACATGACCGTTGTTGAATGCATAAATAACCAGGCAGCACGCTGCAAGTTGATTTTGAGGTTGCTAAAAGAAATTGTCCTACTGTGCATGAGACTGAACGTTCAGTTTAGGGCAAGGCATGTGCCGGGTGTATTGAACCAGGCGGCTGATGCACTCTCTCGTTCCCACATGCAGGCCTTCAGGGATTATCTACCTTCTGCGGATCTAGTGGCAGCACCGTTTCCCGAAGCTCTCTGGTCACTCGGTGCCCCGGATTACAGGACCTCGTGGGAGCCAGCTTAGCCCCCAGGACAAGGAAGGCATACGAAGGAGCGTTTCGTTCCTATTGTGCATTTTTGGGTCCAGCAGGAGGGGATAAGTGGGGACAGGAGGAGTACGTACTGAAGTTTTTGGTAGCACTCCACAAGGCAGGCCGATCAGCAGCGACGGCCAATAGGCACCGGGCCGCCATTGCATTCATGGCGCAGGCTTATGGCATCATGGACCCTACATCGTCCTTTTTGGTTAAAAAGGCGCTATGAGGGTGGCAACGCCTTGAGGGTCATAGAGTAGACGAGAGGCGCCCGATTGGGTTAGAAAGATTGTCCCTGCTGATGTCAGTGCTCCCCACGACATGTTCCTCCCAGTCCGAAGTAGAGCTGTTCCGGGCTGCTTTCGCATTAGCATTCCATGGGGCTATGCGGGTGAGCGAGCTGGTGGCAAAACATAAGAAGGATGTGGGGGGAGGTCTATGTCGGGAACACGTTCAGATTAAGGGTGATTCAATGGTAATCACAATAGCCAGGTCTAAAACCGACCAGGGCGCGATGGGGGACAGTCTTGTGGTCCAGCGCATGCGAGGGTCCACCATGTGCCCGGTGCAGTGCGTCGAGCAATACCTGGCGCAAAGGGCTGTAACATGGGGGGGAAGCTTGCTGAGACACACCGACACCACCCCACTGACAAGGTTTCAGTTTCAGCGGGTGTTAACTTTTGCAATCGCGGCAGCGGGCTTGGACCCGAGCGATTTTGGGACCCATTCCTTCAGGATAGGGGCTGCTACAGAGGCTACAGCCAGGGGTCAAAGTGTGGAAATGGTGAAACAATTGGGGCGATGGTCCTCGAACTGTTATAAAAGGTATGTGCGATTGCACATGTTGTGAAGCTAATGTCATGTACTCACGCTTCTTGTCTTTGTTTGGTTTACAGTTTCACGAGCTTGCGAGGCGGGGCGGACTGTGCAGTCGACCCGACACCTGGGGACCAGCGGTCAAAGATCACCGGCTGAGGAAAGAGTGGTGTGGGTCGTGGGCCACTCATACGTGAGGCGTGCCACGGACGTATTCAAAGCAGGTGACATGATTCACGCAGCTGGGGAATACGGGAACAGGGTGACCTTCCATGGAAGGGGCGGGCTCTGTATTGACCGGTTTCAATGTTTTGTGGAAGAACTGTTAGGGTGGACGAGGTCACCGCCGTCTATAATCATAGTGCATCTGGGGGGCAATGACTTGGTGTCGCTCGGTCGATGTGTACTCCTCGAGCAGGTTCTAGCCACTGTTAGCTGGTTGGCAAAGAGGATTCCGGGGTGCACGATAGCATGGTCACACATCGTTCCAAGGAAGGTGTGGCGGGGGGCCCTCTCTGTGTCAGCTTTGAATCACTCAGTTAGGAAGGTTAATAACAAGCTGGGTAAATTGTTTCGTTCAGGGCAGTTGCACTGTATTCCGCATGGATGTATCCGGGGGGATCACATGTATCTCGAAGACGGGGTTCATTTGTCCCGGGAGGGGAATGTCTTACTCATAGGAGACTTCATAGCATGGTTACGGGGTTTGTATAGTCATGACCTTTAGTAGGAGTGTGGGGGGTCCGGATAGCCGGTCAACTATCCGGCCTGTGGCGGTAAGGTCATGATCGGTGAGCAGTAATTTCAAGATCCCTAGAGGGGGCGTCACCCATTATGGATGGGAGCGCCCGGGGGGAGGCGGCCATGGGCCCCTCACAAGGGGAGGCGGCACCCACTAAGTATGGGGTCGCCGAAGGGAAGGCGGTCAAGTCCCCTCCCAGGGGAGGAGGCGGCTCGATGCCCCTCCTAGGAATTTCCCGGGGCCAGGATATCCGCGACGGCGGATGTGTTGAACAGTGTGGGGTGGGAGGGGGGTCCATGCTACCTTCTAGACACCTCACACGAGTCCTCGGACGACCACTAAGATGGCGTCGAGTTAAATAAGGGGCCCCCGCTAAGACAAGGGAAATTGGAAGTTGGCATAGAGGTACAGTCCTCTGTGCGACCGCCCCTCACACGTGAGGGGGGAGTTCTGGTAGTAGGGATCTGACACCGGTTACGACCTTGCCGTTGGCCCGTAATGTTAGGATGTACAATTTTTATTTTAGAAAGTATGCATTTGTAGGATGTTTAGACTCGGCTAGGAGAACCTTTGTATTAGAGATTTGTTAAGGTTAGCCAATAAACATGACTGCAGTGAAATGTATAAATGAAAAATTGTACATGATATGAAACTGTTATTTTAATGTTTTAATTTTGTTTCATATTTTAATAAATACGGCCGGGAGGGTAACTCCCTCCCGCCTTCCAAAAGTTCAGAACTGCGTCCGACTTCCCATCCTTGGGGATTGTGTTGGGAGGGGGTGATAGGCATCCCGGCCATATGGAAAGGGGCGACCACTCGGTCCCCCCGAACGTATGGTAGGGTGCCCGGATCCCCCCGGGAAACCATTTTGGGCGGGGGGCGTGTCTCGGCTGGTATGCCCGAAGCAGCGTAGCCGGGGCGCGCCTTTTCCCGCCCAAGAAAGGGTTGTCCTAGACACCTACACCGTTGGTCACGCCCCGTAGGCGTACCAGAGGAGGGTACACGCCCTCCCGAAGAGGAATAAAAGGAGCAACAATCCAGAGAAGCATCCTCTTGTTCCTGTGCTTGGAAGCTGCACCCTCTCGTTGCATGTGAGCCCTACACGGAACAAGGAGCAATTTTGACCCACCCACCAAACCCTTATGGCAACGTTTAGTAATGCATTAAAATGGAGTTGCATTGATATTATCTTTTTTCCAAAGTTTTTTAGTATGTAATAAAGATGTCAGATGTTTGAACTGCAATAAAGTAATTTGCTTCAGAACAATTTTTCTCCAGTAGAGCGGAGTAGCACAGTCTAATGAAATGTCTAGCATGTGTAGATAAGTGGATGGATAGTACAATGTCCAGGTAACCGTTTTATCGCTCTCTTCTTTAGGTCCAAAAACGTCGTATTTATTTTGGTCGGGCGGTAAGGTCATGATCGGTGAGCAGTAATTTCAAGATCCCTAGAGTGGGCGTCACCCATTATGGATGGGAGCGCCTGGGGGGAGGCGGCCATGGGCCCCTCACAAGGGGAGGTGGCACCCACTAAGTATGGGGTCGCCGAAGGGAAGGCGGTCAAGGCCCCTCCCAGGGGAGGAGGCGGCTCGATGCCCCTCCTAGGAATTTCCCGGGGCCAGGATATCCGCGACGGCGGATGTGGTGAACAGTGTGGGGTGGGAGGGGGGTCCACGCTACCTTCTAGACACCTCACACGAGTCCTCGGACGACCACTAAGATGGCGTCGAGTTAAATAAGGGGCCCCCGCTAAGACAAGGGAAATTGGAAGTTGGCATAGAGGTACAGTCCTCTGTGCGACCGTCCCTCACACGTGAGGGGGGAGTTCTGGTAGTAGGGATCTGACACCGGTTACGACCTTGCTGTTGGCCCGTAATGTTAGGATGTACAATTTTTATTTTAGAAAGTATGCATTTGCAGGATGTTTAGACTCGGCTAGGAAAACCTTTGTATTAGAGATTTGTTAAGGTTAGCCAATAAACATGACTGCAGTGAAATGTATAAATGAAAAATTGTACATGATATGAAACTGTTATTTTAATGTTTTAATTTTGTTTCATATTTTAATAAATACGGCCGGGAGGGTAACTCCCTCCCGCCTTCCAAAAGTTCAGAACTGCGTCCGACTTCCCATCCTTGGGGATTGTGTTGGGAGGGGGTGATAGGCATCCCGGCCATAATATAGGGTGGTAGCATCTAACATCCCCGTCACCTTTTTTGAAGATTGGGACACATATACAATTCCATTATATCTAATGAAATTTATGATACTGTGGAGGGGATATCGTCAACATATGGGATAGAGTATCCCATCCCCCAAGATCGTAATCAGGCCATAAGTGTATGGTAAGGAGGGAGCAGTCCCATTTTATTGTGGTGATCCCATCTTATCAAACTCTAAAGGAGCCTCAGAGTTTTTAGTCCCTTCTTGCAGTTACTCTACAAGGGATATTTCTTACACAGACTCAATAAATTACATTTTTTTCTGTACTTAATACAATGAATAATTTGATTAATTTGAAACATCTCTGGCTTTGTTAGGTGACATAAGACAGCACTTTGACACAAACTATTATTATCTCCATGCAATTTTGCTCAATATTTGTATAGTTCAGTTCATGAATTACAGTAATAAACCACCATAAGCCATATGAAGCTGATGTCAACTTACCTAGGAGGTGCAGTTACACAAAAATTTGTGGAGACGTATTTACTTTTTCAATGTGTAATTTAATCCTCCTCTTACATACTCCTCTTTGCCTGCATCCATATTAGCTGTTCGTTTCGAATACTGAAAAACATATATTTAGTTATTGAATTGTAAATATTATACTGTTTTAGTTTATGTTCAAATTAAATTAATAACTGGTGCATGCAGATTAATATAACTGTTTTGGGTGCTTTGAAGTCTTTTAATGGCATGATTAGTTTCCAGAGTAGACACCTATTTGCATTATTTAAAATGTGTGCCATTCAGTCTCATACATTTTATACAGAAAGAGACATTTGTTCCTAAATTCGGTTTTCTAACGCATTCTACTTGCTGATATGCTAGTCTTGTGCACTGATTCTATGATGCATTTTTATACAAAGCTGAAGAACGAACCTACTTAAAGATTTTTCAAGCTCTATCATATTAATAAAAACCTGCCCGCAAAACAGCCCAGAGGTTAATGAGAAAAAAATGCTTCTAATCAAAAAAACATGAGAACCGCAAAATGAGCACATTTGTAAAGTAGGTCTCACTCATTGCTTAATGCTGAGAAATTCAAGTTCCTATGTGAAGAGAAATTCCTTAATGAGTGAGGCTAAGGAAATAGAAATTGGAACATTTTTATATATGAAGCTGAAATGCTAATGTGCGAAAGCATATGGCTTCAAAGTATACCCTGCTGGTTTTAAATAGCAAGAAAAGGCTTGGGTGGCTGTTTTTTTATATTTGTATCACTAGCAATAAAAAGTGTTGTGAACTTGAAAAGTCTTTGAACACGTTTTAGTCCATTTCCTCCTCTAATTCTTTTCCGTGTATTAGGTAATTTCACTGATACATCAACGAACATGCTTCTTTTTCTATATTTCTTCAGTACAAATATTCATATTGTACATTTTAATGCTTAAAAACATTTGTGTCCTTTTCGAAATCTGTTCACTTTTCATTGGAACCAGTATTTGCTAATCTAACACTTTATTTAAATAATGTTTGCGTTCGCACACTTTACCTTGCACTAAATAGCTGGATTAGCAAAACAGAAAACCTGGTTCACAATGCACAAAAGTTCCATGGGCGTCGCAGATGGTTTTGACAATATATTACGAGTGTTTGAAATGTGCCCTTCTCTGCATAGTCACCCCCCTATTGTGTTCCCTTTTTGCTGAACCCTATATTTGTTGGCATTAGAACTCTGTACACTTGACCCCTGGTAACCAGTAGTAAAGTGCTTGTCATCATCATCATTGATAACTTTATTTCGACCGCTGCGGGTCATAAAAGTACAGTTAAAAAACAAACATTTGCGTATAAAAACATATTCAGTTGGTACTTCAAACAAGTAAAAGTTAATTTTATTTGGATGTACACCTCTGTACAACCGAGCTACCGATTAAAAAAGGAATTATATCATGAACAGGTTATCAGAGCAAATCAAACGAGTTAAAACAAAGAACTAAAACCATATCAACAATTGATGTGGTTTCTACGCTTAATCCACATACAATGTAAAAAGCGTGAGACAGAAAAAACAATGGGGGGATGCGTAAAGTGCTTGTGCTCCTCCGTTCAACATGGTAAAAATGGTATACTCATGGTTAACATATTTAGCTTACTTGTATATCCCTAATAATGGTATCAAGGTGTACCTACAGCATGTAAGTTGAATATCTGATAGAGACATCTAGCTGCAGATTCTTTAACTTTTGAATTCTCCCCAGGTGCCAGTCTAGATGCAGAAACTTTTTCAGCAGTACCTCTGCACACCGGGGGTGGCATTGTACTGCTCCATGAAGATGTTGTCTCTGGATATGATGTCAATGGAGCCATATAAGTCCCCTTCGGTGCAACCAAGTAAGTTTCTTCTTTTCCGAACTTCAATGCGGATCGGGAGAAGCGTATCTCTGGATGTTTTTCAGCCTGTTTTGCAAACTTTTTTTGTCTTAAAGTGTGCTCTATGCCCTCTATTCTTAAGTCTTGTGGGTTCTGCGCTCGCAGGACATTGGGTACGGACCCACACTCTATCTGTATTTGGTGCCTGGGCAAGCACCACAACGTCGACGACTGTAATGCCTGTCAGCGGTCGAAGCCAATGGGGCTGCAGGAGCAAGCACCACAACTTCGACGAGTGTAACTCCTGTCAGCGGTGAAGCCAATGGGGGTGCAGGAGCGGCGCTTGAAGCTTCTGACGGCGTGGTTGTCGCACACTTCCAGCGCACGTCATCGGTCTTCCTCAGGTCATTTCGGTGAGTGCAGCTCTTCACCCCATGGGCAGCGACAATGTTCACAGACTCAGTCGACATCACACTGTTAGCGGCATCACAAGATGTTGAAGGCCCAAGCCTCTATGGTGTCTTTGACTCGCAATGTGGTATTGGGTTCCCAAGGCCTACATGCTCCGCAGAAATACCCACTTACACCAAAAGAACTGTTGGCACGGAAACTGAAAAGTACAAAAGACAAGTTTATTAAGACCCCATGGGGTGGTGGTACATTCCTACAGCACCCTTCGGCAATGCAAGAAGTATCACACCGAACGTTGGTGTGAGTCCTTCTTTTATACAGATTTACAGCAATAAAAAGGTAGGCGGTACATGGTTACAAGATTTAGGTATATATATGGTCATTTTTGGAGCACAGCCAACTCATGGGAGGGGTTACAACACCACTGGTCAGTTTGGCGGAACATTCCTAAGGGGTGACTAGTCAGTCGGAACAGCGCATGTACAAGCTTGACCGCTACTAAAAATAGCCTGTTGCTGGGCAAACTCGAGTGGTCAGTGGCACGGACAAAGGACTAAAGGGCATGCTGACCACAAGGCCGCTCATTCCCTAAGATGGCCGCCGTAACATACAAAATGGTGTTTTCGAATAAGGCTAAGTTAAGGGAAATAACATGTAGCAAAGCTAAGCGCTAACCCAGCCATCGTCAAATTACGACAGACGACCCTTTTAGCGTTTAGCTGAAGCTACCTCATAGTGGACGTAGTCGGGATACTCATCTTCTATATCAATTGACATAATTTGCGCCACTTCTTTATGAAGCATCAGTTCATTTTGAGCAAGAGCTCGTCTAGATGGAATACAAGCTGATAAACACATGGAACATAATGCAGGACCACATTGTATACATAAACACAAGAAGAATAAGATCCCAACTATGATACATAAGATTGTCAGTAGCTTCCAGCCCCATGTACCAAGCATTGACCAGAACCACCCCGAAAAGGTCCATGTACCATTGTCCGGATGTATTTCAGCAGCGATTTTATGCAGTTTTGATATTGCATCATATACAGATGGTGAGTTGTCAGGGACGTAAACACAACAGCTACTTCCGATAATTCTACATGCCCCCCCTCGATCAGCTAAAACAACATCTAGAACTATCCGGTTCTGGAGCGTAACAATTCTAGATATTTGAAGTTATTCCGTTATATTTCCCAATGCAAAAGCGGTATCGTTAGCCACTGCCTCAACAACACGGGTCAGTTGTCGTATTTTCCGACTGTTGAGAGCAGCCCCCACAAAGGAGAACAAACCCAAATTGAAGTCTACATATTGTTGTAGTGCAGTATCGGTCTGATCAATGTCCTCCAGGACTACAGCACGTTTAACTCTATTTAACACAAAGTCATGGTACAGTACGTAATCATTATGGTACATAGGTGGGGCAATGAATACAGGGGGCAATACAAAAGAGATATAACATGTACCTAACCATCCTAACGGGAGACGATGATAACCTTTATTGCCACAAATGAAGTATGTATTTCGAGATGCCACAAAGGATATGCCATTCGGACTGTCAAATGTAAGTGTGGTGTTACATTCACTTTTCCCAACGGGGATTGTACCTTTATTTCGTATGCAAAGATCAGCCTTAGTATCTATGACATTAATGACATGAGAACTGGACATATTAATATTTCGTTGATTACTGTAGATTCAGGGTGCAGACACATTGTCGGGGCGGTACTCTTCCCATTCGAATCGAGTACCCTCAGCTTGTGGATAACCATCCCGATCATGATAACGTATCTTGTTTAAATGGAAAAGCACCCCCCCTTTTGTTGGCCAGCGCAAAGTGAATAGAAGAGTATACCAAGCATTGCAGGAACCATTATGGGAAAACGGGAGCGGGATGAGTGGTGTGCCCCCTTTCTTCTGATGTCCAGGCAACATCCCACACACCCAACAATTAGAAGTGTTCGTCATGTTGTGAGTATGATGCAAAATTTGAATGAAGCTATTGTTCAAATAAGTCTGTCGGTGCCGTTCTTCATGATAGGGTAAGGTGAAATGAAAATGTTCAGATGGAGCCGGGGTAGTCGGTAGCAAATGTTCTCGTACAGGCACCACAAGTTCTACTACCCAGGCTATCACTGCTATTACCACAATTGTCAATACGAACAGTATAGCACCAAGAATTCTTTTGTCTCGTGCTGCAGAAGACGCCATAGTTCAAAAGAGTTCACAATGTCTCAAATATACAACTAAAAAAATAAAAATATGAGTGCTGAGCTCCGAGGTAGCCATTATTTTCTTCTCCGGGGTCAAGACGGGTGTCACTACTCTTGGCAGAACTGATTATCCCCCCCCTTGAGATTCCCGGCTTCCGTTTCACAAACCCCAGAGCGGTAACCAACCAGTCTCGCACCTAAAAAAAAGTTTCTCTCTATCTTGGCCGCAGATTATAACGCTGTTGTCCAGAAACGGTGTGGTCCGGGAAGGCTCCCTCCGATTCGGCCGACGTCACAGCTGGGCTCTTTTCCTCGTCCAAAATATCTCTGTAGTCGGACAGCACAGTAGGATTCACCAGGTCCGGAGAGACGCGACGGCAGTGAGTTGAATGCACCCACCGCTTCCTGTTGGTCACTCGTACAGCCGTTCGAGTCACGAGCAAGACTTGCTCAGGGCCACGGCACCTCGGTTCCAAGCTGTTCGCTCTCTCAAACGACTTGACCATCACGAAGTCTCCAGGACGAAGATTGTGAGCCTCTCCAATGGAATTGTCAGGGAGCGCTTCTCGAACCTGTTGGTGAATAGAAAGTAAATCATTTGTTAATCGTGCCGAATAATCGTTCATCATTATACAAGGCACATCATGTAACAATCGCGGCTTATTAACTCCCCATATATTCATAGGCCTTCCAAACACCACTTCATACGGTGTGAGGCCAGTTCGAGAGTGGGGCACTGATCTAATAGAGAGTAATGCTAGCGGCAAAGCGTCCGGCCATTTCAAAGACGTGGACGCCACAATCTTAGCCAGTTTTAGTTACAACGTGGCATTGTACCGCTCGACAAGACCTGCTGACTGAGGATGGAACACAGCATGAAACTTTTGCTGGATCCCCAGTCCCTTTAGCACGTATTCCACAATTTTCCCAACAAAATGGGGACCATTATCGCTCTACAAAAATTTGCAAACTCCAAATCGAGGGAAGTACTCTTTGAGCAGAACCTTAGCTGTTGTCAAAGCTGTATTATCTTTCGTGGGGAAGGCCTCAACCCATTTGCTAAAGGCACACACCACCACTAAGACATACTTAAGGTTATTACAATGCTCAAGCTGGATGTAGTCCATTTGTAGTACCTCGAATGGTGCGGAAGGTGGAACGAACCCTCCTTTCGGAGTATGCGACCCTTTTGCAGGATTGTGCTGTAAACATATCAAACAAGTCTGCACTACTCTCTTAGCAGTATTAGCAATCTCAGGATGCTCCCAAACTCGTGTTAACAGTCAAGTGATTGCAAGAGCTCCAACATGTGCTAACCCATGCGTCATCTGGACCATCGCTTGCAAGTAAGCTGCAGGCAATTTCCATCGTTCCATATCCTTGCTCCTCCAACAACCCTCATCATCCAGCACCCCCTCTGCTGCTCATGTTACAAGTTCTGCTTCAGTCGCTGATTTCTGAATGTCTAATATCTCTGTTCTAGCATCATGCCATCGCTCGGCCTGCGACTTCACTACATACATGGGGGAGTCGTTTCGTGACATAGCTGTTTGTCTTGCTATACTGTCTGCAAAGGCATTGCCTTGTCCCACTTTGTCAGTGACCTTTTTATGTGCACTGCATTTGATTATCGCCACTTTCTTTGGACAAAGTAACGCGTTTAGGAGATCACGCACTAGTTCTCCGTGCATAATGTGTACTCCATGCGAAGTCAAAAACCCACGCTCTCTCCAGAGTAGGCCGAAGTCATGCGCTACTCCAAAGGCGTACCGGCTATCTGTGTAGATGTTCACACATAAGCCAGCACTCAATTCGCAGGCTCTTGTCAAAGCTATCAGCTCCGCTGCTTGGGTCAATTTCTGTGGTATTCGTGCTGTCTCTACCACTGTCTTAAGTGTCGTGATCGCATATGCTGCAGAAGTTGTGCCATCTGGCAGCCTCAAACACGATCCATCAACCCACAGTTCCCCATCCACATCTGGAAGTGGCATATCCTGTAAGTCGACACGACCCTTTGTTTGTTCCTCGGTCAGGAAAACACAATCATGGTGTTTTTCCTCCTGACCCTCTTCAACCGGATATGGCAATAAAGTGGCAGGGTTCAGGGTAGCGCATCTTTTCAGTGTAATATGTGGCACCAGGAGTGTGAGCTCATATCCTGTTAAGCGCGCGCTCGTGAGGTACTGTGTCTTCGTTTGATTTAACAAGGCATCTACTGCATGGGGAACTAACACCAACAATTTATGTGACAAAACTATTCCCTCACTTTGCCGTATAGCTACTGCTGTCGCTGCGACTGCTCGAAAACACCCAGGTAACCCTCGCGCTACAGGATCAAGAATGGCTGAGAAGTACGCACATGGCCTCTGCTTATCCCCGTGTGCCTGCACTAACACTGATAACGCGCACCCATCTTTCTCGTGCACGTACAACGTGAAGATCTTTGTATAGTCTGGTGTACCTAACACGGGTGCAGAGCAAAGGGCCTGTCTCAGTTGTTCAAAAGCATTCTCACATTCATCTGTCCAATCAAGGGGCATTGGTGTAGTTTTGGACAATAACGCTAACAGAGGTTTGATAATATGTGAAAACCCCATGATCCATTGTCTACAAAAGGACGTTAGTCCTATGAAGGCGCGTACATCTCTCTGAGTGCGGGGGACTGGCATATCTAAAATCGCTTGAATTCGATCTGATGTTAATGCACGCCCCTCCTTAGACAAAAGATGACCGAGGTAGGTCACCTTGGGTCTACAGTATTGTAGCTTTTTCTTGGAGACTTTATGATTGTTCTGAGCCAAAAAGGAAATCAAAGCAAGTGTACTCTCCTCACATTGTGCATAGATGTCTGCAGCCAACAACAGATCATCAACATACTGTATAAGTGCTACTCCGGATTGCAATTCAAAAGAGTCAAGCTGTCTTTTTAAAGCCTGACTATAGATGCTGGGACTCTCTGTGTAACCTTGGGGAACACGACAAAATCTATATGATTTATTATTTAACGTGAAACCAAATAGGTATCTGCTGTCGGGATGAATGGGAATGGAAAAGAACGCGTTTTTAAGATCAATAACAGTAAAGGTCGTTGCAGTTGGGGGTACCAATGTAAGTAATGTCGTGATATCAGACACCACCGGATATTGGGGAATGACAATTTTATTGATTTCTCTCAAATCAATAATAAATCGATAGACTTTGTCGTCAGTGTCTTTCTTAAGGATCGGAAGAATAGGGCTGTTACAGACATTGTAAGGAACTTCCTCCACTAACTCCTGAAATCCTGAACGATGTGCGTCAGGGCAATTTCACCTTCCCTAGAGATCTTGTACTGTGGTACACGTGGCAAAAGTACTCCCTCCTTGACAGTAATTCGAATAGGTGGAATAAGCATCTGTCCCACATCCGTATCTGATGTCGCCCATAACGTGTGGGGGAGAGTGGCTAATTTTTCAATTTCCTTCATTGTACAAAATCTGTCTGCATCTGGGTAATTGTCGTTCAAAATAACCCGCACTCCTTCAGGAGCACAGCGTATCGTTGCTCGAAAGTATTTAAGCAAATCAATACCCATAATGTTATCTGGAGTGTGAGGTGCCAACAAAAATGGGCAAAAACTGAAAAATTTGTCAATACAAAGTGCAAGAGGTTGTGATAATGGGCTAGGAGAGGGTGTGCCATCAAACCCTATACATGTTATCGTTTCGCCAGACAGGGGAGCCCTTGGAACCAAGTTTTTAGACAAAGCACTACGAGTAGCTCCTGTGTCAACTAAAAACTGATCAGTAGAACCCAAAATGCCCGCTGATACATACGGACCTCTTTGATCTACTGGCACTTCAACTGATTCCGCACCCCATCCTACGCAATCCTATGCATGGACATAATCCTGATGCTCAACATTCTCACCCTCCGATATCTGATATTGGTTCCGTCTATCAAAGGTATTCCGTTCATCCTGACCACGACCCCTCGCTTCAAACCTACCACGATCACTTCCGCCACCCCTCGCTCCTGAATAACTATTCCTCGACCTTCCACCTCCTCGACCACGCTGGCTGCGTTGCTCACGAAGCACCGGACAATCTTCAGCCCAATGCCCAAACTCTTTACAATATGCACATTGGTCCTCAGCAATGTCGGTACGACCGTACGACGCATTACCCCCTCCTCGCCTGCCTCTATCATTCCCTCTAGGTTGCGCACCGCGAACCTGTGCCAGCATCACCTTCGTTTTCAATTCCTTCATTTTCTTATCAACACTTTCTTTAGCCTCTAATTCCTGTTGCTCGTAATATTGAGCCATAGTTAACAAAGACGCAGGGGTCAGCGTGGTCCAGGAACTTTCACTTGTTTTTAACCATTTCGCAATCTCCGGTAGGAGATTAGCCACATACTTATCAACAAACAGGTGCCTACCCGTATCATCTGTTAATGATTGACCACTATAGTCGTGAAACGCTTCTTCGAAACGTGTAAAGAAATCAGATACCGATTTGTCTGGCTTCTGTTTGCACGAGGCTAGCATAGTCCAATCGATCTTTTTAGGAGGAACAAGCATTTTAAGTTTGGTCAAAATAGCCGCTGGGAGGTCTAAAATTAAATCACATGGTTTGCATGCAGGTTCCCTGTCTAAGTCAGCCTGACTTATCACCTTCCAAGTTGCCCCAAACATTGTTTGATCATTAGTCTTACGAATCGACCTCCACATATCGGGTGGAAGAATTAATCCAAAGAAAAGATCTATATCAACAAGAGTCATAACACAAGAGGAAATGGCCCCCTCCACCCCTTCATAGAATCCGGCCGGATTCTTAGGAAGGTCAGGTAAAGCATTTTTCAATGCCATAACATCTGCTCTATTCCAAGGCATATACACCCAATTATATATAAAATACCCCTTTGAATTTGCCGACATTTTATCTTCATCTGTACCGTCCCCTTTAGGGGGAACGTACAAAGGTGCAGCTTCACGCATAGGCATAACATGCACTTTAGAATTCTTATCTGAACCAAAGATAGAACACTCTTTGGACTGCTCCGTCGACCTCGGCACGGACTCTATTTCTGTTTTTCGTGCTTCCCGCAATCTGGTCGCCTCATCCCGTAGCTGGAGCAGTCGCGTGAAAAACCCATCTGCATCTGCAAGAACAAATACACCTTTACGCATATTCTCATGATGGACTGATATATCCTTGGGTTCTAAGTCCACTGAATTTTTACGAAATCGAGTAATAACTTCATCTGCAAAAGTAACACATCAATTCTCGTTCCGACCACTTATCCTTTTCAGCTGAAACTTCTGACACAGTGATGTGATTCAAATTGAGTTTCCTAGCAAAACTACGCAAGTCCGCGGCTCTCTCAGCAGTTAACCTGGTACTCGACTTATCCCGACCTTCATCGCCGGAATCCTCGGACGGGGCCGTAGGCTGAACATACGGAGGCGGAGATCGATCTAATAATGAAAAATCATCAACTTCATTATTAAGGACAGGATAAAGCGGACGACGAATAGGAAATTGACCGGTCGTTTGCAAATTACGTTCCCGTGCCTCCCTCTCTTTCTTCTCCTGCGCCTCCTTCTCCTCAAGCTGTAAAGCTTTATCTCGAGCAGCCTTGCGCTGCTCTTTGTCCGCCAAGGCAACTTCACGCTTCATACGTTCACGCACTGCTTTCTCCCACATTCGCACACAATCAAACATGTCCTGTCTAGACCTACGCTGAAACAAATATTGCTCAACAAACTGAACCTTTCGCAAATCAAACGACCCATGTAGTGGCCATTGCAACTCGGGATCGGTTTTAGTGTATTTATGCCATAATTTACTGTACAGTATAGGGGGAAGGCCGAATTTCACATACATCTCATTTAGCCTATATGTGGTACCATTTCCAAGACAGCACATCCCTCGGAGTGTGCTTAAAACAGGCATGTTCAAAAAGTACCACGAAAGCGTGATACCGCAAAAATGGCACTTACAGTAATTCACACAAATGTGCCGCTCAAAGTACGGACAAAGTCAGAGAAACATCTCTACATGCCTGCCTATGTGGAGTGCACTACACATATGATTCAAAATTCACAAAGTCAAAATGTTAGCTAACTCAAATCATAGTCACAATCATAGAACTTCAGTAAGCGTCCGCAGACTACCTTACCGATCACAAATCTTACCCAAATCTCAAATATTCAGATTCCAACTGCCAAGGTCTTTGATCGAATCAGCCAAACGGGCACTTTACAGCAACACAGACGAGCAGGATCTCAGTCGGAGACCGGCACCACCTGGAAGGTCAGATCAGAAGGAAGGAAAAAAACACCGTGGGTGCCAAGACTCGGGTCACTCAGTGGCAGCGTACGCGTCCATGGCGAATTTCCAATACTTCGTCACGACCTCTCCTTCGGGCATCCGAGTCGCCGATGAGTCCCTTCGTGGTCGCCAATTTGTGGTATTGGGTTCCAAAGGCCTACATGCTCCGCAGAAATACCCACTTACACCAAAAGAACTGTTGGCACGGAAACTGAAAAGTACAAAAGACAAGTTTATTAAGACCCCATGGAGTAGTGGTACATTCCTACAGCACCCTTCGGCAATGCAAGAAGTATCACACCGAGCGTTGGTGTGAGTCCTTCTTTTATACAGATTTACAGCAATAAAAAGGTAGGCGGTACATGGTTACAAGATTTAGGTACATATATGGTCATTTTTGGAGCACAGCCAACTCATGGGAGGGGTTACAACACCACTGGTCAGTTTGGCGGAACATTCCTAAGGGGTGACTAGTCAGTCGGAACTGCGCATGTACAAGCTTGACCGTTACTAAAAATAGCCTGTTGCTGGGCAAACTCGAGTGGTCAGTGGCACGGACAAAGGACTAAAGGGCATGCTAACCACGAGGCCGCTCATTCCCTAAGATGGCCGCCGTAACATACAAAATGGCGTTTTCGAATAAGGCTAAGTTAAGGGAAATAACGTGTAGCAAAGCTAAGCGCTAACCCAGCCATCGTCAAATTACGACAGCAATATGGATTGCGAAGGTGTCTTTTGCCCTAGTTCTGTTCTGATACTTCAGCTCAGGTGTCACTCCCCAACCTCCCAGTTTTCTCTGGAGCCGGGGCGACCTGGAAGCAGATCCAGGAGTACTACGAGGTTCTCAGTCCCGTGTATGGGCTCTCGTCTCCCTCTGGAGCACCTGCGCGCCCCTAGGAGGCCATAGGCACTGTAACTGCATCATCGCCAGCGACTTTGTCCTTGGGGCTAGTTCCAGCCTTGGACTCTGAGGTGCCAGTGCACGGTCCTTCAGGGCCACCCATGGCGGTCAGCTTTGGCGCGATGTCAATCGCTATTATGGTAAAGGTCATTGCAGCACCGTTAGACTCTGAGCTGGAGTTGGTGTGCACCGTGGAGCCGGCTTCGTCGCGACTCCAGATATCTGTGCAGATACAGGCTGACATCATCCTCCTTCCTAGCTTCCTAGGTGGACGTCGGCATGGCGTCGCCTCGTCGCCGCTTGATGACACCTCAATGACATTCAACATCGCCTCAAAGCCATTCTACATTGTTTATGGAAATGTAGGCAGAGTGGGTAATTTCTGTGGAGGACCCACAAGGCCTGTTAGGGGAAGGTTGTGAGGAGTTGATCCCCTTGGAGCAGCCAGCGGTCCCTTTTGTGTTGTACAACTGGATTGTGGAGCTGGGTGAAGTGAGTGGGTTAGATTTGTCATCTGCTTCCTCCCTTTTGTCACCTCCTGGCCTTGCCTGGGAAGCCAGTTCCTCTTTAGAGGAGATTTTGAGGAGAGTGGCTGATATCTTGCATCTTAAATTGCCTACTGTGGAAAAGGCTACAGACTCTCTTATTGAGGTCTTTCATCCTGGCCAATCGGGGGGTCAGCTGGTGCTCCCTTTATATGAGGCCCTTACTGACATTTTGTTGTGGGCGTGGGCACACCTGAGTCTGAAGCCAGTAGACGCATTATTGCCAACACATGCCCCCCTCGTCCCTGGTGATCCCAATTGCCTTTTTCGACAGCCGACCTACCACATCTCCTCCATCTTTCTCCCCTTGATAAGGAGTCCATGCTTGCGGGAAGAGGTTTTTTTCCTCAACTAGTGCGGTTGTACACTCCCCTAATACTGCCTGTGTCCTCAGTTGCCATCTCCATACTTTGTGGGAGTCTTTAAACCAACTTTTACCCTTGTTCCCCAAGGCTAACAGGGGCAAGTTGCATCAGTTGGGTTCGGGAAACAGCCACTACAACACGGCTGTTTCCACGCATAACTTAACCAACGCATGCGTGGTTACAACGAATAGCCTTTACCATGCATACTTTTACTATGAGATACGTAGTAAAGGCATTTGTGTTAAAGGCTAAAAATAAATAAGGGGGCTTGAGGTGCCACCCCCCTAAAAAAAGAGTAAAAAAAGAGGGGGTCGGGGGGTTCCCCCAAAAAAATGCACCTGTTGAAGTTTCAATGTGGAGGCAATCAGCGTCATTAGAGGAAACGGAAAGATACTTTTGTTTCCTCTTAACGACATGAGAGGACAACACGGAACCACATTAAGAAGACACGATGTGTAGAGGTAAGAGGAATATTAGATTTTAGAGTAAAAAAAGACGGGGTCCGATTTAAGGGTTAGGGGCAGGGGAGGGGTATTTATAAGAAGAGTTTAGAGGTGGGGAAATAACATTTACAAATAGTATGCCCTTACCATGCATGAATTTACAACGAAAATCTTTGTAAAAGTATGCGTGGTAAAGGAATATCAGTGGTAAAGGTTATGCGTGGGAAAGCATTCCCGTTGTAACACATGCGTGGTAAAGGCATGCGTTACAGCAGAATGCGTTGTAATATCATACAACCGTTGAGTTCAGATGGCCGTCAGGGTGCCAGACTGCTAATCAGGTGTGGAATGGATTCCACTGACCCCTTTGGGTGAGACAAGGCATTGATCCAGCACTGATGGCTCTGTGCTTCTGGATTTTTGGTAGGTGTCCAGTCAGTCTTGATCGATATGCCATTTGATGGGGCTCTTCTTTTTGGATCTCAAGCAAATGTGGTTCTATGCAGGTTTCGGGCTTGTGGGGGAGACTCAGATCCTTAGCCTCTCTCCTCCTTTCCTTTTCAATTGACATGGATGGGGTTACCCAGTTCAGTGGGCTTTCCTCCTTTTGCCTCATTTGACTTGTCTGTATGATTTTTTCACCACTGATTTAAGAGCTATTGCCTGTTTTGCTGCTTTTTGCAGACACGCTTTGTTGGCGAGATTGACCCTTGACGCACTAGTAATAT
Organism: Lissotriton vulgaris; assembly: GCF_964263255.1. Classification (NCBI taxonomy): domain Eukaryota; kingdom Metazoa; phylum Chordata; class Amphibia; order Caudata; family Salamandridae; genus Lissotriton; species Lissotriton vulgaris. The sequence goes on from NC_141694.1 coordinate 472,458,975, forward strand.
GGCCTTTTCAGGTCTTTTGCTTCCCTTTTATACGGCAACGGTCATGGATCTTTAAGTTGCAAAAAGGTTTATTTGCTGATTCAGCCGTTGTTGTGCTTGTGGTGTTGAAGTATTAAGCACTACTGCTTTCCTATTCAGACAGAGTTTACCTCCGGTTTTGACTATTTTTGATCTCCGAATGGTCATTGCAGCTACATAGCTGTTTTGTTCTCTATTTTACTCTGATGAGGAGCTTAGTCTCAAGAATTTAAACCTTTTATGGTATGAGTCTTACTCAATGTGGATTACTGGCAGGCTCTTGTATAGCTTGTATGCGTACTACATACATAGTCTATTTGTTTTCTATTGGATTGGTCCTTCTAGGTCTATATTTTATGATATTTAGGGGCCATTATGTTGGGATCATAGACAATATTTTGCTACCTTACACTCTTGTCTGGTTTTTCTTAACCAAGGTATTTTGTTAAGATTATTTTTTTTACTTGAAGCGGACTACATAAGTATTATGAATGTTTTGAATTTGGACAACAATGATTATATTCTTTGGAATACAAGGGTTCATAGATTTCTCATTTCTTGGAGGGAAAATGCAATTCCTTTGTTTAATCTTGCAACACAGTGGTGTAAGCTCAATGCCTTGGACTGTCTGAGAGGTATTGTCTGAAAAAGTTAAGGCTGTTTTCAGTCATGCACTACATAGTAGGAGATCTTTTAAGGATAAGACAGTCTTTTTATTATTCTCCTACAATGTTCCTGAATATGTTTTTCTGTCAAAGGTTAGATATTACTGGTCTTTTTGAGGTATGCATCTAATTCTCTCTTCGGTGCTTAACAGTCCTGGGGAATTCATGGCTGTTACTTTTTGAAGAAGGGTAAATGGTATATATAGATGATTTTATATATATATATATATATTCACTGAAAAAACCAAAGGTTTCACACCAGTTATAGGTAGGAATTAGCATTTAAAAAACCTATTAAATTCACAGAAAAAACCATAGGTTTCACACCAGTTATAGTTAGCTGGAAATTTTACTGACATAAAACCATTGAAATTCCCACGTTATAGTTAGTTGGACTCTCTATAACTTGCGCGTGTAATGCACTGCTGATGACATCACATATTACATCACTCATGACATGGTCAGTGACATCACTCATGACATCAAAGGTTTTTTAAATGCTAATTCCTAACTATAAGTCTCAGTTTATATGTAAGACTGTGAGCGCTCTAGTTGTTCTTTAGAACACTCTGGGACATTCTGTCATTGGGCTATATTTGGGCTACATCTGGCTGATATTTGGGCTACATTTGGTTTTTTTGTCTCTGGAGGCCATCTTTGGGCTACATTGGGCTACATTGGGCTACATTTGTAAAAACCACTTGTGCTTATATCTTGAGACATAGCAAAGGCAGATCAAGCTACCAGTCCCTACAATTTTGACCACATTTTTTTTGTATTTTTTTTCTTCTTTTTTTTTGTTGCCTTGGAGCGCTCCTGGTGCGCGCCCCGGTGAGCGCCCCAGAAAGCGTAGTTCTATGGAGCGCCCCGGGGCGCGCACCGGAGAGCGTCCCGTAAGCGCCAATCTCATGATCGTGACGTATTGCGTAGCCGCGTCCGCGTGATACGCACTGCGTAAGTGCACCCGGAAGCACTCGAGCGGATACGATCGCGCAACGCGCTTACGCGATGCTGCCTGGGGCACGTAGCGTAAGCGCGTCGGGTCATGTGACCTGAAAATAACACTTTCCATTGGTTAATAACAGTTTTTTTTCACAAGTAGGGAAACACCCCACCCATTTCCCTCACAACCTGTTTGCTTTTGCTGAGACAACACCTCTTGTCTGTTCCTTCCAAAAAAACAAATTTAACCATGTCTGGTTCCCAGAACCCTTCCCAGGACCAGTCCTCAGACTCTTCAGATGGATTCCTGCCTGAGGTTCCCCCACAGAGAAAAGTGAAGGACCACTTCATTTGGAAGTTTTTCTCTTTTCCGGAGGGGGAGAAAAAATGCAATGCAGCAAAAGTCACGTGTAAAATTTGTGACACGGTTCTCTCACGTGGAAATCCCACCCGGAAATATAGTTTTGGCAATGCAACATTACTCAGGCATGTTGAGAGGAAGCACCCAATTAATTTTGCACGGGAGAGCACCAGGGCCCTGGCTCGCAATCCACCACCGGATTGCCCCTCCACTTCCACCGGAACATCAACATCATCGGTGAGAGGAAGACCAGCAGTGATGACCCAAAATATTCAGCCTGCCATGATATTACATTTTGTTGTAAGCAGTGTGACCAACTGCTATGTTATGGAGAGCAGAGCGTTGACCTGATTGTTCGAAAGAGGGAGGAACACCGCTGCGCCCCTCAGCCCTAATTTTTCCCCTTTTTTTTTTGCTACTGTTGAGCAGTTTTGTATTCCCTAGTTTTGTTTTTGTTGTGAAAAAATAGCAAAAAAATTTAAAAACGTTCGGAGAAAGTAAAAAAAAATGTAAAAACTAAAAAAGAAGCAAAAAAACAGTTCTTTTTAGAACTACCTCCAATTTATAAAAAAATGCTAAATTTTTTGAAAACTCTGTCATTCTTTTTTTTCCCATGGTACGCTCCCCGGTCGCTCCCCGGTGCGCGTACCGGGCGCTCCCCCAGCGCAAATCGAAAAAAAAAAAATGTATTGCCCCGGGAGGCCCTTTTATGGCCCCCACATCAAACCTAGGGGGTCAGGTGGGGTCTACCCTGTCCCCTTATGGTCAATTCCCCCCTTTATTTTTGCCACCTCTTGTGTCTCGATTTTACCAAGAGACAAGATGGCGGCCGCTCCGGACTGTTTAGAATGTTTACAGACACCCGAGAGCCAATCAGCTTTTCGGGCGCAAGTCCCGTGTCGCACCCGGTATGTGCCCCGGTGCGCGTACCGGAGCGCTGCTATAGATATATATATTTTTCTGAACCTAAATTACTCAAAATCCACCAAAGGACATATCTTGAGACATAGCAAAGGCACATTGGGCTACCAGTCCCTACAATTTTGCCAAGTTTGGTGTAAATCCATTCAGCCGTTAGGGCTAAAAGTGAGGTTGACCGCCCTACGGAAATTAACATGGGGAAAACGCGTTTTGGGACCCCCTTTTATCTCGACCCCCACTTGACGCATCCCCCCCAAACTTTTAGGGAAGGACCGGAGCTCGACGAGGCCATTTAGAGGAATTTTTCAGGCAGATTCGCCAACCGGCGCCAAAGTTATTCCAAATAGAATTTTGAGATTTAACATTGAAAAAAATCCTAACTATAACTACCTACCAAACTTGGCAAAATTGTAGGGACTGGTAGCCCGATGTGCCATATGATAAGTGAGTATATGTATGAATGACTATATAGAACTGTTGGTGAATGAGTGGATGTGTATATAAATGGTGGAATTACTGAATTGGTTGTTGTAACTGGTATAGGTATCTCCACTTTTTTGTAAATGTTAGTTTCTATTTTTGAATAGGTGTTTCAAGGGTTACATTACACTGAAAGGAGGTCTGTCACTCTGTCACAAGGATGGAGTCATCAGTGATGTCATGAGTGATGTCACTGACCATGTCATGAGTGATGTAATATGTGACGTCATCAGCAGTGCATTGCAGGCGCGCAAGTTATAGTGAGTCCAACTAACTATAACGTGGAATTTCAATGGTTTTATGTCAGTAAAATTTCCAGCTAACTATAACTGGTGTGAAACCTATGTTTTTTTCAGTGAATTTAATAGGTTTTTTAAATGCTAATTCCTAACTATAACTGGTGTGAAACTTATGGTTTTTTCAGTGAATATATATATATATATATATATATATATATATATATTCACTAGAAAAAACATAGGTTTCACATCAGTTATAGTTAGCTGGAAATTTTACTGACATAAAACCAATGAAATTCCACGTTATAGTTAGTTGGACTCACTATAACTTGCGCGCCTGCAATGCACTGCTGATGATGTCACATATTACATCACTCATGACATGGTCAGTGACATCACTCATGACATCACTGATGACACCATCCAGTGAATGTGTGTCTTTATGAAAAATAAATATGTTTTATATTTGTATTTGTAAAGGACGATGGAAGAGTAAATGGTTAAATAAGTGTGTAAATGGATGTTTTTTTTTAAAGAATTGATTGGTTAACTGCCTTATTAAGTGTATCTTAATGAATACATATATTAACGAGTAATTTTTATATTTTAAAATATATGTATCAGTGTTTCACTTTGTGTATAAGTGGCTGCATGGGTTGGTGACTGACTCACTGTTTGTATGTTTTTTGAAGACAGCATATGTGCAGGACTGTATGGGTGGATGAGTGTGTATATGTGTGTGTTAGTGAGTGAATGCCTGTCTCACTAGTGTCTTTATGAGTAACTACATATGTTTTTATCTTGTATATATGAGCATTGATGTATATAAGTCAGTATATGTGAGAGTGAGAGATTGAAAGAGTTCCTTTTTAAATAAGTATGTGTTTCTATAAGTGATTGTTTAAGAGAGTAAGTATGTGTAAGTTTCCTTAGAAGTAATGTGCTAATGTATGTATAGCTGTATATGCAAATAAATGGATGTTCAATAGTTTATTTGCATGTGTGAGTATGTTTGTGAGTAACTTTTGTAAGACTGTCGGTGTGTAACAGGATGTATATGTGTTTCACTATATATGATGAGTGAGAATATGTATGAGTGACTATATAAAACTGTTGGTGTATGAGTGGATGTGTATATAGATGGTGGAATTACTGAATTGGTTTTTGTAACTGGTATGGGTATCTCCATTTTTTTTGAAAATGTTAGTTTCTATTGTTTGAATATGTGTTTCAATGGTTACATTACACTGAAAGGAGGTCTGTCACTCTGTCACAAGGATGGTGTCATCAGTGATGTCATGAGTGATGTCACTGACCATGTCATGAGTGATGTAATATGTGACGTCATCAGCAGTGCATTGCAGGCGCGCAAGTTATAGTGAGTCCAACTAACTATAACGTGGAATTTCATTGGTTTTATGTCAGTAAAATTTCCAGCTAACTATAACTGATGTGAAACCTATGGTTTTTTTAGTGAATTTAATAGGTTTTTTAAATGCTAATTCCTAACTATAACTGGTGTGAAACCTATGGTTTTTTCAGTGAATTTCATTGTTTTTTTAAATGCTAATTCCTAACTATAACTGGTGTGAAACCTATGTTTTTTTCAGTGAATTTCAAACGTTTTTTAAATGCTAATTCCTAACTATAAGTCTTAGTTTATATGTAAGACTGTTAGCACTCTAGTTGTTCTTTAGAAAACTCTGGTACATTCTGTCATTGGGCTACAGTTGGGCTACATCTAGCTGATATTTGGGCTACATTTGCATTTTTTGGTCTCTGGTGGCCATCTTTGGGCTACATTGGGCTACATTTGGGCTACATTTTGGCATATATATAGCCCAATGTAGCACAATATATATTTTAACAAAGTTAATTTTCGTAAAAACCACTTAAGAATAGGGCTACCGCTCCCTACAATTTTTCCCAATTTTTTTTTTATTTTTTGCTTTGGAGCGCTTCCGGTGCGCTTCCCGGGGAGCGCCCCGAAAAGCGTACTTTTATAAAGCGCCTCCGGGCGTGCTCCGGGGAGCCTCTCGTAAGCGCCAATATCGCGAACGAAAACATGATCATGACGTATCGCGTAGCCGCGTCCGCGTGATACGCACGGCGTAAGCGCACCCGGAAGTACTCGAGCGAATACGATCGCGCAACCTAAACATCCGACGCGCTTACGCTACGCGACCCGGAGCGCCCCCGGGCGCGCCCGGGGGCGCGTAGCGTAAGCGCGTCGGGTCATGTGACCTGAAAATAACACTTTTTATTGGTTCATAACAGTTTTAGTTTCATAATGATGAAGCCCCTGGTCTTGTGACCTGAAAATAACACTTCTCATTGGTTCAGGACAGTTTTTTTTCAAAATGATGAAAGACCCCACCTTTTTTCCTTATTCTGACTTTGTCCTTTGACTGAGGAAGACCTGTTTGTACATCTCTGTACCTTTTTGATCTTAATAATGGCTTCAGTAGCAGCAGCAGCTGGTGCATCTGCCCCACCACCACCACCACCAACAGGACCAGCTCCAAATTATATTGGTGGTCAAGAACAGGAGGAGGAGGAAGAGGAAGAGGAGGAGGGGAGGAGAAGATGGCTGCCTGAAGAAAATACCCCATACAAACCCAAGCCACACATTGTATGGGAGTTTTTTTCAATCCCAGAGGGCAAAAAAAAAGTGAATGCGGCCAAGGTAACTTGCCTAATCTGCAATGAAGAACTTTCACGGGGCAACCCAAACAAAAAATATTCATTTGGTAACCATACCATGATTCGTCATATGACCCGAAAGCACCCAAACAACTACTCTCGTGCAGAGTTCAGGGAACTGGCCAGTAACCTCCCCCAGTCGTCAAGGACCACCTCCCAAAGAACCCAACCCACTTCATCGGGACCAGAAACATCAGAGATGATGCCTTGTATTCAGCCAAGATTTGCTGATTTTAAAATCACTTGTTCTGCATGTGGCAAGCTTATCGCCTATGGTGAAAAAAGCGTAAAGCTCATCGTCCTTGCAGGTGATAATCACAAGTGCCCCAAAAAGAAGTAATTTTTTGGGTTTTTTGTTTTTTTGCTCCAGTTGAGCCAGTTTCAATTCCCTTTTTTTGTTTCTCCCCCTAAAAAAATACAAAAAAAATATAAAACTGTTTTGAAAAGCCAAAAAAGTACAAAATGTTCAAAAACACAAAAAATATATAAAACAACAAAAAGAAGAAAAAAAAAGTTCTTTTTAGAACTACCTCCAATTTCTAAATAAAGGCTTCTTTTTTTTATAAACTCTGTCATCTTTTTCCTTCATTTTACGCTCCCCGGTGCGCTACCTGGTGCGCGTACCGGGCGCTTCCCCCGCGCAAAACGAAAAAAAAAATATTTTAAATGCCCCGCGGGGCCCTTTTATAGCCCCCACATCAAACCTAGGGGGTCAAGGGGGGGTCTACCCTGCCCCCTTATGGTCATTTCCCTCTTTGTTTTGCCCACCTCTCGTGTCTCGATCCTACCGAGACACAAGATGGCGGCCGCTCCAGACTGTTTCGAATGTTTACAGACAACTGAGAGCCAATCAGCTTTCTGCGCGCAAGTCGCGTGGCGCGCCTGGAGCGCTCTCCGGTGCGCGCACCGGAGAGCGCCTATAGATATATATTTTTTTGAACCTAAATTACTTAAAAACCACTGGAGCACATATCTTGAGACATAGCAAAGGCACATCGGGCTACCAGTCCCTACAATTTTGCCAAGTTTGGTGAAAATCCATTCAGCCGTTCGGGCTAAAAGTGAAATCGACCGCCCTATGGAAATTAACATGGGGAAAACGCGTTTTGGGACCCCCCTTTTATCTCGGCCCCCGCTTGACGTATCCCCCCCACACTTTCAAGGAAGGACCGGAGATCGACGAGGCCATTTTCAAGAAATTTTCAGGCAGATTCGTCAACCGGTGCCAAAGTTATTCCAAATAGAATTTTGAGATTTAACATTGAAAAAAATCCTAACTATAACTACCTACTGGCGACTGCCAGTAGGTAATATATATATATATATATATATATATATATATATATATATATACCACTATTATAAAGAGAGAACTTGTACCTTTGAGCCAGGTAAACTCGAAAACTACACCACCAATCTGAACACCCAAGACATCTTAGAAAACCTCAGGGCAAGCAGAAGGACATAGGCTGGATAAAAAAATAAACGTTGTTTAAAATATTTAGAAATAAAAATAAAGTAGTCCCTTGCAAGTAGTCCCGGCCGCGACGTACGCGTGAGGGGAGTAGCGTCGTTCACGAGCAACAGGAAGAGCGAGGACATGAGCGCCGGGAGGAGCGTCTGCGTGAGGGGAGGAGCGGAGTTCACCAGCAACATGAAGAGGGGAGAACATGAACGCCGGGAGGAGCTGCGGAGCGGCGATAAGCGGAGGAGCAGTGGCAGCGCGGGGAGGAGCAGCGGATGAGGTAGCTGACAAGCGGTCAAGCAGTGGAGAGGTAAACACTCCAGCGTAGGGAGGAGCGGCAGATGAGGTAAGTCGAGACCTGGGGGGTTACAAAGCTGGGGCGGGAGGCTCAAGGCACAAGGCGCGAGGCGGTAGGCGGTATGGCCAATGTCGGGGCGGGAGGCGGGAGGGAAGCGGACTGGGCAATGTCGGGGTGGGGGGGTGCACAGAGGCTTAAAATGCTGTCCCCCGCCCACTTCTGCCCCGGGCAAAGCTGGAGAGGTAAACACTCCAGCGTAGGGAGGAGCGGCAGATGAGGTAAGTCGAGACCTGGGGGGTTACAAAGCCGGGGCGGGAGGCTCAAGGCACAAGGCGCGAGGCGGGAGGCGGGAGGCGGGAGGCGGTATGGCCAATGTCGGGGCGGGAGGCGGGAGGGATGCGGACTGGGCAATGTCGGGGTGGGGGGGTGCACAGAGGCTTAAAATGCTGTCCCCAGCCCACTTCTGCCCCGGGCAAAGCTGGGGCGGGCTGCTAGTATATATATATATATATATATATATATATATAATTACCTACTGGCTATCGCCAGTAGGTATATATAGTTAGGATTTTTTCCCTATGGGATTTTTGAAAATTCTATGTCTAATAACTTTGGCGTTTGTGGACGAAATCGGCTGAAATTTTCAGGAAAATGGCACATTTTGTTTCTGAGCAGCCCCTGAAAATTTGGTGGGGTTTCGTCAAGGGGGGGCTGAGAAAAAAGGGGGGTCCCAAAACGCGTTTTTTACATTGAGTTTTCCATAGGGCGGTTGGACTCACTTTTAGCTCGAACGGCTGAATGGATTTGCACGAAACTTGGCAAAATTGTAGGGACTGTTAGCCCGATGTGCCTTTGCTAGGTCTCAATATATGTGCTTCAGTGGATTTTGAGAAATTAACGTTTAAATCAAGATATATATCTGTAACAGCGCTCCGGGCAGCGATCCGGTCCGCTTACTTTTCGCGTTTCGGAACTTTGCGCGCAGAAAGCTGATTGGCTCTCCGGTGTCTGTCAACATTCTAAACAGTCCGGAGCGGCCGCCATCTTGTCTCTCGGTAGGATCGAGAGAGAAGAAGAGGTGAAAAACGAAGGGGGAATTTAATGAAAGGGGGCAAGGTATCCCCCTCTTGACCCCCTAGGAATGTTGTTGGGGTTATTAAAGGGTCCCGTGGGGAAAAGAAAAAAAAAATGATTTTTCACGGTAGAAGCGCTTCACGGGCCGCGAACTGGGCCGCAAACTGGTAGCGAAACGGGAATTCGCCATTTTGTGCTTCGTTAATTAAATTACTAGGTATAAGGGGGTGCGGGAGACGTATCCTAATCCCCTATGTTTCCTGAGGGTGGCTGAGGAGGCTGATATATGTTGATACATCTCTTCCAGCGGCTGTGCGTGAGCTTTTTTTTTTTTGCTGCGTGACAGTCCGGAGCGGCTGCCATCTTGTCTCTCGGTAGGATCGAGAGAGAAGAAGAGGTGAAAAACGAAGGGGGAATTTAATGAAAAGGGGCAAGGTATCCCCCTCTTGACCCCCTAGGAATGTTGTTGGGGTTATTAAAGTGTCCCGTGGGGAAAATAAAAAAAAAATGATTTTTCACGGTAGAAGCGCTTCACGGGCCGCGAACTGGGCCGCAAACTGGTAGCGAAACGGGAATTCGCCATTTTGTGCTTCGTTAATTAAATTACTAGGTATAAGGGGGTGCGGGAGACGTATCCTAATCCCCTATGTTTCCTGAGGGTGGCTGAGGAGGCTGATATATGTTGATACATCTCTTCCAGCGGCTGCGCCATCTTGCCTTTTTTCCAATGCCACAATTTTGTCGTGCACGTCAGCCATTTTAGATGCCAGGCTGGTCCCAGGCTATCACCTACCCCTGCAGATGTAGTTTATGGCCCCAGCTGTAGAGAATTCAGACATGCCAACCCTCCCGATTCAGGCGTGTGACTACTGATTTCAGTGCTAGTCTCCCGCCTCCCGATTTCTGCAAGCAAAAACCCGGGGGCATATTACGAACAACTAGCGATAATTTTTGTCTCTAACTTGTTTAGAGACAAAAATTATCGCCGCACATCGGCGATTTTTATCGCAGATAAACCTTGCTATTATCGCAGAAAAGTCAGCGATATTCATGTATTATCGAGCAAATGCTCTTAGCCATGTTATCCACCTCCCATTGGATAACATGGCTAAGAACTGCTCAGGGCAGGTGTTAGATTTTGGAGATATTCGCGCTTAGCGCGAATATCTCCAAAAGTTGGTAATAGGAGATAGCGATGTTAGGGACTGTTTCCAGTCGCTAACATCTTGGCACGCCACTTTGCATGTCATTAGTGATAAGTATCACTGACATGCAAAGCGGGGCCCAAGATGGTCGCTATCTCCTTTTAGCTGTCACTAACTGGTGTTAGCGACAGCTTGGTAATAGGGCCCAAGCCCTATCAGGGAAGCGTCCGAGTTCAAAGGTGTCCCAGGGCCATTTTAGTGGACCAGGCCCAAAACCGAAGAGCCGGCCGCCATTTTGAGAGTCCTGTGGCAGCCGCCTATCGCTGCACCGCAAGAGCGGGAGCAACTCAACTACATGATGAGCGAGACGCTGTAGTCGCAAGAGCGGGCGGTAAACAGCTGAATGGCGGAAGAGGCACAGTGTAGCAAAAGCGGGCGGAATGGCAACTGAAACGGTAAAGGGGCGCCCCACTACAGCGTGTCTTCAGGTCAAACGGATTGTGGGACAAGGTTCAGAATTGAAGAGTCATCAAAAGGCAAAAAGTTCTGCCGGACCCCGGGAGCCGGCCGCCTATGTCGGGGGCGATCTCAGGCTACACCAGTGCTATAAGACTTGGGGAGGGTGTCGGAGCCAAGCGTCTTCTCCGAGTCCATGGCCATTACACCGCCCCTCAGGGGCCTCCGTCAAGCTGTTTAGGAAGGTAACATATCACATTGTTTTCTAATGCAGTCAGGTCCACAAACGACACTCACTTACTTTGAGAATAGTGAAGCTGCAGTAGGTGGAAATAAGCTTCAGACAGTGTTACAAGCACTGCTCAGAACTCTTAACTATGGCACCCAACATCCAGAACTTATGCCATTTGAGAATGGCAGTGACATCGAAGCAACTCAGGGACCAAAACCATTAACGTACTTTCACGTATGAAAATCTTACTTGGGGAGGGGGCAGGAGCGAAGCGCCCCCTCCCAGTCAGCGCCACCACACCGTATGTTGAAAATTTGAAGCCATCGTTCTACAAAGTCAACCAAACTTGGATTGAAAAATCTAGAAAAATGTACAAACTGAAAACCAGTTTTGGTCTGCATAGCATCAGTAGCAACGCTTGAGTCAGCTTTGTGTCAAGCCGCCATTTTGATTCAACAAAGCACAGGCATTGAAAAAGGCTCAAACTCAGAACTCTGAACTATGGCACCCAACATCCAGGAGCTTGCCATCCGGATCTTGGAGCCTTGTGCTGCTTTCGACCTATTCACACATCGGTCCACTACTGACATCATCTTATAAACCAACGTTATGTAAATAGTTTTTTAATAAAATGTTTTACCCTGTTTCTTTGCTGGTGTGTTGTCTATATTTTTAATATTTGCATAGGGTTTGTCGTTATTTTGTGCGGGATGGGTGATGGAGCCGAGCTGTCTTGCAGCCCTCATGGTGTGGAGCTCAGTTCATCTCACTATTTTCGTATTTCTCATGAAGGGTTGTTCCTAATATTTCTATTTTAGCGAGGTCAAAAAGAGATCCAATTAGTGGCCTACTGATTTTGCTCGATTACTTTTATTTTTTTACACGATTTTTCACTATCTGCAAAGACTAAACAGAGTATTGCGACTTTGTGCTTGTTTGTAAATAGAGAATGATCCAAAGAGAACCAATTCTAAAACAGTAAATGCTTGGACAACAATCAATCAAATGGAGAGACAAGCAGGCACGACGGATTACAACGGGGGTAAAGGCCTGCGTTAACTACCCTTCAGTATCTGCAAAGAGAGAGTACTACTAAGACAAAAGAGGGGAGGGGGGGTGCAGTGTTCAAAGCACATCAGCGTGCATAAATACGAAAATGTTTTTATCTATCACGTACTTGACATTTTAAAGCTTTTCATATTTGCTATTAAAAAACCAATGAAATTCACAGAAAAAACCATAGGTTATAGTGGATATATAGTTAGGAATTTGCATTTACAAAACCTTGAAAATTCAATGAAAAAACCATTGGTTTTAGGCCATATATAGTTAGGGATTTGCATTTACAAAACCTTATTTTACTCGCATAAAACCATTGAAATTCCATATATAGTTATAAGCGCTAACTATATATCGCGCACCCGCAATCCACTGCTGATGATGTCACATATTACATCATTCATGACATGGTTAGTGACATCACTGATGACATCACTGATGACATCTCAAATGACATCACTGATGACATCACTGAAAACATCTCATTTGACATGACTGATAACATCACTGATGATATCATTCATGTGATAATACGATGAACCTCTTCAGACTCTAATATAACCTTAGATACAATCAGTGTAAACAGACACTCACAGACTGTCACTCATCCATGGAGTTACTCACACACCTAGTCAGTCATGCAAAGAATCAATCACACCTCCATTTCCTCAACTATACAGTTATACAAACTTTACTTATTCAAACATATACTAACACATATTTACTCTATTATACAATCCCTGATACAAGTTCACAATGATCCATACAGCCACTCACACATTCACTGGCTCTTATGCACAGTTATTTATATATGTCAACTCTCACATGTACTGTGTTTTACATATGTACTTACTTTGACATGTAGCACTGAGATATCCATTCACTCACCAATACACTCATGCACACAGTCAACTGCCCATACAGCTGTTTCCACATGCACTTTTGAAACCATACATCTAGTGAATCAACTGCTCACACATCTATGCACAGAGTCACACACCTCCCAGCCACCCACACACACACTCAGTATCCCATACAAATACTTGGGCAACCAATCAATAACCCATATAGTTACTCATATAGCTACTTATCAACACATGCAACAGTTTACAGAACAACAGACATAATGATGCACAAATTAAGACAGTTTAGTCACTAACCCATGCACTCAGTGAGACACATTTAATCACTCACTCATACAGTCAGTCATGCACCTACTAAATCCTTCATCCAGACACTTATATATCCACTCATTCTTCAATATGTAAGAGATATTTTAACTTTACAGAAACATACAGTCACTGGATGATGTCATCAGTGATGTCATCAGTGATGTCATTTGAGATGTCATCAGTGATGTCATCAGTGATGTCACTAACCATGTCATGAATGATGTAATATGTGACATCATCAGCAGTGGATTGCGGGTGCGCGATATATAGTTAGCGCTTATAACTATATATGGAATTTCAATGGTTTTATGCGAGTAAAATAAGGTTTTGTAAATGCAAATCCCTAACTATATATGGCCTAAAACCAATGGTTTTTTCATTGAATTTTCAAGGTTTTGTAAATGCAAATTCCTAACTATATATCCACTATAACCTATGGTTTTTTCTGTGAATATATATATATATATATTCCAACAACCTCTCCCGGCTGTTCCTCGTCTCGTAACACGGCGAGCCTGTGTGGGTGCCGGACACCCTTAATTTCACAAACAAAATTCTCCCACTCAGAAGAACAGCACAGGCTGCCTTTGGATGCTTCGAAATGTATTTATTCAAGGCACGAAATCGGCAGCTCCCTACCGACGCGTTTCGCCACTAAGGCTTGGTCACGGTTACTGTGTTCATTTCATGGTGCTATTTACATAGTGAAAACAAAGTGCATAGAAGAGGGACTACAATAGATCGACTCGGCCGATTTTGGACCGCCATACTTGAGTGGTACTTTTCAATAAACATATATTGTCATAATAGTGCATTTTCAAACAGGGTCTAATGCAAAATTATTAAGTCTTGCCCCAGTGGGCTAATCATAATAAAATGTTCGTGAAATCAAACTGGAGAGTCGGCTCATGTTTGCGAGCTTTTGGACCCGTTTTGGCCGCCATCTTTAAGTAATAGTGACGTACCACATTAGTTATTGAATACATAACCAAAACAATGTGAAATAAACAATAATAAGATTCAGTCTCGCCCCAGTGGGCTAATATAGTGTCCCAGATTTTACTTTCTAGTGATTGTGCAGATGATGCCCCAGTGGGCTAAACAGTTGTGACAATTCCGACATAATTATATCATTAGGCCAGTTGTTGTTTGTAGTCTTGTTCCCCTATGTAAAAAGAAAATTAGTGTTTTAAAAAAACAATGATGTCAAATTATTTACACATAAAAGCAAACGAAGGAAATATCAGATCATAGATGTTCAAATGTCTTTAGAGGTGAACTGCCAGTTCCTCACTACAATTCATCCCAACAGGGTGCAGTGTCTGGAAATCAATAATGAATTTTGATTCCAGGATTCTCAATTGGTGCAGTCTATCCCCTCCTCTCACATTCTCTTTAACTGCATCTAACACCACATTTTTCAAAAGGTTGTCATTTTGATTGTGGTGTGTCGAGATACTGGATACTGCTCATTGATGTTTCTAATTGCTCGCTTGTGTTCTAGTATCCTAATCTTGGCCCTGTGTTTGGTACTTCCAATGTAGAATTTTCCACAGGGACAGATAAGGCAATACACACAATATTCAGTGTTGCAGTCAAATGGACCCTTAATTTTGAAAAATCTGGAACTGTTAGGCACTTTGATTTTGTTACAATTGTTGCTTCCCTTACATGCTTTACACTTCATGCAGCATTCAAAGCCAGTGAGATTTTTGTTATATACTGTTTTTTTATATGTGACCATGTTTTTACTCAAATCATCCTTCAGAGATTTGCCCTTGCGATAAGTAATCTGTGGATGTTCTTTCACATAATTACTTAAAAACTTATCAGTTGTCAAGATTGGCCAATTTTTTATCAGTATGTTTCTCACTCTGTATGCTTGACCTGAGTATGTGGTGATGAACCTTACTGTTTCTTCATCCTCACTCATAGGTTTTTGTTTGGGGACTAGTAGGTCAGTTCTTGCTACTTTATCTACCCTTTCAACAGCTTGACGGATAGTTTTTTCTGTGTATCCTCTTTCTTTGAAACGGTCTATCATTACATTTTTCTCCATTTCAAAGTCACTGTTGCTACTGTTGTTCCTCTTAGCTCTTAACAACTCCCCAAAGGGGATGCTCTGAATATGAGTGTATGGATGAGCACTGGTGGCAAACAATAGGCTGTTCCCTGCAGTCTCTTTTCTGTAGAGGCTGGTAACTAGTTTGTTATTCCTGACCTCCACTTGTGTATCAAGGAAGATGACCTTTTCTCTGCTAATCCGTGAGGTTAATTTGGTATTTACCTCGTTGTTGTTAAGGTTAGCTATGTATTCTCTCGCACTTGCCTCATCTCCCTTCCAAATGCAGAAAATATCATCTATGAAACGGGTCCATAGTATCACCCTTTCACCCTGGTCACCTTGGCTACTGGACACCTGCTCCTCCCACCAGCCCATGAATAAATTCGCGTAGCTGGGGGCGAAGCAAGTGCCCATCGCCGTCCCCTGTGTCTGCCTGTACAACTGATCATCAAAGTAGAAAAAATTGTTAGTCATGCAGACTTTGGTCCACCCTCTTTATCAATTTTTGCAGTTTGAGATATAACGTCCTACATGTGTTATTCATCTCCTACTATTCTCTTGTAAAGACCTTAACAACAAATAAAGGGAACATTTTCTGCATATTTTTAATAAAGCATTTGACACAATGACCGTATTTATTGAATGTTTTGAAATTAATTTTCACAAGTCTTAAAAAAGGTGAATGCAAGAAAAGTTACTTGCCGTATATGCAAGACTGCTTTCAAGAGGAGACCCCAATAAAAAGGACTTGTGTGGAACTGCAAGTATGGTGAAGCAGTTTCAGACTAAGAATCCGGTCAACTTTGCAAGGGAAGAGTTAAGGAGATTGAGAGCGGCTCCTTCTGCTTCATGAGAAGGCCCGAGTACCAGTGGAGCAACACCGTCAACCTCTAGATCACAGCCTAATATTTGTCCCCAATTTGAAACCCTTTAAGAGAAAAAGTAAGAAGGTTGGGTGCTTTGTATGCCATCCTAATATCTAATTATCCATAGTTATACAGAGATCCGCCCTGTATCAGACTCATATGTACAAGTGTATATTGTAGATTATCTGCCACCGAAAACCTCTCAAGTACCTATATCCGTTACTTTTTAACTTCGTTGAGTAGTCATATTGTGAGTATTTACCTTAAAGTTGTTAATTTCATATTGATTATTGCTCTTTGAGATATTCCCTGTCTACAAACAGAGAAGAATAGGAATATTCTGTCTCCCTTTGCAGATAGTGAAGGATAGGTAATGTGGACTTTTGTCCCCCGTTGTAATCCGTCATGCCTGTTTTTCTCCCCACTGATTGATTGATTGGCTGGACATTTATTGTTCAAGGAATAGTTCTAACGAGGTATTCTCTGTTTGCAAATAACGTGGAATAGAAATATTCTGTCTAGTCTTTGCAAGTAGTGAAGGGTGGGTAATGCGGACCTTTGTCCCCCGTTGTAATCTGTCATACCCATCTACTCCCCACTGATTGAGAAACTAGTTCCACCCGGACCATTTATTAGAGGTACATCATCTGGCTCAACCGGAGAGTACCCCTAATAAAGAAGACATATGTAAAATACGAAGTAAACACTGTATCCTGTTAAACAGAAACTTTACAATGAAATACACTTGAAAAAGAAGGAAAAGAAATCGAACAAAATCAGTGGGCCACTGATGAGTTTTTGACTTCGCTAGAAATAAGAAACATGGAAGTGGTGAGAGAAGCCAAGCTTGACGTTACGACAGCCACGAGGTAGCTAACCTCCGCCACCCCCCCACTGCTCCAAGCATGTCTGTCCCACCGCCCGCCACGCCCAATAACGGTAACATGAAATAGATACAAATCAGCAGATACCTACCCCCATTCCGGAAACTCCCGAAGTGCAACAGGTCCACGGTTACGCCCATCCGGGAGATGAGGCCTCGACACGTGCAGGGCGGGGCCCGACTAGCCGCCATCAGCCGGAGAAGTCGTGGGATGGTCGGCCCGTAATGTGCTGGTCCTCCCTTTCTCTTCTGGCGCCCTGCAGGCCACGGGGGGATGTCTTGCCTCTGCCTCCGACCCCCCCCCCCTCTTATCGCCTGGTCCGGACATCACGGATATCAACAACTGACAAAATGACGGCCAGCACCCTGTATCCTGGACTCATTGTTGACGGGGACACTGGCCTACTGCACGGCGCGTCTGCTGAATACTGTAAAGGTGTTCCTACACTTGGCAACGTGCTTGCTGCCTTGAATTCCTGGCGTGAGTCCATGAAGTTTCAGTCCGCCAGGCCGGCGGGTGTTCTTCTAGACGGGCTCGCTGAACCGCTTCCCACGTGTGCTTGATATGAGCTCCCCGTTCGGGCCTGAAGCCGCGCCCTGCAGGCCACGGGGGGGGATGTCTTGCCTCTGCCTCCGACCCCCCCCCTCTTATCGCCAGGTCCGGACATCACGGATATCAATGCCAGGTGTCGGTGTGGGGTGCGCTGGGAGGGAGAGGCGGCACGAACGAGCCTCTCCCACCCCCACAGGTGGGGGCCCCTCAGCACCCCCAACGCTCCACTCACCTAACAAAAGGGTTCCTCCACTCTTGCGATGCAGCGGCGCTGCACTCACCCGACAAAAGGTCTCATCCACTATTGCGAGGCAATGATGCTCCGCTCACCCAGCGGGGGTCTCGGTTACTTTTGCGGTACAACAACGCTTTTCAGTTCAGCCTGAAAATGAGTCCTGCATCCAGAAACGTTCTCCTCAACTTTGAAGATTCTATAAGAGCCACGGGGGCCCCCGACCCCCGATGAGAAATGACTGCCTTGATCACCCACGGAACGACCACGACGTAGCCGAGGGACGTCGGCGCGCTCATGCTGGCGCCGGCCTCAGTCTTGAAATGATCAAAATCCTGCAAGACTACCAACTTGATCAGTTCCGGTGGGACACCAGTATGACCCGGTAGGAGAGATTGTTTCCTCCCACCCCACTTTCACTGATGGTTCATGTCACCAGTCCCCTCTGCTACCCTTCATCGAAAACTTTTGGACTACCGAAAGAGGTCCCGGTCCAACCACGAGTTGGTGGAGACATTTTGACTATACTTGGACCTTCCTGACCTCATCCAAAATGGCGCCGGTACAAATGAAACTCTCAACTCCTTGTTGTCCCCCGATTGCTCAGCCTTGATATCATGAGATATGTATGCAGTTTTTACCACATGAATTGATATGGGATAAGACTGATTACACGTTCGAACAATGAATTGATATTAAGTTCTAATGCATCATTGATTACTGTATTTACTATTGAAGGTTGGAATTGTCGACACTAATGGTACTTGCTCACAATGAATTATCGATATGATTTTGTTGCACTTGTCGCACTTTTTACTATGAAATCAACGACCACTGACTCTGTTATGTTTTCCACAAATAAATACCCCCCCCCCATTTACAGTTCCAGCCTGCTCCGTGGCCGGCCCACGGGGTTGTAGGCCCGTATTTGGGCACCAACATTTTTATTAAAGGTTTTTGAAAAAGCAAACGTAGTTGTAACGCGTAGATTGGTAAGTTTCGAAGAAATGGCCACTGTTTCCGATGTTTTTTTTTTTTTTTTTTAAAGCAGGTGAAATGAAGCAGCTCAATTAGTTAAGGGTTAAAAAGTATAGTACGCAGAAACATTGAAAATATGAATGGTCCAGGTTTGTTGTATGTGTTTTTCATTTTTGTACAGCATAAAGCAATCGATAAAGATCCTGGTATTTAGCCTCTACTTTATATGCTACCTGTATCAGGGAAGTTGTTTTAAATGCCCCTAAGCCACCCCGAAGGAATGTCACCTGGCCCCCCCAGTACGAACAAAAACGACCCCGTACCACTGTAGGTTATCTATCTTCCTCAAAAATGACAAAAATTACTTTCTAGGACGTTTTGGACATTGATGATTTTCATATGATCTATTTATTAAAGTAATACTCATCTCTACGCATGAAATTAATTTTCCACATGCTACACAAGTCAATCTCATCTGCCTAAAGTTCTTTTACAGATTTGGGACCGTTTCCCTTGCCTCTGACTCACTTATTGCTAAGTCATTGGTGGATGTTTTTGCCGGTCAGGGATTATCCACCAAATCTCGAAGTTGTGCTTTAGAATAATTAAGAGGGTGCCACCTCTCCATGTGCCGATGCATGGGATGATTACCATAGCTATATTTTTTTTCGGTCCCTCTCGAGAGTTTTTTTTTTGCAGATGAGGCAGGTAATGAACCTGGCATTAACTTTCTTTTCATGAGAAGGAAAAGAAAAAAATTGCCAGATAAAATTCACTTTCACATGGGACGTTCTTGGCATTTCTTTCAGAAACTTTTACATCACTGTGTCATTTCTTTGTCTGTCCTGGTTAAAGCAATGTCATGTAAATAGTTCTTTAAAAAGTTTTTTTTTAACGTGTTTACTTTGTTGGAGCGTTGTATATATTTATAAGTTATTAAAGTGTTATAATACTACTACTTTGTTGGAGTGCTATATATTTTTAATGTGACACATAATTGTGAAGACTTTGATGTACAAAAAGGCATCCCTGGAATCTTCCACTTCAGGCTCGGTCCCACACACCCTTACAGTGAGAATCCCCTCCCCAATCACAATACAGGATCATTATCAGATAGTAGGAACGCGTGTGGTGTGACGGATCTCATGAGGTGGGGGCCTTGATCTACTGTAACTCCTTTGAACAGGGGTGATTCTTTACAGTTGGGGCCATAAACTACATCCACAGGGCTAGGTGATAGCCTGGGACCGGCCTGGACAATCGGACACAGAGGAAGAGGAGTGTCAGAGGGTGCGGTAGTGAATAGGGTGAAAGGGTGGTGTCGGGCGAGCACAGGGTGTGATTCTCAGGGAAGAGCAGCGCAGATGGGGGGAGGTTTATGGCCCATGCATAAGACAGAGAGCGGGGGTGACCAGTGCATGGGGGAGATGCTTGCGAGGGTGGGGAGCCATGCTGAGGATCGGCGGCATGCAGAGAGTGGGTCTGGTCAAGGCATCTAAAATGGCTGCCGTGCACGACAAAAGTGTGGCATTGGAAAAAAAGCAAGATGGCGCAGACAATGTTTATCAATACGGATTAATTTATAACAATTATTTTTAACAATATATTTACTAGCAGTGTCAAAATGGCGGTCAACACTTCCTGATTTCCTTCGAATCAAACGTTAACAGAAGTCAAGCGGCAAAAAAAAAACAAACCGCTCACGCGCAGCCGCTTGAAGACAAGTATCAACATATATGAGCCTCCTCAACCACCCTCAGAAAACATAGAGGGTCAGGATACGTCTCCCATACCCCCTTATACCCAATACTCACATTGCTTTTCCTCCATCTTGTAATTTAATTAAATCGAAACACAAAATGACAAAATTCCCGTTTCGCTACCAGTTTGCGACCCGGTTCGCGAACCAAGAAGCGCTTCTATCGCGAAAAATCTATTTTTTTTTATTTGCCCCACGGGACCCTTTAATAACCCCAACATCATTCCTAGGGGGTCAAGAGGAGTCTACCTTGCCCCCTTTCAATAAATTCCCCCTTCGTTTTTCTCCTCCTCTTGTCTCTCGATCCTACCGAGAGACAAGATGGCAGCTGCACCGGACTGTTTAGAATGTTGACAGACACCGGAGAGCCAATCAGCTTCGCTTCGCAAAGCTCCGTTACGCGAAAAGTATGCGATCTGGAGCGCTATCCGGGACGCTGTCACAGATATATCTGTTTTTTTAAACGTTAATTTCTCAAAATCCACTGGAGCACATATATTGAGACCCAGCAAAGGCACATTGGGCTAACAGTCCCTACAATTTTGCCAAGTTTCGTGCAAATCCATTCAGCCGTTCGAGCTAAAAGTGAGGCCAAACGCCCTATGGAAAAATGAATGGCAAAAACGCGTTTTGGGACCCCCCTTTTTTCTCGGCCCCCCCTTGACGAAACCCCCCCAAATTTTCAGGAGCTGCTCAGAAACAAAATGTGCCATTTTCCTGGAAATTTCAGCCGATTCTGTCCACAAACGCTAAAGTTATTAGACATAGAAATTTTCAAAAGTTCCATAGAGAAAAAATCCTAACTATATATACCTACTGGCGACCGCCAGTAGGTAATATATATATCAGATTTTCTTTTGGATCACAAGTGTAATTGCATGTGTTTACTGCTAGCAAGGGTTCTGTTTTGCAAGAGACATTATCTTAATGCCAGGTTACCTGTGGTGGTTCATCTCATCTAAGGTAGTTTGTTGTTAGGTGTGGTACCTTTTTCAATAATTTAAGAAAGTATTTTGAACTGGTTTTTCAGTTCTGTTTTGCCATTATGTATACAGTGTATAAATGGCTGGGTGCATGTATTACACATGTTTGGTTTTGGAAAAAAACAGAAAGGCTTTAGTGTGAGATGTGGTTGCTTCTCTCGCCTCCTTTCCCTATGTACCTCGAGATGCTCATGACCTGAGGTCATTTTCAGACTGCAGACCATGGCTCTGAAGGCCAAGTAGGGACAAACCTATGTAGGTCTTTGCGGTGCGGCGGAGGACATAGTTCCGGTGAATTTTCTTGAGTTGTCAGGCCACTCGGGATCTCGGGTGGATGATACCTGCCACATATATATATATATATATATCCTTGCCGATAACTGGAAACATTTTTAATCTGATAACATCATAGGTCCTAGCCTGAGTGATAGACCTCATGTTACATACAGAAGAGGGAAGAGTCTCAGGGATATCTTAGTGAGAGGGGATATCACTGATACACACAAACACCATATACATGGCAAAACCAGTTGTATGTCTAAAGATATTGAAATATAAGGATGTACCCAGCATAGGTCGATTAGTCAGTTCCTTATATGTAATATAAACTACGTCATTTATGTACTTGAATGTCCATGTAAACGTAGATATGTTGGGAGCACTGACTGTATGGTTAAAAAGCGTGTTCAAGAGCATTTGAGAGCTATAACCCATTGCGCGCCATTTCTGAGAAATGCATCAATGTAATAATTCCCTCTTAAGATTCTTTGCTGTTGAGCAGGTTAATCTGGGTAGGAGGGGAGGAAGCTGGGAACTGGCACTAAGCAAAAAAGTATCCAAATGGATCATGGAGTAAGAAACGAGGTTCCCGGGAGGGCACAGTCTGGATGAAGAACTTTCAACTCACTTACATGAGGATTGAATGTATTAGAAATGGCTTGTTTTCTTCCATTTTGTAAGGTATCTTAGACTGTGTTGATATACTTAGCTGTATGATTGTAAGTACATTTGAGATTTTATTTTATTGTTGGTTTTAATACAGTCTCTTATTTTGTTATCTTTTCACAGGAGGAAAGGAAGGGACCCTTCACTTTTTCATGCAAAGCACGGGTTCCCTAGCCTTTTCTTCGTATGGATGGATTCTGCACTTGCACTGAAGAGAAGAGACTTTTTAAATACACGTTGGCACTTTTTTCATTGAGTTATAGTTTTGTGGTTTTTGAACTATTATTGTGTAACATGGATCGAGGACCCCACTCTTCAATACCACTGGGTTTTGTATACAACTCATGTCCCACCTTCATTTTTTAAACCGTTCTTTTACCATTTTTACAGGCTACTATGCATATCATATGGGCACTAGACCTGGGATAGCTGAAACGAGTGGTTCTCTGGGGCACTAGACCTTCAGTATTTGTTTAGTATCACAAGGCAAAAAGAGCAGACAGCATGGTGGATTGGTTATATTGAGCCTACAATATGGTCCTTACGGCTATCCTACTTAATCAGTATACCTCATTCATGATAACGCTTGAAGCTAGGGGGCCCATTAGGATGTCGGGTGGATTGCCCCTGACAGGTTGGTGGTAGCCACCACCGGCCTGGCGGGGGCAATCTGCTCGATATCCACTCCGAATGCCCCCCACAATATTAGTATGGCTGGGGGGACAGTGGCGGACGGAAAGACTGTCTGGTGCTTTTCCGCCCCGGTCGCCTTGCGGCCGGGGCGGAAAAGGATTAATATGGTGGCGGTGTCTCATAGACACCATCAGCCATATTAGTATGGGCCAAATCGGATGCTTTTCCATGGCGGCGTTGCCACCACGGAAAGGCATGCAATCTTCACTCTGATGGCACCCTGCGGGCCCCCAGAGTGAAGGAGGGGTGGGGGGTGCATACAGGGGGTACCTCTGGTACCCCCCAGCATTTGTATAAACAAAGCGGCAGGCACCGCGCGGTGCCTGCCGCTTTGTTTATGCAAATGCGCGCATTCATTTTTGCCATTGTAGCGGGCGGTGCAGTGAGCACCACCCACCACAATGTTAAAAATTGGGGATGCACCTGCCACTGTGGCGGGCGCATCCTAATGCAGACATCGGGACCCCTGCCCTTTAGGAGGGTGGTCCCGTTTTCCGCAAGAGTTGCGGGCAGGATCCTAATGGGGCCCTAACTTTCTATGGTGATATAGCTTTGGACCATAACGATTTCGAAATTTATGTACGAATTCTTTTATACATTTTTTTGTTTTTATTATGACATGCCAACATTGTCTGAATGATTTATTTGCCCATATTAGTTTATGCATATATTTGCAATCTGTTTTACTTGTGTTATTATTTTATTTCCAAGCATTACAGTATCATGTGAGGAGATTAATGTGGGACTTTACCTTCTCCGTGTCAGTGTGCAGACTGGGCTCTGTTGAATAAACTGTAAAAAGAAAATCAAGGTCCTGAGTGCTGCACCTTCTTGTTGCAAAAAAATTATATATATATATATATATACATATATATATATATATATATATATATATATATATATATATATATATATTCACAGAAAAAACCATAGGTTATAGACCATATATAGTTAGGAATTTGCATTTACAAAACCTTGAAAATTCAATGAAAAAACCATAGGTTATAGACCATATATAGTTAGGGATTAGCATTTAAAAAACCTTATTTTATTTGCACAAAACCATTGAAATTCCATATATAGTTAGTTGCACTAACTATATATCGCGGACCCGCAATCCACTGCTAATGATGTCACATATTACATCATTCATGACATGGTCAGTGACATCACTGATGACATCACTGATGACATCTCAAATGACATCACTGATGACATCACTGATGACATCTCAAATGACATTACTGATGACATCACTGATGACAACACCCAGCGACTGTATGTTTCTGTAAAGTTAAAATATGTCTTACATATTGAAGAATGAGTGGATGTATAAGTGTCTGGATGAAGGATTTAGTAGGTGCATGACTGACTGTATGAGAGAATGATTAAATGTGTCTCACTGAGTGCATGGGTTAGTGATTAAAGTGTCTTAATTTGGCAATCATTATTTATGTTGTTTTGTAAACTGCTGCATGTTTAAATCAGTAGCTATATCAGAAACTATATGGGTTATTGAATGGTTGTCCAAGTATTTGTATGGGAGACTGAGTATGTGTGTAGGTGGCTGGGAGGTGTATAACTCTGTGCATAGATGTGTGAGCAGTTGATTCCCTAGGTGTATGGGTTCAAACGTGCATGTAGAAACAGCTGTATGGACAGTTGACTGTGTGCATGAGTATATTGGTGAGTGAATGGATATCTCAGTGCTACATGTCAAAGTAAGTACATATGTAAAACACACTCCATGTGAGAGTTGACATATATAAATAACTGAACATAAGAGCCAGTGAATGTGAGAGTGGCTGTATGAATCATTGTGAACTTGTATCAAGGATTGTATAAGAGAGTAAATATGTGTTAGTATATGTTTGAATAAGTAAGGTGTGTATAACTGTATAGTTGAGGAAATGGAGATGTGATTGATTCTTTGCATGACTGACTAGGTGTGTGAGTAACTCCATGGATGTGTGACAGTCTGTAAGTGCCTGTTTACACTGAGTGTATCTATGGTTATATTAGAGTCTGAAGATGTATTATCACATAAATGATCTCATCAGTGATGTAATCAGTAATGTCAAATGAGATGTCAGTGATGTCATCAGTGATGTCATTTGAGATGTCATCAGTGATGTCATCAGTGATGTAATTTGAGATGTCATCAGTGATGTCATCAGTGATGTCACTGACCATGTCATGAATGATGTAATATGTGACATCATTAGCAGTGGATTGCGGGTCCGCGATATATAGTTAGTGCAACTAACTATATATGGAATTTCAATGGTTTTGTGCAAATAAAAGAAGGTTTTTTAAATGCTAATCCCTAACTATATATGGTCTATAACCTATGGTTTTTTCATTGAATTTTCAAGGTTTTGTAAATGCAAATTCCTAACTATATATGGTCTATAACCTATGGTTTTTTCTGTGAATTTCATTGGTTTTTTAAAAGCTAATATCTATAGCTGTAAAATATATTATTTATTAAGTGACGTATCACGTAGCCCGTGAGACGCCTCATGATGCATCGCATAACCGTGACGTATCGTCTCTGCAGCGCAAACCAAACCCAAAACGTAAGCGCGCCAGAACACGCTTAAAGATATATATATATTTTTTTAACCTTAATTAGACAAAATCCACACGTGCACATATCACAAACGTTCAAAAAACACAATATGTCGGACTCCCGTTACGCTGCCGGTTAACTGCCCGGTTAACGTACCAGGAAGCACCTTTACCGCAAAAAATCGCAATTTTTTTTTCTTTTGCCCCGCAGGGAACTTTAATAGCCCCCTCATCAATCCTAGGGGTTCAGGAGGGGTCTGCCTTACCCCTTTCATTCATTTACACCTTTTTTTTTTTCCACCTCTTGTCTCTCGATCCCACAGAGAGACAAGATGGCGGCCGCTCCAGACTGTTTACAATGATAACAGCCAATCAGCTTCTCCTCAGACTCCCGTTACACTGCCGGTTAGCTTCCCGGTTAGCTACCCGGTTAGCTGCCCGGTTCGCGTACCGAGACGCGTCTCTACAGCGAAAAAATCCGATTTTTTTTTTTTGGCCCCGCGTGGCTTTATAATATCCCCCTCATCAATCCTAGGGGGTCAGAAGGGGTCTACCTTGCCCTCTTTCCTTCATTTCCCCCTTTGTTTTGGCCTCCTCTTGTCTCTCGATCCTACCGAGAGACAATATGGCGGCCGCTCCGGACTGTTTACAATGTTGACAGCCAATCAGCTACTCCTCAGACTCCCGTTACACTGCCGGTTAGCTTCCCGGTTAGCTGCCCGGTTAGCTGCCCGGTTCGCGTACCAAGACGCGTCTCTACGGCGAAAAAATCGGAATTTTTTTTTTTTGGGCCCCGCGTGGCTCTATAATATCCCCCTCATCAATCCTAGGGGGTCAGAAGGGGTCTACCTTGCCCCCTTTCCTTCATTTCCCTGTTTGTTTTGGCCTCCTCTTGTCTCTCGATCCTACCGAGAGACAAGATGGCGGCCGCTCCGGACTGTTTAGAATGTTGACAGACACCGGCGAGCCAATCAGCTTTGCTTCGCAAAGTTCCGATACGCGAAAAGTTCGCGAACCGGAGCGCTACCCGGAGCGCTGTTACAGATATATATCTTGTTTTAAACGTTAATTTCTCAAAATCCACTGAAGCACATATATTGAGACCTAGCAAAGGCACATCGGGCTAACAGTCCCTACAATTTTGCCAAGTTTCGTGGAAATCCATTCAGCCGTTCGGGCTAAAAGTGAGGCAACCGCCCTATGGAAATTAACATGGGAAAAACGCGTTTTGGGACCCCCCTTTTTTCTCGGCCCCCCCTTGACGAACCCCCCCAAATTTTCAGGGGCTGCTCAGAAACAAAATGTGCCATTTTCCTGAAAATTTCAGCCAATTCCGTCCACAAACGCCAAAGTTATTAGACATAGAATTTTCAAAAGTTCCATAGAGAAAAAATCCTAACTATATATACCTACTGGCTATCGCCAGTAGGTAATATATATATATATATATATATATATATATATATATATATATATATATATATATATATATATATATATATATATATATATTCACTGAAAAAACCATAGGTTTCACACCAGTTATAGTTAGGGAGTAGCATTTAAAAAACCTATTAAATTCACTGAAAAAAACATAGATTTCACACCAGATATAGTTAGCTGGAAATTTTACTGACATAAAACCATTGAAATTCCCACGTTATAGTTAGTTGGACTCACTATAACTTGCGCGTGTAATGCACTGCTGATGACATCACATATTACATAACTCATGACATGGTCAGTGACATCACTCATGACATCACTGATGACACCATCCAGTGAATGTGTGTCTTTCTGAAAAATGAATATGTTTTATATATGTATATGTAAAGGTCGATTGAAGAATAAATGTTTAAATAAGTGTCTTAATGAATGTTTTTTTACAAAAAAAATTGATTGGTTAACTGGAATATTAAGTGTATATTAGTGAATACATATATTAGCGAGTAACTTATAAATATTGAAATGTATGTATCAGTGTTTCACTTTGTGTATAAGTGGCTGCATGGGTTGGTGACTGACTCACTTTTTGTATGTGTTTTGAAGACAGCATATGTACAGGACTGTATGGATGGATGAGTGTGTATATGTGTGTGTTAGTAAATAAACGACTGTCTCACTATTGTCTTTATCAGTAACGACATATGTTTTAATCTGGTATATGTGAGTATTGATATATATAAGTGAGTATATGTGAGAGTGAGAGATTGTAAGAGTTCCTGTTTAAATAAGTATGTGTTTCTATAAGTGATTGTTTAAGAGAGTAAGTATGTGTAAGTTTCCTTAGAAGTAAAGTGGTACTGTGTGAATACCTGTATATGCAAATAAATGGATGTTCAATAGTTTATTTGCACGTGTGAATATGTGTGTGACTAACTTTTGGATGACTGTCGGTGTGTAACCGGATGTATAGGTGTATCACTACATATGATGAGTGAATATATGTATAAGTGACTATATAGAACTGTTGGTGAATGAGTGGATGTGTATTATATGGTGGTATTACTGAATTGGTTGTTGTAACTGGTATGGGTATCTCCACTTTTTTGAAAATGTTAGTTACTATTTTTGAATATGTGTTTCAAGGGTTACTTTGCAGTGAAAGGAGGTCTGTCACTCTGTCACAAGGATGGTGTCATCAGTGATGTCATGAGTGATGTCACTGACAATGTCATGATAGATGTTATATGTGATGTCATCAGCAGTGCATTACACGCGCAAGTTATAGTGAGTCCAACTAACTATAACGTGGGAATTTCAATGGTTTTATGTCACTAAAATTTCCAGCTAACTATAACTGGTGTGAAACCTATGGTTTTTTCAGTGAATTTATTAGTTTTTTTAAATGCTAATCCCTAACTATAACTGGTGTGAAACCTATGGTTTTTTCAGTGAATTTCATAGGTTTTTTAAATGCTAATCCCTAACTATAACTGGTGTGAAACCTATGGTTTTTTCAGTGAATTTCATAGGTTTTTTAAATGCTAATTCCTAACTGTAACTGGTGTGAAACCTATGTTTTTTTCAGTGAATATATGTATGTATATTAATATAATACCTTTTTTTTAAAGTATATTCATTTATTTTTTTATGTTTCACCCTGGAGCGCTCCCGGTGCGCGTACCGGGGCGTGTCCTGGGAGCGTATCAAAAAAAAAAAATAATAAAAAATAATGAAGGAGTGAGCATGAGCAAAGGGGACAGAGACAGTGGTGTAACGAGAAAGAGAGCTAGAGGGAAGAACACAGAGGGGACAGAGACAGTGGTGTAAAGAGAAAGAGAGCTAGAGGGAGGAACACAGAGGGACTGTGTAATAGATAGTAAAACAGAGAAAAGGTATAAGTGGAAGTAACTAAGAAAAGGAAAATGAATAAGGGACCAAAAGAAGAGAAGAAAGAGGAAGAAGACTAAAGCAGAGGTTCTGGGAGAATGTGAATGGGTGATGAAAGTAAAAGGAAGGAAAGTAAAGGATGGGGAATGACGGGTAGTGATGGAACCAGAGAAAAGGAACAGCGGTGACGGAGGGAAAGAAAAGAGCAGTGAGTGTAAGTAAAGAGAGGTGAAAGAGGGTGGATAAAAGTGAATAACGGTAAGACATATGTAGTGACAGAGAGAAAGAACAGAGAGAGTAAAGGAAGGAGTGATAGAAAGGGACTGAGTGAACCAGAAAAGAAAGGAAAGTAAGGGAGTGTGGGTGAGCAGGAAGACTAAAAGAAGTTGAATGTGGTAGGAAAGTAAGGAAAAGGGAAATAAACATGGAGGATAAGAATAAGTGAGGGAAGCAGAGTAAGGAAACAGGGGTGAGGTAGGGTGAGAGAAAAGTAGTGAGGTTAAAGCAAAGGGTGTTGACAAACTACATTTTTAGTCACACTTACCATATAATTAATGAAAACTTAATTGCATGTTAAAACTACACTTTATATCTGTGAAAGACAAAAGAAAAAAAAGTTATAATTAGTAAAATATATATTTTAAGATAGAAGAAACAGGTCAAGAGGTAAAATATCAAAAAAGTGTACTAAGAAATAAAGCAAGAGTGAAGGATACAGAAACAGAAATAAAGTAATGTAGAAAGACAAAAAAGAGGGAAACAGAAATAGAAGGAGAACAAATTACTGAAGGTAAGTAAGATACTAAAAGAATGTGAGATACC
Organism: Lissotriton vulgaris; assembly: GCF_964263255.1. Lineage (NCBI taxonomy): Eukaryota > Metazoa > Chordata > Amphibia > Caudata > Salamandridae > Lissotriton > Lissotriton vulgaris. The sequence continues at coordinate 472,488,888 of NC_141694.1, forward strand.
AAAACGAAATCAGGAAAGTGAAGTAAGTAAAAGGAAAATGAGTGAAAGGGAAAGGAATCTAAATGAGGATCCATTTACAAGAAAGAGGAATGGAAGATGACTGAGAGTGAGTGAAGGGGAGTCACAGAGTGAAGGGATGAAAGGAATGAGGTTAATATTGAACGATAGAGGAAAAAGGAGTGAGGAAGTAAGTACACAGAAAGACAAAGGGAAGGACTGAGTGAAGTGCAGTACAATGAGTGAAGAAAGGAAAAAGAGAAAGGAGCAAAAGAAGGAAAGAGAGGGAAGAGAACTAAAGCAGTGGTACTGAGAGAATGTGAGAAAGCGAAAAAGTGGTGCAAGAGAGAGAGGAAATGCAGACAGTTGAAATTGGATTGAGGAGTTGTGAAAGAAGTGGAGTAAAGGAACAGTGATGAAACAAAGTGAAAGAAAGGCAGTGTAAGTGAGTAAAGAGAGCTGAAAAAGGGTGGAAAAAGGAAAATGAGTGTGAGACAATGGGAATACAATATAAATTTCACAATGCAAACTATAGAATAACTTATACAACATGTTACATAGTTTATTTTTGCTGTTCTCAGAATATATTGAATTTCACTTAAAACAGTGAGTTCAAACTCTTCATCATATAACAGCGGGAAAAAAACACAATCTAAAAGATTGTGTTTAAAAAAACCCATATAAACTTACAAATCATATATGTACACTAATCTTTGATTCACTTACTTTTCCTTGAGGCCAAATAGTAGATAGTGAAGGTCCTTTTCGTAGGAAAATACTCTGCTGTTCTCTAAAACGTCCATTTCATAGACTTTCTATGAAAAAAGATCTAAGAACATCTGAAATAATTCTCAACGTTTTCATTTTCCTCCTTGTGTTAAGTTATGACTTATTACTCATACCTTGAACTTTCCTTACGGCCGAATAGTGTCAGAAATATGAGTATATTTTGAATTTTCTCTAATTAAACTCTGAAATTACCCTTTACCCGAAGTTTTCAAAGAAAAGCTCATATGCCATTTTCACAATGTTTAAAAATTCATATTCTCTTTTTTGATCACTCATGTTCAACATTTCCTATAAAACTGATATCACTTACTATGAGATCCACTTACAGTACCTACATGAGATAAATAATTTTAAACATTAGACTAACTAACTAACTAACTTTTATTAACTGCTCCTGTCTTCAAAGGCCAATTACCTTTACTAAAACTTTGGTTCTAAAAACACTAGGTAAGAAATTTTTAAGTCAAAAGGCAAACATTGTTTATAAGTCAAATGAGAATCATTGCAGTAACGCCAACCTTTTTGACATTTAAAGTAGCATGTATAATGTCCTGATGTTGTCCAAGGACCATCATGATAAATAATAGTAACAGTTGTAAAGGTTCTTCCTGAAATTGATAACTGAGAAGCCACAACATTTTTGATACAAGTTGTCAATTTAGTTCCATCAGGTCTACATCATTGGAAAACTAAAATGACATACTGACCATAAGTTTGTATAAATAATGTGGACAGCATTGGACACTTACATTGGGTACACACCATATTATGATCAGCTGCTTTAACTAGATTATTAAATGACACTGATTTGCAGTCTGGTAAAGTCAAATATATAAATCTTTCAGTGTCTATTCTAGTAGTACTTGTTAAACTGCAATTGTCGCAGTCATGCTGCCATTTGATAAGAAAGGCTAAACGATTTTCTACATCTACACCTTCATCTTCCAAAACACCAAACATATACATTAAAAATTCCTGACAATCCTGCTGAATGTTCTGTGAAAATTTATCTTGACCAGAACACATGTCTAAAATATTTCGAATTTCTGTTACACTTTCTATTTTTGCTCTATCACTGCTACATTTCTCAAACACAGAATTCAATAAACCACACAATCTTTGATCCCGATTTTCAACAATCTGTTCTTGTAAAGTTTGAAGGAAAAAAACAACATTAACCACTACATTAGCATAGCAGTTGACACCAGAACTGTTTTCAAACTGAAATCCACCAACATTTTCATCAGAATCCTTTTTCTTTCTGTTTTCAATTACATATTCATCTACTTTTTGTCTTTTTGCTACTACCTCACTGCAATTATTTTCATTTATTCTTTTTCGGCCTACCACACGTTTTTAAAACAGAGGATATTGAGGCAAATGTGGAGCATACTCTCTTCTTAACCTATTGTATTCTTTAACACAATCTAGATCTGCACAAATCTTTGTCTCATCACACTCAATCAAGTACAATCCTGATAAAGTTCTGACTCGTGATAATGCCACATATGCCATACCCTCTTTAAACATAGAACTTCCAATGTTCACCAAAGCACTATCTACACTTAAACCTTGAGATTTATGAATTGTCACCGCATATGCCAAACAAACAGGAAACTGTTTTCGGCGAACATATAAGTCTTTTACAAGCACAAATCTAGCAGAACAACAACTGATTTGTTGTACTTGCTCAATGCTATCAAATTTTATTTTAAAAAATTCAATTCCATCTCTATTTCTATAATTCACAAAATCAACAACATGACCCATTGCTCCATTTACCAGACCTCTTTCAACATTTAAATTCCTTCTCAAAATGATACGACAATTTAAACACACATTCAGAGTCTTTTCAAAACCAGCTGTTTTAGATATACTTTTTTCTAATGAATCCAATTTTGTTTTCACATTTTCTGACAAAACAGTTGTGGCACCCATATGCTCTATTTTATCTATTGCTTCCAGTTTCACAATCTCTTCATTTTCTAACTTTAACATTTTGTTGTTGAAGATGGAACATTCTTGCAGAGTTGGCATCAAACATATCCCAGATTTCTTCTCAGTAATTTTGTTAAAAAAATTCTCTGGAAGAATGTTTTCATTTGGATACAAATTTGAAATTAATCGAGCATGTAACGCTTCTTTCCCAAGCTCACTTACTTTTCTGATTCTTACATCTTGTAGAATATTTTTATAATCTTCATCCTTTGCCTGTCGCATATTTTGAAGCAGTTCTGCATATTTAAAATGTAACCATATATTAACGTTTCCAATGCTTCCAAGGGACTTCCTGGTATCTTCATGCGTGAGCATTTTAAACACTGGTTGTCCTTTTACTGGAGTCAACTGCAGTAGATCTCCAAAAACAATAATGTGTTTTCTTCCAAATAACACATCATACTCTGTTCTAAGAATTTCTTGCATTCTCAAAAAACAAAAGCAAGCATTAGATATGAGGCCATGCTTACTTCATCAATGATAAGAAGTTTAATTTTCTTCAGGACTCTGGAAACTTCAGAACAAGCATCTCCAGATAGCTTGTTGTAATGCAATGTATTATCATGCTCAACTGGCAGCATCAGTAAACAATGTAGAGTACTCCCTTTAATGTTATGTGCTGCCAGTCCAGTTGGAGTGGTTACAACACAAGACAGCGGTGATTCAGTCCTTTTCTGCAAGTAAGTTGCAATGGCTTTAATCAGAAAACTTTTTCCTGTTCCCGCTTCTCCACTTACGTACAGTCGGACAGGACTTAAATGATGTACATGAGCACACTTTTTTCTCATGTCTGAATCCATGTTCAATCTGTTCTGTGACTTCGTCATATATCTTTTTCTGCTCAATTTTTAGTTGCTTTACCAAATCTTTTAAGTTAACTACATCCTCTTGAGCTTGTTCCATAGCTCTTTCCACCTCATCCATGGCAGTTGCAGCTTCATTTTGGATAATTGGTCCTCCTAGTGGATCCTGACTCAATGAAGTAGACCTCTGACTGTCTTGAGAACTGTCTCTAGCAATCTCTTCAGCAATTGTGGTTTCTTGCTCTATTTCTTCATTCAACATTTGCAGATAATTTGGAAAAACAGGACATTCAATGGTATCCTTGGTTGCATTAAAAGAGTCTTCCTAACAGAGAAAATCTCCAAGTAGTTCCTCTTCTGTACGCCATGGCTTAAAGAGTTGCAAAAGAGCCAAATAGTAAAATTCTCTTTTGTCTGGAGCTTTGCAACTCAATTTTCGATGATTAATCAAATGGCCTTTTCTCTGCTTCACTCGACATCCTTCATACCCATTGACAGCATATTTTCCATAATTGATATCTTCTGTGATGTTCCTCTTATAACTGTAGTTTTGCAGAACTTCATACAAACAAGTGTTCTCAAGGTGAGTACTTCTATTTGGATAGTATGTATCCAACATGTTTGTCTTCAAAATATCTGTACTGTTTGGTTCTTTCTCTGCCAAATATTCAATTTCTTGTACAGATTTCAATACTCGGTTTCGTGTTGGAGCAAGACCTAGACTCACCCAAATGATTGTTCTTGATTTGGCATTGAGACTTGCTGATGATAACCGATCAGAACATTCATATGCTCCAATTTCTCGATGCACCAACATCTTCAGACTGAAACTGTATAATTTTTTACTTATACTCTTTTCATGTGAAATGTCTTCCCACATTTCCTTCAGTTCAGTCTTTTCTTTTTTTGTGATGTAAGACATCAGATATCGAGCCACAGCAATAGAGTTGTCAGAAACAAACTGAATATCCATGTTAGCATTCCACATGGACAAAATCACTGGGTTGTAGTCGTTGATAAACTTGGACTCTTCGTTTCTTTTTAAATTGTATGTATTTTTTGGTGATTTCCTTGTCACAGTATGTCGCAGAGAAGACATCAAATTATTTATAATAATAATAAATCTTTATTCGGCTTGTTCACAATGGAAAAACCATAAAAGTACACAAGATGTCAAAACACAGTAAAAGTGAACATGTTAAATAAGATACCGATAAAATTCATTTCACAATAAAAAAGGAAGGGATAATCAAGTTATGTGCAAAGTACCGCTTATAATCAGACTGGCAAGATTTTTAAAGATTCTTTCTGTGTTTCATTATGCATTTTAGGAAACTACTAATAAAATAACAGACATTCGGTGTTTCCAACATTTGCAATCTCAAAAGGGCAGGTCTGCACTGTCTCAGTCCCCATGATTTCAGTATCGGTAAAAGCCAGATCTTTCTATGGGCTTGATGGTATTTACAAAGCAGGATCACGTGGAGATTCGACTGCGTTGATATACCGTCACAGGGACAGGGCGGGAGTATAGTGTCCCAGCAATTTTGTGACGGAAAGGTGACCATTCTGTAGAACATATTCAGCCTGAATCTTGTGATCAGCATCCTGTCGTAGGTTGGTATTTGGAGTTCTAAATACGGGTGGATGACAGGGGCTATTTGAATCATATTTGAATGTATCACTGCCGTTTTTGTGCAGTTGGATGTAAGTCTTAACGATTCCAAGTGAGACAATGCTTGGCGTTTCAAATCTTTTTTTGGAATGTCCGTTATGGTTGTCGGATCTGAGTAGTAGGTCTCAAGGCCTAGATCAGTGAGGAAATTCTTCACATGTAGAAGCCACTTTATTTTTACGGAGTTATCCATATTCATTGCGTCTGTGATAATGGCTTGGGTCAGAACGTTCTTGGTTGACTTCCAGATGCGTCGCCACAACATCAGAGGTTCAATTTTGATCAAGTCCTCTAAAAAGGGAATAGCTAGTTCTAGGTGCATTGCGTAGGTTGAGGTGCTTTTGGGGGTAACTAATAGGTATCTTAAAAAGATGTTTTCCACCCTTTGAATAGAACTAACATCTGTATACCCCCAGACTCCTGCACCATATGTTGCTATGGCCTGGCATTTGGCGTTATATATCTTAAGTAGCTCTGTTGGTGGTCTCTTGCCTAGTTTCTGAGAAAAAGTAATTAGTGCTGAAATTGATCTTCTAAATGAAAGTGCCCTTGTGCTCACTGCTTGCTTCCAGGAGAGTTGATCATCTATCACAACCCCCAAGTACGGATAATGTGGAGTAGATTCAAGCTTTTGGTTGTTAAGGACTATTGGATGGGTTCGTTTCCGGTGTCTGCCAACTGTCATTACAAACGTTTTTTTTACGTTCACCTTTAGATCTAAATTGCCCATAAAGGACGTGTATCTGTTCACTGCTTTTTGTAGCTCTATAGGTGTTCGTGCTAGGATGACGGCGTCATCCGCGTAGAGCAGGGCTGGGATCAGGCGGCGGTTTATGCGTGGGAGGTCCTGGGCCCCCCCCAACATTTCCCCCTCCAAACCATTGGTGTAGAGTGAGAAGAGGAAGGGGGCCAGGACGCATCCCTGCCTGACCCCACGGCCTACGCTAAACGGAGACGTCAGCTCGCCATTGACACCAAAGCGAACTCTGGCTGTAGCCCCAGTATAAAGTTCTTTGAGAAAGTCTAAAAGGGGTGGGTCTATTCCCAGTTCAGCTAAGACCCTCCACAGCTTCCTGTGCGACACGCAGTCGAAAGCTTGAGAAAGGTCAACAAAGACCATGTATATCTTAGTGGGGGTGGCCTGTGTATACTTCCCCATTATTAGAGTTAGATTGAGGACCTGCTCTAGGGTACCAAATCCTTCCCGGAATCCAAATTGGATATCCGAGATTATGCCCCGGTCCTCAGTCCACTGCTGGAGGCGCTCTAGAATTACTCTCCCCACTACTTTCCCGAGCGAGTCCAGCAGTGAAATGGGCCGGTAGCATTTTACATCTTGTCGGTCCCCCTTTTTAAAAATGGGAACCATTATTGATTTTGTCCAGGATGTTAGGATTCCCTCACTTGCTGCTGCTGTACATACTCGAGTTAAAATGGGGGCCCAGAGGTCTTGATTGCTTTTAAAAAGGTCCACCGGGACCCCGTCGGGTCCTGGTGCCTTGCCTGCTTTGCTATTTTGCAGAGCGTCTATCAGGTCTGGAATATCAAACGGGACCAGAATGGGGTAATTTACCTTGGGGAGAGGGGAAGCTGTTGGAAGGGTATTCTTAAAAATTTCCTCAAAGTGAGAAACCCAGGTATTTTCGTCGATAGCGACTTCTATTTTTGGGGTATCTTTTTCTGTGAGATATGGGGTTCTGACCGTGCGCCAGAAAAGCTCACTATTTTGTGAGACTGCGCCATGGTGGAGATCTTCCCACAGTTTCTGCTTTAGTTGGGCAGTTCTCAGCTTTCTTTCCCCTATATATTGTCGCCTCAGCAACTGGATCTGAGCTGGGTCACGTGGGTTATTTTTGAGTGCGGATTTCAGGTTTGATAGAGCCGCTGTGCAATTGTGATTAAACCACTTTGGTTTTGTAGGGTGGTTAATTTTTGGTTTTGTCGTAAGCAGGTCTTTTATGGCATCTAGTATTAGATTAAAATTTCTCAAGACTTCTTTATGGCTAGTTGAAAGGTCCAAGCATTTCATTATGTTTGCATAGGATCGTGTTATTAATTTTTCCATTATATCAGTAGGGTTAATTTTAGCCCATCTGATTGCTAGACCATTACGTTTGTTGACCTCGATCTTGTTCTGTCTTAGAGTGGTCGCCATCTCTGGTTTATGGGAGGGGTTGGTCGGCATGGATATTGTTAATATTAGGGCTGCGTGATCGCTAAAAGGAGTGACAATGACTTCGAAATCTTTAAATTTCGACATTAGCGCTTGAGAAATAAATATAAAATCTACTGTTGTCTTGTGTCCTCTACCCACATAAGTTGGTATGAAATCGTTTGGGTCTGCTCTTTGGCTATTGGCAATCTGGAGATCCAGATCTGATAGGGCGGTATTAATTATGTTTCCTAGTTTCGAATGTTCGAGGTGGGCTAATGGAGCATTAAATTCATCTACAATCCCACAACATATTAGGTTAGGAGCTGTGCAGGGATGGAGGTTGAAGTCGCCTCCCCAGATTAGTTGAGTTGTTTTGTCTGGAGGGCTCTGATAAAGTGTTTGTTTTAATTTATTATTTATAGTGGTGAGGAGAGTTATAAAGTTTTCTTCCGATAAATTATTGTATATGTTAATCAGTATGATGGTGTCTTTGTTTGGGAAGGTGAGTGATAGGATTTGGTGATTATCATCCTGTGAAAGTGTGACAACTTTTTTGAGAGATAGTGAATTTGAGATATAAGTTGTTAATCCGCCTTTTGGTCTGCCCATTGTACTGGGTAGAGCTGGAACATTATAGGTTTTATAGCCTTGTAGATGGAGTTCTTCTACGGACCATGTCTCCTGGAGACAGATGATTTGGTACGGGGCTAAAAACTTCTGCGCGGAGCCATCCACGACTTTACATCGGAGGCCCGCGATGTTCCAGTAGGAGGCTTTAAGAAGTAAGGGGTCATCGTTCGATTCCACATCTAGGGTTGCTGTATCTTTATTATTGATAGTTGGAACTATGATGTTGAGCTGCGAGGGGGGAGCTAGCTGGATGTCAATGGGTGAGGCTGGTGTTAGTGGTCAGTCGACCATTTCTAGGCCGCTGAATCTATTGCTTAATGGTATATTTTGCCATGGGTCCCATCGCGATTGCTCTCTATGTGGGGGCCAATAAGTATAAGGTCTTCTTTCGTCCCACCTTCCTCCCTGGCGACGTTGTCTCACTGGGTGCCAGGATAAGTCTGGGTCGTACTGATTATAGGGGCCGTTATAGGTGATGTTTGAAAAGTCATCCTGCCTGGGGAATGGGACGGACCAAGGAGGCTCTTGTTCCTGTGTATAACTGTCTAATTGCCTAAAGGGGTAAAAGAAAGGGAGGGGCTTAATCTTGATCCCTCCATTTGGGGTAATGTCTTCCCAGGCACAGACATATTCAGCTGTTCGAGGGTCCTCGAAAGTGATTGTAATGCAGTCCCCGGGAATAGTTTTTCGGGTGTTACCCACCCATGGGACTCTGGCTACTGATCTTATTTTTCCACGCCAAGAAGATGGAATTGGGCGGTTGGTCTGGAGCCAATGCTGTACTTTGTTTTTTAGAGACCAGACCGGTTCTGGGGTAAGGTCTGTTAGTTCTGGGACTCCAGCCATGACTGCCACGTAGGGTGAGGCCTCTGGAGGGAATTCTGCTGGGCGTCTTGGAGGACCAGAATTCCCCGCAGTATTTCTCTTGGACCTGCCCGCAGGTGTTTTTGGCGGTGCAGGAGGGGGGGGTAAGGTTTTTGCAGTTGTGTTATGGGTGGTTTTCCCTGAGGTTTTATTGGCTGTGCTGCTCGGAGCCGTAGGAGTTGCGGCGGTAGTGGCAGATACCGCTGTAGCAGGCACAGCTGGGGAAATCAGAGCGGTAGTCTGCTGTAGGTTGCTAGTAGAGCTTTTGGGTGCGACGGTTTTTGATGTTTTAGTTGGGTTTGGGATGTTTTTATTAGTGACCGAGTTTGGGGTAGTTATCCGAAGAGTCTTTTGCTGTGCGTTAGGTAAGGGTGGGTTAGCAATTAATGTATTAGAGTTTGGTTGTTTTTTACTATTATTTTGTAGCGATTTTTGGGGACATGGTGGTAGAGATGACTGCTGATTTTTTAAGATCTTAGAGATTTGCGATTCTATGGTCGCTAGCCGATGTTCTAGGGGTTGAAGGGCATGCTTAACTACACTGGCTATAGTGGAGAGTGTTAGCTCCTGTGCCTCAACCACATTCAGCTCCTCCAAGGTTTGTGTTGTGGAGTAAGGGTCCAGAACTATCAAGGGAGATGACTCCTTCTCTACATGATGATGTGACACTAAAATCTCAAGTTGTGTCGCCCTATCATCTTGGGTTTGTTGAATATTTGGTGATGTAGCCAGATTTACTGGAGTGGATGGATTTTTTGTAGGCCTTTTCTTGCTAATTGCTCCTTCCCTCTTACCCCTTTCTATTCTTTTTTCTGCCGAAGAGATTTCTACAGGAGTTGTTGGGAGTAGTTCGGGGGATTTTTCTAGGTCGAAGCTGAGCTGAGAGTCCGCTAGCTGAGATACCGACAGATCTACTGTATTTGGTAGGCTGTGTCTCTCTCTAGTCGGAATTAGCTCCGCGGTTGGAACACCTAGAGCTGGGGATCTGGCTTCTGCCAAGACGCCTAGTGAAGATCTTTTTGCAAATGCTAGATCTAAAGAGACCCTTTCCTCTATGAGTGTTATGCTTTCGTCTATTAAAGTATTTGCCTTCGCTAGGAAGTCGTCCATAGGACCGAGCAGTTTGCCTGCTGCACTAGGGGGTTTGGTTTTAGTTTTATTCCCTCGCGTGTAGACCATGGCTGTTCTTGTGTGGTGGTGGGGATAAGGTGGGCCTTAAATATATTACTATGAGGAAAAGTCTAATAAATATTATAAAATCAAGGGGGGTGGCCCAGTCCAGTCTCTACCAGCCTCTAACGGCCTAGAACGGCCCAGTCTTTGCCCGGGTCTTCGCCCCGGGCTGCGACCCGCGGCGCGACCCGCGGCGCGTCAGAGGCTATGTAAAAATAGAGGAAGGATAGGGGGGCGTGGCCGCCGGGGGAAGAGGCGCCAAATTATTTACTCTTCCTTTAGAAATCACTGGTTGTGGAAACGCGAAACGACATTTCGTGTAGAATTTCTCCTTGTTTTTAAATTTTCGATGACAGTACTTTCCACAACAATGAGATTGAAAACGTAAAACTTGTTGCCTTAAACTGTTTTCTTCAGTAGTTTTCGGAACAGCACATGTTGAATATTCTTCAATGAAACTCATTACTGTGTCATCCGAATCAGTTCCAAATTTGGGTGCATCTTTAATCCATAACAACATGTGTATATGAGGAGCACCTCTCGCTTGATATTCCTTCCTCCAAAAGAAATCCAAAACCTCTCCAAGGGGAGGATTTTTTTTGTTGGTAATAAAAGACATCATAGCTTCAAATCTATGATTAAAATATCTGCAAACATTCACTGGATCCAAAGAACACAGTTCTCCAGGTGTTTTCAATTCTATATTTTGTATGTTTCCATTTGCCTCTCGTAGAAATTGAAGTAAGTCGTCCCATGCATACTCTGCACAGCTAAGAGTGAGGAACCATGTACGAGTTCCTAAGTTTCTTAGCATACATTTCAATTCCCCATGACGACGGAACCAATACTCGTTTGTTCCAGGCTGACATGCCATGAGATTGATTAGCTGAGATTCCAAAATACTGTCTTGCAGATTGACTTTCTCCATAAAGTCCCTCGCCGAAACATTTTACAGATGAGCTCCACTTTTCAGTATATGATTAACTGCATAAGAAAGCCCAGACAAATCACTTTCATACAGTAGATGAAACAAATACGGAATGCATTGACGAAACCTTGGATCTTCAGCATATAATCTTAAAGTCCGGTATTCAGCTGCAGGAATTTGAACTGGTCGATCGTCATATCGTCCACCTTGACCTGTTGGAAATAACTGTGGAAAACAACGAGCTTCCAAACTTTCTTCCCATACACTAATAGGACTTCCTTTTGCTGCTTTCATTTGAACCAAGTCAATTGCATTCCCCATTACTTCTTTGGAATGTAAAGGATGAACAGTATAATGTTCATATATTTCTTCACTTCTAGACACATCAACTTTTTCAATTTGGCCAACTGAACAATCACTGTCTTCTTTGGTAGCTGTTTCCTCTGCTCCAACACTTACATCTTTATAGTACTCATTGTTTTTGACCAAATACAACGTTGCCTTTTTGACTTTCCTAACATCCACTAAATCTTGCCAGATTTTCTTACTCTTTGTCAGAACCCATTAACTAGAATAACCAGAGGATCCTCTTCTACTCTTTCTACACCAATTGTATCAATATTTTTCTTGACATCTAGAGGCAAATAAACAACTCTTCCCTTTAATCCTCTTTGTAAATCTGTAGGAGGTAATTTCCCTATCTTAGGCTCCATGCGAACAATAGCTTGAAAAGGATGGACACATTGAATCAAAATTGATTCATACGTATTTAAATCCATCTATTCAGAAGGAATATCAATCAACTGAAGATTATTATGAACAGCTCTAGCAGGCATTCTATTTCTATTTAATTTTTTCAAACAATAATTACAAATACGCTGATCAAAACTCAAATCAAAAGAATTCTCCACCAACAAATAACTTACAAAATCCTTCCATTCACTATTATTTTCCAATTCACATTTTGCATATAAATCAACTAACCGAGTCTGAATCTTATAATGAGTCCGTCGACAACACACACAAGTTAAATTAGGCCTTTCACTTGATTTCACCTTAAACTTGGTAATTTCCTCGTCAAACTTTTCTATACTTGAAATCTGTACATTGTCTTCCACATTACCATCCATTACTATATCCATTTCTACACTGTCCTCTTTGTTCCCAAAATAACAAAACTCAATTTCTTCACAAATAGTCTTCACATCTACTTCAGATCCATGCAAAAGAGCACTGTTTAACTATTTAAGTTTAAGTGCTGGACTTTTTGCATAATACAACCTTCTCACTAATTTCCTCACCTTATTATGATGCACTGATAACATCCTAAAATGATGAAAAACACTCTGACATACTTTACTAGAAAGACAGGCCAGTGAATGCCCATGCAAACCTGTGTTTTCTCTCACTCTGCAAGGATCTATCTCTTGCAAGATCTTCACTTTCTGTTTTACACTTTTCTTACTATATGTATGTAAGAAATTTCAAAGCAAATCGATTGAATCCTGTCGCACACTACAAATACTACTGCACTTCCATGTGTACACTGGACCCTTAGTATGTCCCCCTAAAACTTCATCAGCTAACACCTCTTCTGCATCTCTAGACACAAGTTTCTCTTTTTCCATCAGACAACCATCTTTCACCTCATATGCTCGACCACTGGTGTCAACTGCATGCACCAAATCATTTTCCTGAAAGTAACTCTCCTCATTAAAAAATGGCTCAGAACTTGAACTATGCATCCATTCTCCAGAAAATACTTTACAAAAATTAGTCTGATTAATTATTCTTTTCCATCTACTGTTCGATTTGAAAACATCAATTGCCTTGTTAAGTATCCTAATTCTATTGATTACTAAAATAAATAATTTTTTCTTAACTTCAAAAGCCTGATCAACAATCTTCTCTACACTTTTCTTTTTCTTGTAAAAAGCAGCTCTCTGTTTACCTTTCTTTATTTTTTTAGCAAATTTGAAACTACCCTATTGCGACACATTCGTCTACGAATGTCCCTAAATTGATTTTGCCTTCTATTGCTATCCACACTCTTCTCTCCTGCTCCAGTAGAGACATTTTTTGAGGGCCTCTCCTACCTTTTCAAATTTGCTCTCTCCTTCTGGATCTTCACATTACCGTTAACATTTGTTTTTGTTCTACATATGTTGCGAAAAAAAGACGGCATTTTTGCTTACTTTTGAAATGTTGATTTCAATCTGTGGTAAAGAAAAAAATAACACATTATAGACCACTATTAGCAAACAACAAAGCAATGACAATAAGCAAACAATATAAACACTAATTTGCAACATATCTAAGTTTATACCACAGCAACTATATAACTAGGAGTAAGACAAAGAAAAACAGCTAGAGGGAGTAACACAAAAACACAGAGAGACTCGGACAAAGAAACAGGTAGAGGGAGTAAAACATACAAAAGGACTAAGACAAAGAGAGTGTATAATATGTTGAAAGACAGAAAAAGGATGTAATAGGGAAAGGAAGTAAGTCAAAAAAAAAGGAGTAAATCAGAACAAGGATGTAACAGGGTATAAAACAGAGAAAGGGTGTAACAGGAAGTAACACAGAGAGAGGGTGTTAGAAGAGAAAAGGTTGTTAAAGAGACTAAAACAGGGAGAGCCTGTAAAGGAAGAGACAGAGAGTAACTTTGAGAGAGGGTGTAAGAGGAAGTAAATCAGGGACAGGATTTTACCTGAAGTAGGCCAGACATAGGGTGTAACAGGAAGAGAGAGAAAAAGTCAGAAAGAGAAATAGAGACGGTATAAAACAGACAAAAGGTGTAATAGGGAGTAACTCAAGGCTAGAATATTAAAAAGAAAAAGGTTGATTAGATAGTATCTGCATGATTAAAAAAATATATTAGCACATTTCACAATCATGTCATCTGTGTTTCCTCGGAATAGTCATATTTTTGGATAATGCTTAGTTAAAACATTTTGCTGCATAGAGAAATTGTCTTTTGTAAAATAGTGAAGTTTCAGTAGTGAAATTGAATGCTTGCACATAGGACCTGTGCTGTGTTTCTAAAATGTAATTTTAAAAACGACTTTGGGGTAATTGAATGGCTTTTATATTTTTGATAAGGAATTAATAGTGTATTCCTCATTATATAAATATATTTGAACCTTTTACAATGATGTCAACTGCATTACCTCAGATTAGAAAACAGATTGAGCTTGTATTATGTAAAATTGAGAAGTTTCACTAGTGACCTGGAATGCTTGTACATAGGACCTGTGCTGTGTTTGAAACATGCTCTATCTTGCAAATGTTGATAGCAAACATTATCAAAAAGCAAGACACAAACCAACAGCAAAGAAACTCAGGGCCTTATTTATGAAGGCCTTGCGCCACCGGTGCGTCACTTTTTTCCCATGTTAAAAGTGACGCACCTGCGGCACAAGGCAATCATAAATAAGGCCCAAATGTAAATACCATTGATTTGCCCCCAAAATCGTTTTTTGAAATAACATTTTAGAAACACAGCGCAGGTCCTATGTACAAGCATTCAATTTCACTACTGAAACCTCACTGTTTCACAAAATACAAATCCTCTATCTTGCAAATGTTGATAGCAAGTATTATCAAAAAGCAAGACACAAACCAACAGCGAAGTAACTCAGGGCCTTATTTATGAAGGCCTTGCGCCGGCGGTGCGTCACTTTTTTCCCATGTTGAAAGTGACGCACCGGCGGCACAAGGCAATCATAAATAAGGCCCAAATGTAAATACCATTGATTTGCCCCAAAAATCATTTTTTGAATAACATTTTACAAGCACAGCGCAGGTCCTATATACAAGCATTCAATTTCACTACTGAAACCTCACTGTTTCACAAAATACAAATCCTCTATCTTGCAAATCTTGATAGCAAGCATTATCAAAAAGCAAGACACAAACCAACAGCAAAGAAACTCAAGGCCTTATTTATGAAGGCCTTGCGCCACCGGTGCGTCACTTTTTTCCCATGTAAAAAGTGAGGCAGCGGCGGCACAAGGCAATCATAAATAAGGCCTAAATGTAAATACCATTGATTTGCCTCCAAAATCGTTTTTTGAATAACATTTTAGAAACACAGCGCAGGTCCTATGTACAAGCATTCAATTTCACTACTGAAACCTCACTGTTTCACAAAATACAAATCCTCTATCTTGCAAATATTGATAGCAAGCATTACCAAAAAGCAAGACACAAACCAACAGCAAAGAAACTCAGGGCCTTATTTATGAAGGCCTTGCGCCACTGGTGTGTCACTTTTTCCCATGTTAAAAGTGACGTACCGGCGGCACAAGGCAATCACAAATAAGGCCCAAATGTAAATACCATTGATTTGCCCCTAAAATCGTTTTTTGAATAACATTTTAGAAGCACAGCGCAGGTCCTATGTACAAGCATTCAATTTCAATACTGAAACCTCACTGTTTCACAAAATACAAATCCTCTATCTTGCAAATCTTGATAGCAAGCATTATAAAAAAGCAAGACACAAACCAACAGCAAAGAAACTCAAGGCCTTATTTATGAAGGCCTTGCGCCACCGGTGCGTCACTTTTTTCCCATGTTGAAAGTGACGCACCGGCGGCACAAGGCAATCATAAATAAGGCCCAAATGTAAATACCATTGATTTGCCCCAAAAATCATTTTTTGAATAACATTTTACAAGCACAGCGCAGGTCCTATATACAAGCATTCAATTTCACTACTGAAACCTCACTGTTTCACAAAATACAAATCCTCTATCTTGCAAATCTTGATAGCAAGCATTATCAAAAAGCAAGACACAAACCAACAGCAAAGAAACTCAAGGCCTTATTTATGAAGGCCTTGCGCCACCGGTGCATCACTTTTTTCCCA
Organism: Lissotriton vulgaris; assembly: GCF_964263255.1. NCBI lineage: Eukaryota > Metazoa > Chordata > Amphibia > Caudata > Salamandridae > Lissotriton > Lissotriton vulgaris. The sequence goes on from NC_141694.1 coordinate 472,504,776, forward strand.
TGTAAAAAGTGAGGCAGCGGCGGCACAAGGCAATCATAAATAAGGCCTAAATGTAAATACCATTGATTTGCCTCCAAAATCGTTTTTTGAATAACATTTTAGAAACACAGCGCAGGTCCTATGTACAAGCATTCAATTTCACTACTGAAACCTCACTGTTTCACAAAATACAAATCCTCTATCTTGCAAATATTGATAGCAAGCATTACCAAAAAGCAAGACACAAACCAACAGCAAAGAAACTCAGGGCCTTATTTATGAAGGCCTTGCGCCACTGGTGCGTCACTTTTTCCCATGTTAAAAGTGACGTACCGGCGGCACAAGGCAATCACAAATAAGGCCCAAATGTAAATACCATTGATTTGCCCCTAAAATCGTTTTTTGAATAACATTTTAGAAGCACAGCGCAGGTCCTATGTACAAGCATTCAATTTCAATACTGAAACCTCACTGTTTCACAAAATACAAATCCTCTATCTTGCAAATCTTGATAGCAAGCATTATAAAAAAGCAAGACACAAACCAACATAAAGAAACTCAGGGCCTTATTTATGAAGGCCTTGCGCCATTGGTGCATCACTTTTTTCCCATGTTAAAAGTGAGGCACCGGCGGCACAAGGCAATCATAAATAAGGCCCAAATGTAAATACCATGGATTTGCCCCCAAAATGGGTTTTTTGAATAACATTTTAGAAGCAAAGCGCAGGTCCTATGTACAAGCATTCAATTTCACTACTGAAACCTCACTATTTCACAAAAGACAAATCCTCTATATTGCAAATGTTGATAGCAAGCATTATCAAAAAGCAAGACACATACCAACAGCAAAGAAACTCAAGGCCTTATTTATGAAGGCCTTGCGCCACCGGTGCGTCACTTTTTCCCATGTTAAAAGTAACGCACCGGCGGCACAAGGCAAACATAAATAAGGCCCAAATGTAAATACCATTGATTTCCCCCTAAAATCGTTTTTTGAATAACATTTTAGAAACACAGCGCAGGTCCTATGTACAAGCATTCAATTTCACTACTGAAACCTCACTGTTTCACAAAATACAAATCCTCTATCTTGCAAATCTTGATAGCAAGCATTATAAAAAAGCAAGACACAAACCAACAGTAAAGAAACTCAGGGCCTTATTTATGAAGGTCTGGCGCCACCGGTGCGTCACTTTTTTCCCATGTAAAAAGTGAGGCACCGGCGGCACAAGGCAATCATAAATAAGGCCTAAATGTAAATACCATTGATTTGCCTCCAAAATCGTTTTTTTGAATAACATTTTAGAAACACAGCGCAGGTCCTATGTACAAGCATTCAATTTCACTACTGAAACCTCACTGTTTCACAAAATACAAATCCTCTATCTTGCAAATATTGATAGCAAGCATTACCAAAAAGCAAGACACAAACCAACAGCAAAGAAACTCAGGGCCTTATTTATGAAGGCCTTGCGCCACTGGTGCGTCACTTTTTCCCATGTTAAAAGTGATGCACCGGCGGCACAAGGCAATCACAAATAAGGCCCAAATGTAAATACCATTGATTTGCCCCTAAAATCGTTTTTTGAATAACATTTTAGAAGCACAGCGTAGGTCCTATGTACAAGCATTCAATTTCACTACTGAAACCTTACTGTTTCACAAAATACAAATTCCCTATCTTGCAAATCTTCATAGCAAGCATTATAAAAATGCAAGATACAAACCAACAGTAAAGAAACTCAGGGCCTTATTTATGAAGGCCTTGCGCCATTGGTGTGTCACTTTTTTCCCATGTTAAAAGTGAGGCACCGGCGGCACAAGGCAATCATAAATAAGGCCCAAATGTAAATACCATTGATTTGCCCCCAAAATAGGTTTTTTGAATAACTTTTTAGAAACAAAGTGCAGGTCTTATGTACAAGCATTCAATTTCACTACTGAAACCTCACTATTTCACAAAAGACAAATCCTCTATATTGCAAATGTTGATAGCAAGCATTATCAAAAAGCAAGACACATACCAACAGCAAAGAAAAACAAGGCCTTATTTATGAAGGCCTTGCGCCACCGGTGCGTCACTTTTTCCCATGTTAAAAGTGACGCACCGGCGGCACAAGGCAATCATTAATAAGGCCCAAATGTAAATACCATTAATTTGACCCTAAAATCGTTTTTTGAATAACATTTTAGAATCACAGCGCAGGTCCTATGTACAAGCATTCAATTTCACTACTGAAACCTCACTGTTTCACAAAATACAAATCCTCTATCTTGCAAATGTTGATAGCAAGCATTATTAAAAAGCAAGACACAAACCAACAGCAAAGAAACTCAGGGCCTTATTTATGAAGGCCTTGCGCCACCGGTGAGTCACTTTTTCCCATGTTAAAAGTGACGCACCGGCGGCACAAGGCAATCATAAATAAGGCCCAAATGTAAATACCATTGATTTGCCCCCAAAATGGGTTTTTTGAATAACATTTTAGAAACAAAGCGCAGGTCCGATGTACAAGCATTCAATTTTACTACTGAAACCTCACTGTTTCACAAAAGACAAATCCTCTATCTTGCAAATCTTGATAGCAAGCATTATAAAAAAGCAAGACACAAACCAACAGTAAAGAAACTCAGGGCCTTATTTATGAAGGCCTGGCGCCACCGGCGCGTCACTTTTTTCCCATGTAAAAAGTGAGGCACCGGCGGCACAAGGCAATCATAAATAAGGCCCAAATGTAAATACCATTGATTTGCCCCTAAAATCGTTTTTTGAATAACATTTTAGAAACACAGCGCAGGTCCTATGTACAAGCATTCAATTTTACTACTGAAACCTCACTGTTTCACAAAAGACAAATCCTCTATCTTGCAAATGTTGATAGCAAGCATTATCAAAAAGCAAGACACATACCAACAGCAAAGAAACTCAGGGCCTTATTTATGAAGGCCTTGCGCCACCGGTGCGTCACTTTTTCCCATGTTAAAAGTGACGCACCGGCGGCACAAGGCAATCATAAATAAGGCCCAAATGTAAATACCCTTAATTTGACCCTAAAATCGTTTTTTGAATAACATTTTAGAAACACAGCGCAGGTCCTATGTAGAAGCATTCAATTTCACTACTGAAACCGCACTGTTTCACAAAATACAAATCCTCTATCTTGCAAATGTTGATAGCAAGCATTATTAAAAAGCAAGACACAAACCAACAGCAAAGAATTTCAGGGCCTTATTTATGAAGGCCTTGCGCCACCGGTGCGTCACTTTTTCCCATGTTAAAAGTGACGCACCGGCGGCACAAGGCAAACATAAATAAGGCCCAAATGTAAATACCATTGATTTCCCCCTAAAATCGTTTTTTTAATAACATTTTAGAAACACAGCGCAGGTCCTATGTTCAAGCACTCAATTTCACTACTGAAACCTCACTATTTCACAAAGAACAATTCCTCTATCTTGCATATGTTAATATCAAGCATTTCAAAAAAACATGCCACAAACCAACAAGAAAGAATCTCAATCTGCTTCCAAATCTGAGGTAATGCAAGTGACATCATTGTAAAAGGTTCAAATATATTTATTTAATGAGGCAAACACTATTAATTTCTTCTCAAAAATATAAAAACCATTCATTTACCCTAAAATCGTTTTTAAATAACATTTTAAAAACACAGCACAGGTCCTATGTACAAGCATTCAATATCGCTACTGAAACTTCACTATTTCACAAAAGACAATTCCTCTATCTTGCATATTTTAATATCAAGCATTTCCAAAAAACATGCCACAAACCAACAAGAAACAATCTCAATCTGCTTCCTAATTTGAGGTAACGCAGGTGACATAATTCTAAAAGGTTCAAATATATATCTTTACAGAGGCAGACACTATTAATTGCTTCTCAAAAATACAAAAGTCATTTTTTACCCCCAAATCGTATTTTAAATAACAATTTACAAACACAGCACAAGTCCTATGTGCAAGCATTCAATTTCACTACTGAAACTTCACTATCTGCTTCCAAATCTTCTCCATAGAGGAAACAAGTCTCTATCTAAATTAAATGAATAATTACTTACCTTTACAAATGCTTTGGGAGATTGAGAACAGTGTCAGACACACCCACCAATTTTTCTTTAGCAGAGCAAAAGGTGTCCACTCAATACACTGAAACCAAGACTGGCACAGAAAACCTCTAATTCTACACACATATGCCTCATTTCAACCAATCAAAACTCTTCCCTCACTATTTTCAAACCAACACCCTTCCACCTCTCAGACCTTTCTATCTGTTACCATAGCAACTCCCTCTTAACTGAACTCTCAGGTTCAAAAGTTTATTCTACAATGTTGCAAATTAAGTCAGCAAGGATGTTTGACCTCTCAATACACCAGCTCATCCAGGGCATTATTGCTTTAATTGACTTGTTCTTAACCATTCAAATTGCGTCTTTCACACAACACAACCATGCACACTAACTTTCAGTTTTTAACTATCTGAATCCACCAATCATTGCTTGTGATTCAAGAGCAGGGAAACTCCACAATGTTTTTTTTGTAAACTCCTACTGTTCCAACTGCCATTTCATTCCCACACTTCATCTGACTGCACCAGAACCTTCTCTCATCATGTATTCTGTGTGGATTATTGGACATAGCTACATCCACTGGGCTCAAAGGTATGCAGCTAGCAGACATTTTCACAACCTTGATTTATCAAATGTGGAAATCAAGTGGATTGGCCAGAGAGGATTGAGATGTCACCAATTGATACCATTGGTGAAAAACGTTTTGCATCTGCCAAACCCTGACCTCTTAATAGTGCACTGTGGTGGAAATGACTTGGGCACTTTGACTGGGGTTGGTCTGGAAATGCTTTTAAAGGACACCTTTGATCAATTGATGACACTTTTTCCACAAACTGCCTTGGTATATTCCAATATATGCCAAAGACAGAAATGGAACTGGTCCAACCAATTTTGTCCACAATTTGAGAAAGCACGGAAACATGTGAATAAATCTGTTTCTGCTTAGAAGAGAGACTATGGAATGGGTTCAATATACAACAATAACTTGCGTTACAACATGCAAGACATCTACAGAGGAGATGGTGTGCACTTCTCAGATGAGGGGAATAGAATATTCCTCCTGAATTTAAGACTGTGCATTGGAACCTACTTGTAGGTACTTAAATCAGCCACAGAACCCAAAAGCTCTTTTCAGGGCTACCCTACCTCTGATCACTCATAACGATTTTCTTTTTCTAACTTTTTTCACTATTTTTCACCAAAGTACTCTCCCTGGTACGCTCCCCGGTACGCTTCCCGGTGCGCGTACCGGGCACTCCCCCTGCAAAAAATTTAAAAAATATTTGGGGGGGGACATAAATGGGCCTCCTAAACCCCCCTCAGAAAACCTAGAGTGTCAGGAAGTGTCTACCTTGGCCCCTTCTACCCATTCCCAACGTTGTTTGTCCTCCATCTTGTGTCTTAATTCGACCGAAAAAACAAAATGGTGGACTCCCGTAGCGCTCCTGGTATGCGTACAGGGGCGCGCACCGGTAAGCGCTCCCTAAAAAAATGTGGGAAAGTAATTTACATAAAAACCACTGGAGACACTTACACCAAATATAGAATAGGCCCTACTACATAGCAGTCCCTACCATTTACCCAAATTTGATGGAATTCCATTGAGCCATTTGGGCTGTAGCCCTGTCTAAATATCCTGAGGTAAATTACATGACAAAAACACATATGAAACGGTTTGAATTTTCAACTAATTAAAATTTTACTTACATTTTGTACTTTTTTTTGCTGACATTTGATTGGTTAAGTACATGAATATATATGAAAAATGAGAGGGAAACACAGCCATTTTGACTAATACTACCTAAGGTACATTTGGAAAGAATTTTGACAGAAAACTTCAACTACTTTGAAAAAGGTAAGTTGTTAATTTGAAAGGAGAACTATGTTATGCACTTTAAGTTAATTTGGGAAAACGTTTTCTGATAGTTATATACTGTCCCTCTGTAAGAGCTAGAGATTGAGATAGACTTCTCTGTTAATATTATGAATTGAGTTAGGCTTCTCTGGTATAATTATGAATTTACTTAGGCTTCATCACATGCACTTTTTAATAGTTCTACTTCCTGCTTAAAACCATACACTGCCCAAAGATAACTTCACTGTTAAAAACTCAAAAGTACCTGTCTGAACTGAAAACCAACAGTGCCCTAACTCCACTGATATATTTATTTTTTATGCAATTTACAGCAAAAAAATGGAAGGAGAAAAACAATCAACTGTTATTTCTTTTGAAGTAAAGGTGGAAAATCCAGAAGAACAAAAAGATGAATTTAATTTCAAGGATGACTCTTTCGACCAACAGTTACTAGAATCTTTGGAACAAATAGAATCATGTACTAATGATTATGAGGAAATTCCGGACGATATTATGTTAGAAGTTTTATTAAATTTTGAAAAAGAATCAGAAGAATAAATTTATATTTAATAATTAAAAATTGTTTGAGACATTATCCATTTTATTTCATGAAGTAGTACCAAAATGTTTATATTATAAAGTGAGACTTATAGTATACTAAGCAACTTTTTTGTGTTACATAGTAAGTTTACTCATAGTTACTACCTTTCTCCCACTATAATATCTCCAATGTGTATTTTACATCTCTTTTTCATCATAAGGGAACAGGATAGATTACCCATGATCCCCTAGGACTTCTCAGGGATTGCTTAAAATATCTGTTTCTGCTTTCCTGACACACTATGGTTTGAATTCCATATACCACAATAACTTCTATAACAACATGCAAGATATCTACAGAGGAGACGGTGTACATTACATTTAAGACTCTGCATTGGTACCTACATGTAGTTACTTAAATAACATTTTTAAAAAAACAACAAAAAGAACATTTTTTTTGAAACAGCTACTTTTTTTAAAAACTGTCATTCTTTTTCCCCATGGTACGCTCCCTGGTGCACTCACCGGTGCGCGTACCGGGCGCTCCCCCCGTGAAAATCGAAAACATTATTTTTTTTCCCCCGCGGGGCCCTTTTATGGCCCCCACATCAAACCTAGGGGGTCAGGGGAGGTCTACCCTGCCCCCTTATGGTCATTTCCCCCTTTATTTTTGCCACCTCTTGTGTCTCGATCCTACCGAGACACAAGATGGCGGCCGCTCCGGACTGTTTCGAATGTTTACAGACACCCGATAGCCAATTAGCTTTCCGTGCGCAAGTCGCGTTGTGCGCCCGGTGCGCGTACCGGGGCACGTACCGGGCGCGCCTATAGATATATATATATTTTTTGAACCTAAATTACTCAAAATCCACTGGAGCACATATCTTGAGACATAGCAAAGGCACATCGGGCTACCAGTCCCTACAATTTTGCCAAGTTTGGTGGAAATCCATTCAGCCGTTCGGGCTAAAAGTGAGTTCGACCGACCTATGGAAATTAACATGGAGAAAACACATTTTGGGACCCCCCTTTTATCTCGGCCCATGCTTCACGAATCCCCCCCAAACTTTCAGGGAAGGACCGAAGCTCCACGAGGCAAATGTGAGGACATTTTCAGGCAGATTCGTCAACCGACGCCAGAGTTATTCACAATAGAATTTTGAAATTTTGCATTGAAAAAAATCCTAACTATAACTACCTACTGGCGACCACCAGTAGGTAATATATATATATATATATATATATATATATATATATATATATATATATATATATATATATATATATATATATATATATTCTATTCCAACAACTTCTCCTTTTCACGAAAAGGAAAACATGAGTCACACACGAGCTTGGATTTTCATCAGTTTAATGACGAGTTGCAAACAGCTTCTTGCGGCTTTATCCTGACTAGTTTCGTTCCTGGCTAGGAACTTTCTCAAAGGTGCACCGTTGCATGAGCCTCTGCCGATCTTGCCACAGTTCATTTTCCGCTTTGCTTGTATGCCTCCATTGGCGATGTTTTATGGAATCACTTCCTTTGTTGGGTAGCATTGTGGGAACTGTAGTCCATCTCGGCAGTGTCTTTTTTGGCTGATGTGTTAATGAAGATGCTGTTCTCTTTTACCGCAATTGTTCGTCATATCTGGCAAGTTCCCCATTTTCAGCCGACTTTTCCGGAAGAAATGGATCCACGACCGAGGTCCATTCCTCGGGAGCACCTAGTCTCAATTCGTTTCCGATTCCAACAAAGAGGTTCTTGGTCGAGACTAGTGGCGCTCTTGTGGCGGTGTGTTCTCTTTGGCTGAACCAAGCCGATATCCTATTCCAACAACTTCTCCTTTTCACGAAAAGGAAAACATGAGTCACACACGAGCTTGGATTTTCATCAGTTTAATGACGAGTTGCAAACAGCTTCTTGCGGCTTTATCCTGACTAGTTTCGTTCCTGGCTAGGAACTTTCTCAAAGGTGCGCCGTTGCATGAGCCTCTGCCGATCTTGCCACAGTTCGTTTTCCGCTTTGCTTTTATGCCTCCAGTGGCGATGTTTTATGGAATTACTTCCTTTGTAGGGTAGCATTGTGGGAACTGTAGTCCATCTCAGCAGTGTCTTTTTTGGCTGATGTGCTAATGAAGATGCTGTTCTCTGTTACCGCAATTGTTCGTCATATCTGGCAAGTTCCCCATTTTCAGCCGACTTTTCCGGAAGGAATGGATCCACGACCGAGGTCCAGTCCTATAGGTTATATATTTATATATATATATATATATATATATATATATATATATATATATATATATATATATATATATATATATATATATATATATATATATATATTACCTACTGGCGGTCGCCAGTAGGTATATATAGTTAGGATTTTTTCTCTATGGGATTTTTGAAAATTCTATGTCTAATAACTTTGGCATTTGAGGACGGAATTGGCTGAAATTTTCAGGAAAATGGAACATTTTGTTTCTGAGCAGCCCCTGACAATTTGGGGGGGTTTCATCAAGGGGTGGCCGGGAAAAAAGGGGGGTCCCAAAACGCGTTTTTCCCATGTTAATTTCCATAGGGCGGTTGGCCTCACTTTTAGCTCGAACGGCTGAATGGATTTGCACGAAACTCGGCAAAATTGTAGGTACTGTTAGCCCGATGTGCCTTTGCTAGGTCTCAATATATGTGCTCCAGTGGATTTTGAGTAATTTAGGTTCAAAAAAAGATATATATCTGGGCGGAGCCTAACCACACATCTGATCTGACTGGCTGTCAGCACTTCATCCAAGAAGTGTTGGCAGCCATCTTGGGACCAATATACATGATAGCACCTCATTAAAAAGCATTGTAGTTAATAGAGGGTTTTAGGACTTTAGTTACATTATAAATCATTTGTTGATGGTACCATACTCGTTTTAGGAATTGTGGTGGGTTCTAAGGTGATTTTACCATGTGAAAAAAACTTCTGCTGTGATATCATGAATATTGTTTGAAAGAAAACTAATATCTCATGATTTTCCCACAGTGGTTTGGAAGGGGATCTATAAGCTAAACTGAAAGCATATTTTCTGTAAATTCACATTATCTTTCTCAGTCATGTGAAAATGAAGTCTGACATTCTCAGTAAAACATGTACATCCAACAAGGACAGAGACTGTCAGTTGATTCCTTTGTGTTCTACTGCAGCCTCCTAGAGTGTTCTAAAGAACAAATAGAGCGCTAACAGTCCTACTTATTACAAAGGTATGGCACACCTGAAGCCATCTTGATCGGAATAAAGTGGTAACTCTTAAAACATTTAATTTAAAAAGAAACAACATGAGGGGGTATATTTTGCCATAGAAAGTATGATTAGTGCTGCAGAATGAAAAATTAGGGCACATTTTGAGTGACTTCTCAAATCCTTTTCTATTTCATTAAAACATTCTGACATGCAGTCTCCCAAAATGGCCACCAGAGACAAAAGAGCCCAAATGTAGCCCAAATATCACCCAGATGTAGCCCAAGTATAGCCCAATGACAGAATGTCCCAGGGTGTTCTAAAGAACAACTAGAGCGCTAACAGTCCTACTTATTACAAAGGTATGGCACACCTGAAGCCATCTTGATTGGAATAAAGTGGTAACTCTTAAAACATTTAATTTAAAAAGAAACAACACGAGGGGGTATATTTTGCCATAGAAAGTATGATTAGTGCTGCAGAATGAAAAATTAGGGCACATTTTGAGTGACTTCTCAAATCCTTTTCTATTTCATTAAAACATTCTGACATGCAGTCTCCCAAAATGGCCACCAGAGACAAAAGAGCCCAAATGTAGCCCAAATATCACCCAGATGTAGCCCAAGTATAGCCCAATGACAGAATGTCCCAGAGTGTTCTAAAGAACAACTAGAGCCCTAACAGTCCTACTTATTACAAAGGTATGGCACACCTGAAGCCATCTTGATTGGAATAAAGTGGTAACTCTTAAAACATTTAATTTAAAAAGAAACAACATGAGGGGGTATATTTTGCCATAGAAAGTATGATTAGTGCTGCAGAATGAAAAATTAGGGCACATTTTGAGTGACTTCTCAAATCCTTTTCTATTTCATTAAAACATTCTGACATTCAGTCTCCCAAAATGGCCACCAGAGACAAAAGAGCCCAAATGTAGCCCAAATATCACCCAGATGTAGCCCAAGTATAGCCCAATGACAGAATGTCCTAGAGTGTTCTAAAGAACAACTAGAGAGCTAACAGTCCTACTTATTACAAAGGTATAGCACACCTGGAGCCATCGTGATGGGAATAAAGTGGTAACTCTTAAAACATTTAATTTAAAAAGGAACAAAATGAGGGGGTATATTATGCAATAGAAGGTATTATTAGTGCTGCAGAAAGAAAAATTAGGGCACATTTTGAGTGACTTTTCAAATCCTCTTCTATTTCATTAAAAAATTCTGACATGCAGTCTCCCAAAATGGCCACCAGAGACAAAAGAGCCCAAATGTAGCCCAAATATCACCCAGATGTAGCCCAAGTATAGCCCAATGACAGAATGTCCCAGAGTGTTCTAAAGAACAACTAGAGCGCTAACAGTCCTACTTATTACAAAGGTATGGCACACCTGAAGCCATCTTAATTGGAATAAAGTGGTAACTCTTAAAACATTTAATTTAAAAAGGAACAAAATGAGAGGGTATATTTTGCCATATGAATTATGATTAGTGCTGCAGAAAGAAAAATTAAGGCACATTTTGAGTGACTTCTCAAACCCTCTTCAATTTCATTAAAAAATTCTGACATACAGTCTCCCAAGATGGCCACCAGAGACAAAAGAGCCTAAATGTAGCCCAAATATCACCCAGATGTACCCCAAGTATAGCCCAATGACAGAATGTCCCAGAGTGTTCTAAAGAACAACTAGAGCGCTATCAGTCTTACTTATGACAAAAGTATGGCACACCAGAAGCCATCTGGATTGGAATGAAGTGGTAAGTCTGAAAACACTCAATTTAAAAAGGAACAACATGAGGGGGTTAGTTTTGCCATAGAAAGTATGATTAGTGCTTCAGAAATAAAAATTAGGGATCATTTTGAGTGACTTCTCAAATCCTCTTCTATTTCATTAAAAAAATTCTGACATGCAGACTGAAACATGCACTTTGAATACCAGCAGCAGACGTCCCTGGTGAGCAGTAGCTTTACTACAATGATCTAATGTGCAACTAGAGTGCTAACATTCAGAATTTATGGCAAATGTGCGACACATCTGAATGCCTTCTTGATGGAACCAAAGTAAACAAGCATTGAAAATGCAATAGATCTCGCCCTCGTTTAAGTTAAAGCCACTCTGTTTGTAATGAGGTGGCTTTTTAGCTTTGCTTTTATTAGTGTTTTTTCAACTTTCATGTAAATAACATGCATCTGTATGCATATAAGTATATGTATGCATGCATTTATGTTTGCATTTATATAGATATACAGATGATATATGTTTATATATGTATGTATATATATATATTCACTGAAAAAACCATAGGCTATAGACCATATATAGTTAGGAATTAGCATTTACAAAACCTTGAAAATTCTCTGAAAAAACCATAGGTTATAGACCATATATAGTTAGGAATTAGCATTTACAAAACCTTGAAAATTCACTGAAAAAACCATAGGTTATAGACCATATATAGTTAGGAATTCGCATTTACAAAACCTTATTTTACTCACACAAAACCATTGAAATTCCATATATAGTTAGTTGCACTAACTATATATCGCGCACCAGCAATCCACTGCTGATGATGTCACATATTACATCATTCATGACATGGTCAGTGACATCACTGATGACATCACTGATGACATCTCAAATGACATCACTGATGACATCACTGATGACAACATCCAGTGACTGTATGTTTCTGTAAAGTTAAAATATGTCTTACATATTGAAGAATGAGTGGATGTATAAGTGTCTGGATGAAGTATTTAGTAGGTGCATGACTGACTGTATGAGTGAGTGATTAAATGTGTCTCACTGAGTGCATGGGTTAGTGACTAAACTGTCTTAATTTGTGCATCATTATGTCTGTTGTTCTGTAAACTGTTGCATGTGTTGATAAGTAGCTATATGAGTAAGTATATGGGTTATTGATTGGTTGCCCAAGTATTTGTATGGGAGACTGGGTGTGTGTGTGGGTGGCTGGGAGGTGTATGACTCTGTGCATAGATGTGTGAGCAGTTGATTCACTAGATGTATGGTTTCAAAAGTGCATGTGGAAACAGCTGTATGGGCGGTTGACTGTGTGCATGAGTGTATTGGTGAGTGAATGGATACCTCAGTGCTACATGTCAAAGTAAGTACATATGTAAAATACAGTACATGTGAGAGTTGACATATATAAATAACTGTGCATAAGAGCCAGTGAATGTGTGAGTGGCTGTATGGATCATTGTGAACTTGTATCAGGGATTGTATAAGAGAGTAAATATGTGTTAGTATATGTTTGAATAAGTAAAGTTTGTATAACTGTATAGTTGAGGAAATGGAGGTGTGATTGATTCTTTGCATGACTGACTAGGTGTGTGAGTAACTCCATGGATGAGTGACAGTCTGTGAGTGTCTGTTTACACTGATTGTATCTAAGGTTATATTAGAGTCTGAAGAGGTTCATCGTATTATCACATGAATGATATCATCAGTGATGTGATCAGTAATGTCAAATGAGATGTCATCAGTGATGTCATCAGTGATGTCATTTGAGATGTCATCAGTGATGTCATTTGAGATGTCATCAGTGATGTCATCAGTGATGTCACTGACCATGTCATGAATGATGTAATATGTGACATCATCAGCAGTGGATTGCGGGTGCGCGATATATAGTTAGTGCAACTAACTATATATGGAATTTCAATGGTTTTGTGTGAGTAAAATAAGGTTTTGTAAATGCGAATTCCTAACTATATATGGTCTATAACCTATGGTTTTTTCAGTGAAATATATATATATAACCTACTGGCATTCGCCAGTAGCCAGTAGGTAGTTATAGTTAGGACCTATTTTCCAAAGGAAAACCGCAACATTATATAATTTTGGCGTCGATTGATTCATCTTCTTGAAATTTTCAACACATTTGGCCGGCTCAGTTCCACGCCTTCCCTGAAAGTTTGGGGGTGATTGGTCAAGTGGGGGCTGAGAAAAAAGGGGTCACAAAACATGTTTTCCCCATGCAATTTCCCATAGGACCTTTAGCCACGGCTACAGCCCGAACGGCTGAACGGAATTACACCAAATTTGGCAGAGAGGTAGTCCTCAGTTCCGACTTGCGCCTTTTGCTTACATGCTGTCAATCTGTTCTGTAGTTCCTTAGAAAATTACTCTTAAAGTCCTTTATATATCTATGGGTGCAGTGGATCCGCGTATCTATCCGCATACCTAAAGCGCAGCCTGCATGCACCCTGCTGTGCACGAGCTGCATGCTGATTGGCTGCCAACAGTCAAAATCAGAAAGTGTTGGCAGTCATCTTGTGCCTCGGTAGAACCGAGGCACAAAAAACTCAAATCAAACACCACAAAAAACGAAAAGGGGGCAGGGTATACACACCCTGACCCCCTAGACCTGCTCAGGGGGTCCCACAATATGTTAATTTGCCCCCAGGGGGTCAAATCCTGGGGCATTGTTGAAAAATAGTGTGGGGGCTCCCAATCAACGGGCCCGCCGCAGCCCCTGGGACTGCCACCCCCGGGGCTTCTTCAAAATGGGTGGGGGGCTCTCAGGCTGCCGCAGCCCTGGGGACTGCCACCCCCTGGGGCTTGATTATAATGTATGCAGCCGGCTCATGGGGCCCTCCAGCCCTGGGGACTGCTACCACCCGGGGCTTAAGAAAATTGGGTGGAGGCTCTGAGGTCCCCCCAGCCCCAGGGACTGCCACCCCCAGGGCTTCTTACAAATGTGGAAGGGGGCTGCGTGGCCCCCCTCCTGGAGCCCTCGATGTTCCTGGGGACCACCACCCTAAGGGCTGGCTCCTGCAGTGCCCCCTGGTGCCCACCCCTGGGACACTGCTGTTTGCAATGGCAGGGCGGGAGCCTCCCGGCTCCCACCCTGCGATTGCAAGCTGCTTTGCTTCATTGAAGCGAGAGCAGGGAAACCTGCTCTCGCTTCAATGAAGCAAAGCAAATTGCTTTTCAATATGGGGAGCAGCATGTTAGCTGCTCCCCATATGGAAAAGCAATGCCAGCTCCCGCAGGGAGTCGACGGAACCGTGGGGCGATTGGGGACCCCCCTACGGTCCCCAACGGTAAGGGTCAGTCCTGATGGATGGGGTCCCCGGGGCTACCAGGGGCACGGGAGGGGGGCCACGTGGCCCCCCTCCACATTAAAAAAATTATAATAAATAAAAGGCTGTCCCCAAGGGATGTGGTCCCCGGGGCCTTGAAGCGGCCTGAGGAAGGGGGCTATGCAGCCCCCTTCACAAAAAATAGACTTGGCCATTCCCCGGGGGATGGGGTCCCTGGGGTATAGAATTGGCCACAAGAGGGGGGGCACGCAGCATCTTCCCATAAAAAATGTGCAATAATGTGTATTTGGGGGTCATGCCCTGGGAGATAGGGTCCCCAGGGCCCTAAAAAAGTAAATGGCCAAGCAGCCCCCTTTCAATTATTATTATTATTTTTAAAGACGCAACCGTCCCTAGGACCCGCCCACTCCTTGCACCACTCTGCAAACACACCCACTGGTGCGTTTGCAGAGGTGTAACAAACTCCCCTTGAATACTAGGGGTCCCTGGGGGCCAACTAGCCCACCAGGAACCTCCAGTATGTGCCAGGGAGCTGTGTTGCAGAAGGGTGTTCTGAGGCCACACCCCTTTTTACACCTCTCTGCAACACAGCTCTGTGGCGCTTACTGGAGGTACCTTGTGGGCTAGTTGGCCACCAGGGGACCTCAGGATTAAAGGGGACTTAATCTCCCAACTTAAAACATGCCACGGGGCGCGTTTCCGCAGTGGAGAAGGAAGGGGGCGGGCCTGAGGTGATATGTGTGCAAACACGCCCTATGGCACGTTTTAAGTTTGGGAATTAATTCATCTTTAATCCAGAGTTCCCCTGGGGGCCAACTAGCCCACTAGGTATCTCCGATAAGCGCCAAGGAGCTGTAGATTACATCATTTCTCTACAATAACAGGATGTGGACGTGCCTCGAACACTAATTTCCAGCACCAAATTCGACAGTATACCTGAATGACCACATACGTATATATATTAACTGTTCTTCATGTGCCAAAAACTGCACCCTAAAGCTTTCACAGCCCTTTATTACTACAACTACAATACTCCACTGAATGTACAACAAACATTCATATTCGCAGAAATGCATCATGTCCACCATCTTTTATGTGTGCAACTATGGATGAATATAAGGTCAGTGATACCCCTTACCTTCCATGTTGCCATGTTGTGGGACTTTACAGACATAATGGCACATTTGCGTTTTAGATCCGGGTGATGGCAGCACTACAACACGGGCACCTGAATCATTTGATTTCTCATTTTGCTCACGACGGAACCACACCCATAGCTACGGAGTCATCGTTCACAACCTCGCGCAGCACTGGCATACGTCAGTCCAGCCCACTCCGCTTACACTACCAGGAAAACACAACAAGGCTACATGGTCCAGATTTCCATTGTAGTGATTTCTTACTACAAGGTCTAGTTGTCATAACGGCACATACACACTCCCTCATTGCGGGTATATACCCACACCACAGCCAAGCAGCACATGCGTCACTACACACGTGACCCTACCAATAAAAAAGAATTGGTGCACGTGCCCTAAGCCATTTTAGAGTTGCTCCCAGTGCAAGGGCTGTGATGGCCCGTCCTAGTGTTACGAACGCCTCATGTAGACCTGAACTACCGAAAAGGGTGGCCCACTACCACGTGCGTGGCGTCTTTGGTCACTGAGTTAGTGGTACCGCAAGGACAGAGTGGGTGAGTAACCTGCGATGAAGATAGGTCAACGAGTATGTCCTTTGCCATAGTGATATCAAGACAAAGCACCAAATCTGAGACTTCATAGTGGCAGAGTGGGACTGCATGATGTAGAACGTACCCTGTCCACGAAAAGGTGAGCAGTGAGGCCTGGGTGTGCAGTGGACAGATTTGATCAGGTGCAGCAGACTGGATACAAAAAGGCAACACAGCGATTTAGGCACACACCGTCCTATGTATTGTATCTTATTGCATTTATATGTTTTTATATTTTTTTTCCTATAGCAGGAAAGATTTTATAGTCTGTCAAAAGTCTGTCGCTCGTGATGATTAAAACCACGTGGAAAACATTACTACTTTACTAATTCTTATAAATTGAAGCCCATTAAACAAGTTAAAACTGTACAAATCGTATTTTTAATACAGGGGAGAAGGTGTGTGAAAGGGCGATGTTATTCTACTCCACATTAAGATAGTGACGATTACCAATCATAACTTCTTTCTTTTACTATCTTTTAGATATAGAGCTTCAGGGTGCACTATGTCCCAGCACGTGGTAGAAGACACACCAGTGACAGAAAGGTGAGCTACGAATATTCTGTTCAGTCACTCTCTCACTTCCTCTCTCCCTTGATGAACAAATGATGCACAATATTATCTTCCATTTTATCTAACAGATTGTGTTTCACAAATTTGCGTCCCCTTTCCCAACACCTATAAAGCTCAGAGTTTGAGGATTCTGCGATGATGTGTGGCCATCATAACAACGCCTGAGAAGGTTGCTTTGACTCATTGAATCACACTAATGGCACAAGGTGAGCAAAGAAGCTTGTTTCTGAAGCAACGAGAAGTCACCTGTGGGTAGAGAGAGTGGGTAGTGTGCAAATGTCCGCTATGGTAGTATGGGAGAGTGCAATGCCCTTTTTAAAATTGAACAAGGTGTAAGGCAGGGATGTGTGTTGGCACCACTCCTGTTTTCTCTATATACCAACGCCTTAGAGCAGGAGTTGGTGTCACATACTAGGGACCTGCCTTGTATAAATTCTCAGCCTATTGCGACCCTTCTTTACACCGATGATGCTGTCCTTATGGCCCGTAGTCAAATTTGATTACAGAGGACACTTTCCTTTTATTGCATTTTTATGGACAGGCTTTGCTTGAGACTAAATGCCAAGAAAAGTTTTATAAAGTCCTGTGGAACAACTCAAGTCAAGTCAAGTCGGGATTTATATAGCGCGCTACATACCCATAGGGTCTCAAGGCGCTTGAGGAAGGGGGGGAGGGCAGTTACTTGTCGAATATCCAAGTTTTAAGTTGTTTTCTGAATGCTAGGTGGTTCTGAGTGAGGCGTAGGTGAGTGGGAAGAGAGTTCCAGGTTTTAGCTGCCAGGTAGGAGAAGGATCTACCTCCCATGGTGGCTTTGTTGATGTGAGGTACAGTAGCAAGGGCTTGGTTGGAGGATCGTAGCTGACGGGAGGGGGTGTAGAAGGACAGTCGTGAGTTGAGGCATTCGGGTCCAAGTTCGTAAAGTGCTTTGTGTGCGTGGGTTAAGAGGCGGAAAGTAATCCTCTTATTTACGGGGAGCCAGTGGAGGTTTTTCAGGTGTTCTTTACGCGGGATGTCTAGTATGAGCCTGGCTGAAGCGTTCTGGATGCGTTGGAGTTTTTTCTGGAGTTTTGCGGAGGTACCGGCGTATAGGGTGTTTCCATAGTCCAGGCCGCTCGTGACCAGTGCGTGAGTGACCGTTTTTCTAGTTTCGGTGGGGATCCTGCGAAATGTCTTTTTGAGCATGCGAAGAATGTTGAAGCAAGATGATGAGACGGCGTTGACTTGTCTGGTCATCGAGAGTGAGGAGTCCAGAATGATGCCCAGGTTCCGTGCGTGGTCCGTCGGGATGGGTGCTTTTCCAAGGGCCTCTGGCCACCAAGAGTCATCCCAGGCGGAGGGGGAGGTGCCTAAGATGAGGACTTCTGTTTTGTCCGAGTTAAGTTTCAGACGGCTGTGCTTCATCCACTCGGCTACTTCTTTCATTCCTTCGTGTAAGTTGTTTTTGGCGGTGTTAGGGTCTTTGGTGAGTGAGAGGATCAGTTGAGTGTCGTCAGCGTAGGAGATGATGTTGAGGTTGTGTTGGCGTGCGATGGCTGCGAGGGGGCTCATGTATACGTTGAAGAGGGTGGGGCTGAGTGAGGATCCTTGTGGCACGCCGCAGATGACTTCAGAGGCCTCTGACTTGAATGGAGGGAGCCGGACTCTCTGAGTTCTTCCGGTAAGGAACGAGGTGATCCAATCCAGTGCTTTTCCTTGGATTCCGATGTTTCTGAGGCGCTGTAATAGGGTGCTATGACAGACTGTGTCGAAGGCTGCGGGGAGGTCGAGGAGGATGAGAGCGACTGTGTCTCCATTGTCCAATAGAGTTCGGATTTCGTCTGTTGCTGCGATGAGTGCGGTCTCAGTGCTGTGTTTGGCTCGGAATCCGGACTGTGAGGGGTCGAGGGATTTGTTGCTTTCGAGGAAGGTGGCGAGTTGGTTGTTGACAGCTTTCTCGATGACTTTGGCCGGGAAAGGAAGAAGCGAGATGGGGCGGTAGTTTTTGAGTTCGGTGGGGTCAGCTGTGGGTTTTTTCAGGAGGGCGCTGAGTTCTGCGTGTTTCCAGCTTTCCGGGAAGGTGGCGGAGTTGAAGGAGCAGTTGATGAGGTCTCGGAGGTGTGGAGCTATGATGGAGTCTGCTTTGTTGAAGATGTGGTGAGGGCATGGGTCAGTTGAGGATCCTGAGTGGATGGAGTTCATCAGGTGGATGGTGTCCTCAGTTGAGATTGGGTTCCAGTCGTTAAGGATGTTCAAGGGGGGTGAAGGTCCTGCAGTAGGTTGAGTGGGTTGGTCTCCGGGTCGGTTGTCGAAGCTGTTGTGAATGTCTGCGATTTTGTTGTGGAAGAAGGAAGCTAGTGAGTCGCATAGGGCTTGGGAGGGGGTGATGTCGTTGGAGTTGGCTGATGGGTTGGTAAATTCTTTGACGATGTTGAATAATTCCTTGCTGTTGTGGGCGTTGTTATCTAGTCGGTCTTTGAAAGCGGCTTTCTTGGCAGACCGGATAAGTTGGTGGTTTATGCGGGTGGCGTTTTTGAAGGCGTCCTTGGTGCTGGTGTTTGGGTCTTTTTTCCAGGCCTTCTCGAGGGAGCGACAGAGTTTCTTGGATTTCTTAAGATCATCGTTGAACCAGGAGGCGTTTTTGTAGCCTAGCTTGATTTGACGTTTTTTCAACGGTGCTAGGATGTCGGCGCTGTTGGATAGCCATTGGGTGAAGTTAATGGCTGCTTGGTCGGGGTTTGAAGAGTGGACAGGAGGGTTTTGAAGGAGCGATGAGGAGATCTGGTCGATGGTGAGTTTGTTCCAGTTTCTACGCAGGGTGGGTTGAGGGTGGTTGTGGATTGTGGTCTTATTGTAGATAAAGTGAACGCAGCTGTGGTCCGTCCAGTGAAGAGCTGTGGTGTGGCTGAAAGAGACATGTTTGCTGGAGGTGAAGATAGGGTCGAGTGTGTTACCTGCGATGTGGGTGGGGGAAGTGACAAGTTGTTTGAGTCCGAGGTTGGCGAGGTTGTCCAGAAGGGTGGCGGCGCTGTTGTCATTGCTCTCTTCCAGGTGAAAATTGAGGTCTCCCAATAGGATTTAGTCCTCGGAGGGTACTATAAGAAAAATCGAGGCGGGGGAAAGTGAAGTTGAAACCACGAATGAATTTAATTATTTGGGCGTTCTTTTTGATAGGACAGGTTTTTGGGCACCAGCGGTTAAGGCAAGGAACCTTCAATATATGAAGTCTATAGCGGCCCTTTTTAACTTTTCTAAAAAGCTGGGGAAAGGGCCCTTGGAAATCATGCTGAGGATCTACCGTGCAAAATGTGTGAGTATAGCCCTTTGTGAGGCAGGAATTTGGGGATTCCCAAATTGTAACCCAATCCAGCATACTGAAAATGCTTTTTTTAGGTCCCTACTGAGCGTCCCAATTAGCGCATCTGTTTTTAACTGTCATTCTGAGCTGGGAGTTATATACATCTCTGACTTGATTAGGGCCCAGCCAGTCCTCTTATGGCATAGAATTTGAACCACGGAGAATGCTACATTAAATAGGAAGCTAATGAGGGATTCCATGAAGCTAGAGAACACTCGTAAAATTCCATGGCTAAAATACGTGGAAGATTGTATGCATGATATCGGCCACCGCGAATATTTTTCCATGCCCGACAGCCTAAATGTCATCAAACATAAAGAGTTTGAAGGGATCATTATGGCCCATCTAGAAGATAACAGGCTAGCTTTTGCCTTGAATAAGCCAACAGTGATTAACCATCAGCAGATTATAACCATGTGTAGCATTCAACCATACTTGCAATATGTACCGAGCAGATACAAAAGATATCTCCTGACCAGATTCAGATCGGAACTCTTCACCTTCTGATTTCATACCCAAATATCAATGATTGGTCACGAAATGTATGTCTTTGTCCATGGGACACCGTATCACAACAAAGTACGATTCACATGGTTTTATTTTGTAAATTTTATCTTTCAGAGAGGCAAAGGTGGTTAAAACCTTTATTAAAAAGGGAGGATGGAGACAATCTCGGCCTACCTTCATTCACCTGCAGATGTTGGATAGCTTCTACTATATTGGCTAAGCATGGGCGAATTTTGCGAATCTGGCGTTCGCGAATTTTGCGAATTTGCGAACTTGCGATCCGCAAAATCCGCGAATTCTGGCGGATTTTATTTTTTTGTGTTCGCAAGGGTTTCTGCCAGTTCGCGAGGGTTTGGTACCAGTTCGCAATTGCGAACTTACTTGTAGGCTCGCAACAGTCGCGACTATGTTGTTTCTACGTCTGGTTCATCATCACAGGTTCCCAGCACCCTCTGTTTCACCACTGCCACCCTCTGTTTCACCCATGCCACCCTCTGTTACATCAATGCCACCCTCTGGTACATCATCACTGTAGATTATGGGGGGGCAAAGCAAGCACACCTGCCCTGCTTCAACTGACATGAATTAATTTGGGGTTGGTTTATTAATGTGTCACTGTTTTAAAATTCCAGGTCTGGCACCTGCTTCCTTATCAGTAATTTGCTTTCTGTTGCAGTGCAATTTTTTTTTCCAGGACCTTTGTGGCCTACTTGTAGCTATTCTATGAGCCTGTTGTAACGGTCAGAGCAGGGTCATACAATTGTTGCAACTAGCAACTGAACTCTGGAGGGGCCCCAGTCAGGAAGCACTACAGGGAATGGTTACTAATGATGAGGTTGAACTCTCGCACCTGCTGAGTGCTTTCAGTTTTACAAAACTCATTTTTCTGCAATTTAGCGGGAATTCGCGGGGCGCGAACTTGCGCGAGATCGGATTCGAAAGCCGCAAATTCATGCGAATATGCGATTTGTGTTTTTGCGGCGTGTTAGTTCGCAAGGTTTTGTGCGTTTTAGCAAGCCGCTTGTAGCGCAAGGCGCGAAGTTACTCTCGTGGTCGTTCAAGGGCGCGGCCATCTTGTTTGCATGACGTATTTCTGATTCCGGCCGCGAAGTGTAATCTCGCAAAGTGTGCGGCTCGCTAGTACAATTTCGTGTGTGTTCGCGAGGAAAATCTCGCGCGAACTTACCCGCGCGGTCGTGAACGGGCGCGGTCATCTTGTTTCTCATTCATTGCTATGGTTCTGGGCATGCTTTTTGTATCCTCTCTAAATCTCTGCCATCCTTTGCTTGTTTGAAGTTTTTTTTGATCTATTTTACTTATTATCTATCCCTCTATTTTTCTAGCCCTATATTTTTGTGTTTACTGCTACTTTTGATTAATTTTAAACAACTTTTTTAAACTCTTTTCTTTTCTTCTCTTCCCTATTCTATTTTCTTTATTATTTAGCTTCCTTTCCGCCCAGACCATGGCGAAGGGAGCCGCGAAGCATTCCGAGAAGGGGAAGGGTCCCGCACCCCGTTCCGGGCTCCCATGTGGGCGTTTGAGGGAGGAGACAGTCGCACCCCGGGAGATCTTCAGCACCGGGAGGTGGCCGCACTCATCTTTAATGTTCAGCGCCACCTCCCCAGGACCATCATGGCAGGCGGCAGGATCGGTACCGGGTACGGGATCCGGGAGCGCCGGAAGCGGTGGGAGAAGGTGTGCCGGGCCATGTACCACCACTCTCGGGTCCGGCGCACCTACAACCAGGCCACCCACCGCTGGAAGGATGTCTTGGACCGTGAACGCGATCTGCTCGACCTGCTTGGCCTTGAGATCCCCGGGCTTGGTGAGTAGTAGTAGCTATTTCTTTACTACTCTGTTTTCTCCTGCTCTGTGTGTTATTATTTTGCAAATTTTTGTTTTTTACCAAGAACAATAATGCTGCTGATTACATTGTAGGTAAATTATATTTCAAAATCTTCTGTGCATTTCAGGTGCACTGCTCTCCTTCTCAGTAGTGTTGCTACTATGCTTATTTGTTTTCGATTTTGTGTTCATTTCATTGGCCTGTGAAATTATGTATGAGTGTAGTTTAAAGAACTGCGTAATGCTAGACACTAAGGGGCTGATTCATGAGGCTGAGGCTGTTGCGCCTCTTTGTGCCACAATTGCGTCACTTTATTTGACACAACTGCGGCGCAAAAAATGCGCCCTATTTACAACGTGACGCATCTAGGAGATGCGTCACGTTGTAAAGCACTGCGCCATAAGGAGGCGTTCCTGCGCAGGGGGGGGGGCGTTCCTGCGCAGGAACGCCTCCTGAAAGTGGCTGAGTGAAATCTATGAGATTTCACTTAGTCACATTCAGGGCAATGCTGCGTCAAAACCCTGCGCCTGCTTGAAGCAGGCGTAGGTCTTGACGCAGCCTTGTGTAGATGGGGCACCCCCCAACCTTGCTGGAGCTGCGTCGCTCTTGCGACGCAACTCCAGCAATGCACCACATTTCCGGCACAGATGCGTCACGCATCTGTGCCATTTTTGCACCATGGTGCGCCGCATTATAAATGCGGCGCACCATGGGTGGCGGAGCTGTGGCGCACTGTGGCGCACGTTAACTGGCGCATCCCTGGGGATGCGCCAGTTAACATAAATCTGCCCCTAAAGTTCAGATTTTTAATTACCGGCGCATCCCTGCAAATTAGCAGGGATGCGCCAGTCATTGTGTGCCACGCCACCACCACCCATGGTGCGCTGTATTTACAATGCGGCGCACCATGGGCCTAAAACGTCATCAAAGCGTTACGCATCTGTCTCGTTAAGGCGGCGCATTGCTGGAGTTGCGTTGCAACGATGGCGCAGCTCCATCAATGCTCTGGGGTGCCCTACCTCCCCAATGCTTCGTCAAGCCGTACGTCTGCTTCAAGCAGGCGCAGGGTTTGAGTCACGCATCATTGTCGTTAAAGTGAGTGATTGAAATCTTGTAGATTTCCCTCAGCCACTTTTAGGATGCCTTCCTGCGCAGGAACGCCCTCCCTTGCCCTGGAACGCCCCCTGATGGCGCAGGGCTTTACAACGTGATGCATCTCCCATATGCGTCACGTTGTTAATATACGCAGCACCATTGCGCCTCTTTTGTTCTGCCGCTGCGTCATAAAAGTCACGCAACAATGGAGCAAAAGAGCCGCAAGGGGCTTCTAAATCAGCCCCTACAGACTCAAGTCCAGTCCTTCCTTTGTACACATGGCGATAAGAAGAAATAGTGGTGGTGGATTGATAGTTTGAGTATTTTAATGACTGGTTACTGTAGTAGGAAACTTTAGTGTTGTCGCTGATCTGCAATCACGATGGACTTTGTCTGTCACTTCGCGTGCTGCGGACTGCTGCCTGCCAATCCTAGGCAAACCTTTTTAGTACTTTGTTTAGTGAGTTACATAAGAAGTTTCCATTTCGACGGTCCGCAAATCAAGCAATACTAATAACGTAGTAGACCACATGAGATCGGTCAATAATATATCCCGTGGAATAGTTGTCTATTTGCTATTTCGCCAAAATATTTTGTTATTGTTCTTTTGAAATGTTTGATTTGGTTGACAAATATCATCCATGTTTTCTGGTCTTTCTTTCTTTCATGTTGTACATCAGCTCCCCCCAGGGGCAAGAGGACACAGGAGGAGGAGGAGGGTGCTGTCAGGATGCAGGCCAGGATCGGGCAGGCGAGGGCTCCTTTGCTGGCCCCAGTAAGTTTTAATTTTAATATAGAGTACTTAATTTTTTCCTAGCGTTCCTCATTCGATTTTTTCTAAATCGTCTTTGATCTTCTTGTAGACTGGATCTAAATTCTTATCCTGCCTCGACTATGACTCCCTGTGGTATTACTAAATTATTCTTATTAGTCTGTCTGTGTAGCTAACTAAGATTGCACATTTGGCAATTCCATTGGACTCCCATTCTAGTCAGCAATAGCTCGATGCACTGAGTGCAGTCCTCTGGGATTGTCCATAATGTCTTTTCAAGTCTCCTAAATGTTTATGCTTTGACAATTGCCAACAATAAAAAGGTGAATGACCACCAAGAAAGAATAAGATACTACTTTACTTTTGGTTTGGATAGTAGGACAATCCATTCTGCTTTAGCTCCCAAAGTCACCGATGATTGATCCCCAATGATGTCAGAGGCACGGACTCATGCTTGCAAAAATTCCAAAACCTTTAGCTTATCCACTCTAGTCTGGAGGACCAAAAACCACAGAGTCTATTTAAGTTTAAAAGCTTTATTGAAAGTAAACACATTTATTAAAATCAAGTTTGTCATAAAAGTAAACGTTTAACTGAAAATGGAAAAGTGCTTAGTGCTGATGATTAATTGGACACAATTCTTGTGGTCGAGCCGAGCTCTCACCTGGTTTGAACTTGATCCTGCTCGTGTTCTTAGAAGTCAAGCTTCTGTCTGTTAGGAGAAAAAGTGGTGCGTGTTAAAAATAAAAAGCAAGCATTCATCAGTTGTGCCAAAAAGTGCAGCAAGACAACAGCATTCTCTGGAAAAAGGGACATTTTTACTTTAGAGTAGACAGTCTCAAATTATTAAATTGTATTCTGTTTTTTTCACATTTCTTTCTTCCTCCTAGACCAAATATTATATATTAGTGAGTGGTGTATTCTAACATTATTAAATGTACTTTATAGGTGGAACATCTGGAGGCGGGGCCAGCGCGGAGGTGGTGGCATTGGACGAGGGGAACAACTCTGGGGAGGAGGCGGTGGAAGTGCCGGACAATCCTGTGAGGGATAGCACGGTGGTGGCGGGCTGAGGTAAGCTATATATTCCTTACTTATTGAGATTGAAGACTGCAGAGTGTGCTTTCTGCACGGGTGTATTATAAATCAACCAGGTAGTAGCCTCCTCTAAATGTACTTCGACTTGGCTGTGAAGTTTTTGGCGAGAAGAATCCCAATCAGATCTGAGATGAACTTGATGGATGGGATGAACGAAAAGCGAAAGAAGGGTGTAAGTAAGTGTGGAAGGACGAGAAATGTAATGATGACTGGCAAAGAAGAATGATATGTGTTTGCTTGGTCCCCGAGGTGGCTGGGAAGGAAAGAATATGGTATGGTGCATGGCTGGGTGAATGATGAAGCAAGGATGGGTGGAAGGAGAACAGCCTGGGTGGGTGAAACAGAAACTGTATGTGTGCATATACTTTGAATGGATGGATGCCTGGATCATGGTACTATCTGACTCTTAGATAGCATATGTGTATCTAGAGAGAGTAGACGGTCACTGGATGAACTAAGTGTTACTTTGAAGAGCATGTAACACCGCACCCGCACGTCCGTTCCAGTGTAGGAAAGGCAAGGAAAAGAATTTGTAATTTTTTCCAAATACTACCATGAATATTAGCAGTAGTTTGTATTGCAACTGCAAGCACAGCATATATCCGGTTATTACGGTGGACACTCCATACCTCTCTTAATAACTTTAGTTTAGTAGTAGTACGTCATTCATGTGTGGGTGTATCACTGTTCACTCAATAATAAGCAAAGCACCTAAAGTCATCCCATATGTATTTGTATTTGTATTTATATTTGTATCTGGGTTTTATATCGCGCCAAATCACCCACAGGTCTCAAGGCGCTTCTGACAGAATACAGCAACAAGAAGTAGGGTGAACAAGAGTACAGATTATCGGCCTATTTTACAGAGATGCAAATGCGTCCCTGAATAGCAGTGTCTTCAGGGATTTCCTAAAACGGAGGAGATTAGATTCTTTACGAAGGACCTCCGGTAGCTTATTCCAAATGGTAGGGGCTTGGACTGAAAAGGATCTACCACCTTTGGTCGCCATTTTAAAGCGCGGACATGACAGCAGTAGGGAGTTGGAGGATCTTAGAGCTCGCTTGGGATTATACACTTCAAGCCTCTCTTTTATATAGGCAGGCGCCTGCCCATAAATTGCCTTATGGGCAATGCACAGGCTTTTAAATTCAACCCTTTGCTTTATAGGGAGCCAGTGTAACCTATAGAGTAGAGGGGAAGCATGGGTCTGTCTAGGTGATCTAAAGATTAACCGTGCTGCGTCATTCAGGGTAACCTGTAGACGATTGATTACATTTTTTGGTAGACCTAGATATAGTGCATTCCCATAGTCAATCCGGGAGACTATTGTAGCTGAAACAATGGTTCGAAGCATGTTTGTAGAAAGCAAAGGGGCTAGCTTTCGCAACTGCCTAATCAAGTTGGTACATGATCCAACCACAGCGGATACTTGGCTGGTCATTGAGAGCTCCTGGTCGATCTTAATACCAAGGCTCTTTACGCTGGGGCATAGCTTTGGGGTAGGTCCAAGTTCTTGGGGCCAGAACAGATCATTCCACGGTGAGGTGGTAGTTGAAACTACTAAGACCTCCATTTTATCTGGATTGATTTTTAGCAGGTTCGACGTCATCCAGCTCACTGTAAACCGCAATATCTTTTGGGCCATGGACTGAGCCGATGTTGTATTATCGATACTCAGCAACAGCTGAGTATCATCGGCATAGTTTAAAACTTTACAGCCCATGTTTACCAAAAAGTCTATCAGTGGCTGCAGATATAAGTTGAATAGGAGTGGCGAGAGTCCGGACCCTTGCGGGACTCCACATTCCAGGATGCCTACATCAGATACACGATCTGCTAATTGGATCCTCTGCGTCCTACCTAGCAGGAAAGACGTTAGCCATTGGAGAGCTTGTTCTTTTATCCCAGACATAGCTAGTCTGTCCAGGAGCAATGCATGGCTGACAGTATCAAACGCCGCTGAAAGGTCTAAAAGTATCAGGGCGCTTGGTTTTTTACTGTCAGCCATGCATCTAAGCTCGTCCAGCACCGACAGCATTACTAATTTGGTGCTATGGTGGGCACGAAACCCCGCTTGCTGCTCCTGGAGTAGGTGACATGATTCCAGGAGAGGTGACAATGATTTTAATACATGCTGTTCTAAAATCTTAGACAGGAAAGGCAGCTGGGATATTGGCCTGTAGTTTTTCAGACTGGTTGGATCAGCCCCTGGTTTTTTTATCAGGGGTTTAACACGTGCCTCTTTAAAGCTAGCTGATAGTAGTCCTGTGGCTAATGAGTCGTTTAAGAGGTCTAGGATTTGGTCCTCCAAAATGGGAAGTGCCAGCCGAAAGATTTCAGGGGGGCAGGGATCAGCAGGGGAGCCTGACTTGGTTGAAATGACAAGTTGTCTGAGGGTTGTAGAATCTATGCTAGGGAATCTAGGCCCACATGCATCATTGTGACATTTTGCACTTCCTAATTTGCGAAAAATAAGGAATCGCAAATTAAGAAGTGCAAAATGCTATGCATCATTATTTTCGGTATTCATTTGTGATTCGGTAAAAATCGCAATTTTTACCGAATCCCAAATGAATACCAAATTCTTAAGTTAATTTTCGCAATTCCCATTGATTCCTATGGGCCAAAAGGCCCATAGGAGTCAATGGGAATTGCGAGTGGCACTTTGAAAATTTCATGGGTGCAGGGGGGGGTCCAAAGGACCCCCCCATGCACCCCTGAAATGTATTTTTCGCATCATGTTTCACACACACATGTCCTAAGGACATGTGTGTGTGAAACATGAATGTTGAAAAAAAAACATTTTAAGCATTTTAAACACTTTTTCCAAATTTACCGAGTGGTTCAACCACTCGGTAAATTTGGCACCCTAATTGCGAATTTACAGTTTTAAATTTAATGATGCATTGCTTTTAAGAAATCGCACATCTGCGACTTCTTAAAAGCACCCGCAATTTTAGAACTCGCAAACATGTTACGAATTCTAAAATTGCTTCATGCATCCCAAAAAGCACTTTTGCATTCGCAAACGGCCGATTTTAAGGAATCGCACCGTTTGCGACTACAAAAATGCTTGATGAATGTGGGCCCTAGAGATAATAGAGGTCGAAGGAATTTGAGGGAGCAGTGGAATGGTAGACATATTTGGGATTTCTTTCTTAATATCTGACAGGATGGTTGCTACTTTTTCGATGAAGTAGCCTTGGAAGGTGTTGCAGTCTATCACTGTATCTACCTTTTCTTCCTTCTTACTTAATTCTTTTAAGATTTTGAAGGTTTCTTTCTGGACATTTACTGCATGTTTTATGCGGGTTTCATAATAGTCCTTTTTAGTTGATACAATAAGTTTTTTATACAACTGCAAAGATGTTCTATACAGTTCGCGATCTCTATTGTTTTTAGACTTTCTCCAGCATCTCTCAAGGTAGCGAAGCTTTCTTTTTTGGTCCCTAGGCCCGGTCGAGCGCGGACGAGCGCAGACGGGCAGGACTCTGGCACGACTCCGGCGCAGGTCCGGCGCGTCCGCTGTACGCGTCCGCTGCACGGAGTCATCACCGTCTGTTTATGTAGTGCTGCCAGAGCGCGTCACCAGCCCAACCCAACCCAAGATGGCCGCCGAAACCGGAACCCTGCCCTCGGCGTCAACACTCAGCCGAGAGCCGGTCCGGAGCTGAAGGGAGGGGGGAGAATGAGCATAGAGCGCCACGAAGCGCCAGGGAGTCTCTACACACCTCTTAAGATCAAGTGTGCACAAATCCAATCCATTATGCAGGTTACGATTTGCACAAGTTAAAAGCAGCTAAAATAAAAGAAAAGGTAGGAGACCTCCCGG